>NC_134533.1:35365817-35998317 GCF_050624435.1 Tenrec ecaudatus | reverse complement strand
AAAAAAAAAAAAGCTGCAATTTTAATAGAGGTTGACTGACAACATCTTTCTCCTTTGAACTTCTGACATTTTAGTTAATAGGAGTATATAATACAGAGTGTGAATCCTGATATAAACTGTGTTTTGCTACAGACTTGGGGTAATAATAATGTGTCGAATTTAGTTCATCATCTATCTTGAAGTACAGTCAGAATGCTCCCTAGATATACATTGGACAGATCATCAGGAAGGACCAGTGCCTAGAGAAGGTCATTATTAGGCTTGCTGCAAAGATAAACTGAGGCCAGGCATAAGAGAAGGAGAAGAAGTTTACTCTGCATTCCTGGGTGAGATTCATGGGTCCCCAGCTGGGGGCCCATGAAGTCGCGCCTATCTGCAGTGAGAAGCAAGTTTTATTAAGCTGGTCAGGATGGTAAACAAGAAGCTACCACTGCAGGGCCTTAAGCCATCTCCATCTTGAAATTCTGAGGTAGGGTGGTGTCTTGATCATTCTGCCTGATATCAAAGAGATAGCTCATTGTCCTGGAGCCCTTTTGAAGCTCGCCATCTCGGTCTGATAAGGCAGGTCAGGCTGTTTCTAATGACCCCACCAGTGCCAGACCCAACATTCCAGCCTTTTTATGATAATGGAGAGGTGCTAGTCTTTCTGGCTGCTTCCTGCTGGAAAGGGGAAGCAAAGGATTAAAGGCCAAAGTGCGCTGGGTCAGGATCACAGGTGCACAGGGGGCTGTAAGGGTATAAAAGAAGCTGGTTGACAATTAAGTTGGTCATGACCATTATCCTGTTCTAAAGAAATTTGAAAAAACAGGGGGCTATTAGTAACAAGAAACACATACCCTCCAGTGGCCCAATTAAAGGAAGGATCCAGGTTAGAAGGGGGTTTGGGAACCAAGAGAGTAGTGAGGCATTGTCTCTCTGGCGGTCTTTAAGATCTTCAGCCAATTTGGTGAGGGTCCCTGATTCATTAACATAACTGTAGCACTCGTCCCTTAGGAACAGGCAGGTGCCGCCCTTTCTGCAGTTAGGAGATCGAAGGCCCTTCAGTTCTGGAGGGCTACCTGTGCTAGCAAAGTGAGCTGTCACTGTAGGGCGGCTAGAGGGACCGAGTTGGATCCATAGCCAGCTGGAGCTTCTCCTCAAAGTGCTGTGCTTGGATCATGCTGTGGCCTAAAGCCCTACCTGTGAAACCTGATGCCATGACTGAAGAGGCTAAGCTAAGACCCACCATCACCGGCAAGAAGGCAGCCCTTTGTTGGCGGGAGACAGTGGCTGGATTAAGTGAGGGGGACTGGTGCATCTAAGTCAGGATTTCCAATAGCAAATGGATTGCCTGCACCCTGTCCAGAGGCAGTAAGGAGAGGAGATGATGTGACAATAAGTCCTGGAGCCTTACTCTCTCTGGACAGGATGCAGGCAATCCATTTGCTGGGAATTGAGGGCCTTCATCCACCTTTTAAAGCTTTTTTCTAATGTTTGAGGCTGGCTGGGTAACAAAAATAGGTAGCGATAACTGTGGCCCCAGCTGGGGAAGCTGAGTCCAAGTGGGTGTATTGGCAGGCATCCTTAACATATGGCCCTTGGGCCACATGCGGCCCACCAAGGACATTTATATGGCCCACAGGGTGTTTTTGCCCTGTTTGGTTTTTTTACTTCAAAATAAGATATGTGCAGTGTGCATAGGAATTTGTTCATTGTTTTTTTTTAAAACTACAGTCCGGCCCTCCAATGTGTCTGAGGGACAGTGAACTGGCCCCCTGTTTAAAAAGTTTGAGGACCCCTGGGTTAGAGCATCAGTTAAACAGCTTAAAATGGCAGCTGAATTTTTGTCAGGCTTTGGGGTGATTCTCTGAGTTTGTTAAAATTGATTGCCCTATGAGAGATTGTCTGAAGCCCAGCTAAAACACACTGAAGCATTTTGTCACAGTGGGCAGAGCCCTCCCCACCTGATTGCTTGTCAATTTGATAATCCCAACCATGCTCTTGCCTGGGGATGGCCTCGGTGCTGACCGGCATGTCGAGGTCGGTCGAATGAACCTGGCTGGAATGCTGCTGAGCAGCAAGAAAAATACGTCTCCTTTCAACTGCGGTCAGGGTGGAGGAAAGGATGACCAAAGTATCATGCCAGGACAACTCATAAGTTTGAGTTAAATATCGAAACTCCTTAATATAAATGGTGGGATCAATAGAAAAGGAACCTACGCGCTTTTCAATTTGAGAAAAGTCAGTGAGAGGAAAGGAGACATGAACCTGGACCACCCGCTCGGCCCTGGCCACTTCCTGGAGAGGGCAAAGAAGAGAGGGATGCTGCGATCGGGATGTTTAACTGACGGAGAGGCAAGCAGGGTTTGCCTGAACCAGCAGGTGGCGGAACAGTCAGGACGGGGGAAGGAGGGCATGGGTGAGTGGGGTAAGGAGGGGGGGCAAGTAGGAGGGGAGGCAAGGTGCTCAGGCTGGTCAGAAAAAGTAGACACTAGACATGGGAGGGGGCCAGAAGCAGGAGGAGAAGAGGAATTTTCTCTAGCCAAGAGGACTTGGATGGGGAGCAGGGAGTGCAGAAAAAAGAAGGCCTGGGTGGATAGGACCTCAGGGCACTTCTCAGTCCTTCGGCAGAAGTTACTTAGTTCAGTTAGACTATTGAAATCAAAAGTCCATTGTCTGGGCCACTTAGACCTGTTATCCAAATTGTACTGGGGCCACTTGACCATGGAAAAAAAAGATGAAGTGCTTTGGACAAATGTCTGTAACAGCCCCAGTTTAGTGAGGTTGGCCAGGAGGCACCCTAGTGGTGTCCGAGGCTCAATTTTAGAATTTTGATTATCCATGGCTTGTCTCTGGAGACCAATAATCAAGGCTAAAGGACCAGCGTCCCGATCATTTACCCTTGGACAGAATGAGGAGGACTGGAGGGTTGACAGGGATGTCTGCACTACCACCCTGGGTTGGACGGGGACACAGAGGGCTATCTCAATGTGGCCACACATTTACCGACAGAGAGGCCAGCAGGGTCACCCAAAATAGACACGGGTTGGGACTTACCATCTGAGCTGCTGGACTGGAGCGCAGCCGAGCATCCCTGGGGAGAGGGGGAGTGGAGGCCACCCCAAAACTGTGCTGGGCAGTTAAGAGGGGGCGCACTCCTCCTGTGTTCTGGCACCAAATATTAGGCAAAGATAAAATGAGCCCAGGAATGAGAGAAGGAGAAGTTTATTCTGTGCTCCTGGTGAGATTCACGGGTCCCCAGCTGGGGGACTGTGAAACAGTGCCTATCTATGATGAAGAGCAAGTCTTTAAACTGGTCAGGAGCGTGAACAAGAAGGGAGGGGAACGGAGCTGCAGCTTCAGGGGCTGAAGTCCTCTCCACCCGTGAAATTCCGAGGCAGGGTAGCGTCTTGATCGTGCCGCCTGATATCGAGGAGATAGCTCGTTATCCTGGAGCCCCTTTGAAGCTCGCCTTCTCGGTCCACTAAGGGCAGGCAAGTCAGGCTGTTTCTAATGCCCCGATGGTGCCTGACCCAACAGACATCACACTCGGCAAAGCAAGGTTGAAGTGAAAAGAGGAAGGATGTCAGTGAGATGGGTTGACACAGTGGCTGCAATCATGGGTACCAGTGCAACAGCACCCCATGCTACCAAGGGATTACTTTATCCACTGTAACAAGTGTACCACTGCAATGAAAGATGGCAATAGACACTTAGGAGAAGAGGTTGTTTGTGGGAACGCTGCACTTTCTGCACGTTGTCTATAAACCTCACACCCCTCTATAAAAGAAAATTTTGTTTTTTAATCCAAAGATTGGAAATATAGCTGGTTCTGAATCTTCAAATCACCCCTTTTCATTGTTATATCCTGAGCAGAGAAGGCCCTTCACACAAAGCGTTTAGGGTAACTGGTCTTCTTTCCCCTCCACCATCAAGGCTAAGAAATACCCACATTCTGGGAGGCAGAGTCAGGAGAATGGCCCCAAACCATGTGGTGGCTGCAGCAGTTTGGTGAGCTACACTGGGCTCATAGAACAAAGGGTTCTTGGGCAGGACTTATCCCAAGACATGGTTTAAATTAGATAGCTAATTCTGGCTTCAGTGCCTATTAGCTTTCCCTTTGGGGTGCCTCTACATTCCCTTGTAGCCTTCTCACACCAAGTATTTCTCTGTTTCCATGGGGTCTCCTTTATTATCAACAAATACCTGATTTCATGGAGTGCAACCTAATAGCATTTAAATTTTAGTAGAGGGTTCTTTGGCACACCGAAGAATTGATCATGGAAATAAAATCTCTTGGAGGATAAGAGTTTGAACCATTATAGATTCACACACCTCCAAGACCCAGCAGGTAAATGCAAAGGTACTAAGGTGGCCTGGCTTGGAACAATAGGGGGGGGGTATTGCAGCAGAATGGAGAGGAAAACAACCTTCATCGCCATGGCTTTGATTCTGATTCATGAAGACCCTATCGGACAGCATAGAACTGTCCCTGTGGATTGGGGAGGCTATAAATCTTTACTGGGGCAGAAAGCCTCATCTTTCTCCTGCAGGACTGTAGATGGGTCTGAATTAACTGACCTGTGGGTTAGTGGTCCAATGAGTAACCCACTATACCACCAGACCCCACTTAAAATATTCCCATTTCAACCTTTAGAACATCCTTCACACACCAGACAGTAAGAACAAAAGATTGTTGACAATAAAATCTGATATCAGAGGGGGACATTGCATGAGAGCTTAAATTCTGAGCACCTGGTTTACAGAAGGCTATGGGTGACAATGGGGCTCTTGTGGTGTAGTAATTCTGTGCTGGGCTGCTAGTAATTCTGTGCTGGGCTTCTAATAATTCTGTGCTGGGCTTCTAGTAATTCTGTGCTGGGCAGCCCACTCTGGGGAGAAAGACGAGGCTCTCCGTTTGTGTAAAGAGTTTCAGCAGTGGTTCTGCACCTTCCTAATGCCGCCATCCTTTCATACAGTTCCTCATGTGGTGGTGACCCCCCAACCATAAAATTACTTGTGTTGCTATTTCATAACTGCAATTTTGCTACTGTTATGAATCAGGCGATCCCCGTGAAGGGATCGTTGGACACGCCCCTCAAAGAGGTCGCGACCCACAGGTTGAGAACCGCGGGTCTAATCCATTTAATTTTGGCAGCACCTCTGTCATGTAGACATAATTGCTGCCCTCCTTTCCTGCTGAGGTGGGCTTCTAGGTGGTGCTCCATTATGAGGCAAACGTTTGGAGGCCTAAACATACCCAGAGATGCCTCAAAAGACAGGTCTGCTGATCTGCTTCCTGAAGCAGAGTTTCAGGGCTTGAAACTCTGTGTAACCATTCTACTGTGTACACTGTGAAATTGAATCAACTCAACAGCCATTGAGAACAGAAAACTAAGGTACGGGAAGATTCACTATCTTGCCCAACATCACACATCTTCTACTAAATGGTGGTGCCAAATCCTAATCCAAATGCACAGTATTCATCTTTCGTTGTTTGATGTAGTATCTAAAACACCTTTGAGAGATACAGGGCCCATGAAGTTGTTGTTGAGTGCCATGAATCCACCCCCACTCATAGCAACCCAGGTGTCACCATAGAATGGGACCAGAGGGCTTTCTTGGTTGTAACCTTGACAGGAGCAAATGAACAGGTCTTTCTCTCATAAAGTGCCAGGGTGGGGTTGAACCTCCAACCTTTCAGTTGGCAGCCAGATGCTTCACTGCTGCTTTACCGGATCTTTGGCTCACTGAGTAGTGACTGGAGATAGAACTAGAGTGAAGTGGTGAGACATGTTGTGTCAGGCTGAGTACACTACGAAAGCAAATCTACAGAAACTGACACGTAGAAGAGTTTTATATAAAGGGTAAGTGCACATCAGGAAAACATCCCAACCTAGTGCTGCCCAAGCCCATTAGTCTGACATTAGGCCAGATTCTCACACCAATCTACAAAGTTCCCTTCCATTTCACAAAACGCACACAATGACACTGACTGCAGTAGGAAAGCGGAATCAGTGAGCATGTAAGCAGCTCCATGCTGGCAGGGGTCTCCACATGGCTGCTCCAGCACCCAGGGCTGCATATGGGTAGGTCCATGTGGCTTCTCCTCAGGGATATCTTGCAGGAAGTGAGCCTTGCCAGTTGAAGCAGGGAACTGGCTAAGGCAGCTGCACCCTGGTCCGACCATCAGAAAGCAAGAGACCTAAGAACAAAAAAGGAGAGGCTCACTGAGCCATTTATCTCTCCACCCTTCAATTAATCCCACATGTGTTTATCGGCCAGGTTGGCACAATAAACCTTAACTCTCTCACACTCCCTTCTGGCACAAAATTGAAGGGAGCCTCTCAAAATGAAGCCATCAGGGTGCATACCATTTTATGGAAGACTTTAAAAGATCAAATGAATGCAGAAAATTTCACCAAGGACAAATATTAGCATTTTAAATAAAGATGGGATCAGGCACAGTATTGAGTCAGTTGTGTCAAAGCCTGAAGCAAAGGGGAAAATGGACAACAGGTCCTGTCTGAGGAGCGCACCACCTAAGATCATTTTAGGAGTGGGACGGGTACAGTATCAATTGACAACTGAGGTGATTCTGGTAATGACCATCCCCTAATCCAAAGGAAAAAGAGCATTGCCATCTATATTTGAGGTATGAGGGTTCTTCAGTGGTTCAATTCTCGCCACCCATGAAGGAGAGCCAATTAATTCCCTTCTTGCCTGGCACACCTTACAAGCAGTCACCACCCATCTGTCAAGGATGGCTTGCCTGGTGCTATGATGCTTAATAGGAGTGCCAGGTGGTGCAAACAGCTAATGTGCTCACTTACTCACCTAAACGTTGATGCTTCTAGTCCACCCAGTTGTCTTGGAAGAAGAAGCTGGTGATCTACCCCTGGTGACCATTCAGTGAAACTTCCACGGGCCACAGTGGAACGCTGTCCACATTGCAAGTGTTCAGTGGATGATCCAGGTGTGTGTGGGGTTGGCATGGGTGAGGGTCGGTCCACTCTACGACAATGGAAGGAAAAGGAAATCCAAAGAAGTTAACTTTCACTACCTGAAGGTCGCCCATGCTTAGCAAATAATGAATTAATGGTGGAACATCAGGGAGCTCAACAGTCAAAACAGGTTACATCTCGGAGTTGAATGCTCTAGGCCCCCATTCTAAGGCAGTTCTGCCTTGGGGACCCAGTCTTGGGGTGCTCATTAGGACACCAAGAGCACACATCGGTGGCCGGACTTTTGACAAGGAACTGAAAAAGGACAGCGTGCTTGGCAGAGGATCAGCAAATTAAAAAAAAAAAAAAAAAGGAGGAGGAGGAGAAGAAGGAGGAGGAGGAGGAGAAGGAGGAGGAGGAGGAGGAAGGAAGCCTCTCAATGAGATGGATTGACCCTGTGCTGCCACCATGACTTGGGCACAGTAACGATGGTGGATGGAGCAGGACCCAGCAGCGCTTCCTTCTGTTAGGCATAGGTCACTAAGAGCTACAAGTAACTTGAGGGCACCTAATCCCACCCCCAGCCCCACCTTCCCGCTCCAGGCTGATTCCGGCCTGTGTTTCAGCCTGAACCACCTCGCGCTGCGCTGCCCTTGTGCCATCTCATTTGGGGAAGTAGCAAGACGAGAGGCAGTAGCCGGACAAGTTTCTGCAGCAACATTTGGGGTTTAGATAGCTCCATTAACAATGTAAATGGAGGGGCGTGTCAGCTGATTTATTAACCGGAGCCCTTGGCAAGTCCTCGAACCCTTCTTGGGTTCGTCTGTCATCCCCTCGTCAGCCTGGGGAGTGAGGGAGAAGGGCTGTATGTGCTGACTGAGCTCTATTAATATTCCGTCTCAGGGCTCCCGATTGATGGAGGCTTATTTCTTAATGTTTGGAGCCCAGTGATTAGAATCAGGAGATCCTGTCATTAGCCCTGTGGTTCCCACCCGCTCTCTGTGTATTTCTGTTTTCTTTGCAAAACAATTCATTTCCTGCTTTTTCCACCTGCTGGGGCTGCCCTTGTGGGCCCCTCAGAGTTCAGCACCAGCCTCGCTCTCCTTCCCCTTCCTGGCCTCTAGCAGCACCGCCTCCCCAGCAATGGGCCCACTGTCCGACCTGGGCAGCTGCTTTCCCACGGGACATCCTTTATCTCTTCCCTCCCTTCGACATTCCCCACCCACCCGGCACCTTCCCCTAGCCCAGCAGTTCTCAACCAAAGATGATTTGCCCTTCGGGAAACACCTGGTAAGTTCTGGAGACGCCTTTTTGGGGGTGCTGCAAGGTTCTAGTGGGTAAAGGCTGGGGATTCTGTTGAACCTATCCCAAATCACAGGACAACCTCCAAACACCCAAAGAAGCCGTCTAAATCAATAGAGTTATAGTGCCCCCGAATGCCCTCAGTTACCAGATTCATCAGGTGTAGCTCAAGCACTGTGTCCTCCGGGAAGCCTTCCCGACCACACTCTCCTACTGTGCCAAACACATAGCAAACCAAGCCATTTTCAAGGCACGCTCTTTCTTTCCTGTAAAGCACTTGGTTTCTCATTACCCTCGGTATTCTTGTTTGATTGAGGTCTCTCTCCCTGTGCTCACAGCTCCACAAAGACAGGACCTTGCCTGTTCTCGCTCACCATTGCCTGCTCATAGCACAGAAGCTTGTTTGGCCCAACACAGGTTCTCAACAAACCACTGAGCCAATAGGACTTACCCACTGCCTTCACAGTGATTCCAACTCACAGCTACTCTATAAGAGTAGGTAGGACAGTTCCAGGGATTATGGGACTGTAAATCTTGACAGAAGGTGGAGCTGGTGGGTTTGAACTGCTGACCTTTGGAAGTTAGCAGCCTAGCATTTAAGTCACTCCACCACTAGGACTCTTTCCAATGAGACTTGTTAGACTAAGCTGGTAAGAGACTCAGTCTCTGTGCCCCACTAATGAGGCCTGGGTGGCTCGGTGGTAGAATGCGCGCCTTCCACGAGGGAGATTCAGGTTTGAGTACCAACCAAGGCTCCTGCAGAGCCAGCACACATTTGCCAATGGAGCCTGTGTGTTGAACAAGTCTTTGTGGAGCTTCAAGGTTAAGACAGACTAAGAAGAAAGGCCTGCTGATCTACTTCAAAAAACCAAGAATAATAACCCTATGTATGTATCACAGGAGGCTGATCTACAACCAGTCCTGTGGATGCCGTGGCTTGTGCCATTATGCACGGAGTCTCCATGACTCAGAGTATGCTAATCAAGGTTAGCTAGCAAGTTTCTCCAACTAGGAGTTAGAAACACGAGTGAACAAATCTGGATTAGGTATGTCTGTCTCTCCCTCTCTTGCTTCTTCCTCTCTCTTTCTCTCCCCTTATTCCATTTTCCCTCTCTCCGTCTCTCCCTCTCCTTTAACAAGTATTGATTGAGCACTTCCCATTTGCCAGTCACTATGAGCTGGGACTGAATTGTTGGCAGCGGGTTTAGGTTTGTTTGGGTTTTGGATTAGGTATTGGATAGTCAACGACAAGCAAGAGGGGAGCAGAACTGGATTTCATCCATCTACAGTGTTTGGGGAAGATAGTCATTGAACAGGTGATCAGAGCATGATGAATATTCCAAAGGGAAGAAAATAAGTGATGGGCACCTATCCCAGGAGAATCTAAATGTGTCTGAGTGGACAGGGGCAAGGAAGGACTTCCTCTTCCTCGTCCACCTCATGGTCCTCCTCCTCAACCTCTGAGACCCATTCCTGGGAGGGGGGAGGCGAGGGAGGGAATTATGTGAATACTGGGTTAAACTGAAGCCGTGCAGAATAATCTCCAAAGTGGGTAAGCATAAAAATCCAGGGGTGCACAAATCAACCACGGGTGTATGAATATAAAATACTACAGCATCGCTTTATAGTTACTTTAATCTCATCCTTACTTGCTTTTAATTTGGGGGGTATATTTTACAATGCACCTAAGTGTCTTAATTTAGGTTCTCTACAAAAAGATTCTGAAATTTAAGGTTGTACATAGAAAGTTTGGGGGTGGCCTCAGCGGATACATTTGTAAGGAGGAGAGGACGCAGGTTTAGGCAGTGGGTGAAACTGACTCACTAGGCCAATTCAACAGAGGCCTCAGCAGATCCTATTTGGCACTTTGGAGCTGGAATGGCCCTTCAGAATGGTCATGAATTGAGTCAAAGGGATTGGTCCTTTGCACCCCCGTCAGTCAGTCATTGGCCATGGACCATCCCATCAAAGAACATGGCCTTGAGGGGGAAATTTCCTGTAGTAAAGGTAGCTTGGAGTGAGGAATGAAACTACGGATTAGAAACTCAGCCACTGAGATTTCCAGCAGCGGTGAAAGGAGCTATCACACTCAAGAGATGAGCACCTTGGCTGAGCACTGGGGTATCTACTATAATATCAATGGTCCTCACAGCTGCCTATACATTTCACAATACACTCACACACATTTACTTGTACCAGCTCTCCCTCCCAACACACACACACGCACACGCACGCGTGCCCCAAGATCCATTGGTGCTGACCCACAGAAATCCTATAAGACAGAGTACACCGACTTATAGAATTCCCAAAGTTGAAATGTTTACATGAGCAGACTACCGTACTTTCTCCTGTGTAGCCACTGATGCACACAAAATGACAAGCTGTCTATTGGCAGCTGAGCATTATATCATTGCCCCACCAGGATTCCTTACTCTGGAGATAGTGTGTGACCGAACGATTGCTCGAATGGGATGGCACCAGAGAGTCTGGAGACCATCAATTGACTTAGAGTAGGGGTGGCCATTTGAGAAAAAGACACTAGTGGCCATTGAGTCCATCAACTCCTGGTTGCCCTGTGTGAGACAGAGGAGAACCACACTCCAAAGGGCTTCCCCTAGCCAAGTTTTCTGAAGCACATTGCCAGGCCTCTCTTCCAAGGCACCTCTAAGTAGTCTTGGACCTCAATCTCTTCTGTCAGAAGCTGGATACATTACCATTTGCACCACCCAGTAACTACAATTGAAAAAACGGGCCCTCATTTTATCAGCCCAGGAGCCCTAGTGGCACAGTGGTTATGCATTAAGTTACTAACTGTGAGGTCGGCAGTTAGAAACCAGCAGCTGCTCTGAGGGAGAAAGATGAGGCTTTCTACTCCCAGAAAGAGTTACAATCTCAGAACCCCACTGGGGCAGTTCTATGCCATCCCATAGGGTCTTAGGAGGCAGAATTGACTCAATGGTAGTGAGTTTGGGGTTTTGGTTTTATCAATTCACCCCCACACTTCTAGTTCCATGATTGGCCCCATCTTTCACAAAAGGTTCTCTCGGGCTATTGTGTTATGGTATGCATTTATCCCTCCATTTTTGGATTAATTAAAAACAAAAACAACATTGGGCTATCAAAGCCAGGTCAGGGAACAACCAAAATAAAGCTGATTTGCACTTGTCATATGATTGCACCTTCATTGATGTAATGTTTAAGCGTCTGGGCTGTCTGAGTCGTGGCTGTCTGAGTTCAGATGCCAGTTCTGCTACTTACTGCATGAACTTGAGCAAGTTAGTTAATTTGCCTCATGTGTCTTTCCTCAGCTATAAAACAAGGATAATGTAGCCCTTGCTTCATGGGATTACTGTGAGGATTAAAGGAACTAATGTAGGTAAAGTGTTTTTAGCGTCTGAGACACAGTAAACAGTAGCTATTACTCAACAACACTCACCTTCAAGGGGTTTCTCCTCCATCCCACCCCCAGGAAATGGGGGATTGTAGCTTTCTAAAGTATTGTCGGGCCACCTCTATCAGTTAAGATCAGATTTAGAAGAGATGAAGTTTATTTTTGTTTCAGGGTTGATATACCCCCTCATCTATCAATTTGTCATACTGTGGCAGCTTGTGATGCTGGAAGCTACGCCATTAGTGTTTCAGACTGGTAGCTAAGCCCCCAATCTTTGTATGCCACCGGTATTTCAGAGCCACCCATGGAGGAACAGGTTTCATAGAACTTCCAGACGAAGAACAAAGGTAGAGGCAGTGAACTCTGAAAAAGTAGGCGCTGAAAACATTGTGAATAGCAACAGAAAGTTGATACAGTAACAAAAGAGGAGCCCTTCTCTCCACAATTGGACCAGCAGATGGTAAAAGGAGAAAAGATCAATATTGTCAAGGGCTTCATTTTACCCGGCACCCCAATCAACACCCGTGGCAGCAGCGGCCAAGGAACCAACTGCTGCACTGCCTTGAACACATCTTCTACACAAGACTTATTTAAAGTGTGAACCAGCAATGATGTCCATTTAAGGACCAAAATGTACTTGACGCAAGTCATGTTCAAGTGTTCTGGTCATGTTCAAGTGTTCAGGTGGATGTTCAGTCATCTCACATGCATGTGAACGTTAGACAGTGAATAAGAAAGATTGAAGAAGAACTGGTGCATGTGATTTATGGTTTGGCAAAGAATATTGGAAGTGCTCTGAACTGCTGGAAGAACAAACAAGTCCGTTTTGGAAGAAGTACAGCCAAAATGATCCTTAGAAGTGAAGATGGGGAGACATCTTTCTGGGTACTTTGGAGGAGGGAAAAAATCACTGTAAGAGTACACCATTCTTGGTAAAGCAGAGGGTAAGCCTCGAAGAGGAAGACCCTTAATGCCATGGATGGGCAAAATGGCTGCAGCAATGGGCTAAAACATAGCATATTGGGAGGATGGTGCAGGACCGGACCGTGTTACCTTCTGATGGGACGCTGTGTGGGGGAGTCAGCTAGGCAGAATCTAATAGCTTTAACAATGCTTGGTGTTGCTGCTTTATATGCACTCCACAGGCTTCAAAGGCTTCAGACTACCGATGCCATCTAATTCCTCCAGCTCTCGTCATCACGTCTCTATGCCAAGCCAAGTAGAGGAAGGAAGACACACCCTCTGCCTTTCAGAACACTGCATGGCAGTTGCATACACTATTTCTGCATCCATCGAAGAGGCCAAGCTTAGCTTCAAGAGAGTTTGGGCCATAGTTCTGCTTTGAGCAGCCACACATCCAGCTAAAATTTAGAGTGTCTTTTGCTGAGAAACAAAGTTCAAAGTTGGCATCGATGCCAATTGCCTCCAACTCTGTTCCTTGCAAAATAAGGGTAGCTCATTCCCCAGCATGTTCCACTGACTAACGTGTTGACTCCTGAAGGACTCACAGACACAGTCTGTCTGTTGGTCTGTGGCAGACCACTTGATCACTGGGAATCCACCTCGGGCATGGAATCTGGCTTCCAGGGTCTTCTTTTCTCCCAGTCTGTCAGAGGAGTCCCTCTTCTGGGAGCCTCTCTAGTTCACGAAGTACATCTAGGGTCTGACAGCATCCCGAGCCCCTGTCATTTGAAGCTAATTGTTATAGGTGCTATTTTCCATAGATGTGCTTCTGCCGATCAAACAGCCACCAGGGGCCTCAAGGGCCCTACGAGCCCACCGCCATCCAGTCTATCCGGGTGCATAGAAACCCAAGAGAGGGTTTCCAAGGCTGCACATCTTTCTGAGAGCAGAGAGCCTCCACTTTCTCCCTCGGCATGGCTGTTTGAACTCTCCTTTGTGGTTATCAATCCAATCCTGACACGGCCACTAAGGTTCCTTCCAAGGCTGTTTAGACCTCCCTCTGGCCCATGTGTTTTTGTTTTTAGTTTTTCTCGTCATGGTCACTTGTTTTGTTTTGTTTTCTATTGTGACCATTTTCCCCTGGCTAGAGATGAAGAGGATGTATGCCCTGAGACAGGGAAATGAGGCTGAGCTGACCATCAGGTCCAAGCCAGCTTTCTATGAGACAGACAGATACACAGAAAGACAGACATACATGTTCATCTGTCTTAAGCCTGGATTCTATAGCCACCCCTATTGCTAAGCAGTCTCAGTCTCAGCCCCATTTGGAAGTGCTTTTTACCAAAAGTTACCTTTTTTCACCTGACTTGGTATATACTGCAGTGTCTCGATGGGGCGGTGGTTTAAGTACTGCCCTACTAACCTCAACGTTGACGTTTCAAACTCACCAGCCACCCCTCAGGAGAAAGATGACGCTCTCTGTGCCAGTGAGGATTTTATGGCCTCCGAAACTAACCTGATGGCAGACTTCTATTCTGCCGTGTGGGGTCCCCATGAGTCAAATCAATCCAAATGGCAGTGGCGGATTGATATATGCTGGACTCAGAAGTGCGTGGTGGTGGGCCTTCAGCTGTTTCTAGCACAGAAACTGAGGGGATTGGAAAATGTTCATCTGGCCACAATAGAAAACAGATACTGGTGTCCCACTGACCCCTTCACGGACTACTACAGACCCCAGCTAGATATTTAGTATATGGTGCTGCATGTAATTTCCTGAGGACAGTAGACTTCATTCTTTATCAAGACCCAGATACCCCCTCATTATTAGCCCCCCACCACCCTGTCAACACTTGCATGACCTTTTACAAAAATTTATTACTAAAGGGAAAGGGAACTAACAGTTAGTAGGCATCCACGATGTGCCAGGAACTATGCCAGGGACTTAACTTGGGTTGGTTCATTAAATCCTTACGACAGAGCTGTGAGCTGGAGAATTTTAACTCCGTTTTACAATTGAGGAAACTAAGCTTCAGAGAGGTTGAGTAACTCACCCAAGGCTATAAATCTAGAAAGTGGTGGGGCCAGGAAGAGAACTCATCTAATATTCAGGCAGTGTTTTTATCACAAAGGATTTGCCTTTCACTTAAACACATGCAGTGTTTAAGTGTGGGCAGTGGGAGGTGAGGAAAATCTATAAAAATAAACACAGTACATATTTACTGAGCTTCCACGAAGTACCAGGCACTAGGGAGAAACCAAGGTGAATAAATCATAGCCTCTCAAAGAACTCTCATAGATATAGATGATTTCAGGTCATATTATGATGGGCGAAGATAGAGCCCACGGTATTATAGAATCTCAACAGCATAATCCATAGGAGTCTGAGACTTTAGCGGGTGGGGAGAATCCTAGTAAGCTTCCTCAAGGGGTTGATCTCGGAGCCAAGTCTTAGGGGACGCATTTGAAGTAGACAAAAGAGCCGTAGTCAATGGTCACAGGCTTGGCTGCTAACCAAAAGATTGGTGGTTCGGACCCAACCAGTCGTTTCATGGGAGAAAGACTTGGTGATGGGTTCCTGTAACGATCACAAGATATAAAATGAGGAGCCTGCTGGTGCCATAGTTAAGCATTGGGCTGTTAACTCTGCCAGCCAGTTCTACTCAGTCAAAGGGAGTTGCTATGAGCTGAATCAACTCAACACTCATAAACAGTAGCATGTGAAACATGTTCCTGGACAGAGGACACAGCATGGGAAAATGGGCAGTGGGAGAGCCAATGCAATGTCCTTGGTGGCACTGTCAGGTAAGCATTGGGTTGCTAACCATAGGTCAATGGTTTAAACCCACCAGCAGCTTCGTGGAAAAAGATGAGGCTACCTGTACCCACAGGATTTACAGGCTTGGAAATCTCCTACAGGGTCACTATGGACCAGAATCTATGTAAGGCAGTGGATACGCATACTCTGGAAGGTTTGGCCCCTGCCTAGCAGCCTAGCTCACAGTCAGTAAACATTTCCCATGAAATCAATGTGTTCTCCTCCTGCAGTGCCTGGGGGAAACCTTTCCTGTCATTCAGCTGATTTGTTAATCACATTCTTATTTTCTCACTGGTCTTGGTCTGGCTCCTAACTCTAACTACTCCCTCGTGTTTTTCAGTTCTTTTCAAACATTGTATTCATCTCCCTGGACGCAAACTGGCCCCAGCTTGCTGGTGTTCACTGAAAGCCAAATGCATGTTGGGCTGCTTGGAGTCAGTGCGGTGTCGCTTGACTGAAAGCTTCTGCCTTGACTGAGTAAGGATCTCACCGAGACCTGGGCTAAGTAGATGAAGACTAAACCCTTGTGCTGCCTCTGATCCTCCAAAGCCTGGATTCTAGTGCACTGCTTGCAGCCTATTCAGAAAGCCTAGCTTCCTGCACATCCCCAGATTTCAGTTGTCAGGACAGGCAGGGCTTGTGGTTGTTGTTAGGTGCCGTGGAGTTAGTTCCAACTCATAGAGACCCGATGTACAACAGAATGAAATACTGAGCCGCCCTCACAATTGTTCTTGTGTTTGAGTCCATTGTTGAAGCCCCGGTGTCCATCCATCTTTCTAAAGGCCTTCCTCTTTTCGCTGCTCCCTCCGCTTTACCGAGCATAATGTCCTTCTCCAGGAACTGGTCTCTCCTGACAAAGTATGTGAGACGAAGCCTCTCCATCCTTGCCTCTAAGGAGCATTCTGGCTGTACTTCTTTCAAGACACATCTGTTCACGCTTCCTGTCCATCTCCAGATTTTAGTTGCCAGGACACCCGGGTGTCCATCTGTCTATCTCGTTTCCTCAGTTTCATGTAATTATAGCCTTTCTCCATGGTCAGTCTCAACCTCTCTATTTCTCCTTCCCAACTTGCTTGAGGCTCCTGCTTCCTGTTACTTCCATGCCATGTCACATTGTTATCTGTTATTGATTGTGGTTATTATTATTAGGTACTGTCAAGTCAGGTCCAGTTCATAATGAAGCACTGCCAGCTCCTGAGCCCTTCTTTTCATTGTTCCTCTCTGGGCTTATTCGGGGCTTCAATCCGTCTCCTTGAGGGGCTTCCCCCTTGCACTAACCGTCTACTTTAACAAGCACAGGGTCTTTCTCTAGGGACTAGTAATCCCTAGTGACCTATCTAAAGCACCCAAGACAAAGGTCCTCACCTCCTTTCTAAAGGGCATCCTGGCTGTATTCCTTAAACGCAGATCAACTCATTCTTCTGGAAGTCCGTGGCATCTTTCATCTTCTTCACCACCGCCACATTTCCTCGTTTTTCCTTAGTCATTGCCTAGCGTGGCATATGAGGCGATTGCAAATATGATGATTTAGGACAGGCACACTTTAGTCTGCAAAGGGACTTCTTTGCTTTTTAACCCTTTAAAGAGGTCTTTCACAACAGAATTGCTTAATGCAATGCATCCTTTGATTTCCTGATTGCTACTCCCATGGGGTTTGATTATGGATCCAATCAAATGAAATTCTTGATAAATTCAATCTTTTCTCCATTTATGGTGATGTTGCTTATTGGTGCGGTTGTAGGGATTGTCTTCTTTAGGTTGAAGTGTGGCCCATACTGAAGGCTGTCATCTTTGATCTTCATTGGCAAGTGCTTCAAGTCCTCCTCACAAAGTCGGGTCACCTGCCCATCACAGGCTGTTTACGAGTCTTCTTCCAATCCTGATCCCACATTCTTCATCAAATAATCCAGGTTCTCGGGTGCTTTGCTCAATATCTATCTGTTGTGAAAGGATACCACACAGTCGCACGGCCTTCCTGATTTCAAGCCATGCAGCATCCCTTTGTTCTGTTTGGGTGGTTGCCTCTTCATCAAAGCACTGGTTCTACAGAAACACCATTAAGTCTTCTGGATCTCCAATTCATCACAATGTCATGATGCTGAAAGCTACATCACTGGTATTTCAAATGCCAGCTGGTTAAAAATCTTTCAACAGAGATTCCAGTCGAGGGAGAGACTATGAAGGAAGACAGGAATAGGCTGTCAACCTCTGAGGAATGAACCACCGAAAGCCTCCTGAAGAGCAGTAGGACATTGGCACACTCTGAAAAGCTCACCCATAGCAACAGAACCTTGTCAACTATCATTCCAGAAGATGAGCCCCTCCTGGACGGAGCATGATAGTGGGACAGGAGGAAAGTCAAGGAAAACAGAGGAAAGAGCTGGGAGGCAAAGGGAATTTATAGAGGTCTAGACAAAGACATGTACATATGCAAATATATATATGAGGTTGGGGAAATAGATCTATGTGCCTATATTTATAGGTTTAGCATTAAGGTGGCGGAAGGACATTGGGCCTCTACTCAAGTACTCCCTCAATGCAAGAATACTTTCTTCTATTAAGTTGGCATTCTATGATGCTCACCCTCTTGACACAACCGCTGAAGACAAAGCGGGTGAACAAGCAAATGTGGTGAAGAAAGCTGATGGTGCCCGGCTATCAAAAGATATAGCATCTGGGCTCTTAAAGGCTTGAAGGTAAACAAGCGGCCATCTAGCTCAGAAGCAACAAGGCCCACATGGAAGAACACACTAGCCTGTGTGATCACATGATTCTGAAGGGATCAGTTATCAGGCATCAAAGAACAAAAAATCATATCATTGTGTGCTTACCTCCATGATAAGATCGGTGAAGACAAATGGGTGCATAAGCAAATGTGGTGAAGAAAACTGAAGGTACTCGGCTATCAAAAGATAGAGCATCTAGGGTCTTAAAGGCTTGAAGGTAAACAAGCGACCATCTAGCTCAGAAGCAGCAAAGCCAATATGGAAGAAGCACACCAGCTGGTGTGATCATGAGGTATCAAAGGGGTCAGGTATCAGGCATCACCAGAACAAAAAAATCTTACCATAGTGAATGAAGGAGGGAGTGCAGAGTGGAGACCCAAAGCCCATTTGTCAGCCACTGGAGAGCCCCTTGCAGAGGCGTCTCAGGGAGGAGACGAGCCAGTCAGGGTGCAATGTAGCAATGATAAAAAACACAACTTTCCTCTAGTTCCTAAATGCTTCCTCCCTCCCCCTCCCCCTCCACTATCATGATCCCAATTCTACCTTGCAAGTCTGGCTAGACTGGAGGATGTACACTGGTACAGATAGGAACCAGAAACACAGAGAATCCAGGGCAGATGATCCCTTCAGGACCAGTGGTGTGAGTGGTGATACTGGGAACATAGAGGGAGGGTGGGTTGGAAAGAGGGAACCAATTACAAGGATCTACATGTGACCTCCTCCCTGGGGGACGGACAACAGAAAAGGGGGTAAAGGGAGACGTTGGACAGAGCAAGATATAACAAAATAATAATTTATAAATTATCAAGGGCTCATGAGGGAGGGGAGGTGGGGAGGGAGGGGGAAAAAAGAGGATCTGATGCAAAGGGATTAAGTGGAGAACAAATGCTTTGAAATGATGAGGGCAAAGAATGTACAGATGTGCTTTACACAATTGATGTATGTATGGATTATGATAAGAGTTGTATGGGCCCCTAATAAAATATTTTTTAAGAAAAAAAGATTAGCCCCTCCTGTAAGAAGACCCTAACCAAACTCCCTGCCATTGAACTCCATTCAAATGCACATAGGACTGCCCTCGTGGGTTTCGAGACTGTAACTTTTTAGAGGAATGGAAAACCTCAGGTGGGAAGGCACTCAAAATATGACTTAAAAAAGGAAAAGCTGCCTTCTCAAAGTAGCATGGACCTAAATGACATGAATGTGGTAAAGCTTTCAGGACCTTCATTTGCTGAAGGGGCACAACTCAAAATGAGAAGAAGCAGCGTATGAATGTATGAAGTATGAATCTAGGAAAGTTGGAAGCCATCACAAATGAAACAGATCTCACAAAGATAGCTATCCCAGGCATTCTTGAGCTGAAAGGGACTGGCATTGGCCCTTTTGAAACAGACAATCATATAGTTTATTATGCCAGGAATGACAGCTTCAGAAGGAATGGTGTCACATTCATCACAAAGAAGGACATTTCAAGATCTGTCTTGAAGCACAGTGCTGCCTGTGACAGGTTGATATCTATGTGCATACAAGAAAATTCAATTCAGACAACTATGATTCAAATTTATGAACCAACCACTAAAGCTAGTGATAAGGACTTTGAAGAATTCTACCAAAGTCTTCAGCCCATAATTGGTCAAACATACAATCAAGATGCATTGCTAATTATTGGCAATGGGAATGCAAAAGTTGAAAACAAAGGGAAGGAAACAGCGGTCGGAAAACGTGGCCTTGATGAGAGAAGCAGCGCTGGAGACCACATGATAGAATTTGGTAAGACAGAGAACTTCTTAGCAAATATCTTTTTCCAACAACACAAAGGCCAGCTGTACAGATTGACTTCTCCAGATGAGATACACAGTAATCAAACTGCCTCTCTGAGGAAGAGGTGATAGAGAAGCTCAATATCCAGCAAAGTCCCGATCAGTAGCTGACTATGGATATATGACCAATTGCTCATATGTAAGTTCAAGTTGGTAAAGGAGATTTGGAACCCTTATGGGTAGTTTATAAGCCACATCTGAAAAGATGTCCTTTGCAGAAACTTTATAAGACACATTATTACACTAATGCTATAAAGCACTATTATCATTTTTGAGATATTTAACATTTTTAATATAAATATGTATAAAGTGCTTTCCAGATTGGCTTCAAATAACTCTTGACCATTTACTTTTGTCAAGTCTCCTCCCAAGAGATTAAGGATTATCATGACGGAATTTACCTCTAGTAGAGACTGCCAGTGCCCTGACTAGATTCCCCTCCACTTGGCTGCTGAGTCTGTCCCCCAGGTGCACCACTTTCACTCCCAAGCAGAGAATGACCAATGGGGGACTGACACAGGAGTGACATCCTTGGCTCAAGGTGGGACTAGCAATAGTGTGCAATTTCTTCTCTGAAACTTCCTGTGGGACCAGACTGATACTAACCTTCAGCTGAAACCACATCCTTAAAGTGCTCTCCCCTTGACCAATTCTGGTTTTTTTTTCTTCCAGAGAGCACTTGTTAATAAATTACATTCATGAAATGCCCTATTTCAGGCTCCACTTTGGGGATCCTGACCTAATACAGTCAGTATCAAAATTGGTCCTGGGAATCCCTTAATGGTGGGGGAGAGACCACGGTCGTGAAGGTGCTTTCCCCAAGGCAAGGATCATATGCCGACTCCTGCGATTCCCCCCCACATGGGACACTTGGTTTCATAATGTGTACTAGTGGTGTTTGTGCTTTCCCTTGGATTAAAAATGAAAAGGAAAGTGGTTGCAGGCAGTAAATTCTAAGGATCTGATTCTTGATAGGACTAGCTGTCAAGACTCGATGATGGGAGGTGGGGCGATGAAATTGCTTGCTCTGGTATTGCAATATCACGGCTAAGAATTTCACTCGGGGTGAACAGGCTGCACATGGAGGAGAACGCCCTCGTTGGTGCATTGCCACTGGCCTAGGAGAAGTGCAAAGCAAAGACTGTGGAGTTGAGAAGCTGCTGCTAACTGCCATAGATCCATGAGAGAAAAATCTATTAACCAGCTTGGAATATATTACTCAGCAATAAAAAAAAGTGAACCACTTTAGTGGCACTGAGACCCACTCATCTCCTGCAGCCAGGTGATAGACAGAGCTGAAGAGCAAGTATGGAACCTACTTGTAAGGTTAATAGAACTTCAAAGCGAGCTGACTTCTCAGTCTAGGCAAATAAACTAAGTCAAAGACAGGAACTGATTTTAAAAAAATTATAGTCCTGAGTCTTGGATGACAGATATCTGGGTTCATGTACTTGAGAACCTTCAGATATCAGATTCCCCTGAACCTTCTGGACATTCAGAAATGATTCGCTCCTTCCCATTGGAAGATAGGTCCCTTTTCCCTTTCATGACGATAATGCAGAGATCTTAAATGAGGCAAATAACTTATAAGATGATGCTTTTTCCTCTTTAGAAGCAACACCACCTTCCCTCCTGGCCACCCAACCTGTAATTGGAATCAAATCTCCATATAAACCTATATGGAGTGCTGAACCTGCTAAAGGAAGATGAGGATTATATACCAGAGAAGGTACAGGATCTGCTCGGTATGTCTCAACAGGAACTGGACGACTATGCTTAGAAGTGGATTCTGAGGATGCTTGATCAAGGTAGCAGACTAAGAGAAAGCTTGTCAATATAAGGAGAAGGGCCTTAGAAGACATGTTTAATCATATCCTGGAATTGTTCTTCTCTCTCTCTGTGCCATTGAGTCAATTGTGATTGATAATGACCCTATAAGGCATGCTATAACTGTTCGTATGGGTTTCTGAATTACAACTCTTGATGGGAGTAGAAAGCCTGATATTTCTCCCATGGATTGACTGGTGGTCTTGAACTGCTGACCTTGAGATTAGCAGTCCAACATGTAACCACTATACTACCAGGGTTTCTTGAGATCATTCTTAATATTTAGGGGGGGGAGACAAATTGCATTAAGTGAAATAAAGATATCTTGGTAAACAGAAGAAGGAATTGAAAGTCTTAGAGAAGTGATCGTGGTAGGATGGGTTATCTATTTTAAAAACAAAACAAAACAAAATTGTACTGCCATGAGTTGATTCTGACTCGTAGCAACTGTTCTGAGGCTATAAATCTTTACAGGAACAGAGCACCTCTTCTTTCTCCTGTGCAGGAACTGGTGGGTTTGAACTGCCAACCTTTCAGTTAACAGTCCAACACTTACCAACACGGCTCCTTGGGTTAATTATCTACAAGAGAAAAACCCACCAGCTGATTATGATCCTCAGGCTGTTTCAGAGGACAATTCATTGACCAATGTGAAAATAAATGCAGTGGGGGAGGGGTGGATTAAAGTAAGGTACCACAAGCATTGAAAAAAATGTGGCTGTTCTCTGAAGCTGGACGGCAGTAGAGGATGAAGAAAGGGGCTCCCTAGTATCGATGGTATTTGATGAATAATAGTATTCACATAATAGCAGAAGTCAGATTGTAGCCTTCAGCTATCAGAAGCAAGATGAATACAATTACCATAACATGCAGCAACATTGGAATGGCACCCCAGCAGATCTGAAATGCAGATCTTTATGAAGATCCTAATATATCATGGTATTCCCAGAGGCAAGCCAAAAGAATATTGCTTAAGACACAAAAATGAGGAGCTGATGCCAGGGGCTTAAGTGGAGAGCAAATGTTTTGAGAATGATGAGGGCAATGAATGTACAAATGTGCTTCACACAATTGATGTATGTATGGATTGTGTTAAGAGTTGTATAATCCCCCAATAAAGTGATTTTTAAAAAGAGACAAAATCAAAAATAAATCAAGAACAGATAAACAGAGGCTGAGAACAGCCATCGAAAGAGAAAATTGAGATCCCTTTTATGTTTCCAAACTTGAGTCAGTTCTCAGAACCAGAGCCCATTGACTAAAAGAGGAATTGGGTGCCCTGTGGAGGGACTCTGCAGCACCCTAACAAGTGATTCGCCTAGTCTTTCTTCAAAGAGCTTATGACCATTTTCTCAGGAAATCAGACACTCCGAAAAGGCAATGCCCTGTTTTTTTGAAGGCAGTTAAATACACAGTTAGAGATGGTTCTGATACGTGAAATTCCAATAGCCATCATGACCCCCTACTAACTGTGGATCAAGTAACAAATGGAGCTTTGACCCAAATATGTCTCTCAGTTGGTGTACCAACCTGGCCGATATGGCCGATACACATGTGGGGTTAATTGAAGGGCGGAGGGATAAGCGACTCGGTGAGCCTTGCCTTTCTAGTTCTCTGGTCTCTTGCTTGCTAATGGACCAGGGTGCAGCTGCCTTAGCCAGTTACCTGCTTTAGCTCACTTCCTGCAAGACATCCCCGAGGAGAAGCCACATGTGGACCTACCCTGATGCAGCCCTGGGTGCTGGAGCACCCGTGTGGAGACCCCTGCCAGCGCTGAGATGCTTACTCATTCACTGACTTGGCTTTCCTTCTGCAGTCGGCATCATTGTGTCTGTTTTGTGAGATGGAGGAGGACTTTGTGGATAGGTGTTGGACATATGGGTTAATGGGCTAAGGTTGGACTTGTGGGCTTGGGCAGCACTGGGTTGGGATGTTTTCTTGATGCACACTTAACCTTTATATAAAACTCTGATACATGAGTTTCTGTGGAAGTGTTTCTCTAATGAACCCAGATTAACACAGTGGACCGGGTCCATGGACACACTTGCTCATTATTTCTTTAGCAACTAGGTAGTTTCATGGATTGGATATACTTATCAGTTGCCAGAGTTCCTTGACTTGTAAAATAAGAGTAATTGCAATAGGAAATTCTATGTGGAAACCCCTAGAACTGCAACTTTTGTCCAAAATAGTAAATCCCAACACTCTCCATGCTCCTGGGGAATGACAAAGATGAGCTTCACTCTTGAAGATATCAAGGGCCTTGGGGTGCTCGTCCTCCTAATAGTCTCATTTTGTTTATGAAAACTGGGTCTTGGGAGGGATCAGTGCTCTGCAGTCTCAAGACAACAAACATTCTCACTACTGGTGTGATAAATAACATCATGATACACGGCAAATAGATTGAAGTTGAGTATTCATCTTACTGGATCAACAGTTAATGTTATGGAAGCAACGGTCAAGAAACTAAAAGATACACTGTGCTGTAAAATCTGCAAAAAACCCCTTTCAAATGTTTAAGAGGTCATGACTACGGCACATCTGACACAAGCCACTGCAGTACATGCGAAGCCTGAACTGTGGAAAAAGGAGATTGAAGACGAATCGACACAATGGAATTGTAGGGTTGATGCGGAGTATTGAAGATGCCACGGACTGCCCGAAGAATGGAGCAATTCATCTGGGAGGAGTTTCATTCCTTCAAATGGGGGATGGCAAGACTTCACCTTGTTTATTTTGGACTCATGCGTGAGGAAGGACCAGTCACTACAAAAGGACTTCAGGCTTGGGAGAAGGTCTGCGAAAATGAGCAAGACCCTCCGTGAGATGGATTGACACATTAACTACAATCATGATTCAAACATAGCAACAAGTATGGTGCAGAACATGGTAATTTAATACATGAGGTCACCATGAGCCAATTCAACAGGACATCAGTGGCGGTTGATACTCTGAGAGTATGCAGCACGATCTTGTAGGATGCTTACCATGTTAAGGCAACAGCCGTTATGAGCTGATTAATTCCCTGTGGTGGCCTACATAGATCTAAGAGCCAAGGAGTGGCCCCATTCACATTCATTTTCGATGACCTAATTGGAGGGTTTGTAGTTTCTGTTCCTTTTGCTTTCGACATTGTGGTTTTAGAGATCCTGAGTTCTAAAAAGGACCACTTTCATCAGGGGACACAATAAGAGCTCTGTTAAACTTACATTTTTAGCTACCCCCTGATCTCATTATACCCTTAGACCAGCAGGCACAGGGAGGAGGAACCATTCTTTCAGAGACAGTGGAGAATTGTAGAGCTGGAAGGAAGCACATCAGGCCTTCGGCTCTAGTCCGTTTTCTTCTGGCTGAGTGATCTAAGCATGTTGCTTTGCATGTTCTCTGTAAAATGTGAGATTAGTGTTGGTTCAGCATTTCTTAACCTCTTTCCATCAGATAACAGACATGACAGATAAGATTTACATGCATGACATACTCTTAGGGTGTGCCCCTTGGCACCCATAAGAGAGGCTGCAGGTTATGTGCAGTTCCCAGCAAGCTGACTTTAACCACACCCCTCCCTCCCACTCAAGAAAGGATATTGCAATGCAATTGGGTTAAAGGGAGATGATAGGTTAGGGAGGTCCTTGGCTCACTTCTAAGTCATTTTTAAAAAACACCATTTTCAATCTGTATTAGTTAAATGTGCTAAATATAACGACTTTTAATAAACCACACTTCTTAGTAACATTGTTCATGACCAATGACTTAAAAAAAGACTCTAAGATAATTTTCCACTTCCAGAATTTAGTTTCTGTAAATCTGTCCAAAGAGAGTTCCAAGAGCTTTCTGTAATAACATTAGAATCATTGTGAGATTGGATCATCTGTGTATGTATACATTTGGGTATAAATTGGATATATATTCAATTGGAGCCTTATTCAGTCATTCATTCCCTACTGACCAGTTGCCTTCCTGTGCAACTTCTAAGATTGTTGGATCCTAAGCTGTGATGGGGAGCCTTGGTAGCATAATGGTTACACGTTGGGCTGCTAATCACAAGGTCAACAGTTCAAATCCACCAGCCGCTCCATGGGGAAAAGATGAGGCTTTCTAGGCCCATAAAGAGTTACAGTCTTGGAAACTCACAGAGGCAGTTCTACACTCTCCCATAGGGTTGCTATGTGTTGGCAGTGAGTTGAGCTAACCTGTGAAGAATTGACTTGGACAATTGCCCTTTATATAAAACTCTCTCTTATACACATACGAGTCTCCCTGGATTTGTTTCTCTAGTCTACCCAGACTAACAACTATCTAGGATTTATTGTATCATGCACCAAAAAAGTGTTTCTTATCAAGTTTCTCTTGCCTTGGCTTAATTATTTAAGCATGTGTGACTCCACAGTTACCAGCCTCCCTTCCCCAGAAACTAAACTGCGAGCAAAACTGTCAAGCATGTCAGAGAGAGGAGAGCTGTTTCCAAGTCAATCAAATAAGGAATTAACGTATTTCTCAATTATATTCAGGAGGAGCGCGAGCTAGCCAGTCCATCAGGGAGCATTTAGTATTGCACAGTAAGTGCTAGTGTAGATCTAGTACTTATCGTGCGTCAAGGCCAGGCTAAATGCTTTGCTGACCTTATCTCATGTAATCCTTCTAACCTCTCTGCAAGGTAAGTAGGATTATGCCCGTTTTGAGATGAAATCATGCCAACCCCGAGCGAGACCAGATTCTCAAGCATAGGTTTGTTGGCTTCTACCGTGTCACAGAGTCTATGTGGGCAGTGCCATTTCTTGATGCTGCTCGTATATGATACCAGCCTCTGCTGGAGCTGGATCAAGACTGTTGAACTACCCCTTAAATCGTGACAAGATGATATGGTGCCCTCCCTTACCACAGATGGTTTGACCCCCACCTGTGAGAAATAAATCCCAACTGGTCCATCTTCAGCACTTAAGGGAACAAAAGCCCAAGCAGTTACTGAAGAGCCCAAGCACAACCTGATAGGGAATAGGGCCATCGCTAGAAGCCCGGTGGCTGGGGACTGACTGGATTGTGTGAATTGGATTAATCAAGGGAAGGGTGATAGAAACTTTAAGTTAAAACAATAGGTGAAGTCTGGGAAAGATTATTAACCCCATAGTCCTCAACCAGTGAGGAACTGGGGGAGGAGCCCGAGAACCAGGAAATATAAAACCCTTGCTAGAGATCTGTCGTGTGAGCGTTGGCCCATTTTGTTTTCTGAGGTTTGGCCACTCACTTTTAAAAATTAACTAATAAAAACCTCTCTCGCTAAAACAAAAAATAACAACAACAAAACAAAATGGACGAAGGTGTTACTAGGTCTTAGAATGAAGTGTTCTGAGATTCCTGTTCTTGTCAAGGTTATCCATAGTTTGTTATGATCTGATTTGCACAAATCAATACCTGTGCATGGTCAATGCAGCACGAGTCAACAACTTTCTGGTATTCTCTGCTTTCAGCCAATATCCATCTGACATCAACAATATCCTTTGTTCCACGTCCTCTTATGAATCTGGCCTGAATTTCTAGTAGCTCCCTGTTAATGTACTCCCAGAATCATTGTTGGATGATCTTTAGCAAAATTTCATTTGCTTGTGAAATCAATGATGTTGCTCTATAATTTGAGCAATTCTGTTGGGCCACCTTTCTCTAGACTTTCCAGTCTGTTGGTCGTGGAGCTTTCCTCCAAATTTCTAGGCAGAGGTGAGTGAGTGCTTCCAATCCTGAATCAGTTTGTTGAAACATTTCCATTGGTCAATTCACAGAACCTTGTTTGGGGCTACTGCCTTCAATGTAGCTTTTCCTTCTTCCTTCAGTACCATTGGCTCTTGATCATATACTGCCTCTCGAAATGGTGAAATGTTTATTAGCGTTTTCTGGTACAGTGACTGTGTGTATTCCTTCCATTTCCTATTGATGCTTCCTGTATCATTCAGTGTAGATATATATTTACAGATAAATATATATATTTAAAGATCATTTTATTGGTGGCTCTTACAACTCATAACTATCCATACATCAATTGCATCAAGCATATTTGTATATACGTTGCCATCATTATTTTCTAAACATTTACTTTCTATTTCTAGTTCAGCCCTTGGTATCAGCTCCTCTTTATTTCCCTCCCACCCCCTCCCACCCTCGTGACCGCTTGAAAAA
Organism: Tenrec ecaudatus; assembly: GCF_050624435.1. Taxonomy (NCBI): domain Eukaryota; kingdom Metazoa; phylum Chordata; class Mammalia; order Afrosoricida; family Tenrecidae; genus Tenrec; species Tenrec ecaudatus. Next base: position 35,970,445 of record NC_134533.1, on the reverse strand, counting down.
TTATAAATTATTTTTATTTTCATATCTTACACCTACTGCTGACTCCCTCCCCCACGGTTTCTGTTGTCTGTCCCCCTGGGGGTGGGGTGGGGTATGTGGTTATGTGTTGATCATTGTGGTCAGTTCTCCCTTCTTCCTCTCCCCTCCCCACCTTCCCCCTGTCCTCCTGGTATCAATACTCCCACTTCTGTTCCTGAGGGGTTTATCTGTCCTGGATTCCATGTGTCATGAGCTCTCATCTGTACCTGTGTACATGCGCCAGTCTAGCCTGCAGTGAAAGGCAGGACTGGGGTCGTGATCATGGGGGGTGTGGTGAGGAAGACTCAAGGAACCAAAGGAACATCGGTGCTCTACTGTGCCCTGGTTGACTTATCCCTTCCTTGTGACCCTTCTGTGAGGTGATGTCCCACATGAGCTTTGGGTTTCTGCTCCAACTCCCCTCATTCTCAACAATATGGTTTGTTTGCTTGTTTGTTTTGAGTCTTCTCACAGGCTGGGGTGCTTCTTCCATGTGGGCTTGCTGCTTCTCTGCTAGATGGCTGCTTATTAAATTTCAAGCCTTTAAGACCATAGATGCTATATCTTTGGATAGCCCAGCACCATCAGCTTTCTTCACCACATTTGCATATGCACCCATTTTGTCTTCAGTGATCATGCCTGGAGGGTGAGCATCACAGAATGCCAGGTTGTTAGAACAAAGTGCTGTTGAGTTGAGGCAGGGTTTGAGCAGAGGCCCAAAGTCTGTCCACTACCATATCATATTGCCATGAAACATGTGTACATATGCCAATACCTTTATTTTTATGAATTAATGTAGTTACATATATACACTATGTTTATACCTCTATCCATAGCTTTGCTTGCTAGATTTTCCCTCTGTTTTGTCTTACCTGCCTTCTGTCCCACCATCACACTCACTCATTCAAAATTTTAACCAGAGAATTTTTCAATCTTGACACTTGAGGCTTTGGTGTTTGTTTTTTTCTTGGGTCCTTTCAGTACAATTACTACCAAAATCAGTTTCAAAACATTTTCTTCTTTCTTGAACTCCTTCGTAACAAGGATGCCCTCTCCTGTCCCCCCATCTCCCCCACATTATCCCTCAGGAGCCCTTATTCTTGTTATTGTCTCTGTAGACTCACCTGTCCTGGGTTTCATATGCTGAAAAACAGAAAAGCACATAACAAAGATTCAAGAAAGCTACCAGCAATGACAAAATACGACAGAGACAAATCCCAATATGAAAACTAGAAAACAGAGTATTTGAGAGACGACTATAGTGGATTAAAATGATAAATCTGACTTGGATGGTTAAAACCTTGTTGCTTGATCTGCTCTCTGGTATATGATGGGCTTGATCTGGTTTTTAACTTTTTCTCTGGTTTGGTTTTTTTTTTTTTGGTAGCAATTGTATAATACTACTTGGTGTGGTTGAACTATGGAATGGTGTGATGTTTGGAGTGGCTTCTAATAAAATAGTTTGGCGGGGGGAAAGACACATTGCATTGGGTAAATCCGCTGCAGAAGACCTTTTTAGAGTATTGAAAAGAAACGGCATTACTTTGAGAGGTAAGGTGTGCCTGATCCAAGCCATGCTATTTTCAATTTTCTCAACTGAATGTAAAAGCTGGACATTGAAGACTGAAGAAGAAACGATGCATTTGGATTGTGGTGCTGAAGAAGAGTTTGAAAGTGCCATGGACTGCCAAATGGACAAAGCAATCTGTGCTGGAAGAAGTGTGACCAGAGTGCTTCTGGGAGGCAAGGATGCCTAGAGACCTTATTTTCAATATTTTTGGACATGCTGTCAGGAGAGCCTGGGCCTGAAGAAGGACAAAGAAGGGCCTTGATGAGACGGATGGACACAGTGGCTTCAACAATGGGGTCCAGCACAGGAACAATTGTGGGGATGGTGCAGGACCAGACAGGGTTTGCTCTATGGTGCATAGGGTCACTATGGGTCAGATTGACTCGATGACACCTGACAACAATAATATGGGATAACATTGTAGAGAATGGGAATCCCAGAACATGGGGATTGTGTTCATGTAGCATCATTCTATACCTCAAGGGGCAGGTTTTGAATCGAACAGGAAGATGTTATTTGATTTAAAACCAGGAAAAGTGTGCATCGGTGTTGTGGGCATTCACCATGTCTATTGCCTTTTTAAAGATCAAGTGATGTGATTAGCTGGATTATATCAAGAAGATTGTAGGAAAACTTCTTAAAAATACATGCAGATGGCTCAACCTGCATGCTTAACGTGAAGAGGACTTGAAACCCTCACTGATGAAAATCAAAGAATCCAAGCCCTCATAAAGATTACATCCCCCCAAAAGAAAATAAAAATCCTCACCACTGGACCAGTGAATAATTTTATGATACATGGAGAAAAGATTGAACCTTCCAAGGATTTCATTTTACTTGCAACCTTAATTAACCTTCATACAAGCAGCAGTCAAAAAATTAATAACATAATTGCATTGAACAAAACTGTTGTACAAGACCCCTTTACAGCATTTAAGAGCAAATATTTCGCATTAAATATGAAGATTTGTCTGGTCTAAGCCACAGCATCTCCCCTCCCCTAGTGGTTTATTTGCATATAATTCACATATCATACAATTCAATAGTTCAATCACTTCAAGAAGAGTTGTAAAATCATCACCACAGTCAGTTTGAGAACATTTTCTTCATTCTTATATTCATTGGTATTAGCTCCCCATTTCCTCCCAACCTCCCTGCCACACTCCAGGGAATCATTAATCCAGTTAATCTCTATACATGTACCTATTCTAAATTTCATATTAGAGCCGTGATCATGTGTTGGGCTGTGATCCTCAAGGTTGGCAGTTTGAAATCGCCAGCAGCTTTGCAGGAGAAAGATGAGGTTTTCTTCTACTGTAAAGAGTTACAGTCTCAGAAACTCACAGGGTCAATTCTGCCCTGTCCTATAGGGTCCCTATGAGTCAGTATTGACTTGATGGCAGTGAGTTTATTCTTGTGGTTTGGATTTCACATATAGGGAAACATTAATTTTTTTAAAAACCTAACAACAAAGTAAAAAAGATTTTAAAACCTCAGTTGAAAAGAAAGTAGAAAATATCAAAAACTAGAAAAAAATTAAATGGATTATAAGGGAGCTCAATTGATAGGGTGCTAAATTTTAACCTAACTGCTTCTGCAATAATCTACTTTCACGCAAATGAAATGTGCATAGCATTTTCAATGACCTCACATGTATGTGAAAGGTGGACCATGAATAAGGAAGGCAGAAGAAGAACTGACATCTTTGAATTATGGTTTTGTCAAAGAATCTTGACTGTACAATGAACTGTTAGAAAAATAAATGCATTTATCTTGAAGGAGTACAGCTAGAACGCTCCTTAGAAATGAGAATGGGGAAGCTTTGTCTTTCTCACTCTCTCTCTTTTAGGAAACATTTTGACTTTATTTCCTTAAAGAATAATTTGTTTATTTTCATGACTGCTGCTTCCACCAGCATTTTTTGTCAAGCTAACTTCTACGGTTTATCCATCTATCATGATGTTGTTATTTCTCTAGTTGTCAGGATTTTTGTTCCTTCATATTCAGCTGTGATTCATAATGAAGCTTGTGCTCATTGACCTCTCCATGTCTCAAGTCATCTTCACTCTCAATGGACAAGGCTGTACCAGATGCTGCCAATGAGCCTTTCTCTCATCCTCATACACTCTCTTCTTCAGCTCCCTCATTTCTTGGATTTTTTATTCAGCAGACAGATTAAATAGACAGAAAATATGCAACCCTGCTTTTTCTGATACTAAACCACATAATATTGTGTTCTTCTATTCAAAAGACTGCCTCTCGATTCATATATGGCTTTCTTGGGAGCAAAATTAAATGTTCTGGAATTCCCATTCTTCCTATGTTATCATCATTTTTATGACCCACTGTTAGTAAAATTCCTTTGCATAGTCTAAAAATCACAGACATATCTTTCTGATATTCTTTGAGTGTGACCAAAGCCCATCTCACATTAGCAACAATTCTCTTGTGAAGTGGCTTGAATTTGTGACAGTTCCTTGTCAATGTATAACTTCAGTCTTTTAAAAAATTATTAGCATAATTTTGCTAGCTTAAGGTATTGTTCAATAATTTCCACATTCTATTTGATTACCTTTCTTTGGAGTAGGCACAAAATTAAATCTCATACAATTGGTAGTGCACACATAAAGGAACATTCCAAGCATTGCATGGGTTTACTGGAGCATCTCCACCAGCATTCTGTGAGCCTTGGGCACCATTTCTCACCAACGCCTTCAGTACAACTTGGATTTCTTCCTTCATTATCAGAAGGACATGATCATATATTACTTTAGCCATTTCTTGTTGGTATAGTGACTGCGTGTATTCCTTCCATCTTCTTTTAGGATTTCCTTCATTTTTCAAAAGTGTTGTTGACACATAATTCACATATCACACGATTCAATAATTCAATCGCATAAATCACACAGCACGCAATTCAATAATTCAATCACATCAAGATGAGTTATACAACCATCATCACAATCAGTTTTAGAACTTTTTCTTCATTTTGTACTGATGTTTATTAGCTCCTCATATCCCTCCAATCATCCCGAACATTCATCCACGGAACCATTAATCTAGTTATTGTCTCTACAGCTTTACCTACCCTGGATTTCCTATTCAGAAATGCATTTTTGAAAAACTAACAACAATGACAGGTAAAGACTTCAACTGAGGAGAAAAAAACAACAACAATGAAAGGTAAAAACTTCAATGGAGAAGAAAGTATGAAATATTAAAAACTAGAACAAATTTAAGTGGATCATAAGGGAGATCAATTGATAGGGTGTAAATTTTAACTTAACTGCATCTTCAACAATCCACTTTCCTGCATAGTAACAAGGCTATGCACAACCCTGATTCATGGTCAGAGGGCACTCACCAGGGGCTTAATTCACATGTATTTCTCCTTCGATTAACAAAACAACCAAAACCAAAACAGCTTTAAACTGGATAAAAAGGGAGATCAAATGATCAGATATTACATTTTAGCCTAACTGCATCCACCATAAGCTACTTTACAATGCGCTCTCTCTGATAACAGTGCTTTATTCATGTCCCTCAACTAGGACCAAAGGGGATTCATTAGAGGCTTACTCCATGGGTAGACCCAACAAATGGATTTTGGGTTTCCACTGTCATCCATAACCTTCTGCAAACCAGGAGTTCACAATTTAAGCTTTGCTGTTATTCTCTTCTTTAGATTTGGGTTGTGTTATTTACAATCCTTGGATTACCCAGGCTGGTGTGTTTCTTCCATGTGGGCTTCACGTCTCACTTCGATGGCTGCTTGTTTGTAAACAAACTTTTAAGATCCCAGATGCTATTCTTTCTGATAGCCAGAACCATCTAGTTCCTTCACCACACTTTGCTTTGGCAGCCGTATCTTCAGTTATCACTTCATGAAGGTGAGCATCAAGTAGAGCCATCTCATAAGAACTGATTTTTCTCAGGTTAGGGCTAGAATTAAGTGTAAGTCTAAAATCCACTTATGACTCTACATGGGGTTTATCTATGTCTCTGGTTCACTGTAGAGGCATCACTGCCATTGTTTGTTAGAGAACAGCATCACTCATCCCTCTGGGCATCACTTCCACTGCCATCAAGTTCAGCCTGACTCATATAACCTTGTAGGGCAGGGTAGAACTGCTCCTGTGAGTCTCAGCCTTCAAATCTTCACAGGAGTAGAAAGACTCATTCTTCCCCTGTGGAGCTGGCTGATGGTGTCGTTAGTTGGGGAGACTTTATGTCATGAGGAAGCAGTCCCTGGAGAAGGATGTCACGTTGGGCAAAGTAGAAGGTCATCAGAGAAAATAAAGACATTCAACAAGATCAATTGACACAGTGGCTACAAAAACTGTCCCAAAGACAGAAGTGATTGCGAGGCAGGTACAGGAGAGGACAGTGTCGTGGTATGGCAGCCATGTGTCAGAGCTACCAACAACGATCTGCAGGAACAGGTATCAAAGTCTTTCTATTGCGAACCCCTGGGTGCTTTTGAACTGCCAACCTTTTGGTTAGCAGCCCAGTCTCAGCCAGAACCAGGACTCCTTGCAAACTCAATTTTTCTCTTGAAAAGTCACAAGTTAAAGAGCTTGAGAAGTTCTTCAGTAAGTAAACTTGCCTAGTCTTGGTGGTGCTGTGGGTTAGCAAACTTCTCAAGAGAAAACGCTCTTGATCGTTGGTCTCCTAACGGTTCTAACCAGATCTCTGGTCTCCTAACGATTTACAGTTCTGGAAACACTCTATGCCGCCCCTATGAGTCAGAATTGACCCACTGGCAATGGGCTTGTTTGTTTTTGCTTTAATTGACCCAAACTTCTCTGATCATAGAACCCCTTTCTCTTTTGGTACTTACTAAGCTTGGACTGGGCTGGGTTGAGGTTCTTTCTTAATGAACAATTACCCTTTATATAAAACTCTCTCTTATACACATATGAGTTTCTATGGATTTGTTTCTCTAGTCTACCTGGACTAACACACAAGTCAATGTAAAGAAAACAAAAAATTCTCACAACTGGGTCAATAGGTTAAATCATGAAAACAAGCAAACAAAAACAGAAGATTGATAGTCAAGGATTCTGCTTGAATCCACAATCGATGCTCATGGAAACAGCAGACAAGAGATCAAATGACACAATGCATTGGGTAAATCTGTGACACAAGACCTCTTTAAAATGTTGAAAAAACAATGAAGTTACTTTGGGAACTAAGATGGTGCCTGACTCAAGCCATGGAATTTTCAGTCGCCTCATACTCCTGTGAGAGTTGGACTTTGATAAGGAAGCCTGCAGGACAATTGATGTAATTGGATTGCGGGGCTGGTGCAGAAGATTGAAAGTACTATGGACTTCATAAAAACCCAATAAATACATCTTGGAAGAAGTACAGCCAGAATGCTCCTTAGAAGCCAGTATCAAAAGACGTCACATCATGTACTTTGGACATATAATGAGGAAAGGACATTATACTCGGAAAGAGAGAAGACCCTCGCCAAGAGGGGTTGACACAGTGGCTGCAACAATGGGCTCAAGCATGCCAACCAGTGTAAGGATGGCACAGGACCCGGCAGGGTTTTGTTCTGTTATACACAGGATTGCTGCAAATCAAAACCAACTTCATGGCACCAAAAACCAACAATGCTGGCCTGCCCACCCCTCCTAGATTTATGTTCCCAAGTGACATACAGTCTGATCAATCAAAGGAGCCTTCTCCCGTCCTCATTTTTTCCTTCCCTATTTGCGTTTAAGATTTTACGAAAGCAAACAGTGTACTGCTATCCCGCTCAGAGCCCAACAGGCATTTTGGGGGGTGGGGCAGTGCTAAGCTTCTTAAACTGTGTGTCATGGCCCCATATGGGGGTTCTCTACTTGAACATGGAGGTCATAAAATATGTAGCAACAGTAAAAGGTTTCTTAACACACAATAATCAAATTAATTTAAAAGCAAACACGTATTGAATCCAAGGTGTTTCTGGAAGCGTGTACCTGTATTGCACCATGTGACATCACTACAGTGTTTTTACCATCCACACAGTTCTTTTGCTCTTGTAGAAACATACTAGTTTAATTATGGAAAATTAAGATGTCTAATATTTTTCTACCCTCATTTCTCAATGTGTATCAAATTAGTATATCTTTGAATTGCGTTAGATATTTTATGTGAAAAATTGCTGTTGTCTTCAGCAAAGACATAAGTGTCCAATATTCTCTAGCATAGCCAGTGTATGTGGTTATAAGTGTGTGAACATCACTGCTTTCAATCAAGCACAAACAAATGTAATTCCCATGACTTGGCATCTGTCTTCCCTCATCTCTGCTCACTTTAATCTTTTATATCTCAAAAGGGACCGACTCTGTATATGCCCTATACTATTCCTGCCTCTTTAATGTAACAGAGACCTTATAAGCATGGGCATTCTTATGCACTGCCATTGAGTTGACTCCTCCTCATAGAGAGAGACTCTATAGGACAGAGTAGAACTGCCTCTGTGGGCTTCTGAGACTGTAACTCTTTACAGAGTAGGAAACCTTATCTTTCACCCACAGAGCTGCTACTGGTTTCTAACCGCTGATGTGATTAGCAGCCCAATGAGCTCACAACCTCTGATACCAGGGCTCACAACCACGGGAAAGAAGTGAGGATTTACAACACACTTTCACCTACTACTCCAAAATTCATGTACATGTCAAATGTAAAGCACATCTATTCTATCATATCCCCTAAATCTTACCAACTCTATAGCCAAAATCTCATCCTCCAAATCACCTAAATCAAATATGAATGCAACCTCAGGCATACCTCCTCCTGGAGCAGAATTTCTATTCGCCTGAGAACTTGTGAAACTTAGAAGACAGATTATTGCTTCCAAGACACAATGGAAGAGGATGTACAATGTAGACATTTCCACTACAAAATGGGAGAAATGACAGGCATTAAGCAAATCCCAAACCCAGCAGAACAAATTTCATTAGCTCTCAATCACGAAAATGATTTTTTAATCGTTTCATTATGCACTCGTACAACTCTTATCACAATCCATACATACATCAATTGTGTAAAGCATATTTGTACATTCATTGCCTTCCTCAGTCTCCAAACATTTGCTCTCCACTTAAGCCCTTTGTATCAGGTCCTCTTTTTTCCCCCTCCCTCCCTGCTCCCCCTTCCCTCATAAGCCTTTGGTAAATTATAAATTATTGTTTTGTCATATCTTGTCCTGTCCGGCGTCTCCCTTCACCCACTTTCCTGTGGTCTGTCTCCCGGGGAGGAGGTCACATGTAGATCCTTGGAATCGGTTCCCCCTTTCCAACCCACCCTCCCTCTATACTCCCAGTATTGCCACTCACACAACTGGTCCTGAAGGGATTATCCGCCCTGGATTCCCTGTGTTTCCAGTTCCTGTCTGTACCAGTATACATCCTCTGGTTTAGCCAGACTTACAAGGTAGAATTGGAATCATGATAGGTGGGGAGGGGGCGGGGGCGGAAGAAGCATTTAGGAACTAGAGGAAAGTTGTATTTTTTATCATTGCTACATCGCACCGTGACTGGTTTTTATCTGCTCTGAAATCATCTAGGCAAAGAGACTGCCATCTAGACTTCCAGCCTTGTGATGAACTCTGGATCCTAGATGGAGGCTTCTGAACCCTGGACCTCAACTCTGCTACCTCAGCTTGACCTGGTCCCACTGTCCTATTCCATCTGAATGGTAGCCCCAGCCATTCAGTTCCAGCTGCCCCCATTCGTCCACCTCTGGCTTGGGTAGCAACTCCACCCTGCTGAAATACCTCAATGGCAGTCCCACACCTGGTAGCCCGGTTGATGAGCACACAGCTCTTTGAAACATAGTCCATGAGGGCCACACCCTTTGAGATTCAGAAAACCTTGGCCTTGCCCTTTGAAATTGAAAAGGTCCTGCTTCCCATACTCCTTCCAACTGTGGTTGGGATTGCAAGTCCAACACTTACCCTGATCTCTGAGCTACTCCAGGGATAGTATTTTACTTTTCCTGGAAGACACCATATATATTTCTTTTGGTCTGTTTCCTTTTTGTAGAATTCTAAGAAGTAGGCAATTTTCTTTACCTTTGTTCTGTCACTATCTAGGTTAGTCTAAGCTGATGAGTTTTCTGTTATGACAATTGGTTAGATCCATTAGTCATAGGCTTAATCTCTGTAATAAAAGACAATGTAGTTTTAACCTGGGTGAAAATTCAGGGACACATGCCCTTGTTTGAACCACATAATTTTCAAAATCATTATTTTGTTTGAATTTTATACAGTTCGTGATTAAGTTCATTTCTTTGCTCTCACATGTTTACAATAAGTGGCAAGGAGACACCACATGGCCCATTTCGGGTCTCACTTAGAGATAGCCTCAGCCAGACATCTAGTTCATCACTTCCGGTTTCTAGCTTCCATCAAACACTTGAATGGATTTCAGACAAGTTCTTTTCCATTGCATAAAAGAAGCATATTTCCCCTGTTGTCCAATTACATGTTCATCCTTTTCTTTTAAAGCCTCACCAGAAGCACATTTAAAGTCTACATTTCCAGTGACACTCAATTTCTGGAGCCATATGTATTCTCTGAGACCGTAGAGACTGACTGTGCACTAGAAATGTCTCTGACATACATAAATCTAGCAACAATTACTTCCAGACAATTACTACTAAGGCTATAAAAATTCTTCCCATCTGTACCTGTTGTGTTGCCAGGTCCAAAATGGCTTTTACATTTTAATTATCTGTTAGAACAGCACCTCACTCATTTGGTACCAAATTCTGTTTCAGTTACCCATTGATAGAAGGCAAATACCACACATAGGTGGATTTCAAAACACAAATGTCTCTTCCTGGAGTCCATTGCAACCCACAACCATGGCAGAACAAAGCATGGTCTTGTCCTGTGCTGTCTTCACAATGTTGGCTCTGCTGGAGTCCTTGCCAATCCATCTCACGGAGGTTCTGTATCCTCTTGTTCTGAGCCTCTCGTGTACCAAGAACAATGTCATTTTCTGGAAACAACTCCCTGCTGATATCATGTCCCCAGTCTTCAGACAAAGTCTCACCAGCCTCCCTTCTTAGGAGAATTCTGGTTGTACTTCCTCCAGGTTCGATGTGTTTGTTCTTCAGGCATTTGATGGTGTGTTTAATGCTCTTTAGCAACGCTGTAACGCAAAGGCTTAACCTCTCTGGTTGGCTTCATTCATTGTCAACTTTCACACGCATACGAGACAATTGAAAATGCCATGATTTGGATTGGGCACAACTTAGGTATCAAAGTGACGTCTTTGTGCTTTAAGGGTTGAACACAAAGAGCTCTTGTGTAGCAGACCTGCCCAGTACATTACATCAGTTGAATTTTCTGCTTCTGCTTCCGTGAGCATTGATTATGGATCCAGTAAAGTGAAATTTTTTACAATTTCAATAGTTTATCCCTTTGGTTGAGTGGTGAGCATTTTCTTTTCTCTGCGTGGAGTTGCAGTTCAACCTGAAGGCTCGTCGGTTCCGATCTTCAACAGTGCTGCAAGTCCTTCTCATTTTCGGCCAACAAAATCGTGTCATTGGCATATTGCAAATTATTAATGAGCCTTCCTCAATTCCAGGCTCTTTTTGATGCCAGGTTTTTCTACATATCATCTAGTGTCTAGGGTTAGTTGCTCAGCAGACAGACTGAAGAAGTATAATGAAAAGATAGGACTCTGATGCATATGACTCTCCAGAATTTAAACCATGCAGGGTTCCCCTGTTCTCTCATTCAAATGACTCTTGGTCTATGGACAGGTTCCCAATGAGCACAATCAAGTGTTCTGAAATTCCCATTCCTCACAATGCTATTCATAGTTTGTTATGATCCATAGAGTGGATCATGCCTGTGCGAAGTCTAGAAGACACAGGTGAACACCTTTCTGGTGTTCTCTGCTTTCACTCATGATCCATCTAAAATGAGCAACGCTATCTGTCATTCCACAGCCTCTTCTGAATCTTTCTTGGATTTATTCTGGCAGCCCTCTATTGACGTACTGCCGCAACTACTTTAGGATGCGCTTCTGCACAAATTCACTGTGGGTGATGTAGTGATGCTATTTGATCATTCCTACATTTCGTTGGTTCTCTTTTTTTAGAATGTGCACAAATAGGGATATATTTGTGTTAGTTGGCTAGGTAACTGTTTTCCAAATTCCTTGGCATATAATAGTGCTTCCAGCCCTACGCTGGTTTGAAACTCTATCAGATTAGAAGGCTAAAAGTCTGAATCCACGATCTTTGCCCCTGAATGTCTGCTCTTGAGTGATCTTCATGTGGCTGGGCATCTCTCTTCCTTCTCTCTTCTCTGCTAATTTGTTTTGCCAGAAAAATTAGCAAAACCTGTTTTCATCAGGCCTATGTGAGACCAGGATGCATCGGTTTCCTCATCAGAAAATGTTACCAATGGGGCCCTTTGAAGTTAGCAGCCCCGGGAGCACTAGGAGATAGAGCCTTGGTCCATACATCAGGACTTTGCAGGAGGGCCTGGAAGGATGTCACTCAAAATCTGGACTTTAAGACAATAGAAACTAGCCCCAGTGAGGTGAGGTCTCCTTTGTTGAAGTGGTTTTTAAGATGGACAGATAAGGGGGTACTGTATGCTTCATGGGGATTAACAGCCTCATTGCTTGAGAGACCCAATTAAAAGATTACATGACCTGAGGATACAAACCTGCCTTTGTCTTGGTGTTGTCACAAAATTAGTGGGTCTCATTAAATATTTGTCCTTTTGTGATTGACAAACATCTCTCAGCATAATGGTTCCCAGGTGTAATGAGGTGTTTTGTGTTTCATCATTAATTTTTAGGGATGCGTAGTAAGTTATTGTGTGCATGAACCAGAGTTTCTTTATCTATTTTTCCATTGATGATATTGTGTGATTCCTTTAATATGAAGTATCTAGGAAAAGGCAAATCTACAGAGCCAGGACCTGGACTACTTTTAGGAGGGAATGGGCTGGCATGGGTACAGAGAGTGGATTAATGGGCATGCGACCTCTCTAAGGGGATGAAAATGTTCTGAAACTATTTTGTGTTGATGGTTGTACAACTCAGCTAGTCTATTAAAACCATTGCATTGTACATTTAAAATGAGTGAATTTGATGTTACATAAATTTTATGTTACATAAACTGTCTTTAAAAAAGAAGACCGCACCAGAGCTGGATCCAAATGCCTGAGAAACCACTTGGTGACTCCGAGGAAACTTTAGGGGGTCGGCCGAATTTTCCAGGATCAGCTTGTGCTAACTACTCAAATTTGGCCTGTTGTTTTACAGTGTGTGGCTCCATCAGTATCTATAACTATTATTGGTCTTCTAAGGACCCTGTTTTCATTTGTCTGGTTGGGGCTGGGTGCTTCTGCTCCCTCGGGCCATCTGACCTATTGGGTCTTCACCTTCATGTGAGTCCAAAGGAAAGCTGAACGTGCAGGTTGAGCTTGGCCTCTCTGAGCTGCTCTGCAGCTCGCTGGTCACTTCAGCAGAAACAAACAAACAACTAAATAAGAAATAAAAACTATGTGAGAATATTCAGAATTGCTTCTCATTCCTAGCTCCTGTGTTCCATCTCCCTGGACACGGGTGACCTCCAGGGAGAGAAAGGGAGTCTTTTGTCCTCCCTTGAGTCCAGACCCAAGCCCAGTGACACAGGTGCAAGGGAAGTGTCCCTTGAGTTCGAGTAGTTGAGCTTTCCTGAGAGGCCACTTTGGTATTGAGCTGGTAACTCACCACTCCTTTATTTACATACTCGTTAGATGAAGTACACCCACTCGGATTGCGAAACCCTATTCATTGTTTTTGGCAAGCTGCTCGTGAGGTGTAATCAAGAAGTCTTCATTGCAAGGGCAGGGGGGGGAGTGTGTGTGTGTAGGGGGGTGGGGGTGGTCAGAGTGTTTGGTAAGCAAAGCCAACCCCAGAGTGATGGCCCCAAGTGAAAACTTTGACCCAAGAACTGAGAGGAACTCCCAAGAGATGTGGTAAGTAATGAAGTACAGGACAACATTTTCTTGTGTCGCTTATGCTACATCAACTGTGCAGCTAAACTTCCAGTAACCCTTACAAAGTCTCTCTGGATAATGACTTAACCTTGAATATTGAGTTCCAGGGCTGCAGAACGGAACATGTTTGTCCTGTAAGCGCTATTGGGAAAGAGAAAATAAATTAAGTAGGGAAAAAGCAGCTTTCCCAGTCTCCAGTCACTGAAGCTTTGGCCTGAGTACAGGGGAGGACGCCTGGTTTTCCCCCCAATGTTCCCAGCCATGGGTTATGCAAATCTTAGGTGTAGCAAGGGTTGGGCCCAGCATCAACTGCAGTTTCAGAATCTATGTAGCTTGCGTGCACTTTGGAAGAATAGTCACTCTTGAGTCATTTTGCTCCTGGTGATCATTGGAAACAGGAGGCATGGGACTGCTGCTGGCAGACCCCCAGGCTGCCAGACTCCAAGGAGCTCTGTGGACGTAGAAGAGTGTGTGAATGGCGCCGCCCTGAGTTGTGCGAATTGTGATTGCTGGCTCCTTTAGAATGGGGCGCTTCATACAGCCACTGCCAAAAGGATGTCAAGTCCATTGAAGTAGTTCATCCTAGTGTTCTCTAACCACCCTCTGATTCAAGGCAAATGACTTGTTTGTTCATCCTTGCTCTATTTTTGCCTTTTCTTGTTCACATTCAGAGATGGACTTTTTTTCTAGTACCATGAGTGATGATATCTGGCACCAGGGGGACTGGACACTGAAAAGAAGGTTCTAAGCTGCCCCAAAAGGCTGGGATCCTTACTTGCTCTGGAAAAGGTGTGAGTGCTAGCTTTGGGTTGGAAAATCATATTTTAGGCCCCAGATCATGGTGTCAAGTGTTACTAGAACTTTGAGATGAAATAAGGACTCGATGTTCCTGGCAGGTGATGAAATAAGACTATGTGTCCTCCCCACCCCCACCCCCATCCTAAATAGGTGTCTTTGTTCCGCTTGCAACAGGCCTCTGACATACAAAAACAGCTGGTTCCTTAGGAAGCATAAATCCAACTAATCCTCCACATAGATACTTGGCTTCCACAGAGCAAATAGGTTTGCCATACTCAGCATAAAACTTGATTGCACTTGCTACGGGCCTTTGAACAAGCAGGGCTGATCTATCCAATAGGCACTATAGGCCTAGTGCCTAGGCTCGGGCCCAAGAACATTTCAAGAGCCAGTTAAAGACCTGAAAAGAGAACAAAAAAAGAAAGAAACTCATTTGCTTCCCAAATGGGGAAATTATAATATCAAAAGTTCTGAATGTTCAGTGACATAACAACAATTTTTAACATATATACATGTCTTCCATTAGGAAATCAACGATCCAATGTAAGGTTCATAAGCATTTCATTTCAGTTTTGAAAACAACTTGTGGATTTGTTTTCTCACTTAAAATGTTTACTGGTCTCTAGCTGATGGTTCCTGAGACATATCATGCTGAACTGTGAGCCAAAAGACCATCACGGTGAAAGTAATTATAAAAATAAAGTTCTAAAATGCATTTCAAAACCTCTTCTTTGCCCCTCCAAGATGTTAAATGTGGACTTTGAATATATTTGCTAAGGATGGGTAGAACTACCTGGGATTTAGAAGGGTGCTCGGAGGACCCACTGCAGCGGTCGTTTCCCCTCTCCGGGTTACTCTCTGGGTCTCTATTATCTACATTCTTTCCCTGGTTTAAATGTTTAAAGACAACCGTCTCAACCACTTTTCCTTGTCCTTAATTCCACTGCTCTGAATCTCTCGATTCCTTTAGCAATGAAGTACAGAGGGACTGCATATTTACTCCGCGTTGCAGACACCTTAGGCTGTTTCTTTTATGTTGGAATTTGTCTTAAGTCTGTGTTATGTGTTCATGCTATATTTCAACTAAATTGAAACCATCCAAAGAGAAAGCATCCATTCACTTATTTATTCATTCAAAATAACCCACCATGAGCTAGTAGCTTAGGATGTAATGTGAAGCACAATATCTGGTCCCTTGTTCCAAGACACTCACAGCCTAGAAAAGAAGGTAGACAAGAAGGCAGATCTCTTCCTGGAGGTTGACTCTGTCTATTTTACTGGTGCTGAGTTCAAGGAAATGTTACTTATTTAGCAAGCCTTTTCTGAGTGGAAGGCACTATTTGCAACATAGGTGCTGTTTAATACTTTTAACACTTTAACCCATTTAATTCTCAAAACAATCCTATGAGATCGCACTATTATCTCCATTGTAAAGAGAAGGGATCCACAGTCAATATTCATGGTGCAGCACTCAAGGGATCAAAAGATGCATTGGACCAGGTAAGTCTGAGGCACAAGATCTCTTTAGAGTATTGAAATGCAAAGGTGTTACTTTGGGAACTAAAGTGAGTCTGACCCAAGCCATGGTATTTCCCATTGCCTCATATGCAAGTGAAAGTCGGACATTGAATACGGAAGACTGAAGAAGAATCGATGCATTTGAATTGTGGTGCTGGAAAAGAATGTTGAAAGTGCCACAGACTGCTTAAAGGACAAACTGATCTATCTTATAAAATGTAAGGCCAGAGTGTTCCTTAGAGGCAAGGATGGCAAGACTTCATCTTACTACTTTGGACATACTGTCAGGAGAGACCAGTCCCTGGAGAAAGATATCATATTTACTAAAATGGAAGGGCAGCAAAAAAGAGGAAGACCCTTCATTCATATAGGTCTAAATATAGGCATGTACATATGTAAATATAATTATATATGATGATGGGAAAATAGATACATGTGCATATATTTATAGGTTTAGTATTAAAGTAGCAGATGGACATTGGGCCTCCACTCAAATACTACCTCAATGCAAGAACACTTTGTTCTATTACACTGGCATTCCCTGATGCTCACTTTCATGACACAATTGTTGAAGACAAAGTGGGTGCATAAGCAAATGTGGTGAAGAAAGCTGATGGTGCCCAGCTATCAAAAGATATCGCATCTGGGGTTTTAAAGGCTTGAAGATAAACAAGCAGCCCTCTATCTGAGAAACAACCAAGCCCGCATGGGAGAAGCACACCAGCCTGGGTAATCATGATGTGTCGATGGGATCAGGTTAACAGGCATCAAAGAACAAAAAAACATATCATTGTGAATGAGGGGAGTGCAGAGTGGAGACCCAAAGCCAATCTGTAGGCAAGTGGACATCCGATTTATAGAAGGGTGTCAGGGAGGAGATGAGCCAGTTAGGGTGCAGTATAGCACCGATGAAACATACAACTTTCCTCTAGTTCTTTAATGCTTCCTCCCTCCTACTATTAGGATCCCAATTTTACCTTATAAATCCAGCTAGACCAGAGGATGCACACTGGTACAAATAAGAGCTGGAAACACAGGGAATCCAGACCAGATACACCCCTCAGGACTAATAATGAGAGTAGCAATACCATGAGGGGGAGGGGAAGGTGGGAAAGAGGGAACCGATCACAATGATCTACATATAACCCCTTCCTGGGGGACAGACAACAGAAAAGTGGGTGAAGAGAGACATTGGTCAGTGTAGGACATGAAAAAATAATAATTTGTAAATTATCAAGGGGGAGGGAAGGAAGGAGGGTAGGGGAAGGAGAGAGAAAAAATGAGGAGCTGATACCAAGGGCTCAAGTAGAAAGAAATGTTTTGAGAATGATGATGGCAGCAAATGTACAAATGTGCTCGACACAATGGATGGATGGATGGATTGTGATGAGTTGTACAAGCTCCCAATAAAAGTTTTTTAAAAAGAAAATTTATTTACATTTGATATTCAAAAGAAGAGGAAGGCCCTCAAGGTGGATTGACACAGTGGCAGCAAGATGGGCTGAGGCACAGAAAAACTGTCGGGATGGCACAGGACCACGCAGGGTTTTGTTCTATCGTGCGTAGGGTTGCCATGGGTCGGAACGACCCAATGCCACCCATCAATGACACCGAGAAGGGAATTGAGGCATGGGAAAGTCGCATGCATTTGCTCAAGCAAGGTCAACTGCACAGAAAATCTCTAGTAGCCTGGGATTTGTCCGCAGACAGTTTAATGCCTGAGCTCATGCAGCTTTTATTAAGGTATAAACAGATGCATGTGGCCTGTCTCCACGGGAGTTTCTAGAAATGACTACAAAATGAGCTGGGCACACATCAGGAGAGACGGGCAGGGAGGTCTTCACAAAGGAGTTGGCATTTCAGTCGTTCAAATGCCTCCAGAACTTGCCTCGCACATCAGTGTGAGGTATAGGACTGAGACGGGCCTGCCAAGTAGAACAAAGAGCCTGTGCCAGAGCCTGTATGCAGAACACAAACAACCAAGCAGACAGCGTGATTTGTTGTGGGAGAGGCAAACAGCTTATCTCGCTGGAACATAGCTGCTTTGAGAGGGTCACAACTTGAAAGGAAAGCAAAGAACACAATCTTACTGGTCACGGTAAGGCGTGTGGGTTGGGGCCAGTTTTTACTTTGGTTAGTTAATTGTTAATTGTTTCCTCCCCCTTCTGTCCCTTAAAAGTCATAAAAGAAAACTTTAATAAACTCAAGCATACAAAACACACACACACACTTTATAATAGGCAAGGCCAAAAGTGCTGGAGTCAGGTCAAAGAACAAATTCAAATGAAATATAGGTTTATAAAAGTGCACATCACCGTCCACTTATTATAGTGTGTCTACAAATCAATAAGCATAAACAGACAGCCAGTGAAGGGACAGAGGAGGTGGAGAGGCAGTTCAAAGAAAAGGCACGCAAAAGGGCTCTGCCTACTTACAGCTCGAGAAATGCAAACTAAAAATACAGGTATCGCTGTTACTGTGAGTTCAGCAAAGCGCAAAGTTGGGTCACACCCTGGGTTGGCCAAGGTTTGGGGACAGAGCCACGCTGAGGCTTTACCAGCTGGGTAATAAAGTCAGCTCAACCTCTAAGAGAGTCATCGGACAATAGCTGCCAAGAAGAAGTGTGCGCATCTCCTTCAAGCTCACAGTTCCACTTCCAGAAAAGTACTTTGTGGGTCTATTCACATATAGATGCGAGGTCCAGCAGCATTTGAAGGAGCCAAAGAGAGGGGTGGTAGGGGGGGGGGGAAGGCATTTGCCATTCTTTAAGGAGCTGATTGAGTCCATGACGTCTTTGCAAACTCTGAAAAGAACGGGTCTTTAAATATCTGTAGCAGATTCTCCATTACACAGTGAGAACAGCAAGACACCGAACAACTGGTCAAGTTTATTAGTATTTGGGAGAGTGCATGTGTGTGTATTGAGGAAATACATACCAAAAAAAATTGCTGCCATCGAGTTGATGCCAACTCATAGCGACTCTACAGGACAAGGTAGAAGTGCCCCTGTGAGGTTCTGAGACTAATGCTTTCCCAGCGTAGAAAGCCCTCTTTCTCCCCAAATATGTACATAGAGTCTAGATATGTATTAAACACTTGTAGAAGTGTTAAATGACACATGGCGTCTCCGGGCAACAAAAAGGGAGCTGGGGAGAGAGGGATGAAGATCTACATTTTGGGGGGGGTATAATTTTCATGTCTTTTGAATTATTTATCATGTGTAATCAGGATTATGTTTTACCATGTACTTATCTGATTTTCAAGTTTTAGTTAAGCTCCGTTTTAAAATACCAGTAGCCCTCCTTTTGCCTTTAATTATTTTTTGTCTTTGGCTGGGAGGGTCGAATGCTAGAACTCCATTTTCCATAAAAATTCCCAACCAAGTTTGCTTCTTGGGGGAGGGCGAAGAATGCAACCACACTGTGGCGAGGCGGCAGGCAGAAGGTGGCTCACGGAGGATGCTGTCCACCTCCTGGAGTGGAGCCAGATCAGGTGGCAACACCTGGGATGGGGAGAGTGAGGGTTTCTCAAAGGTGTACACCCGAGCTCACTGGAAGCTGTTTGTTTAAACTCCTCTCCAAATTGTGGCGTTCTGGTTACTTAAAGCCAGCGATAAAGGTTTCAACACTCGTATCTGAGCTCAGTTTTGGTTACAGCCCTGGGTATGAGTTCACTGCCACATTCCAGCATGTAGATCATCATCTGTCCGGACCTTAACCGAGGCAAGGCTGCGTTTGGCCAAAAGGGGTGAATTTCTACATCGATTTTAAGTGAAGTATCTGATATCCATCCACTTTGGTTTCTTGTGCTGACGCAACCTCGCCAAAGGAGAGCTTTCCTTGGTGACTATGCGTGAGCTACAGAAAAGCCAAGCGCCCGTTTATAAGAGACTGTGTTTCAGCTGCTTGAGGTATAATTAATAAGGGCAATCAAGGATCAAAGATGATTTCAACTGCCAAGGTCAGGGCCTTCTCATTAGTGAAAACTGCCCAGTTGCCTTGCAATCATTTCTTTGCCAGGAGCCAACTCCTCTCCTCCATGTTGAGGAGACTTCTGGCTGAGCTGGTTTCGGAGGATTAAGCTCAGTGTAATTTCATCTTTCCCAGGTGTGAGGCACTTGCGTGTACAGTAATATGAGTCCGTGCTGTCAGGAGAACAGTGCGTCTTTGTCAGCACGCTTTGACAGATGGAACCCGTGAAGCATGACCTCACTTCCAGGCACTCACTCACCTCGGCCTAAGCCCCGTGGGGTTGCCGCTTGCCCTTCTGGTGAGAGACGCCAAGGCTTGGCTGCTGGCACTCAGTGACACCAGTCAGCAGAGTGAAGATGGTGTGTGCCAGCAGCCACATCGGACTTCAGCAAGTACTTCTTTGGGCAATCCTTCGGATGCAGCTTGGAAGGGCTGAGGAATACGCTCTCTGTGTTCAAGGAGGAAAAGTCACCCACAGGAAGAGTTCGTGGTTGTTGTGGCTGCTGCTTAGATCGTTTCTTTTTCTGATGCTTTGAATAATGTCCACAGTAGTGATTGGTTACTGAGTGTTTAAGGTGCTCGGGCGGCATAGTGGGGCTCAGCACTCAGCTTTGGCTTCAAACCCACCCAGTGGCTCTGAGGGAGTCAAGAACTGGCAAACTGCCCCCATAAAGACAGACTGCAGCCTAGGAACCCCTATGGGGGCAGTTTTCTTCTGTCCTAGAGGGTTGCTATCAGCCAGAATAGAATTGACAGTACCCAACAACAATAGCGGAGTGCATTTTTATTTCTCATTTCTTTTAAAAAAATCATTTTATTGGGGACTCATATAATTCTTAATCACAACCATACAGACATCAATTGGATAAAGCAAATTTGTACATTCATTACCCTCATCATTCTCAAAATATTTGCTCTCCACATAAGCCAGTGGCATCATCTCCTCATTTTCCCCCTCCCTCTGTACTCCCTCCTCCCTCATGAACCCTTGAAAATAAATGATTTTTTGTCATACCTTGCACTGTCCGATGTCTCCCTTCACCCATTTTCCTGTTGTCCATTTCCCATGGAGGAAGTTATATATAGATCCATATAATCGGTTCCCCCTTTCCACCCCTCCTCTTCCTCCCTCCTGGTATCACCACTCTCACCACTGGTCCTGAAGGGATCATCTGTCCTGGATTCCCTGTGTCTCCAGTTCCTATCTGTGTCAGTGTACATCCTCTGGTCTACCCAGATTTGTAAGGTAGAATTGGGATCATGATAGTGGGTGGGAAGGAATCATTTAGAAACTAGAGGAAAGTTGTATGTTTCATCGTTGCTACACTGCACCCTGACTGGCTCCTCCCTGCGACCCTTCTGTAAGGGGATGTCCAGTTGCCTACAGATGGGCTTTGGGTCTCCACTCCGCACTCCCCAAAATTCACAATGATATGATTTTTTGTTCTTTGATGTCTGAAACCTCATCCCTTTGCACCTGGTGATCACACAACCTGGTGTGCTTCTTCCATGTGGGCTTTCTTGCTTCTGAGCTAGATGGCTGCTTATTTATCTTCAAGCCTTTAAGACTCCAGATACTCTATCTTTTGATAGCTGGGCACCACCAGCTTTCTTCACCACATTTGCTTATGCACCCATTTTGTCTTCAGCGATCATGTCAGGATGGTGAGCATCCTGGAATGTTAATTTAATAGAACAAAGTATTCTTGCATTGAGGGAGTACTTGAGTGGAGGCCCAATGTCCTTCAGCTATCTTAATACTAAACCTATAAATATATGCACATAGATCTATTTCCCCTTCCTCATATATAAATATTTACATATATACATGCCTTTATTTAGACCTCTATAAATGCCCTTTGCCTCCTAGCTCATTCCTTTTACTTTTCTCTTGCCCCACTATCCTGTTCAGTCTTCATCTGGGTTACAGTAATTCCTCTCAATTACGTTGCCCTTGATCATACCCTACCAGGCCTCCTACACCCTCCACACTACCGATTTGGATCACTTGTTGTTCCCTTGTCCCTAGGTGTGTTAAAGCCACTTCCTTTCCCCCACCTCCCCTTCTCCCATGTGTCCCCCCGGAACTGTCGGTCCCGTTGTTTTCTCCTCCATGTTGTTCATCCAGCCTATCTTGTTTAGACAGACCTGTGGAGATAATAGCATGCACAAAAACAACACAGAGGAAAACCAAGTAACAAAAGAAAACAAAACAACAACAATAACACAAAGCCAGTTACAAAACCAAACAAAAACGCAACAAACAAAAAAGAAAAGCTTGTAGTTAGTTCAAGGACTGTTTGTTGGCCTTTAGGAGTGTTTTCAGGTCAAGTGTGACGGGGTGCCACGCCCTGGCCCCTAAGTCTATTTTTGGTATTCCCTGGGGACTTCATTGCTCTGTTCCCCTTGCTTTTCTGTTGCACCCCCTTAGTGTTTTGTCTCGGTGTGGTGAGATCAGATCGGGTGCAATTCCCACACTGTGTCTCCAGTGTTGTTCCCTGTAGGGCTATGTGTCAGTGAGGGATGTCGTGTCTCATAGTGGGGCTGGCCATATGATCTTCTCTGTGAATTGGCTGCTCTGAGCGAGGATATCGTCCTCCAGCCCTGATGGACCAGGATGTGCTCCACTCTGTCTTCTTCCCCCTTCATTTGCTCCTGTGTGCTTTGATCAGACATGTCCCTCTCTCTGAGTCACAGCTTCAGTGCTGTCCTCTGAAATAAATTCTTCAGTGGAGTGCATTTTTGAAATGCAGTATGTGCTACTGTACAACAAGTTCTAGCTTGTTATTATGGTTGCTGTTGCATCCATTCCAGCCCATAGCAACCCTATACGTGCAGCACGGAATGGTGCTGCATAGTGCTGTCAAGGCTGTGGCCTTTCAAAATAAGATAGCCTGGCCTATCTTCTGATGTGTCCCTCAGTGGGTTTGAAGGACCAACCTTTCAGCGAGAAAAGAACTTAACCATTTGAGCCCTCCAGGGCTCCGAAGTACTGGCTATCATTGACTAGTGATAATAACCAAGCCAAACCACATCAGTTGCTGTTCAGCTGATGCCAATGCATGGTGACCCTCCGCGTGACAGAGTAGAACTGTGTTCCTTCGGGGTTTGAGGACTGGCTCTCCAAAAGGAGATTGCCAGATCTTTCTTCCACAACACTTCTGGGTGAGTGTGAACTTCCAGTTGAGTAGTCAAGCATTTAACTATGTCCCCCAGGCACTCCATTAATCACAATAGCTACCTTTTGCTGTGTTCTGATGACTCGGGTACAATTCTGAGTGCTCACAGCTATTGTTGTACTTGATTGCCACACAAATATAATTATCAAGTTCATTTTACAGATTTGGAAAGTGAAATACAAAAAGTGAGTAACCTGAGCAAGGATTTGTGAGTGGTGGAAATGGGGTTTGAACCCAGGGATCTAATGGTAGAATTTTAGTGTGTAGCCTCAAAATCACTCTGCCCCCACTTATATGCCATAATCATGACAGTCCTGTGAAGTGATGATTGTCACCCCCATTTTACAGATGAGCATATAACGTCTCAGAGAGTAGAAGTAAATTACTCCAGGTTACACAGGCTATGATGGTATTCTTTCATGGGGTGCACTGAATCAGTTCTGACCTTTAGGAACCCTAAATCCAACAGAACAAAACACTGTCTAGTCCTACCCCATCCTCAAAATCATTGCCACTTTTGTTGCAGTAGCTGTGTCAGTCCATTTTATTGAAGAACTTTCTCCTTTTACTGACCTGCTCTTCTATCAAGCATGCTGTCCTCCTCCCGTGACTGGACCCTCTTGATCACGTGTGCAAAGTACATGCACTAAGTCTCGTCAGCATGGCTTCTCAGGAACAGGTGGACAATGGTTCATTCTCGTTCAGATTTGAATCAGCTCCTAACTCACAAATCATCTGGCCAATAAACTTTCATCCCTTTTCTATCATGGTTCATACGGAGCCTAATGCATGCTACAGAAGGGCTGGCATGCTCCTTCCTGGCATTGGCTGATGCTCCCCATAGAGCAAATCACCAGAAATCAAGGATGGGGGCATTCTGAGTGGGCGTTGTAGAAAACTGCTAGAATAGGACTGTCAGAAAACTTAGAACAACAAGGAACAAAGAAAGAGTTTTGAAAGGATGAAACCATACGTATGATAGGCCAGGCCTCATCTTTTTATAGATGAGGAACTATTTGCTTCGGAGACAAAAAGCAGCTTAAGCAAAGTCACAGAGAAAACGTTTGTCGTTTTGCTAGGGCCGGGGCCAAGAGCTCCAGAAACCTCTGTATTGAAAGACACCCATGTGGGCCTGGTTCTTCATGTCTGGTTGAAGGTCAGTGATGTTCTTCAAAGTCACAGCTTTAAAGATCCTGGAGTAGCAGAAAGTCCTATGTGTTTTAGCTTGAGCAATGTGAAATTGATACTTTTATGAGGCAAAAAGGTTGAAAACGATCAGTTGTTTTTTTTTTTTCATGAGAAACTGACAACTTGCATTGTCTATTTTAAATTTAGTAAATTTGGAACACTTGTTTTCTGTATTGGGTTATTGCTTTATTCATGTTGTTGTGAAACTGAACCAAACTCGCTGACATCGAATCAATTTTGCCCCGATGGGTTTCCAAGACAGTAAATCTTTACGGGAGAAGAAAGCCCATCTTTCTCCCCTGTTGTTGATAGAGGGGGTGAAAGAGCTAGCCCGCTGTTAATCACAACACGAGGAATATAACAGAATTCAAGTTGGGTTTGTTGGAAATACAAAATGTAACACACACACACCCCTCCCTTGCAGAAGGGAAATACAAAATGCAACACACACAACACACACACCCCTCCCTTAATCAGAAGGGAAGTTCTAGTGCAGGAAGGCAGCAAGCAAGGTCGTTAAGAGGTAGTCAGGCACAAAGCATTCCACTGGTCTCAGAGATGGTGGTCTGGTAACCCTTGGAGAAATGTAGGTATACGTCACTATGATCATTGCAAAACCTCCTTTTTCTTTCTTTCTTTCTTTATTTTTTGGGTCACCTACTTTGGGGCATGTAACTTGCTTGATTTTCATGGGATTTTTAAAGCAGTTTGGAGGTAGCAACCTCCATTCTTTCCTTCTGCATCTTGATTGCATCATAAACTTAAGCGCTTCTCAAATTAACCGGTTCTCTGTCTTTGGCTGAACCAGTGACAGGCAATCCTGGACCCTTATTATTGTTGTTAATTGCAATTGAGCTAATTACAATTTATAGTGACCACATGTGTTTGTGAGTAGAACTTCTCCATAGGGTTTTCTTGACTATAATCTTAATGAAACCAGACTGCCACTCACTGTCTTCCATGGTACCACTAGGTCCTTTGGCGTCACCTAAGAACGTTTCCTTAATCCATATCCACCCCTAAAACATCTATGAATACTCTATACTCTTCCCATTGTATCCAAAGGGAAACATGGAACAAATGTAGAAAAAATAGAAGAATGTCCTTCTAGTAGTTTCACAAGGCTACCAAATATGAGTGGTAATCAATGTTCTATGTGGTCTTAGTAGTTGAACGTTAAAAGAATTCTCTCTTTACTATCATCATCACCACTAATATTATAAATTTTCATAGCACTCCATAGCTCTTTTTGTGACCCCTAAAAATTTTGCATAAAAAAACCCAGAAGCTCCGCCAGGGGAGTACTGGAAGCAATAGAGGAATATGGCAGAGTGTCATGATACAAGATCAACAAACAGAAGTCCATTGGACTTCTATACACATCGGATAAGACCACAGAAGAGGAGATCGGAAAGGTGGTACCCTTCACAATAGCCAAGCACAAACTGAAATATCTAGGGATACACCTGACTGAAAGAACAAAAGATCTATATGAGGAAGATTACAAAACACTATTACAAGAAACCAAGAGTGACCTCAAAAAATGGAAGAATATCCCATACTCATGGATTGGAAGACCCAATATAGTCAAGATGTCAGTTCTGCCCAAGGCACTATATAACTTTAATGCAATCCCGATACAATTACCCTCATCTTTCTTCAAAGAAATGGAAAAATGGATTATCAACTTCATATGGAGAGAGAAGAAATCCAGAATTAGCAGAGAACTCCTCAAGAAGAAGGACACCGTGGGAGGGTTTGCTTTACCTGACTTTAGCACATGCTATACAGCCACAGTGGTCAAAAGCAGATAGTATTGGTACAATGACAGATACTCAGACCAATGGAAAAGAACTGAAACCCCAGAAATAAAATCATCAGCATACAGACAACTGATCTTTGACAAGGACCACAAAAGTATCAGATGGGAAGCAGATGCCTTCTTCAATAAGTGGTGCTGGAAAAAATGTTTATCTACCTGCAGAAAAATGAGGCAAGACCCTTATCTCACTCCATGCACAAGAATACACTCAAGGTGGATCATAGACCTCGAGGTAAAACCCCAAACTACCAGGGCCATCAATGAGGGAATTGTGACAAACCTGAGAACTTTGGTGAAGGGAATACATAGGTTATCAGAAATAGGGAAGGGCACAAACACAGATGAGTCACAAATTGACAAGTGTGATGTACTGAAGATAAAACACCTGTGTTACATTGAAAGAATTCACCAAGAGCATAATAAGAGAGTCCACGGACTGGGAGAACATCTTTAGGAATGACACATCAGACAAAGACCTTATTAAAATCTACAATACTCGGTTAGCTTCCAAAAATAAAAAAACAAATTGTCCACTGAAGAGGTGGCCAAAGGAACTGAACAGAAGTTTCACAAGGGTAGAAATGCGAATGGCTAATAAACATATGAGAAAATGTTCCCAATCATTAGCCTTAAGTGAAATGCAAATTAAAACAACTATGAGATACCACCTAACACCCTCAAAGATAGCCCAATTCAAAGAATCACAAAGCAAAAAGTGTTGCAGGGTCTGCAGTGAGATAGGAACTCTCATCCACTGTCTTGAGCTTTGTACATATTATTATCTCTGCAGTTCTATCCAGACAAGATAGGCGGGATAAACAATCCGGAGGAGAAAGCAACGGGACCAACGGTTCCTGGGGGGACATGGGAGAGGGGGAGGCAGGGGAAAGGAAATGGGTGTTAACAAACCCAGGGACAAGGGAACAACAAGTTATCCAAAATCAATAGCAAAGAGGGTGTAGGAGGTCTAGTAGGGCTTGATCAAGGGCAATGTAACTGAGAGGAATTACTGAAACCCAGATGAAGACTGAGCATGATCGTGGAACAAGAGGAAAGTAAAAGGAAATAGAGGAAGAACTAGGAAGCAAAGGGCATTTGTAGAGGTCTAAATACAAGCATGTACATATGTAAATATATTTATATATGACGATGGGGAAATAGATCTATATACATATATTTATAGGTTTAGTATTAAGATAGCAGATGGACATTGAACCTCTAATCAAGTACTCCCTCAATGCAAGAACACTTTATTCTATAAACTGGCATTCTATGATGCACACATTTCTGACATGATCTCTGAAGACATAGTGAATGCATAAGCAAATGTGGTGAAGAAAGCTGATGGTGCCCAGCTATCCAAGGATGTAGTGACTGGGGTCTTAAAAGCTTGAAGATAAACAAGCAACCATCTGAATGAGAAGCAACAAACCCTCATGGAAGAAGCACACTAGCCTGTGTGATCAAGAGGTGTCAGTGGGATCAGGTATCAGGCATCGAAGAACAAAAAATTATATCACTGAGAATGAGGGGGAGTGCGGAGTGGGGACCAAATCCTATTTTTAGCCAAGTGGACATCCCCTTACAGAAGGGTCGCAGGGAGAATATGAGTCAGTCAGGGTGCAGTATAGCACTGATGAAACATGCAACTTGCCTCTATTTCTTTAATACTTCCTCCCCCACCCAATATCATGGCCCCAATTCTATGTTACAAATCCAGCTAGGCCAGAGGATGTACACTATTACAGATAAGAACTGGAAACACAGGGAATCCAGGACAGATAAACCCTTCAGGACCAATAACAAGAGTAGTGATACCAGCAGGGGAAGGGGAAGGTGGGGTAGAAAGGGGAAACCAATCACAATGATCTACATATAACCCCCTCCCTGGGGGGACAGAAAACAAAGAAGTGGGTAAAGGGAGACATCGGTCAGTGTAAGACAAGAAAAAATAATAATAATTTATAAATAATGAAGGGCTCATGATGGGGGGTGGGGTGGGAAATGAGGAACTGATACCAAGGGCTCAAGTAGAAAGAAAATGTTTTGAAAATGATGATGGCAACAAATGTACAAATGTCCTTGACACAGTGGATATATGTATGGACTGTGAAAGAGTTGTACAAGTCACCAATAAAGTGATTTAAAAAATGTTCCATTTATTCATAAAGTTAGTTGACCAATTTCAGCTAGCTTCATGGGGGCAAGTACCCTCCTGGCTCTGTTCGTGCACTGCCTCCAAGCACTTCGCATAGTACCAGCTCAAAGGAGGCCCTTAATAAAGACGGGTTGAACAAATGAATGAGCCGGAATATTCCGCTGCATTCTTGTCCTCCCCATCCAGCCGATCTAATGTCAGAGCATTTCATGTAACCTTACATATAGCGATGGAAGTCATTTAAAGAAAAATTTTGTTGTATCACTCTGAGAGGCTCACCTGCCCCAGGCCAGCCAGTGAACTACTACACCAGTAAAGCAATGCCAACAGGCAGGGTATGGGGCTGGAATAGAAAGACAAAGAAATAGAAATTCTAATTGCCATCAATTCACTTGGGAGTGAGGATTTTGTATTGAATTGGTCATAGTTAAGGCCACCTGCAGCATGGTCAAAGATGCTCTGAAGTAGATTTGGTGTGGAAAGGCTCCAAAGATTTTCAAGCTAAAGCATAGCACCTGCCTTCATCAGGAGCCAGTCACACTTTTGTGGGGGAGAGGTGGCATTCTGACCATGGATTCTGTCAATGACCCAGGAGGATCAAATCCACATAGATTGACAGATATGCTGCCCACCCTACCTTCATCCAAAATCATGAGCTGGCATAAAACCCAATGTCACTGTAGAGAGTAGAACGTTCAGTAATGTCTTTATTTGCCTAAAGTAAGGCAGAGCAAGAATGATCTTTCACTAGCTGGAATAAGGACAGCGTGACCTGCCACCTTAGCTTCTTTAACTGCCTTGCAGTCTCCTTGTCAAGATCATTATCTGCAGATTGGGTGTGCCAGCAAGTGGAGTCTGCTCCACTAGCACCTCAGCAGGGATTGCAACTCTCTTTGTTTATGGAACAGAAGAAAACCAGGCCCTGAAAAGAGCTGAGATAGATGGCTTGAGAAACCAACTCATCAAACAGGGCTTAGTTTAAGTAATTGGCCTTAGCCTGGGCTGACATTGATGGTGGCAGAGTCAGATATCCTGGCTCCTCTGTCTTTTCACGAATTTATCCAGTGAATGGTCCATGTATGCCCCTCACGATCTTCTCTTTAAGTCTCTGGCCTCTGACTTGTACTTTGTGTGTCTCTCTCATGCTGAGTCCTCTCTTCTGTTGGAGCTAGACTTGTTGCCACATTCCACAGTGGTCACTGAGGAGTCCCTGCTACTGTCCCTGCCTCCAAAGTTCAAGTAAGAACAAGAGAAAAACATTTCAGTCTTCTACTGTGGGATGATTCTGATGCTTGATTTATACATGTCACAATGGCTGTGAGAGACACTGAATCCAACTCACTGAATCCAAGTTTTTAAGTGGGTGGAAGATTGGGGCATCTGGGTATCAAACAGTGACCATACATTGTTGTCAAGAAGGCCTCCTTTTATTGCCCTTCATCTTACAACTTATCAGAGGAGAGAATCATAAGATTGTTGGTCTGGGATCAATAAACACCGGAAGGCTTTATGAAGAAGAGCGTTTGAATTTTAGGGTTTAAAAACCTTAGTCAAATCTCCTGTCATTGCTGCTAGGTGCTGTGGAGTTGGCCCCCACCCTCTGATGAGCCCCTCCAAAACAGAGCAATGGCTGCCTTTTATTGCACCATCCCCATGAGCGGTTGCAGATTAGGTTGTGATGAACCGTGGGGTTTTCGTTGGCTAAATTTTCAGAAGTGTTGTGTCAAACTTTTTTTCTTACTTCATCTTTCTCTGGAAGCTCCACTAAAACCGGTTCAACATGAAAGCAGCCCACAAACTGCCACTGGGAGATGGGTGGTGGCTGCCCATGAGGTGAATGAGTGGGGAGGGAACTCAATGGGGTCTGCTGATCAGAATGTGATAATATTACCATTGAATTGCCCATGTCCCCTTAACAAACCTAGAATACACCAACCATTCCTTGTAGGGACTTGAGTTAACATTCCCCAAATAGCCAAGGTTCAGCTAAGCAGGCACTCTCTGTGTGGCCTTGGGTCCACCTGGAGGAATCCTTTCCCCCTCAAACAGCCAGGGCTCCACTGCAGCACAGCCAGAGACTTGGTGACTGCGCCCTGGTTTCTTCCATTCTCAGAAAATCAAGGGAATAACAAAGAAGTTCCAGGTTAGGGGTAGGTCAGCATCACGATGGAATGGTTTCAGTAGCCCATCTCATTCAGACTATAAAAGGATATGCCCAGTAAACACACACACACACACACTGCCTCCGTGGAAACTTTTCTGTTCAGCCGGTATCCAGGTGAGTCCCTTGATGAACACAAAGTGGTGTCTCCCAGATTGCGTCTCGGTCAGGCCCTCGATCTCTAGGCATCAATCCTCTCCAGTAAATCCAAGGATGCAAAACAAACGAACAAACCAATGAAAACACCAACGGTTCAATCTAATATTTATGAAGCAGAATACTTGACCACGAAAGCTACTTTTCCTATAAGCATACTTTGCATACATCTTGCACACGTTAGCAACGATATTTTGCATATTTAGCATATTTTTGCAAAGCATACTTTGCATACCGAATCTCATTTATACAACCCTTCGGGTGACATGTCCATCTCCACATTATAGTTGAAGAGAAGATGTGGCCAAAATCGACATAGCCAGGAAGGCTAGAGACACAACTCGAAGTCTGGTGTTCTGGAGCTGCAGGCAGCATCGACAGTAATACCCTGCCACCCTGGTTTCTCAGTTTTATTTTGCTTTGTTTCATAGCACATGATATTCTACTCTCTCGTCTTAAACTCAATGCTACCCTCTTCTGTTTTTCTGTCTACTTCTTCTGACTCTATTTCCTTTACTGGTTTCTCCTCCCTCCCTTGCACTCCTGAATGTACCCCTGAGCTTAGTATTTCTTGATGCCCTTGGAATGATAATACATGGCCCTTCAGAAAGTTCTTGGAAAAATGGCATGAAAAGATAATGGAATTTTCCAAGGAACTTTTAAGGTCGCTTCATATGTACCAATGGTTTCAATGAACACTTCCATAACCCCATCAGACTGTGTCAGGCAAATAGAGACCAGGTCTCACCGTCAATGGCAAACACTAGCATCTCATCAAGTGCCTGGCACATGAGAGGTGTTCAGTAAATATTTGCTGAATAAGTGAATAGATTAATGGATGAGTTCTTGGCCTGCTGAGAACGCTCAGATTTTCTCTTCCTCACATCTAGGTGCGTGCGTCCAGCTTTCTACTGCATATTTACTTCTACCCTGGGGGCCCTGCTACTGTTATGAAATGGTCGCAGAAATGTAATGGCGGCAGTGAGGGTTTCAACAATGTTGTCCAATCAGTTGGACTAGATCGTTTGGCACTGCAGAGACAGCTCTATGACCAAGGTGGTTACAGTCCTTCTGCAGAGGAGAATGCCAGCCCCTGCAGTCCTTTCAACAATGGGCATTTGGGGTCTTTTTGGAGAATCCCACTGTGGGAGTAGGGTTTACTGCAATCTGCTACATAGACCTGGATGGAGAAGAAGCCCTAAATCTAGAGATGACAGCATTATCACAGGCATTTGGACAAAAGCATCCTAGAATTGAATGCCCAGAGAGATTTCATTTCAGGTCAAGTTCAGGCATGGAAAAATAATGAACTCATCATTCTCAAGAGTCATGATCCTCTCAGGGCCTCAGGTCTGGCTCTCAGTTGTCTCCTCCTGCTTTTGAGTCCTCAAATATTTCCATAAAGTTGTCCATGAATGCCGGATGGGTGGTTGTCCTTAGTGAGTAGGGTGTGGTCCACGGAAGGCGTGTTCTGTCTGAAATAATTAATCAAATGACTTCTTGGTAGGGAGCATGACAGAGAGAGCTGTAAAGGCTGCATGGCATCCACCGACTGAATCATCCTGCTCACTTGGTAGAGTGTGCTCTCTCATTAGCATGTCGTTTAAAGAGTTTTCATACTTCATGTTTGCTGTCATATGTCCATCTTATCTCCACCATCCCCCATAAACCAATATGATCCTCCCCTCCCCACCACCCCCGACACACACATACTTTTCCTTTAAACCCTGCTCCTTCCAAACCCTCACCAGGCAGCCAATCTGCATACATTTCAATCTTAACCTACTTCTTCGGTCTGTACAAAATGGGTGGCCAGATTCATTACCTGTAACTCTTCCCATTGGAGTTTCTATTATGGCCTCGTTGCTATCTTTCAAGGCCACTGATGTGAAAATGTAGTAGTGGAGATGTTTGTCATTTCCAGGTAACACCACAGCATGAGCGGACCCATCCATAAACGCGACGTAAGCTTTGTCCCCTCTCTGTCATTTGAGGTTTGTCTAGGAGCCCTGGTGGCCTCGTGGTTACATCTTGGGCTGTGACCCACAAAGTTAGCCGGCTCTGTGGGAGAAAGAGCATCTACTACTCTTGACAGTGTCAGAAACTCACAGGGAGACGTCTACCCTGTCCTCTAGGGTCACTAGGAAGTTTGCATCAACTCAAAAGCAGTGAGTGAGTTTGGGGTCGTTTGGTTTTAAGGATTCCCTGACGTGGCTGTCCATGAGACTGGAGGGAGGAGGGCTGGGGCAAACACAAGAAGTGGGAGGGAAGCCGGGGCTGCCTGCTATTCCAGCTCATACTTAACCCTCACAGATTATTGCCATCTGATGAGGAACTGTTTCTGGGTATCTCTGAACTCTGGCTTGAGGAGTCTGACAAGGGATCATCAGGGGCAGTTCCAGATGCACGGCCTCTCGGTGTGTCATGGTCGTGTTCCATTTCTGTTAGGGTCTAATAGCACACGCGGATGTCTTGCTTTCTGTCCTTTTTCTTTCTCTTTTCCTGCTTTTCTTTCTTCTTCGTGTTAGGAGGGTACCTTCTCATCGGGGGTCCTTGACTTTTATTCACGTTGGGTTCTGCTGGGGGCTGGACCCTTGGCAGGCATGGCCTGGGATGGAATGGAGGATGGTGGACCCCAGGAGGCGAGGGGAGCAAGACAGCAGACAATGTTCCATTCAGCAACATACCAGGGATTTCCCAAAGACAAACAATTTCCCACTAAAGAGAACATGACCTTGTTTCAGAAGCCCAGAGCTTACTGGGTGCTGCCCTCCACTGTAGAGGGCATCTTTTCCCACCTCAGAGACTTAATGCTGCCGGGTCTTCTGGGTGTCTGAGTCAAGCGGCCAGGCTGCTTGCACCACTGCAGAGCTCTTTCTTGCTTTTGGCACCCATTGTATCGACTGGGGTAGGATTTCCCACCCTGGCACAGGCTATCTGCAGGGTCTAAAATGGTTTACAACCCATTGTGGTTTCTTCTTCAAGATGGGAAATGCAAAATGTAAAGAAATTGTGTTGTACCTGTGTCTCGGTTATCTAGCGCAGCTATAAGAGAAATATCACACACCAGCGGACCACCTGAACAAAGAGAAATGTATTTTCTTTTGAAACCAAGATGGTCAGAAGTCCAAATTCAGGGCGCCAGCACTCGGGGAAAGCATTCTTTCTCTGTGTGTTGGCTCACAGTTTAGCAGGGAGGTCTTGTTACCTCTCAACCAGCATCCCTTGGCAAGTGCCATGTGCCTTGGCGTCCATCTTCCTATGCATTCTAAAGAAGGGATCCTGGCATCAAATCATGTGCTCCACCCCAGGCACTTGTTTCTTGGTGGTAGCCCGGTCCCTCTTTCTCTGGTCACTTCTCTCTCCTTTAGTATCTTGTAAGATAAATGGTGATGCAGGTCACAGCCCACGACCAATTCCTACGACGCAGTAGCCACACACCTCTACCCTCTGTTCTCTTTGTCCAATTCTGACATAAACCGTGTCTCCCGCGGCACGCAACTTCTCTGCTGGGAGACTATTGCAATGATCACACAGAGCTCACAGTCAACATTCATAACTATGGGGGTTATTAGGACATTAGCAGGTTACAGTCCCAGATCAGCATTATTAAAGGGACAGTTCTTTGATCTGAATGCCTCTTCCCAGCCTTGCCTGCAGACACACCTCTGCCTACTCCCTGGCTTCATAGCCTCTGCCTTCCTCACTCCAGTTCCTTTGGCATTGCAGATAAGTGCCCCAACGATACCGTACATCACAAGTGAGCCTCCTGCCCAGAGGCATTCGGCTTTACTTGCTCTGTGGATTGCCCAGCCTGCATAATATCACACTCTGAGTCCTGGTTCTGCTGTCTCTCCTCACCTGCCATTCCACTTCTCTCCTCCGGCATCACAGCTCTGTCGCCTGGATCAAAGAGGTTCTGCGCAGGCGCCTTGGGATCCAAAAGACTTGCCTTGCTCCAGTTCTTCTTCCTTGATTGTAGTCATAAGCCCATCTCCTGCTTCTGAGATGACTTATTTTAAACCTAGCTGGATGGCAAAAGCAACCGACTGGCACATTTGAGGTTCAACCTAGCTATTTTCATAACCCACCTAATCATTTGGTGGGAGTTTAAAAGACTAAGACTAGAGGAGCCAGAGACCTCTTCCACACAGTCCCAGGCCAGGTATGAGGCCATGTGACTCCGCTCTGGCAAGGATGTCATGTCAAGCAAAGTAGCTACAATTGGAGTTGTGGTAGGCTATTCTCATTTGCCAGGAGATTGGGGTGATATCTACAAGAGTCCAAACTGGTAAATGAAGTGGGGGTTTTAAAACAGGAACTCCCACCACACCCCTCTGTCAGTCTGTGGCTACTTGTGTGATGCTATGATGCTGGAAGCTACGCTATCAGTATTTCAAATATCCGGAGGGTCCCCCAAGGTAGGCAGGTTCAGTGAGACTTCACAGTAAGATAGAGTAGAAGAGGTCCTCTGCTTCTTAAAAACTTTGTCAGTGAAACCTCACGAGCAGCAGCAGAGTATGGTCGGATACAGTGCCAGAAGAGGAACCCCTCAAATGGTAAGTCACTCACAAGACGACTGGGAAAGAGCTGCCTCCTCAAAGTTGAGTCAACCTCAATGATGTGGATGGATTCAAGGTTCGGAGACCTTCATCTGCTGATGTGGCACAACTCAAAGCAAGAGGAAACAGCTGTAAAGGCGCATTAATAATCAGAATGTCGAATATAGGATGTTTCAATCAAGGGAAATTAGAAGTCATCCAAAATGAAATAGAATGCCAAATTCTATGTCCTAGGCTTTAATAGTTTAAATGGATTGCTGTGGACCATTTTTTTAAAATCATTTTATGAGGGGCTCATACAACTCATCACAATCCATACATACATAAATCAATTGTGTAAAGCACATTTGTACATTTGTTGCCCTCATCATTCTCAAAACATTTGCTCTCCACCCAAGCCACTGGCATCAGTTCCTCATTATTCTCCTCCTCCCTGCTCCCCCCTCCCTTATGAACCCTTGATAATTTATAAATTATTATTTTGTCATATCTTGCCCTGTCCAATGTCCTCCTTCACCCACTTTTCTGTTATCTGTCCCTCAGGGAGAAGGTTATATGTAGATCCCTGTAATTGGTTCCTCCTTCCCCCCTGCCCTCCCTCTACCCTCCCAGTATCACCACTCTCATCACTGATCCTGGAGGGATCATCTGTCCTGGATTCCCTGTGTTTCCAGTTCCTATCTGTACCAGTGTACATCCTCTGGTCTAGCCAGATTTGTAAGGTAGAATTGGGATCATGATAGTGGGTAGCAAGAGGGGGGGAAGCATTTAGGAACTAGAGGAAAGTTGTATGTTTCTTCATTGCTACACTACACGCTGACTGGCTCCTCTCCTCCACGCGACCCTTCTGTACGGGGATGGTTGTGGACCATTTTCAATTGGATAACTATCTGATCTACTGTGTATGGAACATATCCATGTTGATCATCAAAAAGAACATTTCAAGATCTCTCCTGAAGTATAATGCTGTCAGTGGTAGGATAATATTCATGCACCTAAAAGGAAAATTGGTTAATGTAACTGTTATTCAAATTTATTGACCAATAATTGATGTCAAAGATGAAGAAATTGAAGGTTGTCACCAACTTCTACCATCTGAAAATCATCAAACATACAACCCTTCAATGCACTGACAATTATTGCTGATTGAAATGAGAAAGTCGGAAACAGAAGGAATGGCAGTCAGAAAATATAGCCTTGCTGATAGACAAAACAAGCACCATAGATTGTTTGATAGAATTTTACAAGGCCAATGGCGTGTTCGTTGCAAATGCCATTTTTCAACAACATAAACAGCGACCGTACACGTGGCCCTCCGAGGAGAGATACACAAAAATCAAGTTGACTACATCTGTGGAAAGAGATAATGTAGAAGCTTGTTTTCCATCAGGACAAGGCTATAGAACAGATGATCAATTGCTCATATGCAAGTAAAAGTTAAAGGTGAAGAAAATTAAAATATATCTCCAAGAGCAAATGGATGTCCTTGAGTATGTCCCACCTGAACTTAGAGATCAATTTAAGAATAGATTTGATGCATTAAACACTAGTGACCAGACATCAGATGAGTTTGGGGTGATATCATACATGGAGAACACATTTAAAAGTCATTTAAAATACAGAAAAAAATAAATAAAAGGATGTCAGAAGAAACTCTGAGACTTGCTATTGAACATACAGTAGCTAAAGGAATGTAAGAAGTGACGGTGTAAAATAGCTGTGCAGATTTCAAAGTGTGGCTTGAGGAGACAAAATAAAAGTATTGTACCCACCTTCCTCATATGATCACTGAAGACAAACGTGTGCATAAGCAAAGGTAGCGAAGAAAGCTAATGGTGCCCAGCTAACAAAAGATAGAGCATCTGGGGTCTTAAAGGCTTGAAGATAAACAAGCGGCCATCTAGCTCAGAAGCAACAAAGCCCAGAGGGAAGAAGCACACTGGCCTATATGACCACAAGCTGTCAAAGGGATCAGGCATCAAAGAACAAAAAATCATATCATTGTAAATGTGGGTGAGTGCAGAGTGGAGACTCAAAGCCCATCGGTAGGCAACTGGACACCCCTTGACTGAAGGGTTGTGGGGAGGAGATGAGCCCGTTGGGGTGCAGGGTAGCAATGATGAAGCATATAATTTTCCTCTAGTTCTTGAATGCTTCCTACTCCCACTATCATTATCCCAATTCTACCTTGCAAATCTGGCTAGACCAGAGGATGTACACGGGTACAGATAGCAGCTGGAAACACAGGGAAGCCAGGGCAGATGACCCCTTCGGGACCAGTGATGAGAGCGGGGATGCCTGGAGTGTGGAGGGACTATGGGGTAGAAAGGGGGAACCGACTACAATAATCTACGTATAGCCTCCTCTCTAGGGGATGGACAGCAGAGAAGAGGGTGGGGGAGACGTCAGACAGTGTAGCGTATGACAAAATAATAATTTATGAATTATGAAGGGTTCATGAGGGAACGGGAGTGGGGAGGGAGGGGGAAAATGAACAGCCGATATTAAGGGCTCAAGTAGAAGGCAAATGTTTTGAGAATTATGATGGCAACAAATGTACAAATGTGCTTGACACAATGAATGTATGTTTGGGTGTGATAAGAATTGTATGAGCCCCCAATAAAATGATTTTTAAAATAGTAAAATACCTTAAAAATAAATAAAAGTACTGTAATAATATAAGCAAAGACTTAGATATAGAAACCCAAAAAAGAGAAACACACTCAGCATTCTTCAAGCAGAAAGAATGGAAGGGAAAAGGGCAAGTCACAAATTACAATACTGAGGATTCTACACCAAAAATAGTGAAGGATACAAGAAGTATCAAAGAAGATGGAAGAAATACAGAGTTACTGTACCAAAAATAATTGGTCAACCTCCATTTGAGAAGGTAGCCTAGGAGAAGAACCACTGGTATTAAAAGAATTCGTTGAAGTTTCCGTGAAAGCATTAGTGGAAACACAAGTGTCAGGAGCTGACAGAATACCAGTTGAAATGCTTCGACAATGAATGCCAAACAAAGGAGCTAGATGACAGGTGAGCAGAGCAGGACAAATTCCTCTGAGACATACTCCTTTGCACACTGTCAAGATTTAATTATTTTAAATGTATATTTACATTGCAAACTTGGATTTAAATTTAAAATCCACTCCATAAATAAATAAATTTGGACATAACTGAGAGCCTATGCATGTAAAGTGGTTTGGAAAATACATACATCTATTAATTTATGAAGATTTATGGAGCATCTCTGTTGTACCAGGAATTCTTCAAGATTCTAGAGACACCAAAGTGAAACGTTGGTTAAGTCCCTTGATGCCATGACTCTATGCGCAAGCCTACCCCAGCCCTGGTGCCACCCAAATGGGTAAAACTATTTCAATCTCTCTACTGATTTCATGCTCTTATTGTTTCCTCAAATCCAACACAGACAACTGGCAGTGTAAGATGAAGAGTAGTTTTAATGAACTGGCTTATTATGAAATTACCACATTAGTTTACACAACTATCTGAGTAGCACAGTCACAAAACAGAACTATACAACATATTTTATGTGTTAATTTTTAAACTTAGCCTTCAATCTTTTTTTTAAATAGTTACTCCTACTTCCCTTATATTTATTTATTTTAATTATTTTCTTGGGGTCTCCTACAGCTCTTAAAACATTCCATACATCAATTGTATCAAGCATATTTGTACATATGTTGCCATCATCATTTCCAAAACATTTTCTACTTGAGCCCTATTTATTTATTTTTCATCATTTTATTGGGAGCTCTTACAAATATCATACCATTCTATAGTTCAACCACATCAAGCAGTGTTGTACAGTTGCTACAACAATCAGTTTCAAAACTTTTTCTTTCTTCTTGAACTCCTTGATGTCAGCTCCCCTAAAGCCCCTCCCACCTACCCCCTACCCCCCAGGGATCCTCATTTATTCATCATTTATTTATTTTTGCCATATCCTACACCACCACTGTATCCATTCATGTACAATTCTTTGTCCACGCCTCTCAAGTGGGGTTATGCAGTCAACGATACTATCAGGTCCCCACGCCCCCTTCCCAGGCCCTCAGGTCTATAATTCTGATGTTTGGGGTTGGAAGGGGATGGGAGGGAGGACAGTTTGACCACCTTGCTGCCATAGGTTAAGGGTGTTCTCAGAAACTGACTTAGCTCCTCATCCACAGCTGATAGGTAGCTAGATTAGAGATAAGAAGGGGACAGGGATTGTCTCCCCAAAATGCCTTCCTACCAAAAATCAGCTGGCAGGGCCACAATAAAGGGGTTGGAGAGAAACCAGGCACGTGAATTAGACACCTATGGGAACATTCAAAGCTGGGCATGCTCAGACCAAAGTTACAAGCTACTTGAGCCCAGGTGAAGAGACACCTGGGCCCATACATACTAGGCACATGACATCATCCAGGTGCGCCTAAACTCAGCCAATAAGTTCGGCCCAACCCTCAGCCACACCTCCCCAGCCAGTGGGGACCAGAGGGGGTAAGACAGCCAGGCGAGGGCACGGCCCGCTCTCTTCTGCCAGGCGTGTTCTGCAAGCAGAGAGTGGGCGCGTGGGAATCTCTTCCGTGTGTGCAGCCCTCTGGGACCGCATTCTCCCACCGTTTGACATGTCCGGCTCCTGTTCTGCATTTTTTTCACGTGGATTTCTGCGCTCCCCAAACGTGGCCATGTTCAGTTTCGCACTTTCCCACAGCCCCGCATGCTTTCCAGAGATAGCCGGTACATTCTGAGACTCCCTGATAAAAGTTACTTCAATTTACCAAAGTGCTTTGGCCTCGTGAATTCTTCCAGCGTTGAGAAGCAAGAACCCAGGCAAACCGCCCCAGAAACCCAACACAGCCGGGAGAAGACAGGGCCCCGCCCCGGATCTCCAGCCTGCTTCAGGTCTCAGGTCTGCCCTGGATCTCCACTAGCAGTCACATTCCCGTGGTTTTCTGATCTTTAGTTCCGCGCTGTCTGTCATCTTGTCCCTCAGCACCAGCGCACTGAACCGCGCCTCCATAGTTTCATATTTTGATAGAAAAAGTGACACTGCTTGCTGCAGAGCCTGAGCACCGGTGGAGAGGTTGCCCGGGCTGGGAGGCACCGGGTGAAGGAGCACCGCGGTCAGCGACAGCAGCAGCCGCTGCCACCACCTCCAGCCCTCAATCTTAATACTTCAGTTTCCATTTCTTTCTTTCCCAACCTGTTCTTTAAATTCGTGTTACATGACGTTTATATGGGCTTCAAATCCCTTTGGGAATACACTTGTGTACATGTAAATGAAATATAAATACTATAAAAGATCATAACTCCCTGCTGTTCTAAAAATAGCAAGGCTTATAGACAAGAGTTGCAGCAGACCACTAAAAACTTACGCAACCGTGTAGCTAGGGCACTAATAAAAATAGTAACATTCTTAATAAAAATGCTAACACGGTTATCTCTCGTTCAGCATTTGTTCCTAGCATCACTGTTAGTTAACCAATTGTTTCCACGAATCCTTAGGAGCCCTGGTGGCAATGTGGGTAAACATCGAGCTGTTAATCTGAAGATCAGTGGTTCAAACTCATCAAGTGCTCAACAGGAAAAAGATGAAACTCTTTGTGCCTATCAAGATCTTTAGGGCTTTTGTTTTTAGTACTTATCTGCTCAAATGGGGCTTCTTCTTTTAAAATGTGAGTCTTAGAGGGCATTCCAACAGACTCTGCTTCCGTCAGTGTTTACATTGGAGATAGCCTGGTGCCTCCGTCTACACTTTTATTGGCACTTCATCCACATGTCAGACAATCCAATAATTCAGTCATATCAAGAAAAGTTGTATAATCATTACCACAATCAAATCCAGAACATCTTCTTCCTTGTCCTCATGGTTATTCAAGTAATTTTTAAAACGTTGCTGTCTTCTTCTTTATGTACAAAGTACTTGATGTCCTCTTCCCTCCTGGCCCAGAAAACTTAACCACAAACAGGCCAGCGAAGCTCCCAAGTCAGACGTTTTCTTGCAATCAAGATTTTCTACAGATTTTCAGCAACCTGCTCCCATCCCATGGGTTTCATATACTGCTAAAACTTTCTATTTGGTTATGAGAAAATGTGTCCCTGATTGCCCCAAAACTATATGCTGAGGAAAATTACATAGCAGTGATTCACACTTCCAGGTTATATGATTAACAGTCTTCTGTTAACCAATTCTTTATGAAGTAATATGCATGAAAAATTAGTCCATCGGCATGAATGTGAGATACCTTTTGTTTGATGCAAATACGAGGGGATAGCTCCAAAAAATCGATGCTCATTTGGTTGTTTTTTAATTTTTATTTTTTTTTAAATATGAGGTGGATAGGGCATTTGGAGTCCATTCCACCAGGTCAGAATGTTAATCAAGCTTTCTATTTAGAGGTTCTGATAAGATTGCACAACAGTGTGCGACCAAAAAAAATGCCTGATTTGTGATAGACGGGGGACTGGTTTTACCACCAGGACAATGCACCTACTCAGAGAGCCATCTTGGTGTGCCAGTTTTTGGCAAAACAAAAAACAAACAAACCCAACATGCCTCTTTTGCTCCAAGCACCTTACTCATCTGACCTCACTCCATGTGATTTCTTTTTGTTTCTGAGAATATTTCCATACATGAGAGGGCAGCGATTTGACAATGTAGAGGGGGGTGGGGGAAATGAGGGAAGTGCTGTCAGCCATCCAAACAGATGAGTTTGAAAAATGCTTCCAAGAATGAAATCACAGATTTGAAAAATGTATCATGTGTAATGGAGAGTACTTTGAAGGTGATAAGGTTATTAGGTAAAAATATTTAAATACATAGCTTTGAAAAAATTCCATTGGGGGGCATTACCCCCTCATATATAGCATAGTTTCACTCACTATGAGTCAGATATCACATTAGTTTAGACTCTTGTGGGAGGGGGGAATCTCAAAAGAGTTAAGGAAAAAATCCCATTTGTTTATTCCTTCTCATTCAAATGGGAGAGAGATGGAGCTGTAAACAGTGAATAATCTCAGAAATCCACAGGGGCTGTTCTACCCTGTCCTTATGGGGTCACGATGAGTTGGCCGTGAGTTTGAGTTTTTGAGTTTTCTAATTCAAATGTCTGAGGTACAGAAATAACGTGGTCAGGATCTGATTTCTCATTCTTGGCTCTGCTTTCTCAGCTTTCTTTTGTGTGTTGGTTTCAGTTGCTTGAACCCCAGGCAGTCTTTCTCCATGTATGCGAGAGCTCCATGTTTGTAGGCAGTGCTCCCTGAATCAATAGTCTGACATGTGCAACAATGGGGTGGTGTACTGTGGTGGTTAACTAATCTGGTGTCAATTTGGGGACTTGAGAGGATTAAGAGTGAAGGCGTGGAGTCTAGTCTGTCAATTGGGTCATAGCCAATGAGACCTCTGTGTGGGCATGGCTTTCTCTTGAGAATTCTGGGAAATCTGACTTTTCCTCCTTGGAGGTGGGAGAGACTCTCTTCTCACTCTCCTGGAGATGCTCTACTGACAAGACAAATGGCACTACTCTGATGGACCCCATGCCCTAGTAACTGGAGGAGCCACATGGAGACCCTGCCAGCACTGAGATGCTTACAATGCTACTGGATCCGAAGACTTTCTACCTAATGGCCTGTGATCATCCTGTATTTGGCATCATTGCTTGTGTTTTGTGAGACTGAAGAGGACTTGATAGATTGGTATTGGACATATGGACTAATATCGGACTCATGGGCTTGGACTGGACTGGGTTGGGGTGCTTTATTAATGTACAATTACCCTTTATTAAAAACTTTCTCTTCAAAAAGCACTTTCTCTTATACATATATGAGTTTTCATGGATTTGTTTCTCTAGTTCACCTGGACTAACCCAGGTAGGGAAACAAAGCTCTCTGATTGACTAGTCTGAAACACATGCTTATGCCTGTAGCCAGAGGGCAGACAGAAAGCGCACAGTAATGTAAATCATTATAGAACTTGTAGACAGTGTGTGGATGCAGGTGTCTAAAGAATGAGGAGAACCAGGTAGACATAAATTGAATACACGTGTGTGTGTATACCAAGGGAAAGAACCTGAAATTAGGAACTAAAGACACGTATTGTTCCCATGTTCTTGGAGGACTGCACGGGGCTTTTTCTTGGCTCAGCTGCAGCTTGCCTTGCTGTCGCTGCCTCAGGGCAGGGACTGAACCCTTGCAGCTCCAGTGGCGGGATTGGGATTCAGCTACATTGTTCCTTTTGTTTCCATTTCTTCTCTATATTCCTGTACAGTCTAAGTAGTCTTACTTTTAATTTTTTTCTCCACTTTCTCTCATTCCTGATCTCTCACACTCCACTGCTAACCTCCAGGCCACTCCCCTTAGTCTAGGGCATTTATGCCTGCACCACACCCAGCTAGGTGAGCTCCACACTGTGTAGCTAGACCGAGGCTAGGAAAGCCCTGCTTTCCCTCCAGGGGATACTCTGCCCAACTTCTTATGGGGAATTCCTGCCTGTGTACTTGGGGGCGTAAAGAAACTCGGCCAGCACTTGTCAAAATTCCAAGCTATTGCAGGAACCTCTGCCCAACCTTTGCAACACCAAATCAGGCAACCCACCAGCCTTCTGGGGCACTCCCCCTGAGAGGGAATCCACAGGAGGATAAAGTAGTAGGTTAATTCCATAGTGAAACTAGCTGTAGGCCATTCAAAGAAGCATTCCTACAAGTCTCTCAAGAGAGCCAGTACTCTTCAACTCCCTGAAAAATGTCACTTGGCTCCTCTAAAACAACACAATGCAAACAGCCATCAGCCCCCAACGACCTTAATGAAAAAACAGGAGAAACAAAAGTCAATGGCAGAAGATGTCCCAAACATAACGACACGCATAGAAGCAGACATTGAGCTGCCACAGAAAGAAATTTTCAGGAAGCTGCTTGGAGTCATACAGGATATGAGGGAAACAATACAGAAAAGGAAGAAATGATAGAGGAGCTAAAGTCCATACACCAAAGGGATATACAACAAAAACCAGTAGCAGAAACACGGACCTCGAGAATCAACTGGAGGAAGCAGAGAACCTCATCAGTGACTTGGAGGACAGCCAAGCAGACTTTAACAAATGCGAACAAAAATCTAATAAAATCATCAGAGAAGCTGCAGAAAACCTAAGAGTTATGTCTGATGCTACGAAGCAGAACAACATTAGAATTATTGGCTTACCAGAGAAAGACACAACCAAGAAGTCATCTGCAACAATAGTGAGAGCATTCTTGGAGGAAAATTTCCCCAGCTTAATGAATGAAAACCAGGGAACCATTCAGGAGGCTTAAAGAACACCAGCTAGACTGAATCCCAAGAAGACGTAACCAAGGCACATAATAGTTAAAGTATCCAACTTTGAGGAAAAAGAGAAAATCATGAGAGCAGCTAGGGAAAAACAAGCAATCACATATAAAGGTTCCCAAATAAAAATATGCTCAGAGATATCAGCAGAAGCTGAAAAATAGGAGAGAGTGGAGAAACATATTCCAAAAATTGAAGGAAAACAACGCGAACCGAAGAATACTCTATGCAGCCAAATTATTGATCAAGATAGATGGAGAAGTAAGAGTCTTCCCAGACAAGGAAAAACTCAAAGAATACATTAGAAGAAACTCAGCCATACAAAAGATCATTGCCAACCCAGTCTGGGCAGAAGAACAACACTCACCAAGCATAAATAAGAGACCGCCACAAAGAACAATCTCACCCAGAAGGCAACTAAGAGAAAGCAAAC
The DNA here is from genome assembly GCF_050624435.1 of Tenrec ecaudatus. Lineage (NCBI taxonomy): Eukaryota > Metazoa > Chordata > Mammalia > Afrosoricida > Tenrecidae > Tenrec > Tenrec ecaudatus. The sequence continues at coordinate 35,925,578 of NC_134533.1, read as the reverse complement.
CCCAAGATAGCATTGACTTAAGGATAGAAAGAACTCAAGAATGATACACACACAAATGCACAGCAGGCTAATGAGACAGGAAAGTAGGAAAACACCCAACACAAAAGGTAAAAGATGACATCACAGAGTCCACAGATGGAGATAATAACCCTGAATATCAATGACCTGAACTCCAGCATTAAAAGACTGAGACTAGCAGACTGGCTTAGAAAACACAACCCATCAATCTGGTGCCTCCAGGAGATATATCTCAAGGCTACACACAAAAATAGGCTGAGAATCAAAGGCTGGAAAAGTCATACCAACCAAACAACAATTCAAAAAAGCAGGGGTTGCAATCATAATCTCAGATAAAATCGACCTCAAAGTGCAAACTATAAAAAGAGATAAGGAGGGACACTATATAATGCTCAAGAGAATGGTAGACAAAGAACCACTAAGCATTGTAAACAAATATTCCCCTAATGAGAGGCCTGCTATACGGAGAAAACTACAGAACACTATTACAAGAAACCAAACACGACCTCAACAAATGGAAGGATAGCCCATGCTCGTGAATTGGAAGACTCAATATAGTCAAGATGTCACTTCTGCCAAAGGTACTATATAAATTTAATGCAATTCCGATACAATTATCCTCATCTTTCTTCAAAGAAATGGAAAAACTGAATACCAACTTCATATGGAGAGGGAAGAAGCCCTGAATTAGCAAAGAACTCGTCAAGAAAAAGGACAGAGTGGGAGGGCTTGCTTTACCTGACTTTAGCACACACTATACAGCCACAGTTGTCAAAACTGCATGGTATTAGTACAATGACAGCTACTCAAACCAATGGAAAAGAACTGAAAACCCAGAAATAAAATCATCAGCATACAGACAACTGATCTTTGATAAGGGCCAAAAAGAATATCAAATGGGAAGCAGATGACTTCTTTAACAAGTGGTGCTGGTAAAAATGGATATTTACCTACAGAAAAATGAAGCAAGACCTTTATCTCACTCCAATACATAAGAATAAACTCAAGGTGGATCAAAGACCTCGAGGTAAAACCCCAAACTATTAGGGCCATCAAGGAGGGAATTGGGACCAACTTGAGAACTTTGGCACAAGGAATAAGTCGACTATCAGAGAAATAAGGAAGGACACAAACACAGAGGAGGCACAAATTGACAAATGGGATACACTAAAGATAAAACACCTGTGTACATTAAAAGAATTCACCAAGAGAATAATAAGAGAGTCCACGGACTGGAAAAACATCTTTAGCAATGACACATCAGACAAAGGTCTTATTACTAAAATCTACAATACTTTGCTAGCTTCCAAAAAGAAAAAAACAAATTGTCCACTGAGGAGGTCTGCAAAGGACCTGAACAGAAGTTTCACAGGGGCAGAAATCCCAATGGCCAACAAACATATGAGAAAATGTTCCCGATCTTTAGTCATAAGAGAAATGCAAATGAAAACAACAATGAGGTACCACCTAACACCCTCAAAGGTAGCCCAATTCAAAAAATCAGAAAGCAACAAGTGTTGGAGGGGCTGTGGGGAGACAGGAACTCTCATCCACTGCTGGTGGGCCTGTAAGTATGTACAACCACTATGGAAATCGATCTGGCGAGATCTAAAACAGATGGAAATTGACTTACCATAAAATCCAGCAATCCCCCTACTGGACATATACCCAGAAGAGGCAAGAAACAAACCAAGGCCACACATCTGTGCTCTAATGTTCATTGCAGTTCAGCAAGGAGTCGGAAGCAACCCAAATTTCCATCAACTGGCGATTGGTTTAAAAACTGTGGTATATGCATACAAGAGAGTTCTACGCAACGCTAAAAAAGCAGTGATGAACGTATGAAGCACATCACTGCATGGGAAGAACTGGAGGAAATCATGCTCAACAAAGTAAGTCAATCACAAAAGGACAAGTACATGAGTCCGCTGAGGTAAGCTTTAGAAAAAATGCAAAAGGGGTATAGTGAAAAATCTACTGTGTACAAATATTCCTGGGGTGAGGACCAGGTAATATGGCAGGGACTAGATCAAATACAGGGATAAACATGGTAGATAACTAAAAAAGGAGGTGGGGAAAGGAAAATAAATTAAAATTAAAAAAAAGAGAAATGGGTAGCGGGAACACAGGTCACTAACCCACCCAAGGGGAGGGTATTGTTTATATCTACACAGGAAAAGAGGAACCAGACTTCAACCCAGTGCTCCAAGATGTGAATGCAACATGCCAGCATGCAGTAGGAGAGGTCTGGGGAACCGGCCCTAATCCCAACTACTAAGTGGACACCTGCCCCTCCCCACAGAAAAATTTATTTCAAAAGACGGCATTGAATCTGCAGCTCCGGGAGAGGGACCTATCTGATTGGAGCACACGGTTGTTGATGAAGGGGGAGGAAGAGAGAGTGGAGCACATCCTGGCCCACCAGGCCTTGAGGACGATGACCCCAATTAAGAGCAGCCAGTCCACAGAGAGGACCACATGGCCAGCCCCACTATGAGACATGATGCCCCTCACTGACCCATAGCTCTACAGAGGACAACACTGGAGACACAGTGTGGGAATTGCACCCGATTTGATCCCGCCACGCCAAGGCAAAACGCTAAGGGGGTGCAATGGAACAGCAAGGGAATGGAGCAGCAAGATCCCCCGTGAATGCTGTAGGTGGACTTTGGGGCCAGGGCGTGGTGGTACCCCAACAGACTGGACTGGAAAACATCCCTAAAGGCCAACAAATGATCCTTAAACTAACTACAAGCTTTTCTTTCTTGTTGTGTTTTGTTTTTGTCATTGGTTTGTTGTATATTGTTGCTTGGTTTTGCTCTGTCTTGTTTTTGTGCATGTTATTATCTCCGCAGGTCTTTCTAAATAAGATAGGCTAGATGAACAATCTGGAGGAGAAAACAACGGGACCAACAGTTCCAGGGGAACATGGGAGAGGGGATGGGGGCGGGGGGAAGGAAGTGGTGTTAACAAACCCAGGGACAAGGGAACAACAAGTGATCCAAATTGGTGGTGAGGAGGCTGTGGGAGGCCTGGTAGGGCATGATCAAGGGTAATGTAACAAAGAGGAATTGCTGAAACCCTGGTGGGGATGGAGCATCCTAGTGGTACAGGAGGAAAGTCGAGGGAAATAGAGGAAATTGCTGGGAGGCAAAAGGCATTTATAGAGCTCTAGATAAAGACATTTATATATGCAAATATATTTACATATGAGGATGAGGCAATAGATCTATGTGCATATATTTATAGGTTTAGTATTAAGGTAGCAGAAGAACAATGGGCCTCCATTCAAGTACTCCCTCAATGCAAGAATACTTTTTTCTATTAAATTGGCATTCTATGATGCTCACCTTCCTAACACAACTGCTGAAGACGAAGTGGGTGAATAAACAAATGTGGTGAAGATAGCTGATGATGCCCGGCTATCAAAAGATATAGCGTCTGGGGTCTTAAAGGCTTGAAGTTAAACATCTAGCTGAGAAGCAACAAAGCCCACATGGAAGAAGCACACCAGCCTGTGTGATCATGAGGTGCCGAAGGGATCAGTTATCAGGCATTAAAGAACAAAAAAATCATATCATTGTGTGCTCCACCTCCATGATAAGATTGCTGAAGACAAATGGGTGCATAAGCAAATGTGGTGAAGAAAGTTGATGGTGCCCGGTTTTCAAAAGACATAGCATCTAGGGTCTTAAAGGCTTGAAGGTAAACAAGTGACCATCTAGCTCAGAAGCAGCAAAGCCCACATGGAAGAAGCACACCAGCCTGTGCAATCTCGAGGTGTCAAAGGGATCAGGTATCAGGCATCATCAGAACAAAAAAATCTTACCATAGTGAATGATGGGGGGAGTGCGGAGTAGAGACCCAAAGCCCATTTGTCAGCCACTGGAGATTCCCTTGCAGAGGCGTCTCGGGGAGGAGACGAGCCAGTCAGGGTGCAATGTAGTAACAATGAAAAACACAACTTTCCTCTAGTTCCTAAATGCTTTCTCCCCACCTCTCCTCCACTATCATGATCCCAATTCTACCTCGCAAGTCTGGCTAGACCAGAGGATGTACACTGGTACAGATAGGAACCAGAAACACAGGGAATCCAGGGCGGACGATCCCTTCAGGACCAGTGGTGTGAGTGGTAATGCTGGGAACGTAGAGGGAGGGTGGGTTGAAAAGTGGGAACCGATTCCAAGGATCTACATGTGAAAGTGGGTGAAGGGAGGCTTCGGACAGGGCAAGATATGACAAAATAATAATTTATAAATTATCAATGGTTCATGAGAGAGGGGGGAGTGGGAAGGGAGGGGAAAATGAGGACCTGATTACAGGGGCTTAAATGCAGAGCAGATGTTTTAAGAATGATGAGGGCAATGAATGTGTAAATGTGCTTTACACAATTGATGCATGTATGGACTGTGATAAGAGTTGTATGAGCCCCTAATAAAACGATTAAAAATAAATTTAAAAAGGGAAAAAGGACACGTATTTTTAACTAAAATTATTAACTAAAGTATTGCCTAAGATTAACTAAAATATTGTCAGTCAATGTAAAAGTTTTAAAAGCATTAACTAATGGGTTCCTGTGTGGCATAAACATTTAAGCACTGGACCACTGTAACCCAAGTTATTCTACTTAATGTAGTTAGACACACACCCCTCACACAATGCACTCAGCTTAAGATACTTTACTTAATACTGTCTCTGTGGAATTTTTTACATTTTATTACAACTCATACAACTCTTATCACAATCCACACATATACATACATCAATTTTATAAAGGACATCCTTACATTTTTTGCCCGAATCACTCTCAAAGTCTGTGGAATTTTTATAACTGGCTACATTGCTCAACAGCAGACAGGTTGGACGCAGGTGTCACCTAAAAAGGTGAGATAATATTAAGAGTCTTTTATTTACCTGATTGTTAGTGTGGTAGTCTGGGTAGACTAGAGAAACAAATGCATATGTGTATAAGAAAGTTTTATATACAAGAGCAGTTGAATATTGAGAAAACATCCCAGTCTACTCGAGATCAAGTCCATAAGTCTGATATTAACACACATGTCCGATACCAATCTATAAAGTCCTCTTTCAAATTCATGAAACACATGCAATGATGCTGAATGCAGGAAGATCACAGACCAGTGGGTGGAACGTCTTGTGGACCAAGTGGCATTGTAAGCATCTCAGCACTGTCAGGGATCTCTATGTGGCTTCTCCAGCTCCAGAGGTCAGGCTCCATCAGTCTCTCTCCATGTATCTTCTCCACAGGGATGTCTCTCAGGAAGTGAGCTGAGTGAGAGAGTGTCTCCCACATCCAAGGAGGAATACAGGAATTCCCAGAATCCTCAGGAGAATACCAGGCTCAGAGGCCTCATTGACTTTGACCTGATTGACAACCTATACTCCACCCCTTCACTCTGAATCCTTAAATTGACACCAGATTATGTAACTACTACGGTTAGTGATTAAAAGATAGTTCCTGATATCTATTTAGTCAATATGCTGAAGCTGGCCTAAGATGTAAACATTATTGTTCTGTTGGCTTGCTCATGAGCAAACAGTTGTTGCTTGTGGTATCCTAAATCTGATTTAATGTAAAACATCTATACATGACTCCCCAAAGTATAAATTCCGGAGCCAAAGGTATATATTGGCTATTTATTTTGATTTCAAACAGGGTACCACAGGAGCAGTCTGTTTTGCATTGCTATGTCTCCTCACTGGTATAGCTTCTAAATAAACACTTCTCTTTCTTCTTCTGACTTGCAGTGGGTAAATTGACTGTGCTGCTTCAAGGTAAAATACCTGCTTTTCAGGGGAAACCACTAACTACCCAGAAACTACCACTACCTACCACTAAATACCCAAAAGAAAGGCATAAACATCTGCTTCTAAAAGGTGGCAACCATGAAAACTGTGGAGCAGGGTTCTACTCTGACACCCATCAGGGCCTCCTGAATCAGACTTATTTAACAGCAACTGGTGGGTGGTAGTAACATTGTTGCCCTGAATTTGGTTGAACATTGTTGCCTTGTCACTGTTTCGACCAAAGATAGAGACCAGGTTGATTGGCAAACTCTGTAAGTTTATTCTACAAGTGCAAGACAGAAGAAAGCAGTGTGGTATGCTACCTCCAAAATGCTTAAAACACTCAGTGAAAATCGTGCAAGCTATCCACCCTAAACGATGTGACAAAACAAGTTTTTCAATGCTTACAGGAAACAATTGCCTGTACCTACATGTCTCCAGGGGTGACCAGATGATCCCCTGGAGCATACTGCTCCATTATTTATCTAAATGGGGGGCTGCTCTGCACCTGGCTACTTACCTTCATGGTCCTGCTTATCACCTTCCTTAGTCAGAACATCCTTACTGATTAAGCTTGAAAGGAATTTTTACTGCAGGTGAGGGAGCTGTGACACTTTTTAGTGCCAACAATCTGAATCTTTTTATTTTAATTAAGTCTAAACGGAATCTCTAAATTGTTATATTTCTTGTGTTTTGATGAACAGCAGGCTAATTCTTTTACCCCCTCTGTCAATATGACAAGAGAAAATGTCCCATAGCACAACACTAGAGAAATAGGTATCATGAGAGACTGATAACCATAAACCATGGCAGATTAAAAGAACAGAACAAAATAAAACAAAATGGATGTCTAAAACTGTGAAGAAATGGAAATCAGGAAAATTTAAGAAAAGATGTAATAAGGCACAAGGCAGAATCGACAGGAGATGAACTAATTAATGGTTCAAAAACTTATTTCCCCATGGCAGTGAGTGGGTTACTAAATAATAAGTGTACAGAAAGGATTTTTTAAAGGAATATTAGTAGGAAAATCCCAGTCCCAGGGAGTTAAAGTATTAACAAAAATTATGGGTATTAATAGTTTCTTTTCTATAGTGCACATTTGGTATACCATAAAGTTTTTATTTTATATTGAAACTATAGGTGGTGATTTGTTTCTTAAGTAAATAGAAAAAATTCCTTAAATATGCTTGAATGGCATTGAGTGATTGAAGATTAACCGAAGTAGTTAAGGCTTGGGTTAAAATCATACTTATTTGTAAGCCTGGTGAGTCATGATCACTGTAAAAGCTAAATGGTAATTCCTACAAAATTACCCAGGGCAAAAATATTATCTTTACAATGCCAGCTTTCACAATGAGAAAGAATTTAACAATGCCATTCTTGGCTCAGAACAGACACCAGCCACTTGAAGTAAGAATTCAGAAGTAATAATTTTCTTTTTTTTCTGGAGAAGAGGCAAAGGCAACAGCCACAAGTTTGGCAGTTCAGGAAGATGAAGGAAAAGTCTTTTTCAAAATGTTTCTGTAAAACACACGGATTCATTCCTGACCTGACATTGATGAATGTAGATGAAAATGAGTCCATTCATTCTTTTGTCTGATAAGATCACTAGTTAGAGACAACATGCAGTTAAAAAAATTAACTGTAATAATTGCTTTTAAAAACCAGACAAGGCATGAGGGAGGGGGGAGTGGGAGGGAGGGGCAAAAAAAAGAGGACCTGATGCAAAGGGCTTAAGTGGAGAGCAAATGCTTTGAGAATGATTGGGGCAAAGAATGTACGGATGTGCTTTATACAATTGATGTATGTATATATATGGATTGTGGTAAGAGTTGTATGAGACCCTAGTAAAATGTGAAAAAAAAAACAGACAAGGGAATTTCAAGGACAGAATCATATCTGACATCTCTGTAGAATGAATGGGCATGAAAGTGCCATTTGACTACATTACTTAATGCAAAACCCTTAGAAATATGAATTTAAAATAACAAACATATGTGATAGAGGTAATCAGGATCCCTCTATGCATGAAGAATAAAATGGAAAGGGTAGAAATGTTCAAATTTATCAGTTTGTATAGATTGCTCTTGAAAATTATAGAGGGAGTCAGGAATAGTTGCTACCTTAATAATATCCCTCGCAGTGCTATGGGTTAGGCATTTGGCTGCTAACTTCAAGATGCACAGTTCAAACCCACAAGCCACTTCCTGGGAGGAAATGAGGCTGTCTTCTCATTTAAAGATTTATAGTCTAGGAAACCCTAGGAGGGCCCCTATGAGTCAGAATCGACTTTATGGTAGTGGGATTCATGTTGTGTAAGGGAGGGTTAAAATTTAAGACCCTAATATTGTAACATTTATCTGTTTAATCACATCTGAATATTGTTAATAGATATGTGTAGCTGACTAAAAAGCCAGGTAGAATACACTGTTACACTGACATAGAGAATAAAGGCAGTTATCAGCTTCAAAACAGACAACGCCAAAGCACATGATGTGATTTCCTCAAGGGTGCCAAACTCCATCCATCAAAGGAAGGTGTGAGAGGGAAACACAACCTTCATATATGTATAGACCTAGATGGGGAACATAACAAGAAATAACAGCTTTACATTTTGATATGTTTGCTTAATATAGGGTTCTATGATTTTTGTAGCAATGTGTTTTGAATGAACCTTGTAGCAAGACATGACTCTGGCTTATCAAAAGCTTGGATTTTACTGACAGATGATGGTAACAATGAGATCACAAAACTATTGAGGATATGATTGAAATTTTAATGCAATTCTCACTCAAAGTACATTTAATGAATGAAGCGATTGGTAGTGTGCTAATACAAAATTCATAGATATTGACATTCAAAAAAGATATAAAATAAACTTTATTGACTTGGCAAAATCTTGCAATCCTAGCTTTCCAAACTTCTTCCTTTCCTTGATTTATTTGATAATAAACTCATCTGTCCTGATGGCATAATGGTTATACATTGGATGCAAACAGAAATGTCTGCAGTTCAAAATCACCAGCCATTCCTTGGGAGAATGATGAGGCTTTCTACTTTCATAAAAAGTTAAAATCTCATCAGGTCCATGGACAGTTGTACGCTGTCCTATATCATCGCTATGAGTTGAAATGAACCTGATGGCAGTGTGTTTTCTTAAGTAATATTCTCTACTTGATCTCCAGCAATGGCTATACAGAGCTTGCAGACAAAATTCATTCTTGAGAGGTTTATTAAGGAAGATAACAAATTGTAATGCCAGTGAGAAAGTTTAAGGGTTGTTCATCAGGATTTGTTACAAAGTTCTTTCCAGTCTGCTAAATAAGTGACTGAAGGGGCCTAACATCTGCTATAAGTCTCAACCGAAAGGCATTCAACTCGAGCTCCTGGGTCAGCAAACCCAACTTCCTGAATTAAGGGCCCAGAGGCACCCCACTCCATAAATAAGCCTCCTTCCCCAAAGCACTCAGCTTTCCTGGCTCCGTGGGAAGTCCATCACTCTATTCCGTCCTCTGGCTCCTGGCTCTGCCGCTGCTCCTCTGATGTAGCTGTCTACTGGATCCAGGAGGTTCACCGTGCAGGGATCTCAGGTCCAGAGGACGCACTGCACTCCTGGCTCTTGTTGGTAATGAGATCCTTTAGGCTGCTCTTCAGAGGGCTCATTTTATATACAGCAGAAAGCACCCCAGGGAATCCCATTTATAATTACTCACAGGGAATCCCATTCGTAATTACCGGTAGGGTTCTAAACCCTACCAGTATATGTCCCAATCTTCTTACTAGACACATTTGGGGAAAGGTCATTTGGTGGAAGTCAGAGACTTCAGCTAGAAGAGCCATATTAAATAATTCACTGCCCCTGCACAGTGAATTTCATTTGTGTAGATATTTCAAAGGTTATATTGAACAAAGGCAAACAATAATTACAATAGCTTGTAGTAACTAGAAAAGGTTATACAGTTACAGGTCTTCAAAACATCCAATAAATAAAGGGTGGCAAAAATAATAAAGCACAGGATTCAAAGTCCAAAGATCTGGTCGTTGTTCAAGTGATCTTGTTCGGTGGTCTTGTGTTTAGTCATCTATCTCTGAAATCGTATGCTTCTGGCCAGCCGTGTGTGAACTTCAATGTTAGTCCTTCAGTGGGATGGCAATTCCAAAAATATTTCATTGTTTTCAATTGGATTGAATTAACCAAGGCTTACGCGTTTCAAAGATTTAGCTGCACAAGGATTAGTTAAAAGTGCTAGGTTAATTCCTCTCCAGAAAATATTTAAGAAATCTTTCTGTTGATGTCTTTTCCAATATACACACATCTCTTGAGTGTATGTCAAGAGGGCACTTTACAGACAAATCTAGATTATTAAAAGCTTCTTTGACTTTGGTGTAATAGTATTCAATTAAAGACTGGCAATGCTTCAATAAATCAACATGTGCAATAATAGCCCAATCTGAAGAATATAAAAGAGAAGTATTGGTCTCCCAATGAAAAGATTATGGGATCCAAAATGAGTGGGTTTTGAATTTAAAGTACTAAAGGAAGGACTTTATTTCAAGGTAAAATAAAAAAGAACAGAATTTGGCTCATTAGTCTTTTTTTATGATTTTGTATTTTTACCTTACCAGAAGGTTGGGCACGATAGTAACATCCTCACACGTCAGTGCAGTCGCTGGGATCTAGGAAAAGCTTAATGCTAGGGATCTATAAAATATTCACAGCCTTCTCTTTGGTTGTGTGAAAGTCGCTGTAAAGGCAATTAGTTCCACCTGCTAGACTAGTTTCTTCAGGAAGAATTTGACTCTCTAAAATTTCAGAGGTGGTTGTAATAGCCCACCCAGCTTGATAGTGACCATTTGTAGATCCGGCTGCAGATAAGAACTGTCCACAAGTACATTAAAATCAGCATTCTCCAGGGGAGTCTTCTGTAAATCTTTTTGGGGAGCCATGATTGTCTTGGCAGATCGAAACAGTCAAGAATTGCATACTTGACATTTGTGATGGGAGGAATAACCAAATTTAAATGAGTCAGTAAGAGGTCCAATGTTCAAAGACTGTACAGATGTGCTTTATACAATTGATGTATGTATATGTATGAACTGTGATAAGAATTGTATGAGCCCCAATAAATTGTTAAAATAAAAAAAAGAAAGAAAATGATTAGGGCAAAGAATGTACAGATGTGCTTTATACAATTGATGCATGTATATGGATGGATTGTGATAAGAGTTGTATGAGCCCCTAATAAAATGTTAAAAAAAAAAAAAGAGGTCCAATGTTGGCTGTGAGTAAAAGAAAAATCTCACACAAGATAAGTTGGCCAGCAGATAATTGCTATGAATTAGTAAAGCTACATAGGGTAGACACAGCAGGTGACACCTAAGTATCTAGGAACCCCCAAGGACAATATTGCAGTAGATTCGACAAATTCGGCAGTGGTGGTCACTTCGCAGAGGCAAGGGGAGATAGCCTTCAGATTCTGGATAGAGTTGGTGGCTTCAATAGCCTATAGTTATATACTGGGGATTAAAAAAGTAGAACACATTCCCATTCATCTTATGAACAAATAAAGATAAATCAAACTGGTCATTAGGAAAACCCAAAGAAGGAGGCTAGGGTTGACTTTGAAGGGAACCCTGCTGGCATAGTGGGTTATGTGTAGGGAGCAAACCACAAGGTCAGTAGTTCAAAAGCATCATCTGCTCCTGGGAAGAAAGATGAGACTTTCTACTCCATACATAGTTACAGACTCGGAAACACACAAGAGCAGTTCTGCTCTGTCCTGTAGGGTTACTATGAGTCAGAATTGACCTTATGGCAGTAAGTTTTTATTTTTTTATAGCTTGAAAATAGAAGTAAATTGAATTTAATGTGATTCTGAGGACTTTAAATACTTGCATAAAGGCTGAGGTAATAAAGAAAACGTTGGAAATCAAACTAGGCAGTAACTACATCATCCTAAAAATCCACATACTTGTTTCTTTGTTTTGGAACTGGGAAAGCTAAAATAGCATCTTTACTCTGGGGACTTATAGAGGTAATTTTGTCATAAATGGAATGGCCTGAGTATTTAAGCATAGGTTGAGCTAGCTGTAATTTGTCCCTAGATCAGTGGTTCTCAACCTTCTTCCTAAGGCCGCCACCCTTTAATACAGTTTCTCATGTTGTGGTGACCCCCCCGCCCCAACCATAAAAGTATTTTTGTTGCTACCTCATAACTGTAATTTTGCTACTGTTATGAATCAGGTAACCCCTGTGAAAGGGTCACTCGACCCCCAAAGGGGTCTCAACCCACAGGTGGAGAACTGCTGCCATAGATGCTTTCTATCCTCCTGTGGTCAAATATTCAAGTAAAAGGAAGCTGTCTTCTAAGCAAGTCCAATTGTTAGTGTTGTCTGTGCATTATAGACGGGTAAAATTGTTTGTAAATTATAAAGGCTCCAAATCCGCATGTAACACTTAAGGAAACTTGAGGTAGCACAGCCCAGGTAAATCATTGTTTTTCCCATGTACGGAGAAGTAAATCCTGTAAACATTGTGTTAAAAATACTGGGAAGGGTACTAGACAGATCTCTTACAGTAAAAATGGATAGCTTCTGGTAGGACATTAGAGAGAAATAAAGGAGGATTAGGAATGGTCGGAAGTCTGGACATGAGTTTTGAGCAAACCTCCAGCCCTGATGGTTAGGTGTCTCAACAGAGAGGACTGGGGTATTGAATGGATCAGGGAAAACAACAGATTATGAAACTTCTGGAGAGAAAGTATTCTATTACTTGATGTTCAACTGTGGATATACTATATATATCTGACCTAAACAGTTGCTGTAATTCTATATGGTTTTCTTTTATTTAGTTAGTTAGCAACTTTGTCCAGTCATTTTGAGGATTGGCGGGAGAAGGTATTTGATATGACTTCCAAAAGTGATTTATGCCAGCCACATTTCTTGTCTATTCCAAAGATCAATGGTTAATAATTGTTCTAAGATTTTCCAGCTAGCCTTTCCCATCCATAATTGAGCTCCCCCTGCCTCAACTAACATAGATAACAACTGATATCTAAAATAGGGTCATCCAGGTTCATACGTTTCAAAAATTATTATCTTGTAAAATCTTGAGTATCTTGGTAAAGATTGGTGAGTTCTTTTACTAATGTGGGAAGCTCTGTTTTGGGCCAAGGAGCCAAAGGAACCTGTAGGAGTTGAACCTTTTCTTCTTGGAGTCTAACTTAAAGGGCCTTTTATTCAAAGGCTTATCTCCCTTTTTGTTCTCTTTGGGGTAGAAAGGAAGTTCAGATATATCATTAATAAAGGAGGGGGATAAGGACAACTTGGAGCTGGCAGTGGAGCAGAGGGAAGTTTGAAATCATGACATTAGATGGCCCCAGCACAGTAGGTATTGCAACATTGCTTCGCTTTGTGATTCTTTAACTTGTTCAATTCAGAAAAGACAACTTGTTAGTGTGCGGTCTTATTGTCCTGCTGGGATTTCATGCAATCAATAATGCATCCCACTGAATCTATTTTCTTTGAGCACCTTTTAAAAAAAATCATTTTTATTGGGGGCTCATACAACTCATCAGAATCCATGCATACATCCATTGTGTCAAGAACTTTTGTTCATTTGTTGCCATCATCTTTCTCAAAATATTTCTACTTGAGCCCTTGGTATTAGTTCCTCATTTTCCCCCTCCTTCCCTGACCCCCCTCCCTCACGAACCCTTGATAATTTATAAATTATTATTTTGTCATATCTTACATTTGTCTGACATCTCCCTTTACCCACTTTTCTGTTGTCTGTCCCCCAGGGAGAGAGTTATACGCAGATCCTTATAATCGGTTCCCACTTTCCACCCCACCTTCCCTCTACCCTCCCAGTATTGCCACTCTCACCACTGGTTCTGAAGGGATCATCTGTCCTGGATTCCCTGTGTTTCCAGTTCCTATCTGTTCCAGTGTACATCCTCTGCTCTAGCCAGATTAGTTAGGTAGGATTTGGATCATGATAGCGAAAGGGAGGAAGCATTTAGGAACTAAAGTTGTATGTTTTATCGTTGCTACACTGCACCCTGAGTGGCTCGTCTCCTCCCTGAGACCCTTCTGTAAGGGGATGTCCACTTGCCTACAGATGGGGTTTGGATTCGCACTCTGCACTCCCTCTCATTCACAATGGTATGATTTTTTGTTCTTTGATGCCTGATATGATCCCATCGACACCTCATGATCACACAGGCTGGTGTGTTTCTTCATGTGAGCTTTGTTGCTTCTGAGCTAGATGGCTGCTTGTTTATCTTCAATCTTTTAAGACCCCAGATGCTATATCTTTTGATAGCTGGGCACCATCAGCTTTCTTCACTACATTTGCTTATGCACCACTTTGTCTTCAGTGATTGTGTTGGGAATGGAGCATGATGGAATGCCAGTTTAATGTAACAGTGTTCTTGCCTTGAGGGAGTACTTGAGTGGAGGCCCAATGTCCATCTGCTACCTTGATACTAATCCTATAAATATATGCACATAGATCTATTTCTCCATGATCATATAGAAATATATTTACATATGTACATGCCTGTAGTTAGACCGCTATAAGAACCTTTAATTTCTACTTTACTATGTAGAAAAGTTAATTTAGTGAGGTCAAATGATCCCATAAGTAGCCACTGGTGTTCTGAATGATCTTTAGTTAGGATATTTCAACAGGTTAAACATGAGCATGTTAATGAGATCAAAGTATTTATTCAAATAACGATTGGGCATCCCAGAGAGAAGCTCTCTGTTCTCAGATTTGGCATTAATCATTCTTCTTGCCAGAGACATAAATATGCTCACAGAAAAAAAAACCTGAAAGTAGAATGCTGTCTTCAGTTTCTCAGAGATTCTCCATAGCAATCTCCACAGATCTTGCACCAAATCTAGGTCAAACAAAAGAGAAAGTTAACGTGCACCAAAAGTGAAAGTAAATCAATAAAGTTTGGAGAGCCCTTTGCTTAAAGGTAGAAGTTGAAACCAAGAAGGGTCCCCTCAAGTGACTCCCAAGGGTGTTCAAGGGTGAAGAGAGCCTCGTCACCCCCCTCTAGGCCCAGACATGAATCTGAGCCCCACAGGGCTCACTTTTCTAGTCTCCCTGTGGCTCCCACAATGTTCGACACCCAGAAAGTCATAAACCACAGCCACAGAGTCTGCTTAAAGTAAAAGCAAAGACTTTTCTTGAGGAATAAAAACAATTCATTAATTGAGGAAAAAACCAAGTTGGAGATATTCTCAATAGTTTTCCTACTGTCTCTATGGAATTAGAGATTGTATAAATAGAAAAATAAGAAAAGGTAGGGCGTTTGTGGTTGACTATAAATGAGATCGGCTTCAGTTTGAAGGTCTTTTAAATACAAAGGTCAACCAAGGGCTTGGGAAGAAAGAAAATGTTTTGAGAATTATGGATTTATTATAATAAATAATATCAACTTGGGAACATAAGTAATTATTAAAAGTATAAGTTCCTATATTTATTTAATGATAGAAATGAATCCTAGACTTGAATAATAAATGTAATTCTAAATGCGTCAAGTAATGGCCCCCTTCCCAGCTCTTACCTCCCCCTCACCACATGTGAGGATGTAGCAGGCAGTGGGATCAGACATACTTCTTTGGGAACACATTGGGGAACTGTGTTAGAGGCCTAAGCCCCTGATTCTTATATCAGAAACAGAATATGCTTTAAGAAAGATACTCCCTACAAATCCAGCTAGACCAGAAGATGTACAAGGGTACAGATAAAAGCTGGAAACACAGGGAATCCAGGGCAGATAAACCCATAGGACCAATAATGAGAGTGGTGATACCAGGAGGGGAAGGGGACGGTGGGGGGAGAAAGGGGAAACCAATCACAATGATCTACATATAACCCCCTTCCTGGGGAACGGACAACAAAAAAAGTGGGTGAAGGGAGACATCAATCAATGTAAGACATGGAAAAATAATAACAATTTATAAATTATCAAGGGTTTGTGAGGAAGGAAGGGTTGGGGAGGGAGGGGAGAAATGAGGAGCTGATACCAAGGGCTCAAGTAGAAAGAAAATGTTTTGAAAATGGTGATGGCAACAAATGTGCAGATGTGCTTGACACAATGGATGGATGGATGTATGGAATGTGATAAGAGGCATATGAGCTCCCAAGAAAATGATTTTTTAAAAAGACTTAAAAAAAAGAAACACCCTTTATGCTCCCAAAACAATTAGTATTAGAATGGGTGCAATAAAGTTGAGTTGAGTGTGGGGAGATACAAAGGATTTACTGGGTGATCTTGGTAAATTATTTACTTGAACATTTTTACCTCTTAACTTCATTTTCTTTGTCTCTATTATTATAAGAACTGGATATAAGATGGTTAACGGCCTTTAGCAAATCACTCAGTCCATGATAGTAGCTTCTCTGTGGAGACTGCTCTGATTATTACCTACCACCTGAGTGTCAGTTTGTCAGATTGTGGTAGCTCGATGTCGGGAACCACGCTGCCAGGACTTCATGGTGGACACGTTTCAGAGGAAGATAGACTAGGGAGAAAGGCCTGATGCTCTCTTTCTGAAAAGTAGTCCACGAGGACCCCGAGGAAAGAGCAGAGTGTCTCCTGAAATACTGCTGGAAGAGGCCCCATTGGGGGCGACAATGAACTCAAACGTGCCAGCAGGAATGAGTATGGTGTGGAGCTGAGCAAGTTTTATTTTGTTGTGAAAGGTGTTGCCATTAAGTAAAAGCCAACTCAATGGCAACTGACTAAATTATGAATGCTGCAATGACCATATAACTACCAATTAGTTAGCACTTAATCTGGGCTGGGCATTACCTTTTTCCTTTTTTTTTTTCCCCACCAAAAAATTTTTGTGTGTTTGTGTGTGAATGCATGTAGATGTATATGTGTGAAAGTACAGGTAGGATATCACCATAATCTTTCTCTCTTTTTTTTTTTTTTGCAATTTGGGTGAAGGTTTACACAGCAAATCAGTTTTCCATTCAGCGATTTATACACATTCTGTTTGGTGCCAAATATGATCATTCCCACACTGTAACACCATACAGTTCACTTTTTGTTTCCATTTCACCTTCTTTCTCTTTTGAACTTTATCCTTGGTTGAATACTGCCCTTTTGATCTCAACGGTTGATTGTTCTAAAGAGTGTGTACCTCCCTCGTGTTGTTCTACTCCACCCAGGACCTTTTAAGGTGTCCCTTCCCGAGCAGTTGGTAATAACAGGTCAGCACCATCTAGTCCTCCTGGTCTTAAGGTCAGGGAGACTGATGTGTATATGATTGTTTCCATGCATTTTCAATTTTCTTTGCTCTTCTTTTCTCCAGATGGGGAGAGACCAATGGTTGCATATTAGATGCAGCTGATGAGGTTGTAAGAGACCAGTTGATACATATCAATGGAGGATGTCATGCCAGTTGACCTTTGTGTCATGCAAGATCAGCAGTTCTCAACCTGGGGGTCAAATGACCCTTTCACAGGGGTCTCCTGATTCATAACAGTAGCAAAATTACATTTATGAAGTAACAACTTTTTTATGGTTGGGGGTTCCTCACAACACAAGGAACTGTATTAAAGGGTTGCAGCCTTAGGAAAGTTGAGAACCACTGTCCAAAACCATTGTCCTGAGCCCCAGGCCCAGGGGTTCATTTCCTTCGGTATTTCGTCATATCTAAGAAGTTTTCATGACTTTGCCTCCTGTATACATCACCACATGCATGCATATATTTATAGCACAGGCCAATACACATATAGAAATATAATCTGTCAAACTTACACACAATCTAGCCTCACAGTCCCTCATATCCAGTGAGTTGTGTATTTAGCCATGCATCACTCACTTGCCCCTGTTGATGTTGCCATTAGGTGCTATTGCTCCATCACAATTCATAGGAGCCCTGTACGCAGCCGGGTCCACATGATCCTCATCACGGTTCTGCTGCAGCCCATCGCTGCAGCCACTTTGACAAGTCATCTCCTTGAGGGCTGCTGGTTTTCATTTACTCTCGACGTTATCAAGCATGATGTCCCTTCTAGGTATCGGTCTCTCCTGATAACATGCTCAAAGAAGGTGAGACCATCTATCACCATTCTTGATTCTTCTTTTAAAAAGATCATTTTATTGTGAGCTCTTACAGATATTAGAACAATCCATAATTCAATTAGATCAAGCATCATTGTACAATTGCTGCCACCATCAGTTTTAAAACATTTTCTTTCCTCTTAAACTCATTGATATCAGCTCCTCTTTATCTCCACCCTCCCCATCCCATCCTACCTATACATATACATATATACATATGGAAAAATATATATAGCCAAATCTTATACCATCCAACCATTACCTTGGCTGTCATGCATCAAATGATCTTAATTATATAAATAGACACAAGTGTAACATGATTAATTTGGTAAAACAAAGACTATAATAGTAAGGAAATAGTATAGAACTAGAGGATACTTATGTTTCATCAGTGCTATACTGAACCCTGGATATAGTATCCCTTCTGTGAGGGACTGTCCAATTATCTTACAGGTGGGTTTGGGGTCTCCACTTTTTCCACGCTCCTTCATGTCTATCTGATTCCTTGTTTTTGAATTTCTGATACCTCTTCCCATTGACACCTCATGACCACACAGGCTGGGGTGCTTCTTCCATGGGGGCTTTGTTGCTTCCCTGCTAGATGGTCACTTGTTTAACTTCAAGCCTTTAAGACCTGGACGCTATATATTTTCATAGCTGGGCACTATCAACTTTTTCAGACTTGCTTATGCACCCATTTTGTCTTCAGCGATCCTGTCAGAAAGCTGAGTATTTTACAGTGTCACATTATCAGAACAAACCATTCTTGTACTTGGGTAAGATTTAAAGAGGTCCCAAGTCCATCAGCTTCCTCGTTGCATATGCATATGCATTATTGGCTCACCACTCCCCTCCCCCCACACCCTCCCTTCCCATCCCCACACGGGAACAATTGGTACTGTTGCTAATTCCTTGGGATTGCCTATTCTGCCTAACTTTTATAGATAGACACCAAAAGACAAAAGGAAAAATCATACAAGTTGTTCCCCGCCCAACTGCTGTCCTGACTCAGAGTGGATGAGTGTCTCTGTTAAACAGGGAGCGGGCCCCCTCAGAATCCATCAGTGCAACCTCCTTTTCTTTCAGGGTTCCGTGTCTGGGGTCCCGCTTACCCAACAGCACTTATACCCTTTAGACCTCAGCATTCGTGACCAAGGGGCGCACCTCCTGCAAGACCCCATTGCTCTTCCTGCAGTCAGAGATGGAACAGTCTAGTGTGCCCCCCCCCACTACCACACCCCCTCAGTACACCTTTAGACCAGGGATGTCAAACTGGGAGCCCAGGGGCTGCATGCAGCCCCGCAGGTAATTTTTTGTGGCCCACGATGCTCTGAAATAAAATGAAAATAGAAAAAATTTGTTATCTAGCAAATAGTGCTTAGGGGAGATCAAGGCAATACCGTACACACAATTCCCTCATTAAATTTTATTTCAGAGCATCGTGAGCCACAAAAAAATTACCTTGGGGGGTGCATGTGGCCCATGGGCTGCCAGTTTGACACCCTTACTTTAGGCTTTCAGTGTGTCCCCCCTGGTGAATAACACCCAATCAGTTCAGATGAGGTGCCAGGTGCTGCTTCCCCCCCCCCCGCCCCGCCCAAGTCAGAAGTCTATAATTGGGATTCTCCCATTGCTGGCCTGTTGCACTCCCCTCTTGGTTTGCCCCATGTGGGTGGATCAGACCGGCTGCACTCCCTGAATTATGTCTTCAGTCCTCTGTAACACTGTCATCCAGGGAGGGGACGTCATGTCTCGAGCTGGGGCCAGCTCTGCAGTCATCTCTGGGAATAAGCTGCTCCGAGCAGGAACACTGCCTTCAAGGACGGGCACGCTGGAGTGAGGTCTAATTTCTCTCTTCTTTTCTGGCGGAGACATAGACAAGCCCCTCCTGTCGGTGGATTAGTGCCCTGGTCCCCCTTTCCATCTTTTCTCTTCCCCTATCCCACTGTGGGCTGTAAAGACATATGGGGGTGGGCGTGGGGTGCCTTTCAGCACAGGTGCTATCTCATCTCTTTTCTTTGGATGATGCATGCATCATTGGGTTTTATTTGGTTCTTGCCAGAGTATCTGCTGCTCAGCCAGGGAACTGGGTGATATGTACATTTTTCCCTGTACCCATTCTGTTGTTTGAACTTAGCTCAGTGGACTCGTGTTGTCCTTGTCCTTTTGTGCTTGGCTAACTTCACTCAGCCTAATATCCTTCAATTCTTTCCAGGAGATGAGGGGCTTCATCTTTTCATCACTATTTTTTAGGGATGCATAATACTCCATTGTATGTATATACCAGAGGGTTTTTTAAAAATCCATTCATCTATTGACAGAAATTTAGGCTGTTTCCAATTCTTTGTGGTTGTGAACTGTGCAGCAATGAACATTGAAGTGCAAATGTCTGCTCATGGTCTGTTTCTTATTTCTTCTGGGTATATGCGCAGTAGTTTAATTGCTGGGTCGTAAGGTAACTGACTTTCTATCTTGTTGAGGTACCGCCAAATCACTTTTCACAGTGGCTGTATATATCTTTAAGACCACCAGCAGTGAATGAGAGTTCCTATCTCACCACACCTCCTCCATTTGTTGTTTTCTTCAGTTGTGCTATTCTTGTGGGCGTTGGGTGGTATGGCATCGTTGTTTTGCATTTCCAGGATGGCGAATGAGCGGGAATATTGTCTCATATATTTATTGGCCATTTGTGTTTCCTCCTTTGTGAATCCGGCCACATGGCGTGAGGGAGGAGGGAACTACTTGTGTGACCTTGGCGCAGACCAGTTACAGGTGCGGACTGCCAGACTGGCACTGCACAGGCCTAGCACCATGCAGGTCAGGTTGACCGGCATTCACAGGCTGCAGCGGGGGAGGGCGCGACTCAGGGGCCCTGAGTGCCGAGGGTTGTGGGGGATATGTACTCAGTTGGTAAACTGGTAGAGGGTAGGTATTGTCGAGGTGTAAGCAGCAGGCTCCAGAGGCTGTGGTGTTTGGGGGCATGATGGTTTGTTGATCTACCAGGATCCCTTATCAACCCTGTAAATTCTGCAAGGGAGAGTGCAGACGTGTGATTATTTTGTGTGCATAACAGAAGACCCCTTTATAGCAGGTTGCTGCACAACTCAGAGTTCTCCTCTTCTTGTGTACAGTCCCAAGGTAGACAATGGGCTATGATTGTGGGTGCCCCAGTGAGGAGGGGCTTCTGATCAGAAGGTGGTCTGAGTAGGGTCAACGGGACCCTGTGCTCAATGGCTTTCTTGCCAGGGGTGGGGATGGTTGCTGAGTAATGCTGACGTGATGAGTCCCGGTCCCTGCGGTGGGGAAATGAGCCCGGTGTTTTCTTTTTCAGAGGCTATGCCTCGAGTTCAAGTTGTACCTCTGTCCCCCTGGGGCTGCATCTCTCCCATGAAAGCTGTCATTTTCCTTCCTGTATTAAAAGAGGCTGTGTTACTGACATGAAGGGAACAGGTTCCAGAGGTTATCGTGGTTGGGGTGAAGGAGGAGTCTAGTGAATCCACCAGGGTCCCTGGTCGACCCTGCATATTATGTAGGGACAGTGTTTGGTGGTACAATGTTTTACTGCCTTGGGGTCTTGTAGGGTGTCAGAGAGGGGGTGAGAGTCAGCCTAGGGGGATGAATTGGTGTCTGGTACGGCTGCAAGAGCTGTATTCTTGTGATTTGAGTTAACTATCTTGAGAGAATGTACCTCTGGTGATTCAAGTCAGAGGGGATGAGGATGGTCAAGGTGGCCAAGTGGGGTGGGGGTGGGGATGGGGTCTATTCCTGTCGCCTTCCTAAGTAGCCTAGTGGGGTGGAGTATAGCAATGTCTTATTCAGCAGGATGGTGTCTTATGTGGTCAGCAGGTCAACATGTAACCCAGTTTTAGAGAATTTCAAAATGGCGAAGATAAATAAAGGTGTGAGTGTGAAGTCCTCAGACTAATGCCCAGCACAGAGGAGTAAAACAGCGAAAAGGCAACGAAGGTAAATACTGTTAGACACAAAAAGTACAGCCAGAGTGCTCCTCAGAAGCAAGAATGGTGAGGAGCTTCTGGGAAGATGGTGCCCACTAGGTCAGCAGTTCAAACACCTGAGCCACTCTGCCGGAGAAAGAAGGGGCTTTCCGTGTCCACACATCTTTAGAGCTTTGGAAACCAAAGGGCAGTGCTACTCTGTCCACAGGGTGGCTGAGTCAGAATTGACTTGGGGGCAGTGAGATTTGGAGAAAACAAGATGTGTCAAAAACAACAGGCAGAAATGAATACACTGAAAGTGTTAAACATGGATGCAGTAAATGGAGGAAAATGATATATTTAAATTTCAGAAAATATATTAATAAAAATTACATAAAGTTATGACAGACATGAAGTCTGATTGTGATTTATTACAACAGAATAATAATTATCATCTTCAAGTTTGATGATTCTGTGATTAGAGACTACAGATCACATGAAATGATATCCAACATTTCTTTATCTTGAAGTATTTTTTCTAAAGCTCCTTGGTGGGAGAATTTTAAATGTCGCCTGAAAGGTATTATCAATACAATCAGCCCCATATCTGAGCACTTTCGACTAGAACTAGTGAGAAAGTTTTCTCTTCATCAAAATGGAATTCAGTGAACTGAAATATAAGATGAAACACTCCTCAAGATTGTGGCTTTACCTTTCTGATTGTTTAAAGCACCCTTTGGGAAACTGTTTTGAAGTAACCACACAAGAGAGCTAGCTGGGTGGAACCAAGAGGCTCCAGCATCATTTGAGAAACAAAGGGCACACTCTGGGCTAAAATGTTAATCCCTTATGCAGTCTGAGAGGGAACAGAATGGCCTACATTGAATGAAATTTGAAAAATGTCTTTGAGCCAGATCACTTACCAGCTTAATCCTTCATTCATAACCAGCACTCCCGTCCCTCCCTCCCTCCCCATAAAAGTAGGAATAGTTAAGACAACCAGTTTCAAGGAAATACAAAGAATGCCTGTGCCTTTACCACAGATATTTATTGTGCACCGATGCACATGGAAGAATGGCACCTTATTAGCTGAGCTGATGACTTCTGGTCGGTGTAGTGGGCTGGGGATGGGAGGTCAATGTGGAAATCAGGAACTGATCTGGACATACTAAGTTCAAGATGTCTACTAGACACTCATGCGGAGACAGGAAATAGGGAGCATGAGTTTGGACATCAGGAAACGTATGTGACCTGCGGATATAAATGTATGAGTTTCCAGAGAACTGCATCGCCCAGTTCAGTGACATCCTCACAGCTGTTTT
This sequence comes from Tenrec ecaudatus, assembly GCF_050624435.1. Classification (NCBI taxonomy): domain Eukaryota; kingdom Metazoa; phylum Chordata; class Mammalia; order Afrosoricida; family Tenrecidae; genus Tenrec; species Tenrec ecaudatus. The sequence continues at coordinate 35,902,397 of NC_134533.1, read as the reverse complement.
CACGTTGAGCCCGCTGTTGCAGCCTGGCCCATGGGGCATTCCTGATTTGTCAAAGAGGATGAGGACAGCAGACTGAGGAGTGGTCAGGTGTGTTAAAAACCTGCAAGAAAAGCGTCTGACAGGGGAGAGTGGATGAACTATGTTCAACGGTGATAGGTTAATTGAGATGAACATTGAGAACGGACACTGGCGTTAGCAATGTGTCTCTCTTCAGAGATCGCGGTAACAGCAGGTTGGGTAGAATGTTTGGACCCAATTGGAATGGGCAGCAGCTTGCTTGGAGTGGGCTTAAGAGTCTGGAAGAAGAGGCATTGTACAGAGCATGAAGCGAGGAGAGGGAGGTGACGTTGAGAGCTAGAGAGACGAGGCAAGGGGAGATTCGGTGACAGAAGGGTGAGGAGTTGGGGTGCATTTAGGAAATGGGCCCTCTGAGGACCTGGAGGCTGGTTTGCCAGCATCGCGCGGCCTCCTGAGATGTGCAGTCACAAGTGTCGAGCAGGATCACCCGCCGCGGTGGTGTGATTTTCCTCTTTGTTCTTGCTGCTCGGGTGCAGGTAGCAAGTAACCGAAAGTGTGGCTTAACCAGGAGCAAGTGAGCAAGTGAGCAAGGTTTGCTGTGAACTGGTTCAAACACTGGACCAAGTAATCTATGCATCGTGTGGCAGTAAGGCCCTAAAATGGGTACAGGTGATAAAATACGCTAATATCCAGGACTTCAAAATCTGGGAAAACTGGGATCAATGTGCTCAAAGATGGCAAAACTAATATGAGACGTGGGTATGTCAGATTGAGATTTGGGGTGTGGTATAATTATTTTTCATCTCACCCCACCTGTGGTAGTTACATAATCTCCAGGCAACTTACGAAGCTTGTCAAACAGGCCACAGCCAATGAAGCCTCCACATGGACATGGCTTTCTCCTGAGGATTCTGGGAACTCCTCTCTTCCTCTATGGAGGTGGGACACACACACACTCTCTCTCTGCTTCATATTCCTGTTGACAAGACACATGGAGCTAAGCTGATGGAGCAGAGCCCTGGAGCTAGAGGAGCCATGTGGAGAGCCACACCAGTGCTGAGATGCTTCCACCGTCACTGGATACATAAGACTTTGCACCCACTGGCCCATGATCCTCCTGAACTCAGCATTATTGCATGACTGTGTGTCTCTGAAGAGGAATTTATGGGCTAGTACTGCCAAATGGGGCAATGACGGACTTAGGGACTCAATCTGGACTGGACTGGGATGTTTTCTTAATGTACAATTGCTCTTTGATATAAAGTTCTCTTTTACACACATTGGAGTGTCTCTGGATTTGTTTTTCTAGTCTACCCAGACTAATATACCACCCTGTCAAAATAACCAGACAGAACCTTTAGGATCCTATTGGTATTGCTTTTGTCTATATTGAGACACACACACACACACACACACACACTTGACTTGACAATGAATCCCAATATGAAGTGACTATGCTACAGCACCTTAAAGGAGCGCTCTGTGAACAGTGACACTGATAATGAGGGTAGGTCCAGCCTTACATTTTCACACACGTGCTATCATTGTGGCTGTTAGGTGCTCTCAGATTTGTTCTGGCTCACAGCAACTCTACCTTTACACATCATCCTCACAAGCATTGCTATGTTACTGGGCACTGTTGAAGCCACCAGGTCAATCCATCTTCTTGAGAAGTCTTCCTCTTCCTTGTCGGCCCTGTATTTGTATTACAGCATCTTGAAGCATTTTAAGTAGAAGTTTCTCAGTGAATTATATTATCAGTAGCAGCTTTAAAGAATTCTAAGAATGTACATAAAAAAGGAATTTATTCAAAGAAATACTCATATGTCTTACAAATTTTTAAATAAAGATGAGAAACATTGATTGTAAAAACTGATGACACTATGTGGATTCCCACCCCAGCAGAATGCACTACAGAAGACAGCAGGGAAGATACAGCCCAGGGAGAGGAGAGGTCTGTGCAGACCATGTGGGAGCAAACTCAGAGGGAAGGAGAGAGAGAGAATGGATCGCATCTTGGTCCACCAAGCCCTGAGGATGACATTCCTGCTTGGAGCAGCCAATGCACAGAGAGGAATGTAGGGCCGGCTCCACCATGAGACACAGCATCCCCTCACTGATCCATAGCACTACAGGGGACAGCACTGGAGACACAATGCTGGAATTGTGCCCAGTCTGACACCCCCCACGCCCCCAGCCCCCCCCAACTGGGGCAAAACACAAAGAGTGTACAATAGAGCAGCAAGGGGATCAAAGCAATGAAGTCCCTGAGGAATCCCAAAAATTGACTTTGGGGCAAGACTAGGCAACTCATCAGACTTGATTGGAAAACATTCATAAGGGTCAACAGCAGATGTGGAACGATTTATAGGCTCTCTCCATCCCACCCACTTTTCACGTCTATCTATTAAGATAGGGCAGGATAAACAATCCTGTGGAGAAAACAGCAGGATTGATGGTTCCAGGGGGACATGGAAGAAGGAGAGGTGGGGGAAAGATGGGGTTGCCAACAAACCCAGGGACAAGGGAAAAACAAGCGACCTACAAGGGATGGCGAGGAGGGTGCAGAATGCCTGGAGGGGTTTGATCAAGTACAATGTAACCAAGAAGAATTACTGAGAGCCGAATGAAGGTTGAACATGATAGTGGGACAAGAGCAAAGTAAAAGGAAATAGAGGAAAGAATTAGGGGTCAAAGGGCATTTATACAGGTATAAATACAGGAATGTACATATGTAAATGTATTTACATATCATGATAGAGATTTAGGTCTGTGTACATATATTTATATGTTGTAGTAAGATAGCAGACAGACATGGGGCCTCTACTCAAGTGCTCCCTCAATGCAAGAGCACTTGGTTCTAAAAACCAGGCATTTTGTGATGCTCTCCTTCCTGACACGACCGTTGAAGACAAAATGAGCACATAAGCAAATGTGCTGAAGAAAGGTGATGGCCCGACTATTAAAAGATATAGCATCTGAGGTCTTAAAGACTTGAAGGTAAACAAGCAGCCATCTAGCTGGGAAGCAACAAAGCCCACAGGGAGGTAGCACAGCAGCCTGTGTGATCATGAGGTGTCAACAGGATCAGGTATCACAAGACCTAAAACACTCATAGTGATGTGAATGAGGTGGGCCAGAGTGGAGACCCAAAGCCTACCTGCAGACAACTGGACATCCTCTCACAAAGAAGGGACGAGCCAGCCAGGGTGCAGTATAGCACTGATGAAACATAACATTCCTCTCGTTCTTTAATGCTTCATCCCCCCCAGGATCATGACCCTACTTCTACCTTACAAATCTGGCTAGACCAGAGCATGTACACTGGTACAGATAAGAGGCTGAAACACAGGAAATTCAGAACAGATAAGCCCCCCAGGAACAGTAGTGGGAGTAGCAATACCATGAGGGTAGGGGGAAGTAGAGGGGAAGGGGAGGAACCAATAGCAATGATTGATTTATATCATCCCCACCCCCACCCCCAGGGGCATGAACAACAGAAACATGGGTGAAGGGAGACAGTGAATGGCGTAAGATATGAAAATAGTAATAATTTATAATTTATCAAGGGTTCATGAGAGGGGTGGGGGAGGTAGAGAAAAGAAAGAGCTGATACCAAGGGCCTACACAGAAAGACAATGTTTTCAAAAGGATGATAGCAACATATGTACAAATGTGCTTGATACAATGGCTGCATGGATTTTTATCAGAGCTGTAAGAGGTTCTATAAAATGATTGATTAAAAACAAAGCTAATAAAATAAAAAACAAAACAATATTCTATTGTACTGTCACTTAAAATTATAAGACTATATGCAAATACCAGTCACTATCGGAAACTATTAAGCATAATCACCTATGTTTTAAATGACAAACTAATAGCAAAATATGCTTCAAGGTAAATTTTAATAGATTAAAAAATAATTAAATTTCACTTATGTCTTGCTCTCTGTACATAATTAAATTTCACACTTGTTTATACAATTCCATTCTCTCCAACTGGAAGCTGTGTAGGATCTAGTCCAACTGTCTTCATTGAAACAGCAATATCAAACAAATAGTCATAGCATTCACACCTACAGGAGAAAAAGCAAACAGAGTGCCAGGTATTCAGTGAAACAAAGTTCACGAGTCCCAAATAACTTCTACTTCTCTACTAAGTTAACCCTATCTGCTTCCTAATATATGATTTTTTCTCACTGTAGCCCAATGCTTCTCATTTTTCCCTAAACATGAAGATGTTGACATGAATCACATGGACTCATACCACAATATTACTGCTTAGGGAATTAAAGATAATTAAGACCAAACTATATGAACTTACATTTTTTATTATGTTCCACTTTTGGAAATAAATGTAGCAAATCACTACATTATCCAATTTCCTTACCAGCCTTAACCTTTGGTGTCTGTGTCTCCGTCTTTGTAACAAAGTGCATACTTCATCCAATAAATATTTAGGAGTGAGTGAATGCATGCTAATAATAAATATCTTGAAAGGGCTATTTAAAATCAAACCAATTTGGCCAATAACAAAATTCATACTTCATTTAAAATCACAAAACTGAGCCTGCCCCCTTTCATATTTACAGTATGATAACTTCTCCCAGACACTTCTTCCTTTATACTTACATGGTTTTAGCCTTCTGCCATGTTTCTCCCCATACATACACCCCATGACGTCGGACCAGCACTGCACAGGAGTCTGGGTATTCATCCATTGCACGAGCCATTCGTTCCTTGAGGTCTTTCTCCTCAGGAGTATTCTCAATAATGGGCACTACCAACATGTCATCGTATCTGTATGACAGAACAGACCCCCATTAAGCAGAGGTACTCACAGAAAATGGTGGCTAGGCGTCCAGTGCTTACCCCACTGCACCACTAGGGTCGTCTCTCAAGTCACCAATTCTCTTCATATCTGGAAGCCCCGCCCAATCATGAACAAGATGGGACAAGTTATTCTGTGCATCTTGGATAAATATGTCCATCAAAAGATGCCTTCAGAACTTGGCAGGTGCTCCACTAATCCTAAAAGGCAAAAATTAGGTCCTATGTGTCTCAGACAGCTAAACCAACAAAATATGGGTGTGATAGGTGGCATGGAATAACAAGAACCTTCTGAAAATAGCTCCTCACAGTCTGATAATATTTTGAAAACCAAAATGCTGCTTGTCTTTTCACTCATGCAATAATATTCAAGCAAGAACTTAATTACTGATCTAGTTAATTTTACAGCATAAGTACTATGCAGCCAATCAAAAGCCAGAAATGATCTTCTCTGTATGTAAAGGTACCCTGCCATCTGGATAGAGCACTGGCTGGCCTGACGTGTCCCCTGTGTCAACAAGAAGCAGGACACATTTCTCTTTTCCTCACACATACATGTAGAAGCAGCTACAGATGGAAAATGACCCCATAGCAAATAAGTTCGGAAGCAAACTCAATCTGATACCTCCACTATGCAGAGAGGAGGCTGATCCTGAGACGTTAAGTGGACCGAATCGTTTGACCCGTAAGCATGCTCTTTTCATTCCATTTAGAGGCCTGTTGCTTCCACCTCTAATACCGACCAAACGCCCTCTTGATTCTGACTCATAGCGACCCTATAGGGCAGGGTTGACATGCCCCTGTGGGTTTCTGAGACCGCAAGTCTTTATGGGAATAGAAAACCTCACTTCCTCCCTTGGCGAGGCTGGTGGTTTCAAACTGTTGACCCTTGTGGTGAGCAGCCCAACGTGTAACCTCTACACCACCAGGTCTCCTCTGCTTCCGCTAAGGAAGACAATTATACATGGATATATTAACGTCTTCCTGCTAAGAATCAACCATCAGATTTCTTTTTGGTCATAGAGCATAGGAGTTCCAAACGCCACGTCTTGCAGTTTCATCTGCCCTGCTCCTCTGATGGTCAGCGCCCTCCTTTGGCTGGCATTCTCAGGATTCTCGCTTACTTCTGATAGACCGCCACTGTGCTCATGAGCTAGCTGTTACTCACTCCCCAGCCAGGTGGATACGGCAGTGCAAAGCGCACTGCATTACGATTATTTTTCATTCTTTAGTTTCTGAAACATCCAAAATAATATGTAGAGCATAGACGCCATGAGGCGTTTCAAAGGCCATCCTTCTTCCGTGTCATGTATGCGACACCATTCCCGAGGCCCTGCGTGTGCTGCTCTGCCACTCTGCCCACCCTCGGCTGTCTGGCCTGCTCTTCTTTCTTCACCAAAGCCATCGAAGGCCTTGCTCTCAAGACGCAGATACGGAGCAGGCCAGGTGGGCCTACATTGGTGGCCTATCACCCTTCCCACCATTCAAACATTTAACTCGTGGAAGCAGGTGTCCCACAGTGTGGAGGAATGCTTCAGGCACAGAGGAAATACGAGCTGTTATCCAGTCCAATCCAACGGATCCATCAGCACACGACTCAGCGGAGGTGTGCTCTATGACAAACGCAGTCACAGGGGTGTGTTGCTGTTAGAATACGGGCAGCAAGGCTGCCACCTTTTCCTCCAGGCCAGCGAAGGGACAAGTTCGTGGGCCCTTAGGAGATGAAAGGCGTCCTAGTGGCGCAGTGGTTAAGCACTCGGCTGTTAATGGAAAGGTCAGCTGCCCTGCAGCTCTGCTTCTGGAGCGCGCCGCACGCTTGCACTCGTGATGGGTCAGCCCCACTCTGTCCCATAGGGTCACCGTGAGACAGAATGGACTGCTGCCATGGGCTTGGGGCTTTTGGTTTTCGGCAATTTGTGAAGGTGAAGGTTCAGGAATAAGTGTGCTAAGGGTTAAAGCAATGCTTAGTCTGTTCCTGAGTATTAGGGACATGTCTCTTCACAGCACAGATTTCTAGATTGATGAGCAATGAGCCACACCTCTGGGGGGCGGCAGGAGGACTTGAACTTTCGCAGAGGTCACACTGCGTTAGACGAGCTATGCCACATTTCATCACTGAGAAGCTGTCCAACTCCAGAGATCTACTTAACTCAAATTAATGAAGACACTTGTCCACATGCAAACCTTTCAGAAGCACTACCTTTCGTCAGAATGCGGCCTTTTCCCCGGCACCACCGAGCTGATCTGGGTGCTCAGTGACCCCACGAGGCAGAGGCGAGCGGCCCTCTCTGCCCCGGAGTTGCTGCACCTGAACTGCACTTGGCAGCCCCGAGCTTGCTCGCTGTTAGTCGGGCGAGGCTAGGAAAGCGAGGGCACAGACCTTGTTCTTTGGCTGTGTCAGTCGGGGAACACCATCTTTCCATCTCTGTAGAAACGCCAGCCACGGTGTATTTGTTTTCTTTGGACAAACATGTCATATTCTCTATGTTGTGGACAACTGACCATGACCATGGGGGAGCAAGGCCATCGGACTGGGGACCGCTGAGCGTGCATTTGGAAGCAGTATGTGAAGTGAGGTCTTTTTTAATGCAGACCATACCCCATCTTGTTAAATCCATCAAAAGGCCAGTACCCCATTCATCCCTAGATGGGAAAATGCTTTAGCAAATTCTTTAAGCAACAATAAATAAATGAGTACCTATAGTACCCGCCGGAGGTACACTTCCGGATCCCTTTGATCATCTCCTGATGGGTGATTTTGAACTCTTGTCCTGGGTAAAGGAGGGTGGCCATGACAGCAGCCTTGGAGTGCGTGTGGATCACTGCGCCGGCTCCTGAGGGAGGAAGAAGACGGTCACATCACCAACGAAGACGACCTTACACCTCTGAGATGAAACATGCACGCTGATTGATTTCTTCTGGTGGGAGAAGGGCAGGGGGCAGACCAATGCTGTCGTGTGCCAGTGAACAGACTCATAGGGCAGAGCAGAACTGCTCCACGGGGTTTCCCAGCCTCTGAATCTTGGACACTTGAGCACTGCATCACAGGGCTACGTAGAGGGGAGGTCGGAGGTGGGTAACACTAAACAAAGGAACGGGGAGGGAAGGAAAACATCAGCTTTATCCAGCCTGAGGACAGCGCACAGTACTTTACACCCGTTCAAAAAACATCTCCTCAAACAGATGAATCAATGAATGGAATGGGTTTTTCTGTGCCTTCCCGGGCTTCAACACACTCAGCATTTTCTCTCTCTGGGGTGTGAAGGCTTGCCCAGAGTTCACAGATGGTAGTGGCAGAACTGGAGTTGGGGCCCAGGTCCTCCTGACACTGCAGCCTCTGTTCTTACCACCTTACGCTGCAGGGAGCAAGCACCGAGGCATGATGGGGATTCACGGCAGTGGTGTAGATTGACTGCAGGCCGTAAAACTGAGTCAGGCCTGCTTCAGCAACTGCTGAGCTTATTTAGCTTCAACCTGGGACAGGGTCTTTCCCTAAAGTTTCAGTCTTCTAGTGCAGGCTGAGAAGGTGTCGGAATAAGCCGCGGCACGGCAGACTCTGGCACCGAGTTCGTTGCCACGCACAGCGACCCTATAGGACAGAGGAGAAGTGTCCCGGCAGGTTGTGGAGGCACTTGCTCTTTTCAGGAGAAGAATCCTGGTCTCCCCCTCAGAGCAGCTAGTCTTCTCTCCGTTGGCAGCCCAGTGTGTAACCATGACGCCACCACAACTTACTTCACATTAATGTCATGCTTTAGCTATATTTAAAAAAAAGTCCTAAAGACGTTGTCGACTGTCATGGTTGAGCCAGCATTTCCTATCTTCTATTTTCACATCATCCTCCAGGTTTAAATTCTTCAGACCAGACTTTTACCACAACTTCTGGGAATTAAGATGAGACTCCTAGCTGAACAGTAACTTGTTCAAAATCTGAGGACGATTCTGGTTGAAGAGAACAGGCTGTGATCCTCCCTGGCTTGTAACTGGACTTGTTTCTGTCATATGTTGCCGTGCGTGTGTCCTTTAACAGGAGGCGTGGTCGGATCATCAGCCAATGTGACAGTGCAGGTACGAGCCGAGTCAGACTGCCCTGGGTGGGAATGCTGGCTCCAGGACTCACCAGCTGTTCCACTTGGGAAAGAGATTGGACTGTCCGGAGCCCCCGTTCCCTCCTTTGGAAGAGGGAATAATAATGGACCAAGGTCCAGGATCGGTGTGAAAATGGAACGAGTTAACCCATTTAAAGTTTTTGCATAGAGCACACATTCAACACATGTGAACTAAAATAACAGTGACCATTACTCGGAGGAGCCTACTCAGCAAGCCCTCTTTATGTGGAGCACGTGGTCTGCATACCTCTCATTGTGTAAGCGTTCATGAACAGGGGGGTGCACTGGCTTTTTCTGAGCTGCTTAGATGGTGGAGGCCCACGTATGTCCTGCTCATTTATGTCACAAACAAACAGGTCTTCAGGCTATTTACAGAGGGAGAAAAGGAACAAGAAGCCTTAAATCATATCAGAAAGGCCTCCTTTCTTGCATATACCACATTTCGATGCAAGCAACATGGGCACGACAGTTTGCAAGCCATGCAACCCAACACACGTTCATTTTCCGTGCACCTTATATGTGAAAGTGTGCTATATGGTACAGGCATCCCTACCTATAGGATGCTAACTATGGGCATACGCACTTCTCTCACTTTAAATACTCATATGCGGCATTATAGTTCTCTCTCCAAACATCACTCTGAGAAAGAGGTCTTAACAATGTTTCCTACAATGAAAAATATTATCAAGAGCCAAGAAATACCCTTTCCTTAGAATTTGTGTTTCCTTAATGGAAATAAATGTTTCTTTCCTTGAAAATCAACATGCAGCACGATAGTGGTGGTCGGTCCATTTAGCTAATTAACTCAGACCTCTGATTTTGTGGCTTTAATTCAGACAGAGCATGTGAAGAACCTGGGATTCCCAGATGAGTTCGTTTACATGACCTCTTCATACTTCATAAGATTAATGGAAAATCAGAGAGCACATTTGCCTTAGGCCTTGAGGAATTTAAATGTAACTGTTACTCAGAAAGATTCCTCTCAAGAAGGCATATTATTCTGAAAGTGCTAAGGTGTTATGTAGATCTACATAACTGTTTCTTGCTCATGCATGTGTATTATTAAGTTTTAACTTACGTTGCCAGGAGTTACTTCAAAGGGCAATAGGAATGTTTCATTAATGAAGCAGCTTTTCTTGCTTTAGATAAAAGCACTGCATGTTTATTTTTCTAACCAGATTGGGTCATTACCCCCCAGCCGACTCAAAACTTTGGCGTAAAGTTTCATAACCTTGAAAATGAAAACAGCTTTGCGATTATTAAATGTGTCTGTCAGAAGTTAGAATGGCAAGAAGACAGATGCTCCTTAGACTTCCGCCCATAGGAGACCGTCAGTCTGACTGTTCCACTAGCCGGGGCTACCATGACGTAACGCTTGCAGAGTCAGAGGAGCTATTCTCGCCCGCCCTCTGCAGACACCGAGCAATTGCACAATGCATTCTGGGTGTATCAAGAATGTGTATCCCTTTAAATAAATAAACAAATAAAAGTAATAGTTACTCAATAAGTGCTCATCTGCTAGCTATTTAAATTACCACAGTATAACCATCCATCAAAACCAACATTTTCTTTTCATTAGATTTTAAGATCAATTCCATTACACAACACAGGGCTTAATTAAGAAGTGGCATTTGGGTGGAAGCAGAATCCCTTCACCCGGGAAATACCTCAATTCGTTCCTTTTGCACTCCTGAAGGGGCGATGTAGATTTCATTTCTGGGGACAGAAAACAAAGAAACTGGCATTTATTTCATTCGAATTTCTCTCTCTCTTTTTTCCTTTGATAAAGAAATGTGACTCTCCTTGCAGTTCAGTCACTGGTGTTCTCTATAATCAAGTCAGACAAACAGCTGTGTGGTTTCATGAATGATTTTGGCCGCCTAGAAAGAATGTCAGATTACTCAGGTGCATCTGTCACACGGTCAAAAGGTGGTCACCGCCTTTCCTTTGCCGTGTTTAAATATTCATACAGTCACCAGTGCACAACCTCTGTCCCATCCAGTGGTGCATGTGGTAGCTGGAGGCACGGGGAGTCCGGGGTGGACGATACCTTCAGGACCAGGGTGTGAGGGGCGAGGCTGGGAGAGTGGAGGGTGAGTGGGTTGGAAAGGGGGAACTGATTACAAGGATCCACATGTGACCTCCTCCCTGGGAGACGGACGGCAGAGAAGGCAGGAAAGGGAGACTCCGGATAGGGCAAGATATGACAAAATAACAATCTATAAATTATCAAGGGCTCATGAGGGAGGGAGGAGCGGGGAGGGAGGGGGAAAAAAAAAGAGGACCTGATACAAAGGGCTTAAGTGGAGAGCAAATGCTTTGAAAATGATTAGGGCAAAGAATGTATGGATGTGCTTTACACAATTGATGTATGTATATGTATGGATTGTGATAAGAGTTGTATGAGCCCCTAATAAATGTAAAAAAAATTCATACAGTCATTAGATTTCTCTCGCAAAACATCATAACCGTATTATGATGTTTCCTACTATGAAAAATAATATCATGATACGAGAGATAAATGGGAGGGGGCTTCAAAACGCTTGTGGGAAAGCTCCCTGGCCTGTAATTCTTCGGAAGCCCGTCGGTGTTTTCCTGCAGTTTGGCAGTGCAGCACCACTGACGCAGCCTGTTAGTTGGTGGTTACAGTTAGCTGAAGGAGCCCTGGTGGCACAGTGGTTAAGTGTTGGGCTGTGATCCAAAAGGTTGGCTGTTTGAAACCACCAGCTGCTCTTCTAGGGAAGGAGGGGCTTTCTACTCCTGAAACAAACAGGGGCAGTTCCACCCTGCCCTACAGAACCACTGAGTCGGTATTGACTTGATGGCATGAGTTTGGGGTTTTGTGGGGGTATTTTTAGCTGCTGTTGAGTCGGGCCTCAAGTCTCAGCACCCAGGCGCTGCAGGGGAGAACCGTGCACCCTCTGCAGGGTTTTCATCACCGCGATCACTACAGAGCACGCGGGCTTTCTTCTGAGGCAACGCCGGATGGGTTTGAACCGCTGGCCTCGCAGTTAGTAGCCAACTGCTTGACCATTTGTGCCATGCATGGACACTGAAGCAACACTCACACTCACACACACACACACACACACACACACACACACACGTTCCAAAAAGTTCATGGAAATATTCCCTTTTACATTTAATTCCAATTATCTACACATTTTTACCAGCCCCTTCATATATATACGTATATATACACACACATGCATATGTAATCCTAAAATCTAATCAGAGAATATGTTCAATAGAAGAGATTTCATATTTGTAAAATTCCTAAGAGCAGACTTCTGGTTTACCTTTGTTGCTTAAAATGCTCATATTTATACAGGGGCAAAGCCATGAAGCCTTTTAGCCATGACTAAACCCTTGGAGGGAATGAGTTGCTGACCTTGGGCCACAGCTCAACAGGCCCAGTGAAGTCCACAAAGACAAGGATCTACAGCCGACTTTGGGGAGCAGCAACTGGGCTCTTCAAAGCTCGTGAGCAGCCACCTGAGGTGCAAATATGGATCTCTCCCTATCTGGATGGGCAAAGAGTGATGCAAAGAAAACACACAGGGAAAAATCAGTCCCAACGATGGACCATTCAGACCTGGGTTTAGAACTGACTGTGAACGAGACAGTGCCCAGCTTACTACCAATAACCTTCAAGCAATCGCATTAGACACTCCTAGATAGAGTGGGAGCGAAATGCAGAAGAGAACTGAAAACGATAGATAAGACCAGACTCACTGGATGGACAGAGGCTGACAGAACATCTGAGATGATGGTCATATGTCACCCTTCAGACTTGGACCTGAACTCACTGCGCAGTTCGACTTTCGGCCAAAGGATACACGGGTCTCTCAGGTGAACAATAACACCAGGGAGCCACGCATTCCCTAACATAACAGCAAGGGCGGCCTTTGCCCCAGGACGACGACGTTGAGATGGAAGGAAGGATTAGGAAGGGAGAAAGAATGGCGTGGGAAACACACGGGGAAGTGGGATGAGTGCTGTTCCATTGCGGGGATTTCAATCGATGGCCAGAGACAAAATGTGTATGAAATGTTGAATGGGAAACGGATTTGCTCTCTAAACCATCACCCAGGTCACAATTAAAAAGAAGCACAAAGCCAACATCGCCTACCCTAAAACATGAAGTTCAGAGACCCCTAGTGGAGAGTTTGGCACCATACGGCATTACTGTTGGGCAGCTTTGGGGTGGAACACAGGACGCTTCCTATTTGAAAAGCGTCTTGTAAACATACTTGTCATAAAGCTAAAATGATGGGAAAATGTTCAAGATGTCAAAGGAATGACCACATGCTCTCTACTAAAAAATGTGGTGCTCACAGGGGCGCTGTGTTCTACCAGATACTTCCAAACCCAAACCAAACTCACGGCCATTGAGTGCGTGCCAATTCACTGCAACGCTCCAGGACGGGGTGGCGCTGCCCCACGTGGGCCTGAGCCTGTGGCTCTTTGTGGGAGTAGACAGCCCTGCCTTCTTCCTGTAGAGCGCCTGGGGGTGCAAACCGCTGACCTTGTGGTTAGCAGCCCCAGGAGTGACCACTCCTCCACCAGGGCTGCTAATTCACAAAGTGGACTCGGAAATGAATTTCAAAATCTTCTAAGTTCTCTCCAATTGCGACACACGTCCTTTAGCTCCCCGAAAGCTTTCAGTGGATGCCGTAGGTATGAACTCTCACCCATGGACACACAAGGAACCCCAGCATTTGCTTCTGACCCCGGTCACAGACCCGTGGGTACCGAACACACACTACACAGCTGACGGCCAACGTGCGGGTGACGGGCTATCGTGGAACAGAGCTGTCAGTCGGGGTCACCAATGAACCCACAGACTGAGAAGTGAGACAAATGAAGGGTGGTAGGAAGTCCCTTTAATGGTCCTTGGGTAAATTTAGGTCTAGAAAACAAACACCTGACAGCCCACTGCCTGCGGATAGATCTTGTGCTCATTGGTCCTATAGGGCAGAGTAAACCCTTACGGACGCAGACTGCCTTTTTCTCCCCGGAGCGGCTGATGGGCTTCAACTCTGACCGTTCCTGTAGGAGCCCAGTGCTATTCCCACCGCACCACCACAAGCCTCAGATGCCAGGCTCCTCCCTGCTATCGAGCTGATGACAATGCAGAGGGCCCTAGTGGACAGAGAGCTGCCCCTGTGAGTTTCCAAGACTCTAACTCTTCAAAGTCTTGTCTTTCTCCTGAGGAGCAGCTGGTGGTTTCAAACTGCTGACCTTGAGGACCGCAGCCCAATGCATAACCACTAAGCCAGCAGGGCTCCTTCAAGTGCCTGACGGTGTGAGTGAGATCCGGAGCAGAGTAAGTTGGATTCCAGTCTTTGCTCTCATGAGGGAGGGACTGGTTTAGAGTGGTGTCATAAAGAATACCACAGGGTGGGTCAGTTCCCCGGAATCAGTGGGGATGGGGAGGGAGTGCACTGCTTTTTTAAAAAGTCCTTTGCAGGCCAGATGTCCTGGGCCAGTCGACACGAGAGGTCCGCTAAGACGAATGCCTTTGTCATTTTTAAAGCATTTTCTTGGCATATGATTCACATATCACACAATCCAGTAGCTCCGTCACATCAAGAAGAGTTGTACAATCACCACCACAGTCCGTTTTAGAACACCTTCCTTGTTCATGTATTCATTGTTCTTAGCTCCCTGTCCCCCAGCCCCCAGCCTCCCTGCCATACCCCTAAGGAACCATTCACAGTCCAGGTATTGTCTCCACAGATTTCCCTATCCTGGATTTCATATAGAGCAAAATATTTAGAAAACAAACCAAAGCACTAAGAGCAATAACAGTGTCAGACAGATAAAAACGGGGGTACCCTTTAAACCCGGAACTCCAACCACTCCTGAAGGTCACATTTCAGCCAAGTGACAGACCGGTCCGTGGAACAAAAATACTATCACCTGGGAGTACCGGAAGAATCCCTGGCGATACAGAGGTTTAAGTGTTAGGCTACTAATCAAAAGCTTGATGTTCGAACCCACCAACCGTTCTGCTGGAGAAAGACACAGGAGTCTGCTTCCATAAAGACTCACAGCCTTGCCAATGCCACGGGCTCTTCTACTCTGTCCTATCGGTCGCTATGAGTCGGAACCAATTGGACAGTGTGGGTGTGGTTGAATGAGCACGGTTCTTCTCTAAATAACCATCTAAGTGTCTAAGTGAAACCACCCTTGCCTAAGGTGCACGTTGGCCATGCTTAGAGGCAAGGATGACAAGCCTGCATCTTACATACTCTGTACATGTTGTCAGGAGAGACCAGTCCCTGGAGAAGGGCATCATGCTGGGTAATGCGAAGGGCAACAAAAAAAGGGGAAGTCCCTTAAGGAGCTAGATGGACACAGTGGCTTCAGCAATGGGCCCAGGTGTAGGAACAATTCTGAGGAGGGTGCAGGACTGGCAGAGTTTTGTTTTGATGTGCACAGGGTCACTGTGGGTCAGGTCTGACTCGATGGCACCTGACAACAACAAGAAGAAATAAAACCAAATGGCAAACATTTGCTCTAGACCAAAGATGAGAAAGTAAGGAGGCGCGGGGCTGCCAGGTCAATGGGAACAGAACAACTGCAGTGGAAATGAAGAGGACGCAAATCCATTGTGACAAATGTAAGGCCTGCCACTGAACCATAGGTATGAACCCCACAGCACACTCAGCGCTTTCCTGGCTGTCTCGGCTCATGGTGGCCCAGAGGGCAGGGCAGAACTGCCCCTGGTGTCCACGGCTGTGAATCTTTCTAGCAGCAGCAAGCTTCACCCTTTTCCTGAAGAGCGGATGGTCGTTCAAGCTGATGGCTTTGTGGTTTACACATGACCCACGACGCCACCAGGCTCCCTTGACAAACAGGTATAGAATTATGGTTCCTTAAATAACAGGTATAGAAATTACTAGATGAGAACCAACTTTTTTTTTTGTTTTTGAGAACCGACTTTGTTGTGAAAATTTTAATCAAAAACAGAATAATTTTTTTTTTGAAAAAGAAGAACAAAAAGGAGTCCTTTATGAAGACCAGGTTCCAAATCCTTCGACTTTGGGCGGTAACGCTAGGATGGAGGGACTTGGATTCTTGTGTGGGACACAGTCCAGTCACAACTAACAGTAAGTGGACGACTAGGTCTTGTATGGTGAGCAATCTATGCAGTTCTGGAAACAGATCCAAATAAAGCACAGCCCATTTGCTGGTAAAGAAACTCCATCTATAAAGTGGGGAAACCCAGGGTATTTATTCTGTTTATTCAAACAATTTGGTACATTAAATCTATTTTTATTTTTTTCACTAAGTCTATTTTTAATACCGGCCTTGTGAAATGGAAATCCATGTAGAAATTGATAAATTTGGGTCACTAAAAGAGTGATGAAATGGGTTTTAGAAAAATATATTTAAATCTACAAATAAATAAAGAGGTATCGGGACAAAAATGTAAGGATGACAGAGCCTTAATTTTAGGATGAAAAAATACCCAAAACTGAGGTGATGTATTTTCTTTTTACGAGAAGACACAAATGAAAAGCAACCTGAATTGCAGGGTATTAAGTTTGGCCATTTGTTTCTTAGCATTCTTTGCTCTTTCACTGTGTGGTATGCAGGAACAAGACCCCGAGCTCATGAGTTGTATCTACTTTTATGCACTTTCTGGCTATGAAAAATCAAACCAATCTTTCGAAGACTCAATGTCGTGTCTACCACATAAACTGCTTGATTATTATTCTAATAACACACAGCAGGATTCGTGTCTCTCACACATCACACTGAAATGTAAAAATAAGAACCAGGCAAATAGAAAATGCTGACTTTGAATGGTGGCCGCCCAACCTCAACACAATGGTTGCTGAGCATTCTGGAATCCCCTGGACTGTCCTGGAATCCCCTTGACTGGTGTTACTTTATTGGTTGTCCATTTCCTCCTTCTCATCTGGCTCCGTGTGTGCATGGCAGCACTGTTGGGTAAACCATGGACTGCTAACCTCAAGGTCAAACCCACCAGCTGCTCCATGGGAGGAAGTCGGGGAGACTACGTAGGGTAGCCGTGAGTCAGAGTCAAGTTGCTGGCAGTGGGTGGCATGCTGTCAGCTGCCTTTCATTAACATCATTTGGTACAATGCCCCAGTAGAGCATGGCCAGTAGTATTCTGCAAGTAAAAGCCATTGGGGCTTCCCTTTGTTCCAAATGTTCTCATTCTAAGCACCAAGCAAAGAAAACAAAACTTCCACAGAAGGGATTGGGGGAGGAGGGGAAAGGGGGGACTGATCCCAAGGTTGGATATATAACTCCCCCACCCCCACCCCAAGGGAGATGAATAATAGAAATGTGGGTGAAGGGAGACAACGGACAGTGTTTGATATGAAATAACAATAATATATAACTGATCAAGGATTCATGAGGGTGGAAAGGAGAGGGAGGGAGGGAGGGGGAAAAGAGGAGCTAATACCAAGGGCTCATATAGAAAGAAAATGCTTTGGAAATGATGATGGCAACATATGTACAAGTGTGCTTAATACAATTACATTACGGGTTTTTATAAGATCTGTAAGAGCCCCCAATAAAATGCTTAGTAATAATAATAAAACCCTCCACAAACAAAAGAGAAAGAATTCATGATATTAGTCATGTGGCTTATTAAGTTACTTAAATATTTGGAGGAAACGCAACCTGTCACCCCAGCACCCCTTTCACTCTGTACAAACTCAGAGTTGGAAAGATTACAGTGGCAGTACCATAGAACTGGCTCTTCCCACTAGTGGCCTCCAGGAGGCGCTCCTCCACCACTAGGAGACTGAAGAAAAAGCATTTTGCGCATAGGATGCAATCTTCCTATAAATTGTTTTGAATACTATAAAAGCTATTTAATAGAAAAAGATGCTCCAGTGAGTAGTTCATGAGAGCCACACACAATCACGGTGCACGGATTAATGAAATTCTGCTAGGAAGAGCATAAATCTTTACGGTTTTCATCAAAAACATCGTCTCTTGAGATTTTCAATGATCCGTATCTCCAATCCCCTAGTTTTCGTTCTGCTGGTTTTATTTTTTTCAAGAACCAGTTAAAAACGGCTTTATTCTAGATCAGTTTCAGAGAAAGCTCTATTCTGTATATTAACACACTGTTTTATAAATAAATAAATAAATGGAAGTAGTTCAGTGATACCACACCCAAACCCCACAGTCACGGAGTCAATTTTGACTCACAGGGATCCAGTCCACCTTCATGGGAGCAGACAGTCTCCACTTTTTCCGGTGGAGTGGCTAGGGTGCGGGGGCGGTTTGAACTGCTGATCTCAGAGCCCAATGCATACCTGTTATATCCCCCGGGCTCCTTAGTTAATTACAGGTAGCCTCTTAGACAGGATTTAATAGAAATACAAGAAAGGGTATCACGTTGACTCCGCTTCTCAACAGAAAAGTGAAAGAGCAGCACTAGCTGCAGCTGCAGCAGGTCTTTGTCAGATAGACGGGTTTGGCTGTATCAAGGCCAACTAGAGAGTTTGGCAAAAAGATGCAAAAGCCTGCAGGATGCTCAATGGCCCTTTGGCGCTAGGTTGATGGCGATGAAGGCGGCCCGGCTGGAGTCATGGAGGCACGCGAACCTGACCTCCCCGCACCTCTGTGTGCATCTGTCTATCTGTAACCCTGCGCTTTGTTGGCTAAGGCCCTGCTGGCCGCTCCCCACTGTGCAATTCATATGGCCTGAATTACGAGGCTATTTTGAAGGAGACGAACTGACAACGGCCTCAGCTAGAGCTAGGCCATAAAATCCTTTTGTTCAAAATGTTCTGATCACCCATTCTACTCCTTCCCAGGCAAGCGCAGCCTCCCTGGGGCAGGCCTAGCCATAAATACACCAACAGCATATAAATATTTTAGTAGCCCCGTGTTGTGAAAGAAAGTGAGCCAGGATTAAAGAAAGACATCAGCAGTTACTCAGTTGAATGCTCGGCCTCCAGACGATACGCTTCCTAAACTATTTCAGGAGGAGGCCGGTTCATCCTATCCCAGAAGCCCCTGAAGGACTGAGATTCCGTCCTCAGAGAACGATAGCACAGCAGCTGCTTTATCCATGAAAACGGCACGTGCACTCAGAAAGGCGCCTTGCCTTTCTTTGAACTCAATAAACTATGGACTATTTAGAAACTGTAATGGTTAGCAATCTATATTTAGGAGTCCCTGGGTGGAGCAAATGGTTTAAGCACTCAACTATGAGCCGAGAGGTTGGTGGTTTGAGTGCAGCCAGGGGCTCCTGGGAAGACAGGTCTGGAGATGTACTTCCCAAAGGAAGAGCCCTCGGGAGCAGTTCTGTGCTGGACACATGGGGCTGCCAGCAGGTGGAACTGGCTCAGCAGCAATTAACAACAACGAATTTATATCGAAGGTTGACAGATAAATATATTTAACTTTAATATGTGTATCTGGACCTTAGAGACAAATCCTGTCTACCTAGTGGGGAATCCTTTTATAATTCCAGACCTGTGAGGCACTTAGCAGCATGGTATAATACACTGGTACTCCTATGGCTGAGAACTGAATTATTCTCATTAGAGATGGTTAGTGGTCCTTATGTTCTTGGGTAATTATTATATCCACAATTATGCATCCTCTTATAAAAAAGGATCTAAAACTGAATTGCCAGTTGGTAGAGGGGAAAAATACAAGGGGTTTTTAAAAATTGGTGGAGAAATTCCATAATCTAACTCCATTTCCCCCCCACTTACTGAAACCTCCTCATAGAAGGAGCCCCCTCCCTGCGGCCCCCTCTTCTGGAGGATTTCTGGGCATGAAGTCAACTGGAAACTTACCCATGCTTCAAGCTAATGCCGCCTCCGGTCCCAGTGACCCAGCCCAAATGGTAGAACTGTTTGCAAAGCTCCGGGATCAGGTATCTTGGATGTTCCTTGTCCTTAAATAAGAGATAATATTTTGAAAATAAGCATTATTTGATCAAGTGACTGTTCTGACCTCTCTAATAAGAGTTCAATTCACCACCACTACCACCACCACTACCACCACCACAGGAAAAAAAAAGAAAAAAGAGTTCAATTCTCCCCACCCGACCCCAGTCAGTTTGATGGTTTTCCCTTTATTGATGTGCCTATCTCCCCCCACAAGTTTAGTCCCCTCCATCTACCCCCTAAAGAGAAGGCAGGGAAAGCCATCTTGGGGGTTCTGAGGCCCCTGGGTAGTTAGAAAGGGAACAGAAACTAAAACAGTCCCTGGATGTGAGCCTGACAACTAAGAAGTCTGAAGTGTAGGGGAGACGTAACAGAGAAAGGCGCAGAGGAAGAAAGAAAGGGAGGTGCTGGGGGCCATTCCCACCATTCCCGCTCCTGCTAGGAAGGGCTGGGGAGAAAATGGCGGACGTTAAGCAGTGCAGGTCCTGAAGAAGGGAGGTGGCATTTGAGCCTGAAGGAGGGACGGGTCAAGAAACGGGGGACCACTTTTTTCTTTGTAGAATGGAACACCCCAAGCTCCATGACAGCAGCTTCACGGACCACAGACACTTTTGTCACTGTAGGCAATGTATAGAAAGAAGTCTTCTCCGTGGTGTTCCTGGTAGAATTGAGCCACACTGCACCAGTGGGTGGAATGCCATTGGTGACAAAGGAAAGCAAGGCATCTTCAGCTCCGAGATGAAGAAGATACTTCCGGATCAAGAAGTAGAATGGGCCAAGTGTGAGATCAGAAGGAACCAGCTATTTATTTACTTCTTTCTGTATGGATCACCTATCCGAGCTTTGGGCGCCTATCACCAGGACCCATGAGCGGCACTTGTCAAACAATGCCCCTCTTCATACAAACTGCATCCTCCCCAGCTGGGCCGGGTTGGGCTATGGGAACCCAGCGGGGCTGGGCTCTGAGAGGGCAATTTAGAGAACTTTAAGAAAAGCTGCCAAAGTGAAAGAACTACAGTGGAAGAAAATAATTATGATTCACATATTTTATGCTGTAGAAGCCCGAGACTACTTCCTGCAGCCCCCCCCCCCCCAGTAGCTGGCAGAACCAAGCAGATAGCCCTGAGGGCTTCAAGAAGGTGGCGAAATGCCCAGTATGAAGGACCATCATCAAAGCTGCAGCTGTCCAGTCCCCCTGGGGTGACAAGTGGCTGTTACAGAGGTGACAGAAAGTCAGCTCAACTCTGGAGGGGGACTGGCTTCAGCTTGTGCAGAAACGTCCCTTACCCCAAACATCAAACCACCAGATGCAAGCGATAAATTACGATAAAACCAAGCAACCAAAACACGCTGCCATTCAGTCGATACCAACTTGGAGTGCCTCTCTAGGCCACGGCAGAATTGCCTCTGTGCGTTTCTGAAACCATAACTCTGTCTGGGAGAAGAAAGCCCCATCATTTTCCCTTGGAGTGGCTGGGGGTTTTGACCTGCTCACCTTGTGGTTTGCAGCCCAGTGCATAAACACGACTGAGGTAGTTAGCTTATTGTGCCAACCAATAAACATAGGTGGGGCTAATTGAAAGGCAGTGGGATAAATGGCTTGATGAGCGTCCCCTTTCTAGTTCTTGGGTCTCTTGCTTTCTGATGGTCGCACCAGGATGCAGCTGCCTTAGCCAGTTCCCTGCTTTAGCTGGCAAGGCTCACTTCCTGCAAGACATCCCTGAGGGGAAAGCACATGGACCTACTCCAATGCAGCCCTGGGTGCTGGAGCAGCTGTGTGGAGACCCCTGCCAGCGCTGAGATGCTTACACATTCACTGACTCTGCTTTCCTTCTGCAGTCAGCATCATTGCGTCTGTTATGTGAGATGGAGAAGGACTTTGTGGATTGGTGTTGGACACATGGGTTAATGGGTTAATGTTGGACTTGTAGGCTTGGGCAGCACTGCTTGGGATGTTTTCTTGAAGCTCTTAACCTTTATATAAAACTCTCTCTGATACCTGAGTTTCTGTGGATCTGTTTCTGTAAAGTACCCAGACTAATACAACGACGCCATCATGACTCCTATATATTATGATAGCTACGTTTACACTGGGTGTGGTTAACTTGAATATATTTTTATCCAGAAGAATTTTATTGTTTTTTCTTATTATAAAAGCAATATGGAAAATAAAATCTAGAAACTAACTCAAAAAAGACCACAAACAGCCCTGGAAACAATCACACTGAATATGCGCCAGACCCAGCTCTATGCTGATGTCTGTGGAGGAAGAGGGCTGTGAGGTAAGCATGGAGGCTTGCAAGGCGTGTCTGCTAATGGCTTCTTTAGGAAAAATAAAAACCCACATATCTCCCTGTGTTTATAAAGCTGAAATACTGAAAACAAACACAATAAAGAAGAAATGCAAGGGCCATGGTTGGCAGTATGATGTACCACTCTGCTTGTGCAAACAACTAAAAACGCAGAATAAATTACTTTACAAAAGCATTTCCAAATAAATTGCTGAGCTGGCAAGCAAAGAATATAAGGTTTCACAAGGGCCATAAAAGAAATGAGAATGACGTTGCACAGAGGGAGATAATTTCCCTTAGGGTATCTGAAAACCTGATTACCTTGAGCTTCAATTTTTTAAAAAAAATTATGTATTTTTGTGATAATGTACACAGCAAGAGTTACACCATTTCAATAAATTCTACATGTACAGTTCCATGAAATCATTTACATTCTTCAAATTTGTAGCCACTCACTAGCCCTTCTCAATTATTCCAACAACCTCAGCAAAAAGTCACTGCCATCCGAGGCAAAGCTTCTCCTTTGGGGTGCATGCGTAAACAATTCCACTACTTGTCTGTCAGTTGGTCATAGTGTCGGGGCTCGCCAGTTGCTGAGGTGCTGGAAGCTAGACCAGTGACATGAAAATACCAGTAGGGGCCAGAAAGAAGGAACAGGGTGCTCACTTCTCAGAGTTTCACCCTGAAAGCCTCACGCAGCGCCACAGAGCGCTGCCGAAAGATGAGCCCCTCTGTTGAGGGCATTCCAAGCACAACTGGGAAAGAGGTGCCTCCTGAAAGCAGAGTCAACCTTAAGGGAGCAGAGGAGGGAGCAAGGCTTTTGAAACCTTTGTTTACTGAGATGGCACGACTCAGAATGAGAAGAAACCGTCGTTAGAAACATCCATGAAGCCCGGATGTGAGATGTATGAGGTATGAATCCAGGAAAATCACAAGGTGCTGAAAATGAAACGGAACACATGGAGATCAGTATCCTAGGTATTAGATCAGTGAGCTGAGTGGTAGTGCCCTTTGGGCGTCAGAAAAATATCATACGGTGTCTATGCCAGGAACGGCCTATTCAACAGAAATGGTGTCGCAGTCATCGTCCAAGAGAGCCTTTCAAGGCTTTGTTCTTTTGAAATGTCTGTGAAACTCCAATCTCTGTGTTCCTACAAGACAGCCCAGTTAGTGCAGCCATTGTTCAGTTTACACACCGGTCACTGCTATAGCCACAGAGGAAGAGATGCAGTAAGGACAGACCAATCTGATATCCAGGTGCCTACAGTTTCCCATTTGGTTTTATGTGGTTAAAATTATGGAGCAAGGAGGCTCCACAGGCATGTAGCTGAGAACGTTTATGTGAACGTGAACAACCATAGAGAGGAATCAAGAGTTTTGCAAAGATGCTTTTTTTTTTTTTTTAGGTTTTCATTTCCAAACACTCCGGTGGGAGTTGGTGTTGCATGCTTTCTCAACTCTACATGTTGCTATTTAACAAGATGATGAATTTTTCAAACATAATTCACATAATCACAAAGGTAAGGACCCTTGGTGGCACAACGGTTACACGTTGCGCTCCTAACTGAAAGGTCTGAAGTTCAAAGCCACCAGCCCCTCCTCAGCACAGCGATCTCTGCACGTAGAGACGAAAACTGAAGAATGAAACCTGCTGCAGTTGAGTCGATTCTGAGTCACCATGACCCTGTGGGGCACAGTGGGACTGCCTCATGGGGTTCCAACGCTGCATCGTTACAGAAGCCAACTGGTTCTCACTCAGTGCGACTGGGGGGTTCTAGCCACCAATCTTGCAATTAGCACCTCCACTTGTACCCAGGGCACCCCTCTCAGACAGAAGGCAGCTTGGGGCCTTCTGGGGCCATTCTTATCTGTTCCGCATGGACCTGGAGTCAGAATGCAAGCACAGCACACAACAAAATTCACAAAGGTCCCTGTCATCTGTTAATGGCCACATGGATAAGATGCTTGCACTCCTGACTCAATCCCCTGTACTCTCTCGGCGGTGTGGTGGGCCTACGGGATGTGTTGGAGAACACCTTTTATCACACTCCATGAAAATAGCAATAATTCCTTGCTATTTTGTTCAAGAAAATGGTTTACCAAACCTAAAAATATTTCTATTCATGCGGATCAGAAAACACTGAATCTCTGGCAATAAACCAAAAAAATGAGGACTGCTCTCTAATAAGAATTTGTCCGATGGTAATATATTGAGTAGAAGTGGAGAATAAAACCACATCTAATACAGTAGCTCAATAAATTTTCAATTTGACTGGGTAATAGTTTTCATACTACAACTACCACAAATCCTGGAAAGGGTCAGCTCTCTTCTAATAAGATAACGATACAATGTAGTTACATAAAATTATATAGAAAAATGGAGACCTTACAGCAGCAACACAAACACTTTATTATAAAAGCAATAACTTTCCTGATGAAACAGTACTAAGGCGTTTTCTGCTTCTCACCTTTTAGCCAACCACTAAGAAAACGAGGGAGTAAAAGCGCTAAATAGAAGATTTCTGAGACTGGCTTGCGAATACAGAGTACGAGTGTGAAATGTGCAGAGACCTGGAGTCGGAACGCCAAGAGGAACGAACACTCTCGATGTTTCCCAAGCGGAGAGAACGGAAGAAATGATTCAGTCTTCAAGCGGCAACACTGATGGATTTTATGGACCAAATGTTGAACGATGCAAGAATCATCAAAAGAAGGCGGAAGGAATGCAGTCACTGTGTCAGAAAGAACGGGATAATGCTCAACTTCTTCAGGAAGCAACAGATGGTCAAGAGCCAATGATCCTGACAAAGCAGTGTGCACTGCATTGAAAGCAAGGGGGAAATAAGCCCAAACCAATCGTTGCCATGCGATCAGTCTGACCCACAGGGACCTGTAGGGCAGGGGAGAGCTGCCCCGCAGGCTTTCGAGACTGAAATCTGACAGGAATAGAAAGCCTCATTTCAGTTTTGAACTGCTAGCCTTGTGGTTTGCATTCCAGGGCATAACCCACCGTACTACCAAGCCTCCTGAAAAACAAAATAAAGCTTCAAGAATTGAGACATTTAAAAATATACACGCCATCTTAGAAGCATGCACTTGTCTACGCCAAGAAATTGGGAAGACAGCTACTTGGCCAACCGACCGGAAGAGATCCACATTTGTGTTCGTTCTAAAGAAGGCCCATTAATATCATGCACAAGGATAATTTTGCTGAAGATAATTAAAAACAGTTGCAGCAGTATCTCAACTGGGAAATGCCAGAAATTCAAGCCAGATTAAGAAGAGGAGTAAAATGAGAAAGATCATTGCTAAAATTAGATAGACCACGGTGTCTCACTGACCCCACTGCAAACACGTTTCCGTGTGGATCATATCAAATGATAGATGACATTGCAAAACATGCAAATTCCAGACCACTTCATTGGGCTCACGCAGAACCGGTATGACAGAGACCAAGAGCCACTCAAACAGAACAAGGGGGATTACTGAGTGCTTGACAATCAGAAAAGGTGGGGATCGGGGTTGTGCTCTTTAACTGCAATGGTTCAGTCTGTAGGCTGAGGAAACAATCTGAGACGCTGTACTATTGTTGCAGTTACCTGGTCACACTTTCCTGTTTCCACTGCCCCTCCACTTTCCCAACTGTGTTAGGCTGGGTTGTTAGGAACAAACCCAGTGCCACACATCTGAGTACAAGAAAGAGCTTTATATCAAGAAGCAAGTATGGTACATATCAAGAAGACAACCCAGTCCAGTCCAACTCAAGTTCATGAATCTGAGACTAGTCCACAAGTCCCTCTTCAGATTTATGTCACCACATCCCTGTGACACAGAATGGGGAACCATGAAGCAGGAAGATTGCGAGCTGGTGAGTGCAAAGTTGCATGGACCCAAGGTCACGGCAGGGTGCCCGCAGATCTCAGGGTCAGTGGCAGAGTCCCAGCAAGCAGGAAGGTGAAGTCGTAGAGAGAGTAGACCCCAGAGTTCCTCGCGTTTATACAAAAAGCCACACTCCCAAAGTGATGTCAACAAGCTACCACTTGATTCGACAGGTTTAACTCCACCCCTCTCCATGAGTGTCTAGTTGACATAAAATCATCCAACGACCACAAGAACTTTCACATGCATATGAGGCAGCTGAATGTCCCATGGCCTGGGCCAAGTGCACTTCACTCTTCAAAGTGGTATGTTTTCTCTTAAGCACTTTAAAGAGGTGTGTTCCCCCCCCTCCCCCCGGCAGATTTACTCAATGCAATGTGTTATTGGATCTCTTAATTGTTGCTTCCGTGAACACTGATTGTGGATCCCAGCAAGATGAAATCCTTGGCACCATTAGGTCATATTATATCAACCCCAAACCAACCTCACTGCTATGGAGTCTATGCCGACTCATAGTGACCCTATAGGAGAGGGTAGAACTGCCCCCTGTGGGTTTCTGAGCCTGTAACTCTTCATGGGATTAGAAAGCAGCAAGTGATTTTGAACTGCTGACCTTGTAGCTAGCAGCCCAAAGCATAACCACTACACCAGTCAGAGGGTTCTTACAAGCAAGATGGCAAGGCTTTATCTCAGAGACTCTGGACATATTATCAGGAGAGACCAGTCCCTGGAAAAGGACATCCATCACGCTTTGTAGAGTCAAGAAGGAGGAGGAAGAAGCTCAATGAGATGGAGTGACTCTCTGGCT
This sequence comes from Tenrec ecaudatus, assembly GCF_050624435.1. Taxonomy (NCBI): domain Eukaryota; kingdom Metazoa; phylum Chordata; class Mammalia; order Afrosoricida; family Tenrecidae; genus Tenrec; species Tenrec ecaudatus. The sequence goes on along the minus strand of NC_134533.1, from coordinate 35,875,562 downwards.
GCAGCAGTGGTCTCAAACAGCAATTGTGAGGATGCTGCACACCCGGGCAGTGTCTCCCTCTATTGTAGGCAGGGTGACTATGAGCCGGGGCCAGCTCAGTGCACCTAACGGCAGGAATATATTATATCAGAGTAAAAACAAGTCTCAGACATTGACAACATGATGAGAGTAAAATGCATAAACATATTTATAGAAATATGGTGAGCCAGTATGTATAGCATTTCAACTTGGGAGATGGAGGTCAGATATGAACACACAACTACAACGAATGGCAGTCATTTAAAGTGAGCGTGAACATAAGAATAGACTCTCCAAACACTATATGCCATTTTCTGAACTTAAATACCATGCTTAAAAAGGTGAATAATGTGCTTGAAATGTTCACACCACCTTTCTGCCTTAGCACGAGGTGGTTTTCATTGTTTTGTTGGGTTTCCCAGCTGTGAAGCACAAGAGGCGTGGATGCACAATGATAATAACTGATACAAGGTCTTATAGGGAATGCAGGGGTGGGGGAAGGGTGACAGGGAGGGAAAGGGCATTTGGGGAGTAAGTATTGATGGCAGGAGGGGGGAGGGAACACTAGAATTGATTGTGACTGTACAGCTCATTTTAAAGGTGATTTGACCTTGGGCGTGGGGGCTCTAGATAGAGGTGCTGATTGTACAACTCCCCTTGATCTGACTGAATGATTGTTCAATGGTCTGATATGTAAATTATGTGCCCCCCCAAAAAAAACGGTGGGAAAAATAAACAAATGAAATGTTCACACTCAGCATATTAGAAAAATGTTTTCTATTTTCTGACAAATTTCTATTCACTTAGAATTCTGTTCAGAACCTGATGCAGCTTAACCAGCTCTTTCAGAGTCCTCAATATGCAGGTTTGTCTTGTCGACTAGCAATCTTTATGCATCCCATTTCATTTTTGATCATTTCCAATCTTCCTAGATTCATGCTGCACACATTTCAAGTCCAAATGAGTAATGACTATGTGCCACTGTTTCTTTTCCATTTTGAGTCATGATTCATCAGTAGGGGAGGTTCGCAGCCACCCCTGCTGTCCACATCAGGCAGGTCACCTCTGCTTTGGGGGGCAGCTCTCCCCCGTCATATTGTGAGACCCTTCCAACTTGAGGCACTCCTCTTCAGGCCCTTTATCTGACAATGTTCCACGGCTCTTTCTAAGGTTTCCGTGGCTAATCTCAAAGAAACGGGCGGCCCAACCCTTCTTTGTATTGTTCGTGGTCTGGAACCCTGTCCACCACGAGCGACTTTGTGTGCCCTGGCAGAGCTTCCAGCACCACAGTAACGTGCAGGCCACCACAGTACAACCAACTGACAGACAAGTGGTGTTAAACAGAGACTGCTGAGATTTAACTAGTGTTTCCATAAAGCCGTTTATATACAGTAACACTTCATATGTACTCACTGCCATCGAGTCAATGCTGACTTACAGTGACCCCCTGTGGGTTTCTGAGAGTGTAACTGTTTACGGGCATAGAAAGCCCAGTCTATCTCCCTCGGGCCTGCTGGTGGTTTCTAAATATAAATATATATATAAAATAACTCATGAAATCCTTACAACAACTTTAAGTGGATACTGTTGTCTTCATTTTATAAATAGGAAAACTTAGATTTACTAAGAGAGAAACTCTCAGCAGGGTGACAGAGTTAACCAGGGTTGGTTCGTTCCTATTAGGTCTCGGTTGAAACAGCTGACCTCCTGTCGGAATGCTCACTGTGCTGATGATCCCGCAGTGTCGTTAGACTCGCCACGTCTCACTACCAAGTGCCTGAGGCATGGCAATCGCAACGGAACGACTGAATTTCAAGTTTTATTTCACTTAAATGGAGTAAAGATTTAAGCAGCCATGTGTAGTTGGGAGCTACCATACTGGACGTCATCATTGTAGACTACCAATTTTTAGGGGAAGTTAAACCTAAAAAAGCCCTATGTGTTTTGTGCTCCCAGAAATAACGTGCCCAAGTAAGGGGTGCACATGCTTACACAGAGCATGCTTACAACAATGGGGTGAGTTTGCATAGAATGTGTGTCTTATTTGCATAAAAGTAAGGAAAGCATTTTCCCAATTTATATAATTTATGAAATCTATGCATCTTAAGAAACAGCTATGTCAAGGTTGTGACCCTGAGGTATTTCTTAAACATTTAAGTTTTTCTCATCACTTCACCCGTTCGCACCTCTTTTGTAGCTTCTTACCTACTTCCAGAAAGCTTAGTGGAATGAGGGACAAATGACAAAGGATGGTGGTAATTCCTCTGCCACCAGGACTCAACACCTGGCCAAAGCTTCCCTGTCCTTCAGCTTCCAGGTGCGTTTGGCCAGCGGCAGCGCTGCTCTGCACAGGACTCTCCCGTGCAGCTGCTTCTAAGCCTTCGGACAGGGGTCGAAGTATCATGCTGGCCCTCCTTGTTTCCTTCAGCCCTGCCCACACCTTTCTAAGTAGTTTCTTTATTCAATTTTCCTCCCAACACCTAATCTGAGTGTACTTTCTGCTATGGCTCTGACCAACCCACCCTCTCAGTTTGATTTTTTGCCTCAATTGAGAAAGAAAGGAAAAAGGATGGCTGAGAGGGTGGAATTATAATTGCAAGGTTCTCAGAAAAGTACGTGGCCCCTCAAATGTCCCGATTTACTTCTAACCTAGGCAGCAATTTCTCCCAGAATCCTCCAGTCGTGGCCCCATTGGTTACTGCCTGCTGTGGGGTCTACTTCTCTCCTTCTCTGAGTATCTCCTCCTCCCCTCCCACTTGCTGCTACCAGAACGGCCCTCGGTCCTGTCGGGACCCTCAGACCGACCTGCAGAAAGTACTCACTGCCCGTTCCTTATGGAGACAAGAGCTCACATACACCCTCATAGCGGCTCTCAACCTGTGGGTCACGACCCCTTTGAGGGTCGATGACCCTTTCACAGGGGTCGCCCGATTCATAACAGTAGCAAAACGACAGTGATGAAGTAGCAACGAAAATAATGTTACGGTTGGGGGTCACCACCGCATGAGGATCTGTATGAAAGGGCCGCGGCCTGAGGAAGGCTGAGAACCACTGCCCTACAACCTTCAACAGCTATGATCCTGAGCGCCTCGGTTTCACCATTAACTGGTCTTCCGGTTAAACGTGGGCCTGGGCCTAGAAACTTCATTTTGTTTGATGGGGGTCCTGTTTGATCTTCTTCTGAAACCCCTGAAATCAGTCAACTTCTCTTAGAATGCATAAATGTTCACTGGAATTTGCAGTCTGTTAACATGGGGGAGGGGCACGATTACGAGTGTCTTTTCTATCGCTTTTTTCTTCCACATACAATATTGCATTTTTAATCTTCAAAAAATGATTAAAGTTCTAGGAGAGAAGGTGACATTTTCTGAAGACAAAAGAAAGCACAATACAATACATCTCTTTTAATTAACATTTCTTAAAAGAAAGACACAGGACGCAAGAATTTAGTAACAAGATTACTTCTAGATGGGTCTGACTATAAAAAAATAGCATTCCTTACAAAGAAAAATAATTCTTTAAAGAGCTCATAATTTCACCAGGAGGTTCCCTAAAATATAATGGACAATATGAGGAGACTTCAAAAGGTTAATGGAAAATGTAATCAAAAGATAATGGAAAATTTCCACCAACTTCTTAAAACCCTCCCGCCATCCCCTTTACAGCTCCTTCTATGACATCTCTCCTTTAAAGAGTCTCCGATGTGGTCATCATTTAACGTGCTATTTCTCACCTGCTTAACTGTGTACCTGGAATTACATTCAGTCTTTCACGTAGTATAAATATTCTGAGTGGTGGAGAGAGTCTTCAAAAAAATGGAAAGTAGAAACATGTGAAAGTAGAAAACTTTCTAAGGTCTGTCTTAGGGTACAAGAGAGACCACAATCTCAAATATAATTTGAGAAGAACATTTATTATGTCTTCAGAAAGGCAGAAACAATCCCCTGACACGTGATCTGGATGAGGAAGGCCATTAGCAGGAGGCCACAATGGTGTCCAAGAGTTTCCAGAAATACAGAGCTTTAAAAAGGCTCCGGGAAGGCAAAGGAAACCCTTACAAAGACAGGAGTGGTGGTAGATCATTCAATCATGCATCACAGGTATGGATGGGACCATAGAAGCGGGAATAGGACCAAGATGGGGTCAGGCACATTGTCATATAGAAGGGCTTACACGAGTGGTTCCTGGTCTCCCGACTAAGGCGATTAGGATAAAAGTGATTGGGGTGACTCATGAGTATGGGAGCCCAGCACTGTCCATCCAAGGATACATCCAAGCCAGCCCCAAGAGACTGCCCCTCCTTGGCTCTCTGGAGAGGGGTGGGCACATCTACTTTCCAAAGCATCATTCCTGAGGGATCTACATCCTCGGTTAATGATCAAAAGGAATTCAATGGAGGCTTAATCTGGGTGGGGCCCCTGCAAGTGGATTTGGGCTGTTCTGATCATCCATTCAGGTCAGAATTCAAACTCATCCGGAGTCCATTCCAACTCTCACAGCCCCTATAGGACAGCCTAGAACTGCCTGTGGGGTTGGGAAACTAACTTTTTATGAGAGTAGAGAGCCTCACCTTTCTCCAGTGGAGCCACGGGTGGTTTAGAACTGTCATTATCAAGGGTTTCGGGGGTAGAGGGGTCCGGGGCGGGGATGGAGAGAAAACAATGAGGAGATGATACCAAGGGCTCAAGTAGAAAGAAAATGTTTAGAGAATGATGATGGCAACAAAAGTACAAATGTGCTTGACACAATGGATGGATGAATGGATTGTGATAAGAGTTGTACGGGCCCCCAATAAAATGATTTTTAAAATAAAGTTAAAAAAAGAACTTTCATCCATAGTCTTTGGCAAACCGGAGTGCTCAGAAATGCATGTCGGCCTGCTAACCACAAGGTGAGCAGTTCAAAGTCACCCGCTGCTCTTCTCCAGACAGACTTCTACATCCAGCGTTCTACTTCCGTCGAGGTGTGCAGTCTTGGAAATGCACAGGAGCAGCTCTACGCTGTCCTGTGGTGTGGCCATGAGTTGACGGGGACTCAGTGGCAGTGGAAAGAGTCTGAGTCATCAGAAGTGTCGGAGTTCACACTACACCAAAGCTGTACTACCCCACTGGCGGCCTGCAGGGCTCTGGAGTCTCACTTGACTCATCTGTAACATGAGGACGTGGTTAAGGATTAAAATGAGGGGTGATGCATATAAAGAACATCGTCTGATGGAGGACACAGCGATCGTTTCCTTCCCATTTGAAGGGCTTCAGTTCTTGAACTAACATTTATAATAAAACGCTGCTGCTTTGTCTTCTATTTGCCCTCACCAAATCTAGCCCACATTAGCCACGCTATTTCCTTCTTTAGGAAAAAAAATATTTTAATTATATATTAAAGCACAGCTAATGGTAAGAGTCCTGCAGTTTTCCAATTCTCTAAAATCGTCAATTTTCACAGTGAATTGCAAATATTATAGCAAATGGTCTGTTATTATGGGACCCTCCTTTGTCTTTTCTCTCTCCCTGTATTGAGGTAGTACGGCAATTAGCTGGCTTAGGCAAAGGGAATAATCACGAGGAGGCAGCTGTTGTTAATGAGTTTCTCATTCAATCATTCAGGCCCACAAAGTGACAATTTCAAAGGGCATAATCACTTAGCAGCAGGCGCCAGCCAAGAGATATTGGGCGAAAATGCAGTCATTGAAATTGTCAAAATGGTAACAAAGTGTAAATCAGAATACATATTTTAACAAGGATTGACAAATAGAAAAGGTTTGGTTCTCCTCTGAATGTCTATAATATGAAAATTACATCTAATTTTTCATTTAGAGAAGAGCTTTGAAATATGTATCTACAGATTAATTATAAGCGATTACTTCTCTGGAATGGTGGAGAAACACATTTAACTGCACTTTGGATATACGAGGGGGTTTCAAAAGAGTTCATGGAAAAGTAGAATGAAAAGTTAAGTGGAATTTTCTTATGAACTTTTAGAAGTGCTGTCCCTCACCCCACCCCCATGGCATTGTGGGTTACGAGATGGGCTGCTACCAGAAAGTCGGGTGTTTGAAACCACCAGCCGCTCTTCTGAAGAGAGATGAGGCTTTCTACTCCTGTGAAGATTTACGTCTCATAAGTCCACAGGAGCCGCTCTACCCTGCTCTACAGGTTCACTATGCGTCAGAATGGTCCCAATGGCCATGAATTTGGTTTTCAGAGTTTTGTATTCAGACACTTAGAGTCTAAAATAATTTTGGATCAAGAGTTTGTTTTTCCAATATTTCAATGCTATTTTAAGGAAATCAGAACTCACTGGCCGTGAGATACCAGTTCACAGACGAACGCTCTGAGCTCCCTGAGCTCCCTGCTCCTTTCTGCTCACATACAACTGATGCATTTATTATTGAGATGTTTCTTAGTTTTAAAAGATAATCTTATTTTTAATGTTTTATTAAACAGTTTTATTCACATATAATTTACATTTCATATAATGCAATAGCTCAGTCACATCAAAAAGAATTGCACAGTCACCTCCACCATCAGTTTTAGAATATGTTCTTCATTTTTTGGTGGGGAGGGGTATAGGTCCTTTCTTTTTTATAAAACCATTTCATTAGGAGCTAGTATAGATATCATAGCATTCTACAGTTCAATCAAATCAAGCAGGATTGTACAATTGCTACCACAATTGGTTTCAAAACACTCTCTTCTTGAACTCCTTGATATCGGCTCCCCTTTACCTCCCCCACTCACTGTACCCACCAGGGGCCCTTATTGTACTTGCTGTCTCTATAGGCCCATCAAACCTGGGTTTCATATGCCCCCAAACAAAAATACATATACCATATATACTCAAGTATAAGCCAAGGAAACTAGCTTTACCACAAAAAACTGGGGGGGGGGGCTTTTTCAGAATAAAAAATGTGCTAAAAAAACTCGGCTTATACTCTAGTATATACGGTAACCAAAATTCAAGAGGTAATTACTCTCAATGACAAAATATATTTGAGATAAACCCCAATATGAAAAAAACACCACATAGAAAGTGTTGAAAACCAGATCAGGCCCAAGGTGCATTAGAGGGGGGACTAACTGACAAGGTCTTAAGCTCCAGCGAGGTTTACCGTTTGATCTTCTGTCATCATCACTCCGGTGCACTCTGGTAACCAGTTTATCCCCAGTCCTCCAGTACGGATGGAGGGCAAGCACTGGACGCTTACTTCCTGCGTAGATCCCATCAATGCATTTCGGGCTCCCACTGTCATCCAGAGCCTCTGCAAACAACTTAGGCTCTGACAGCATTCCCTCCTTCGGCTTCGGATTCTATGATTTACAATCCTTCAGTCACTGATGTTGGGTGCTTCTTCCATGTGGACTTAGGGACATCTCCCTTAGAAGGCTGCTTGTTTGAAAACAAGTCTTTAAGATCCCAGACACTATTTTATAAAAGATCATCTTTTTTAAAAGGTAGAATCATGAAGCTGATACAAATATAACAAAAGTATGCATCAAGGATATTATTTAACTCATCAACTAATGAAGGATCAGGTAAAATGCTACAATTAATTCAAAGGTTGTTCAAAACATGTAAACATACGAAGGGGCTTCCAAAATTTTGTGGGAAAATGAAATTAAAAGATAACGAAGTTTTGAACAGCAGCTCATTTTTAAACAATCAGGAGATGCTGGAGTATAAAGCAAAGGGGACAATATTATCAGGCAGTCATAAAATGAATTTCCACTGAACACTGTGTACATTTTTATGAATGCTGTGTGGTGGTTACTTAATCTCGCATCAACTTGATAAATAGAATGAAGAAGTGGAGTTTAGCCTGTTAATCAGGGCGCCTGACATAAATGGCTCTCTGGAAGCTGGCCTCTTTGTCTGTTTACACCTTCCTGTTGACAAGCCACATGGAGCCATGCTGAGACCTGCCAGAGCCCTGCAGATGCTTCCACCGCCACTGGATCCATAAGACGTTGCATCCACTGACCTGTGGTCTTCCTGCATTTTGCACCATTGCATGTGCTGCATGAGTCTGAAGAGGGATTTATGGACTAGTATCAGACTTATGGGCTAATATCAGATTTATGGACTTGATCTGGACTGGACTCGGATGCTTTCTCAATATACAATTGCTCTTTGATATAACTCTCTCTTACACATATGAGTTTCTGGATTTGTTTCTGTAGTCACCCGGCCTAACACACTAGACATATGTATGATTATCAGTGTTCTACCCCCCTCGCCCAGAGTTGGAGATTTGCTCAAATGTGTCTCCAGACACCCAGGTTTTACCTTCCCTTGCTACCACAAGTGCCTCGCCGTTTGTCCTGAAGTGCTTGGCACGTGTAAGGAACAAGAAGGAAACTAGATGGCTGGAGCCGACTGATGAGGAAGTGGTGAGTGAGCTAGAACATGAGTCCATAACAAGAGACAGGGTCCCGGAAGCCATGTTGATGAAGGATCCCAATGGCAAGGGAATTCAATTCCAGCCAGCAGCAGGAGAGGGAGCGAAAGAACGTGCTCCGGGAAGAGGCAGTGGAGATCACCAACAAAAGTAGGGGCCTTGGGTTTCCTCTGTTTTATGGAACAAGAAGGAGGAGATGGGTCCATGTTCAGGCAGACCTGTAGGACGTGTGGTCAGAAGCTGAGGAAGTCCATATGTAACGACTTGTTTTCTGAAGCCTAGCATGAAGACCTCAGCGGCGTGGGACTGGGGGACAGGGCAGGAGAAGCTAGAAAAGGAAAAATGTAAAACTATCATCTCAGGGAGGAGGCCAGAGATTCTTCTAGAGAAACAGGATTGTTGGGCAGCCGTAAGTGTCAATGTGAGGCTGCGGTCATGGACATCAAGTGCGGCCAGTGAGCACAGTTGCATAATTTCTTCCTGGAATGGACGTCCAACTGCTCTGTGCAGGGCAGGGGCTCACCCTGGATTGGGTTTTGCTAGGCCAAGTGCACTTGTAAATGAGGTCAACCAATCTCTGAAGAAGGAACTGTTTCAAGAGATGGCAAAGATGCCAACTTGCAGGAGGTTGCAGATGAAATGAAACTCAGAGGCAGAGAATTCTGACTCTGATCACGTTGCTGTGATGAGGAGCTGATCAGGACAACAGTTAGAGGGGGCACTGGGTTAACAGACTGTGTTACATAATCCGGGTAGAAGGAACCAGGGCAAAGTCACTTGCCATGAAACTGGGTTCCAACGCATGGTGACCTCGCGGAGAAATAGAATGAAGCATCACCCAATCCCACGTCTTCCTGCCGCCATAACTGACAATGGCAAGAAGTGCCCATGGAGAATCCCATGGAGAAAAGAACGAAGTGCGGTGATGGACTCCTTCAGATTGGCCAGGGAAAACCTTGTGAACAAAATGCTGGGATAGGCAGAGATGAAAGACACAGCAGAGTAAAGGTCTAATTACAGAGAAACCTTTACTACCCTTATAAAGATTTGCACTCTCAGAAACACAGGGGCAGTTCGACTCTGTCCTTTAGGCTCACTATGACTTGGAATTGATTCAGTGGCAGTGAGCTGAGTCCTAACTCAATGGGATTGCCTTGTTTTCTTGGTCTTTCAAAATTTCCACCTTTCACAGGATGCAGCCTTACCATTTTTCTGCTCCTTTGAGCTGAAAACATTCGAGGCTTCTTCTCTAAGAGGTTTCTGCCTTAACAGGTTTGGACTTTTGTAAGTTTTACTACAATAGGTCAGTTTTACAGATGACAGAAGGGGCTAGAACCAGGAGTATTTGCTTTAGGCAAGAAGAAGCAAACCAGTTATGGCCGCCTTGATTGGGACTCGTGGAGACAGCAGGAGTTGCAGAGCACACCTGTACTCCATTAGGGGGTGGCGGCAGCGAGGCTTGAAAGCAGCTCGCCATGGCTCTTCCAAGGCTCCTCGGGTGTTGCTATTGCTGTTGGGTGCCATCACGTCAGTTCTGACTCGTAGTGGCCCGATGTACAACAGAGCAAAACGCTGCCCAGTCCAGTGCCATGCTCACTACTGTTGTTCTGTTCTAGGGCATTGTTATTACCACTGAGCCAATCCAGCGTGCCAAAGGTCTTCCCTAGTCACTGCTCCTCTGCTTTCCAAACATGATCCCTCGCTCCAGGGACGGATTGCTCCTGATAGCTTCGAAGTACAGGATTTGATTTCTTGACTGAATTTCTTGACAACTCCAGTCTTTCTCTATTTAACATTATGTTACCAACTGGTCCAGTGTGAAGCTTTTGGATTTCGGTACATTCAGTTGTAATCTATGTTGAAGGCTGCAATCCTGTATCTTCATCAACAAATGCTTCGAGTCCTGCTCACTGTCAGCAATCAGTGTCGCAGTGTGTTAATAAGCCTCCCTCCCATCCTGATGCCACCGTCTCCTTCATATAATCTGCTTCTTGGATGATTTGCTCAGCGCACAGATGGAATAAAATATGGCGAGAGGATGCAACCCTGATGCACACCTTACCTGATTTCAAAGCATTCGTTATTCCCTTGTTCTGTTTGCATAACTGACTATCGGTCCGTATACAATTTCCAGGTGCGCACAATGCAGGGTTCTGGAATGCCCATTCTTCTCTAGGCTATCCAAAGTTTGTTGTGATCCACATAGTTAAATGCCTTTGCATAGCCAATAAAACACAAGTAATTATCTTTCTGGTATGCTTTACTTTCCTCCAACGTACATCTCATGTCAGCAATGGTATCCCCTGTTTCATGTCCTCTCCTGAATCCAGCCTGAGCCTCTGGCAGTTCTCTGCCAATGTACTGCCGCAACCCAATGGTGGATGATCTTTGTCAGGGGAAGCCAGCCCCTAACACATCATTACGGGTCCGGTAAGCGCAATGGTACAGCGATAATAAGTAAAGATCATAGTAAAGTTATAGAGCATGAAGGATAGAAGAGAAGTAGTGAAATAAATGGAGTCAGACACGATTCATGGTAGCATGCTCACCCCCGCTTGGTGGTCCACGTGGAGGGAGAGCGAGAGTTTAATGCTAGCCCAGGCTAATTACAGGTGAGGACCTATAGCACAGGAAGGGGTTGTGCTATAGGTGAAACAGTAATGAGGGTGTGGTCTAGGGAAATATATACAATAGGAAGAGGAGGGATTGGGGGTATACATGTGACAAGATGGGCGGATCCTAGATTTAGGATGGCAGCTTAACTTTGACCTGTTCTCTGGATCTCCATAGGAACCATCATCAGTAGGGTATAAACCCCACCTACAGGAACCAAATAGATGACTGCAGGCGTTCATTGTCCTTAACAGTAGGGAGTGGGGCCCACTGCAGTCTGGCAACTGATTGCCCTCTGGGAGGATGCCAGTGAGCATCTGACCTCCCCCACAGAACTTCAGCAAATATACTAGCATGTGATAACAATGATATTGTTCTTATTTGAGCATTCTTGTCGAGTCACTTTTCTCTGAAATGGGTACAAACAAGGATCTATCTCTTCTAGTTAGCTGGGCAAGTAGCTGTGTTCCAAATTTCCTAGTATAGACAAGTGAGTGCTTCATCAGCTTGTTGGCACATTTCAATTGGTATTTCATCAGTCTCTGGGCCCTACAGCGAAGCATGTAATTCTCCCTTCAGCACCAATGGTTTTTGTTCATATACTACCTCATAAAACGGTTGAATATAACTAGTTCTTTTTGGTGCAGGGACTCTGTGTGTTCTTTCCATCTTCTTTTGATGCTTTCTGCATCGTTCCATATTTTTTTTCCACAGAATCTTTCAAAATTGCAACTTGAGGCTTGAATTTTTTTCTTCAATTCATTTAAGATATGCTTAGTGTGCTCTTCCTTTTTGGTTTTCTAAGTCTCTGCACACGTCATTATAATACTTTACTTTGTCTTCCTGAGCTTCCCTTTGAAAATGATCTGTCAGAAATTGATCAAAATGCATTGCTAATTATGAGTGACTGACATGCAAAATTGGAAACACAAAGGAAGGAGCGATAGTTGGAAAATAGAACTTTGTGATAAGAAACTAGAGATTGCATCATAGACTTTTGCAAGACCAACAGCTTCATCATTGTAAATATGCTTTTCAATAACACAAGCTGTGACTATATATGTGGACTTCTCCAGGTGGAATACACAACCATCAAATTGATTACATCTATGGGAAGAGAAGATGGAGAAGCTCAATATCAGCAGCTAAAATTAAGCCCGGGGCTGACCCTAGAGCACGCCATCAATTGATCATCTGTAAGTTCAGGTTGAAGCTGAAGAAAATTAAAACAAACCCATGCCAAAACATGACGGTCAGTATATCCTACTTGAACACTTATGACTGAATAACCGATGAGCTGTGGGAGGACATCAAGAACATCATACAAGATGGTAACATATGAACAAATGTGCTTAATACAATTGGTGTATGGATTGTTATAAGAGGCCCCAGTGAGATGATTTATTAAAATTTTAAAAAGAACATCATACATGGGTGATACCTACAACAGATGGAAATCGAGTTACCTTATGACCTAGCAATTCCACAACTAGGCAAATACCCAGAAGAAATAAGCAACCAACCACGACCAGACTGCTGCTCTCTAACGTTCATCACTGTGTAGTTCACAATTGTAAGAAATTGGAAACAGCCTACATTTCCATCAATAGATGAATGGATGAAAAAAATTTTTGGTACATACACACAATGGAGTACTAAAAAATAGTGGCAAAAAGATGAAATACCTCATCTGGTGCAAAGAGTTGGATAATATTATGCTGAGTGAAGTTAGCCAAGCACAAAAGGTCACGGACAACATGAATCCACTGAGGTAAGGTCAAACAGTACAACGGGCATAAGGGAAAATGCACACAAGACATAAGTCCCAGGCTGAGGGTCAGATACTCTGGCATGAGCTACACCAAACCCAATGATTCATACATCAACCAACAAACAAACAAACAAAAAGATGCAGATAGCACCTGTGCTGAAAGACATCTACCCCCCTCCAGCCCCTCCAACCCCACCCCACCTCATGTCTTTAAGGTCCACAGAGGGATAGGGGAAGGAAAATGATGTCAATGGGGGGTCAGGGCACTAATGCATCCAAGGAGGGGGGAGTGTTGTTTATCTCTCCACAGGAAGGGAGAGCAAGAGTTGAGCCTATTCCTGTGTGCCAATCCTTGAGGGCAATGTTCCTGCTCAGAGCAGCGCATTCCCAGAGATGACTGCAGGGCCTGCCTCAGCTTGAGACATGATGTCCCTTCACTAAATGACAGCACCACAGAGGATGGCCCGGAAGAAACAGTTTGAGGACAGTGGCCAGACTGATCTACTCGCATGGCACAAGCCACAAGGGGAGTGCAACAGAGCAGCAATGGGAGCAAAGCCACAAAGTCCCCTAGGAACCCTAATTGTAGGGGGGCAGGGACAGCAGCTCTTGGAGCCTCATCTGAACTGGTTTGGCGGGGGTTACTCACAAGGGTAAAAGTGTCATGGGAGTGGGGGCGCACTAGACCACTCCGTCCCTGACTGCAGGAACAGCAATGGGGACTTTTAGGGTGTGTGCCTTTCAGACAGGAATGCTGAAGACTAAAAGAGTGTATGTGCTGTTGGGCAAGCAGATCCTGGAATAAGAGCTCTGAATGAAAAGGGGCCTGGGTCGATGGATTATAACATGTCCTTCTTGCTATTTACAGAGAGATATTCATCTGCTCTGGGTCAGGACCCCTGATAGACGTGGGATTATTCGTATGGACTTTCTCTCTTTTTTTTCTTGATGTTTACCTGTGTTAGTCTAGGTACTTTAGAGAAACAAATCCACTGAAACTCATGTATAAGAAAGAGTTTTATGTAAAGGTTAAGTGCTCATCAAGAAAATAGCCCAACCCAGTGCTGCCTAAGCCCACAAGTCCAACATTAACCCATTAACCCTTATGTCCAACACCAATCCATAAAGTCCTCCTCCATCTCACAAAACAGACGCAATGATGCCGACTGTAGGAGGAAAGCCGAGTCATTGAATGTGTAAGCATCTCAGCGCTGGCAGGGGTCTCCACATGGCTGCTCCAGCACCCAGGGCTGCATCAGGGTAGGCCCATGTGGCTTCTCCTTGGGGATGTCTTGCAGGAAGTGAGCCTTGCCAGCAGAAGCAGGCAACTGCTAAGGCAGCTGCACCCTGGTGCGACCATGAGCAAGCAAGAGACCTGAGAACTAGAAAGGCAAGGCTCACCGAGCCATTTATCCCTCTGCTCTTCAGTTAACCCCACATGTGTTTATCGGCCAGGTTGGCATAATAAACTGTCTCATTATCTATACAAGATAGGCAGGGTAAGCAATCCTAAGGAGACAGCGATGGGACTGATGATTCTGTTGGGGGGGGGGGATGGGAGGGAGGAGGGGAGCAGTAAGCCAATAATGATGGGGACAGGGGAATAGTTAGCATTCTAAAATTGATGGTGAGGAGGGTGTAGTTTTCCTGATTGTGTTTGATCAAATTGTATCTGAGGGGAATTACTGAGAGGTGAATGATAGGTAAACATGATAGTAGGGCAGGATGAAAGAAAAAGGAAAAAGGAAGAAAAATAAATAAATAAATATAAATGTGTATATCTGTAAATATATTTGTATATATATATATATATATATATATATATATATATATATATATATATATATATATATATATATATATATATATCTGTAAATACAACAAGGACGCAGTGGGACTTTGGGCCTCTACTTAAATCTACCTCAGTACAAGAATGAGTTGTTCTAATAATGTAGCAATATTTGATACTCACCTTCCTGACATTATTTCTGAAGACAAAGTGGGTATATAAGTAATTGTGGTAAAGAAAGCAGATGGTGCCTGGCTATTAAAATATATAGTATATGGGTCTTAAGGACTTGAAGATAAACAAGTGGCCATCGAGCTCAGCAGCAACAAAGTCCACATGGAAGAAGCCACCGTCTGTGATCAATCAGAAGTTGAAAAGCAAGCAATCAAATCGATGTGGTGTGGATGTAGTGGAGATCCAGAGCTCACCTGTAAGATGATTGGACAGTCCCTCTCAGAAGGGCCATGAGACAGGGATGATAAATCCAGGGTGTGGTATAGCACTGATGAAATACAAAACTATCCTGTAGTTCAGCGATTCTCAATCTGTGGGTCGTGATCCCTTTGGGGGTTGAATGACCTTTTCACAAGGGTCGCCCAATTCATAACAGTAGCAGAATTACAGTTATGATATAGCGATGAAAATAATTTTATGGTTGGGGGGGTCACCACAACATAAGGAACTATATTAAAGTGTCACAGCATTAGGAAGGTTGAGAACCACTGCTCTAGTTCTTTAATATTTTCTCCCTTTACCAATTTGGTTTTTTTTTTACATCATTAATCTTGTTAGACTTACGGATGTTCATTTGCACATTTAAGATTGTTCTATACATGAAAGCCAAGACAGATCACCCTTCAAAAACAGTGGCAGGAGTAATGGCTCCCTACGGGTGTGGGATGCGAGTGGGGTAAGGAAGCGCTGATAGCACTGGTGACTGTATAACTCCACTTGAGGGGAGTGAATCACAGAATTGTAGACGAATGGATCTATTGGATGGCATAAAATATGGCAAAAGAAAGAAAGAGTTCCTGTAAATAAATCAATCAAATAAGGGTTCCTGGGTGATAGGGTGTGAGAGGGAAGGAGGGGATAAAGCTGCTATCAAGGAGTTCAAGAAGAAAGAAGATGTTCTGAAACTGTGATAGCAATTGTACAATAATGCTTGACGTAATTGAACTATGGAATGTTATGCTGTCTGTAAGAGCTCCCAATAAAATGATCAATAAAAGAAAAGAGCCTCTTACATGAAGCGAAAGGTAATTAACAATAGGAAGAAAAGAAAAGATCCAAAGTGGATGTCAAAAGAGACTCTGAAACTGGCTCTTAATTGCAGAGTAACGATGACACATAGAAGAAATGAGGAAATTAAAGAGCTGAGCAGAAAATTCCAAAGGGCAGCTAGAGAAGACAGAGTAGAATAGTGTCAGGAAATGTGCCGGAATTAGAAAACTACAACGGAAGAACACACTCGGCATATCTTAGCACCGAATGAAAGAAAGACAAAATGCAAGCTATAAGTTGCAGCACTGAAAGATTCTGTGGACAAAATACTGAATGAGGCAGGGAGCATCCGAGAAGATGCAAAGAATACATGGCGTTCCTGCCCCAAAGAGAACGAGTCCACACGCACTTCAAGAGGTAGCAGCGGAGCAAGAACCGATGGTATTGAAGGAAGGCATTCAAATGGCACTAAAAGGATTGGCTATGCCAGGAATTGATGGTAAAGCCACTGAAATGTGTCAGACAGCTAATCACTCACTGGGGCACTCACTTATCTATGGGAAGCCAGGATGTTGGGAAGTCAGCTACGTGGTGAAATGAATAAGCCCAGTTCAAAGGAAAGTGACCCAACAAAATGCTCCATTCGAGGACAGGGAAAAAACGTCTGCTGAACATCGTCCGACAACTGCTGCAACAGTACTGGGGCAGGAAACGGCCAGAGGTTCAGGCCTGATTCAGAAGAGGACCTGGAACGAGGGGTGTCATGGCTGAGGTCAGATGGCTCTTGGCTGAAAAGAGAAAACACCAAGCATTTGCTTGTGAGGATCATACAGAGCATGCATAGCATTGAGAAGAATGGGAGTTCTACAACATGGCTTTGTCCCCCTGCAGAACCTCTGTGTGGGTCAGGAGGCAGTTGTGCAAATTGAATAGTGAAATACTGCATGGCTTAAAATCAGGAAAGGTGTGCATCAGGGTTGTATCCTCTCACCGTACGTATTCAATTTGTATGCTGAGCAAATGATCACAACGACTGGATGATATGAAGAAGAAGGGGGCACGAGGACTGGAAGAGGGCTTATGAACAACTTGCAATATGTAGATGACACAACTTTGCTTGCTGAAAATGAAGAGGACGTAGAAAACTTGCCCATGAAGATCAACGGTTGCAGTCTCCAGTATGGATGACAACTCAGTGTAAAGAAAAGCAAAATCCTCACAGCTGGACCATGACAAACAGAACTGAAGGTGTAAAGGAATTCATCTTACTGGGATCCATAATCAGTGCTCCAGATAGCAGTCATGAAGAGCTCAAACCATGCATGGTATTGGATAAATCTGCTGTGCAAGACCTATTTAAAGTGTTGATAAACCACGATGTTACTTTGGGGACTATGGTGTGCTTGACTCAAGCCAGGGTATTTTCAATGACCGCATATGCATGTGAAAATTGGGCAATGCATAAGGAAGACTGACTAAAATCACTGCGTTTGAACTACAGCATTGGCAAAGAATACTGAAAGTACCATAGACTGGCAAAAGAACAAACCAATCTGTCTTGGAAGAAATGCAGCCAGAATGCTCCTTGGAGGCAAGGACGGTGAGACTTCAGCTCAGGCACTTTAGACATGTAGTCAGGAGAGACCAGTTCCTGGAGAGGGACACCCTGCTTGGTAAAACAGAGGGGCAGCGAAAAAGAGGAAGGCCCTCACGGAGGTGGATTGACACCGTGGCTGGAACAGGGTGCTCAAACGTAACTACAATTGGGAGAATGATGGCGGGCCGCGCAGTGTTTCACCCCGCTGTATACAGGGTTGCTATCAGTCAGACAACGGGGTGGCAGCTAACAACAACAACAACAACAACATCATGAATCAGACCAACCTGAAGGCACAAAATAACTGCACTAAGGAAGGTTGTTAGGAACCCAATTGGTTGGACAGTAACTGGGTATGTTTCTTACCGCAGGAAACATTAGTGATTAGCGGTAGGATTTTCACCTTCCAAAGAGCTGAACACAAAATTTCAAAGGGCAGCTCAAGAAGATGACGTATGTCCTGCAACGAGAGTTAGAAAGCCACAAATCAAGAACGCACTCAGCATATCATATCGTAAGGAAAAAGAACAGAGGGAAACATTCAAGCCTCAGGGTGTAAACTGAAGGATTCTGTGAACAAAACATTCGCTGATGCGGGAAGCATCAAGAGATCTCAGTGGACCTGGGTGAGGGGAGGCGGGGAAGGAAGTGGGTGCTAACAAACCCAGGGACAAGTGATCTAAAATTCATGGCCAGGAGGGTGTCTGCGGCCTGGTATGGATTGATCAAGGGCGGTGTAACAGGGAGGAATTACTGAAACCCAAATAAAGGCTGAGCATGATAGTGGGACAAGAGGAAAGTCAAAGGAAACAGAGGAAAGATAAGGAGGCAAAAGGAATTTATAGAAGTCTAAATACAGGCAGGCGCATATGTAAATATATTTATATATGATGATGGGTAACTAGATCTATGTGCATATATTTATAGGTATAGTATTAAGGTAGCAGATGGACATTGGGTCTCTACTCAAGCACTCCCTCAATGCCAGAACACTTTGTTCTATTAACCTGGCATTCCATGATGCTCACCTTCTCGACACAATCACGGAAGACAAATGCGTGCATAAGCAAATGTGGTGAAGAAAGCTGATGGGGCCCAGCTATCAAAAGATAGCGCATCTGGGGTCTTAAAGGCTTGAAGATAAACAAGCGACCATCTAGCTCAGAAGCAACAAAGTCCACATGGAGGAAGCACATCAGCCTATGTGATCATGAGGTGTCGATAGGATCAGGTATCAGGCATCAAAGACGCAGGACAAAATAATCATATCATTGTGAATAAGGGGGAGTGCAGAATGGAGACCCAAAGTCCATCTGTAGAAAAATGAACATCCCCTTACAGAAGGGTCTTGGGGAGGATGAGCCAGTCAGGGTGCAGTATAGCACCATTGAAACATACAACTTTCCTTTAGTTCTTTAATGCTTCCCTCCTGCCACTATCATGACCCCAATTCTACCTTAAAAATCCAGCTAGACCAGAGCATGTATATGGGTACAGATAAGAGCTGAAAACACAGGGAATCCAGGACAGATAAATACCTCAGGGTCAATATTGAGAGCAGCCAAACGAGGAGAGTAAGAGGTTGGGGGGGGGGGGGGAGAAAAGGGAAACTGATCACAATGCTCTACATATAATCCCCTCCCAAGGGGACAGACAACAGAAAAGTGGGTAAAGGGAGACAATCATCAGTGTAAGACATGAAAAAATAATAATAATCTTTAAACTATCAAGGGTTCATAAGGGAGGGTGAAAGAGGGAGGGGAAAAAGTAGAAGCTGATACCAAGGGCTCAAGTAGAAAGAAAATGTTTTGAAAATGAACATGGTACAAATGTGCTTGACACGAGGTATGGATGTATGGATTGTGATGAGTTATACGAGCCCTCAATAAAATGATTAAAAGAGAGAGTGAGAAAATAGATTTTGGTATATTAGCAACAATATTGTGGTAAGTACATTTTGTGAACCTATACAAATAAATTTTGTGGATGAAGTAGTAATTAAAGGAAAAAACAAAAACCGAAAACCAAACTCACGGCCATCCAGTCATGCAAACCCTATAAAACAGGTTAGAACAGCCCCTGTGAGATTCCAAGACTCTTACAGGAGTACAAAATACAGTCTTTCTCCCAATTAAACCAAAACAAACAAAGCCACTGCCATTGAGTTCATGCCAATTCATAGTGACCCTACAGGGCAGGATAGAACTAACTCTTCACAAGAGTAGAAAGCCTAGTTCAGTGGTTCTCAACCTTCCTAATGCCGCTACCATGTAATACAGGTCCTCATGTGTGGTGACCCCCAACCATAAAGTTATTTTCACTGCTACTTCATAACTGTAATTTTGCTACTGTCATGAATCGTAATGTAAATATCTGGTATGCGGGATGTATTTTCATTGTTACAAATTGAACATAATTAAAGCACAAAACAATATGTAATTATATATTGTGAAATATTTATTTTTAATTACAAATAATAAAATTTTGTCCTGAAGCATGGTGTAGCACGGTAACAGTCTACACACCGGATTCTCGTATGTGGGTGTATCAGCATGTGGGCAGACACCCCTGGATAAGATAGAGGAATGATGTCGTCTTTCCGAGAGTCATAACGTTGCAATTAAGTGTAGAAAACTTTTCCAGGCCAACTTTGTTGTTAGTAGTCGTATAATCTTGGAAATATTTAAGTCACTTTAAACAATTGCCAGCCACACATGATGTATGGTTACAAAGCATAAAAGACATTCCTGAGGGGTCTGCACGAGCGGGCACCAGAGGAGGCCCGTGGGGCCAGCGGTGACACCGTGGTTAAGTAGAGCATGTGGGCGAGCCTCCGGAAGCCACCAGCCCCACCGGGCTGGGACCCCGTGTGACAGGTCGAGCGCCCACGGCGCCCCATCGCGCCAGCCCCACGGGACACTCGACGGCCCCGCCCCTACCTGAAGGAGGCACCGCCCGGAGGCACAGTCGCCGTCTGGAGCTCGGCAGTGAGACATGGTCAGGACGCGGGCGATCGTGGCACGGGCGTGCGGTGGCCGCTCGGCCCGGGCTCCCTCGCAGTCTTCGGGCGCAAGCAGGCGGCGCGCAGGGCACCCCGGAGGCGGGGCGGATCGCACAGGAGGCGGGGCTTAAAAGGGCCTCCTCTCCCGGGTGATTCCGCGGCGCCAATGGCTACGCGGGGGTGGAGCCAACGGGGCAGGAGGCGGAGCTCAGAAGGCTGCTTGCCGCTTCGCCTTAAAGGCACAGCGGGCAGTTTCGGGGCGTGGTCAACCCCTTGGGAGGCGGGGCCTGGGCGGGCCTGGATGGCTGGACGGTCAGGCTGTGCAGCGGGCAGCCCGCGAGAAGGCCGGGAAGATGGCGGCCTCCTGGAGGCTAGGCTGTGACCCCCGCGTGTTTCGCTATCTCTTGCTTTTCCGTGGCCCACGAAGCCCCCAGCTGCTTAGGGGGGCTGCCGGGTGCTCTGCCGGCCGCGCGGCTGGTTGGAGATGGTTTCACAGGACGCAGTGGACGCGCGGTGAGTGGCTGGGCTCGCTCAGCGGCTGTGCGCTGAGCAGTCTTAGTAGGGCTAGCTAGCATCGAGGCCTGAGTCTGGGTGTAGAGGTTCCGGGGCTCCCCTTCTGTGCGTTACCCCTCGGGGAGGGCTCCGCGAGCTTGGCCCAGTGCACGCCGCAGAGGACTCTCTTGGGAGGTGGGAGAACTGGACTCCATTGATGGGCCCCTCGTGTGAGTGGCTTCCCCGTGACCTTGATTTAGGATGTGGGTTATTGGGAGGGAGGCGGAGAAAGGTCCTAAATGCACCTCTCTCTAGCCCGTCCGCAGTCACGTTTCGTATTCTTCTGACCTCATCAAGTAGCTCGCCCGAGGGGAAGCTGCCCAGGATGAGTGGGACCCCAAACCACGGGTAGCCGTTCATAGGCATTTCCTAGACCCCTCTGCATTGGGAGATTTTTTTTTTTCTTACCAGGCCAGTCGGGTTGCTGTACGGGGGACTTGTACTGGATTTCATTTGTAAATTGCTGCGGCGTTGCAGAAGCTCCCAGTGACTTACATTCCTTTTGTTAGGAGGGGGATCATAGAGATTTACTGTGGAAAATTGTCGCTCACTAACAATGTTGACAAAGAGCATGCAAGGTATCATTTCCTTACATGAGGCGGAAAATTCTTAAGAATATATAGTGTCCTGTTTATCACCTGTCAATCATCATTCCTGGAATTCTACAAAATTAGTTTATTTTAAACTAGGTATAGTAGGTGTCTATATTCTGTGCTACCTAGTGCTCAGGGGTGGGGGGATGGGGAATCCAGAAATTTCACAAGCTCACTGCCATCATGTCAGTTTTTACTTAAGGCAACCCTCTAGGACAGAGTTGAATTCCACATGTGGTTTTCAGAGACCGCGACTCTTTGAGGGAGTAGAAAGGCTAGTCTTTCACCTGCGATTTGGTAGTTTCGAGCTGTCGAGCCTGCAGTTTGCAGCCCAAAGCATAACCAACTCAACCATCAGAAGTACTTTGGAATGAAATAAATAGACAAATAAATAATGAGGTTCACAAAGTCACACAATTTGTAAGCTTGAATACAGTGCTGTTTCCAAAGATTAGGTGACAGAATTAATTTTGGTGTGTTCAGAATATGGTTTCATCCAGTCATCTATGGAACAGTGGACTTTCTGCACCCACTCTCCTAAGTTTGTTAAAAATGGGCACTTCCCATAGCTCCTCAAGAGTCTTTCTGTTGGAGCCCAGGCATCTCCTTTTTTGCAAACACCCTGAGGTGAGTTTTGATGAAGGTGTTTGATGAGATTACACTGAAAGACATGCTACCCAAGAAAACCATGGCATATTAAAAAGCCCATGATTCATTCCTGATAACAGCTGAGTCGAGTTGGTATCTGCTAACTGGAGAAAAATACCGAGACTCCGGGAAATTGGAAAATTAAGTAGATCTCCCTTATAATATTAAAGAATGATAGGGCACACACATTCATATTCATCTCACATTGGCCATGTTATTGGGAGAGCCGAGTCCCTGGAACCTTTTCGGGGACATGGAGCTTGGTAAAGTGGAGCAGAAGTATACAAGACAAAGAGCCCTGACCAGGGATTGACATGTTGGCTGCACAATGCCCAAGGCTGGGCAGTGTTTCATTGACTTGTGCATAGGCTCGCTAGGAGTCAAAAATGACTCAACGCACCTAATAACTAGATAAAGATTTTTTTTCCACCATAACTTTTGAGGCCCCCTTGTGTGCACGTGTGTTTAAACACATTTCAGTACGATCTGGAGCATCGCTGACATGGGTTAAAGCTGCAACCTGGCGGTCGATGGCTTGAACCCAGAAGCAGCTCCTCAGAACAGTGAAGACATTCCGCTTTTTAAAAGAATTGTGGCCTTGGAAATCCGATGGTGCAGTACGACTCTGCCTGGTAGTGTTACAGTGCCTTGGACTTGACTTGATAGCGGTGGGTTGACTTTGGTGGGCTTTGTAATCTCTCCATGGTTAATTAACTATAGTAAATGGCCTAAGCCATTCACCTAACAGTCAGTTCCAATTCATGGTGATCCTTGTGTCTCTGAGTGGAACTTCTCTGTAGGGTTTTCCAATGGCTGATTTTTCAGAGATAGTTCACCAGGTACCTGGGTGGACTACAACCACCAATTTTTTGGTTGGAAGCAGAGCAGGCTAGCCTTTTGCCACCCTCCAGGGACTCCATGTAGTTATCGCCTATGAAGTATAACAGTGTATCCCTGCCACCTCCTCTTTTTTAGGGGATCTATGGGAACTTTCATATAATTTCACTTGGCATCCAGTGACACATTTTCAAGGTGGCCTGCTGGAAAGAGGAAATAGTTTGTGGCTGTAGAGTATTTCTCTGCTGTGTGAAATACTTCAAAAACTGAAGAACTATTTTGCAATACTGGTGTATTAGTACATTTCATTGTGCCATCATGATAAAGAATTTTTTAAAATCACTCCACCTATAGATTAGCAAAAGATGAATGAACACACATGTGTTAGTCTGGGTACTTTAGAGAAACAAATCCACAGAAACTCATGTATAAGAGAGAATTTTATATAAAGGGTAAGTGCACATCAAGAAAATATCCCAACCCAGTGCTGCCCAAGCCCATAAGTTCAACATTAACCCATATGTCCGACACCAATCCACAAAGTTCATAATCTCACAAAACACAAGCAATGAAGCCGACTGCAGGAGGAAAGCCGAGTCAGTGAGCGTGTAAGCATCTCAGCGCTTACAGGGGTCTCCACACGGCTGCTCCAACACTCAGGGCTACATCGGGGTAGGTCCACGTGGCTTCTCAGGGATGTCTTTCAGGAAGTGAGCCTTGCCAGCTGAAGCAGGTAACTGGCTAAGACAGCTGCACCCTGGTCCTACTATCAGAGAGCAAGAGATCCGAGAACTAGAGAGATAAGGCTCACTGAGCCATTTATTTGTCTGCCCTTCAATTAACCCCACATGTGTTTTATCGGCCAGATTGGCACAATAAACTAACTACCCCAACACACAACAGGAGAACAGCCATAGAAAACCACAGAGGACATACTACTCATGGGTCAGGTTCTATGGACTCAATTGTAACTGGCAAAGAGATGTACATGGCTAGTGGATACAATGAAATAAGTATGTGCAATGGACAAGTTGGTAAGTAACTGGGATGGAGAACTGAATTGAGAACTGGGCTTGGGTAAAATTCAGTTGTGCACCCAGACTGTCCAAGTCCTCCTCACTTTGAGCCAGTACAATTGTGCCATCTACACATCATGAGTTGTTCATAAGCCTTCCTTCAATCCGGAGCCTTAGTCTTCTTCACCTAATGCAGTTTCTCTGAGAATTTGCTTAACATACAAATTGGATAAGTGATGAGAGGCTACTACCCTGACCATTTCTGATTGTAAATCTTGCCGTATTCCCTTGTCCCCACAACTGCCTCTTGACTTGGGTATAAGCTCCACATGAACACAATGAAGTGTTCTGGAATTCCCATTCTTCTCATGCTGTCCATAGTTTGTTACAATCCACACTGTCAAATACCTTGGCACAGTCCATAAAACACAAGAAAACATCTTTTTTGAATTCTGCTTTTAGCCAAGATCCATCTGACATCAGCAGTGATACCCCCTGTTCCACATCCCCTCTGAATTGGCCTGAACTTCTGGCAGCTCCCTGTCAATGGCCTGCTGCAGTGGCTGCAGGATGGTCCCCGCCTCGTGCATAATCTGTCAAAACCGTCTTGTGTGTAGACGAGTACAGTGATACCTCCAAATTCATGTTTGAACATTGAAAAATTCACTCCAAATTCATGTTTGAACATTGACAAATTTGAGAACTGAACATATTTTTCATTTAAGAAATAATAATTTCTTACGATTCTTGCAGTTTTCCTCTTAGCGTACCTGCTGTTATTGCTAACTTTCTTTGGAGCAATGGTTAAGATAGTTTATGCAAATAAAACGCAGAAACCACTAATGACTAATAGAAAGCCAAATACCGTATATACTCGAATATAAGTTGACCTGAATATAAGCCGAGGTACCTAATTATTACCTGGGAAACCAGAAAAACTGATTGACTCGGGTATAAGCCTAGGGTGGAAAATGCAGAAGCTATTGGTGAGTTTCAATAATCAAAACAAATGAAAATAAAATTACTAAAAATTGAGACATCTGTGGGGTAATGTATTTAAATATTTATTTATATTTTTTTTAAATGAATAAATCTTTTTATTGGGACTCATACAACTCTTATCACAATCCATACATACATCAATTGAGCAAAGCACCCTTATACATTCGTTGACCTCGTCCTTCTCAAAATTCGCCTTCCACTTGGGTTCCTGGAATCAGCTCGGTTTCCTTTTTTTTCCTCCTGCTCCCTCTCTGCTCCCCCCTTCCCTCTGTACTCTTAATAGTTTATAAATCATTATTTTATCTTATCTTTTTTCTTTTTTCTTCTTTTACATTTTATTAGGGACTCCAACAACTCTTACCACAATCCATACATATACATACATCAATTGTACAAAGCACACCCATACACTCCCTGTCCCAATCACTCTCAAGGCATTTGCTCTTCACCCAAGCCCCTTGCATCAGGTCCTCCTTTTTTTCCCCCGCTCCCTCCCTTTTCCCCCCTCCCTCATATGCCCTTGGTAATTTATACCTCGTTATTTTGTCATATCTTATTTATATCATATTTTAAATAAAAACATAAATAAAAGGACAAGTCATTTAACGTTAGTAAACCAGCACAGTAAGTGGAAAATAGGTTCAACAAAAACAATAAGGTATCAACAATGATACCTTAAAAGTACTATTCCCTGAGCTCAATCAGCAACCGAGCTAAAATGTAAAGAGTTAAAATCCTTCAAAACTGGATTCCTCATCACCATCCGTATCCCAGTGCAGAGCTTCAGCTGGTGTGAGGTAATCATAGACGCTGTCCTCACTGAGATCGCCGTCATCACCATCACTGCTGTCATTTTCATACAAAGCGCAGTCTTCACTGCCATCCATAGCATTCCTGATACTACATTTCTGGAAGGCACGTGGCACCATGTCTTCTGGAATGTCTTCCCATGCATCTCGAACCCACTTTGCTATTAACTCTATTTCAGGCTTCATGAGATTTCCTCCTTTTGTTAGTGGACTTGACCAGATGATATCCACTCATGCCACATCCTTCGCACACGGTCTTTAAAAGGCTTATTGAACGATACACGTCATAGGATGGCTCTGATTGGTTAGATGTGAGTAAACAAACATTCAAAGCCCTGCAGTGTCAGCGGGGCTCTGAATGAACAGCGGAGAAACGGCAATCTCCCGCGAGATAACGGGTGCTCATCCCGTTACCTGGGGGGGGGTCAGCGAGATGCTACACCCCGCTGGGGTACCACTGACCCGTGTATAAGCCAAACCCCAGTTTTTTAGCACAAAAAATACACGAGTATATATGGGAGTTGGTTCTGTGGTCCCAGAATTACACTTGTAAATAAATTTGCAATGGAGCTTTTTAGCCTCCCATATCACCACCTCAGATACACTATTGGTTTCTGATTTAGCCAAATTAACAATAACTTTTCAACTTCTTTGATGTTCTGGGTCTCCCCTCCCCCCAAACTTTAATAATGTCAACCTAGCCATGTTGTATTCGACCTCTGATTCAAATTCTGTGATTTCTTACGTTTCTTGCAGTTTTCCTCTTAGTGTACCTGCTGTTATTGCTAACTTTCTTTGGAGCGATGGTTACGAAACCACAATGACTAATGTTTTCACGCACTAACACGAGCACAACATGGTGTTGTCTGCGCTAGAGCGGAGCGGGGGTCTGCTGCGAGCCTGGGACACATGCCACACTGTCCACCCATGCTGGCTTTTCTCTCAAGTCAGATTGCCAGTTCAACTCTCACGCTAAGTTAATGAGCACCAAGCAGGTGTTTTTTTTGAACTTTGCTGTTGGAGTCATGGAAAGTTCGAAGTTGGACACCTAGATTATCACTGTTTATGTGGTGGTGCTAAATGAGGGGCAGATGCAGTGTTTCATAGAAGGGGTAGGAGGGGGGCAGATCGCAGACACCCAACCCATTGTTGTCCAGGTGACTCCACGGTGCCCCCCATATGATGGCATGGAACTGTGCCCGAGGATAAAGAGCACGCCCATCCCCCCCCCGATTGTTGTTGTTCTCACTATACTAGACGGCAAAGTGCAAGCATGTGTGGTTTTGAAAGAGTCTAAGAAATCCCATGCGCTCTAATTGACTGCTGTAAGTGATTTCAGGAAATGAAAAGATTTTGCAGAATTTTTTGGAAAGAGTTTTGATTATTCTAATTTTCAGTGAAAAGAATCTATAAATGGCAGAGATAACTTAGGAAAACATTAACTAGGATTCTAAATACGGCTTCCACAGTTGCTGTTATTGCAGCATAAACAGACACATGTATCTCCAGTGCCACTGAGCCCCTTCTGACTGAATATCCCTACGGAGGGTTTCTGAGACTAACTCTGGGCTGAAGGTGACCCTCAGTTACACCTCCAACATCCTGGCACACTTCCCAAGGTGACTGCCCGTATTTTTAATGTAGCTATTCTGTCAGACAATTTAGCTTTTTTGGTAAGGTTTATAGTTATGTCCACTTAAAAAGAAAAGCACCTTTTTGGTGAATTACAGACTTGTGAATATTAGTCATATATGTGGGTATGCAAATTAATTCAAATTTTGTGGTTATTCAAAACCAAGCCAAACCCATTGCCACCAAGTTGATTCCAACTCATAGCAACCATATCAGGTAGAGTAACTGGCACATGGGGTTTCAAAGATGGTCCATCTTTACAGAAGCAGACTGGCACGTCTTACTCCCACAGTGTCTGGTGGAGCACATAACCACTGCTTCACACTGGGCGCTGCCATCAACTGCTGTAAACTGTCTCTTCCAGCAATGGTCTTGTGACCCCCCGAACCTTTAGACTGTTGTCATTCTCATTAGGTACTGTGACACCGTGCGTTGTGACCCCTTTATGCACTGTGCATTGCTCTGTTGAAGCCCCGTGCCAGTCTTTTGGAGGGCCTTCCTTTTGCATGACTGCCAAGTGTTACGGGCTTTTCCAAGGACTGCATTGGAAAACCACCTCTAAGGAGCATCTCGCTGCATTTCTACCAACATGGATGGGATTGCTTTCTGTGGTCTCTTCTTTGCCAACACCATAATTCAGAGGCGTTCCTTCTGCTGTTTTCCTTTCATAGTGTGCACATTTGCATACATAGGAGGTGACTGGAGTACCGTGACTTGGATCAGGCACACCCTAGTACTCACTCAAATAACACCGTTGCCTTTTGACACTTAAGAGGCCTCTTGCACACATTGGCCCAATGCAAATCAGCTGGCGTCCTGAGAAGACAGGATATTCTACTAAAATGTACTGAGGCTTACAGTCAGAAAACCCCAGGGCAGAACTCTGCGTTGCTCAAGCTGAAAGAACCGAACCTTTCAGTTGCACAATATTAAACACCTCTGTGGGCCCAACAGTGAATGGCACAGGGAGCCCCAAAAGGAGGCGGGAGGAAGACATCGCGTCTGTGTACCCAAAGAACAAAACAAACAAAGAACCAGAAAGACAAGAATGAGAGGGGGGGTATCTATGTAGATAAGACTGTGGCCCACTGAAAGAAGATGACCCATTTTGTCTGTACAAACAGAATGTCTGCAGCCCGCGAGGGGCAGAGTCATACAGATGAGGTCTTGGAACCCTTGTATAGAATCAGCCAGTCTTACCATCTCACAAAGTGTATAGGCAGCTAATCCCAAAGGTGGTAGTGCTCTTGGTATCTTTAAGAAGAGCTGGGTAATTTGAACCCAGAGTCCCTGAGCTGAGAAACCTATACCCTGGAGACAGTTGCAGCACTACACAGAAATGGGGGTGGACCCCAAGAAACAGCATCAAGCGTGGCAGAGCTCACCGTCAGGAGCGGCAGCAGTGGAGCTAGGACTCTGCAGTGGACCACCCAGCCCAGGGAACAAGAGCTTAGGGACTTCAATCAGTCCTGACTCGGCTACTGAAATAGCTGTGACATTTGCTGGAGCAGAAGCAGCCCTAGTCAGAGTACTCTAGCCTGAATGACAACCTGTCACTCTGGTAAATCCTGTCCTGGGGAGTATGTTCTGCCAGGCATGCGTCGAGGCAGCGATGAATTAACTAAATCCAGCCGAACAGTAGAAAGTGCTGGGGAAGACTGGCTGGTGTCAGAATTTGTAAAAGAGGAAAGTGACCCAATAGATTGGGAAGTTCCCGAGCAGAATCAATAACACATGCAAGTAAAAGCTGACTGTGAAATGCAGTTAAAATGCAGTTCCAGAGTTGGTGCACATTTTTAGTGAGAATGAGACGTGAGTAGGTTTTAAAACTTGAAAAGGAACCTTAAGTCTGGCACTTCTAGGGTCCACCTTCTTAACCAGCTCCTGTGCCCACGTACTCTTTGCCAGGTCACCTAAGAACTTCCAATACGGTATTTGAACCTTAAGCAAGCATTTTCACCATGTTACAAAAGAAGAAGCCGGCACAAAACTGTTGAGAGTCTAGGAAGTATCAGAGCCATGTTTGAATTCCAGCACCCACTCTTTAAGTCATTGTGCCATGCTGCTGCTTGTTAAGTTTTTTTGGAAAATAGAACAATTCATTAACATAGTAATATATGCATCTCATTTAAATAGTCAGAACTAAAAATCTAACTGAACTAGGAACCGCAGTTCCCTGCCCTACCTCACTCCTCTGTCTTCTGTATCAGGAACCATCTTTGCCTTAGTTATTTCTCCAGTTATTTGCTCATCACTCTGCTTCTAAAGACTATGTGTTTGCTGGTTCGCTGTCACCTTGAATGAGCCTCGTCATAGATATTATCTGTGGATTTCTGCTGGGCAGTCTGTCTCCCCATGTGGTTATTTTGCAGTCCCTAGCTAAATCAGAATTCATTCTTCACACTGTTAGGCTCCTAAGTATAGAGCTGAAGTGTATGTGCAGTGCATTATGTACTGTCACTTATTAGGACTTTTCTTGCTTTTTGCCTTTCCTAAAGTTAATCATTTCCTTTTAAGATTTTGTCCTGTTTCCTTTGGAGCTGTCGCCACACAGGAGTCCTGCTAGCACAGTGATGACATGTCTTAGCTGCCAGCTGAGAGGGCAGTGGTGGCAACCTGCAAACCACCTAGGGGAGAGAACGGAGGCGCACGGCTCGGAACGCGTACAGCTTTGGAAACAAAGGCAATTCTGTTCTGTGCTTAACGGTGACTGTGCTGAGCTGTGCTCGGCTGCAGTGTTTGGATTGTTAATTCTTCCCTGACAATTTCTGTAACATCATTCACATTCAACCATCACTCCGGTTCTTTTTGTCGGCCCTCATGCTGTACTGGTTACACGTTGGGCTGCGATTCACAAAGTGTGCAGTCGGAAACCTCTAGCCACTCTCAGGAGAAAGACAAGGCTTTCTGCTTATGTAAAAAGTTCTCTCCTGTCCTGTAGGGTCATTATGGGTTGGCATCTACCCCGTGGCAGTGAGTGTTGAGATACATCATGGAAGGAAGCTTAGTGGTGCTGTGGGGTCAGCAGTTCAAACCCAGTAGCTGCTCCTTGGGAGAACGAGGAGGCTGTCTACGCCCATAAAGATTTACAACCCCTCAGAAGCCCTATATAGAGTCAATATGGGTCAGAATCGACTCAGTAACCGTGGGTTTATTTGTTACTAGGAGTCCTAATGGTGCTGTTAGCTTAGCACCAATTGGATTGCTTACCCCAAGGTTGGTGGTTCAAACACACCAGCTGCTCTTTGGGAGAGAGATGAAGCTATGTGCTTCTATAAAGATTCATAGCCTTGGAACCCTATGTAGGGCTGCCCGAGAGCCAGAACCATCTCGGTGGCAGTGGCTGCTTGGTGGTGTGTCAGTAGCTGTGCATTCCAAGGAGCCTCTCTGAGCTGCTTTCATCCTGTGCCCAGTCTGCTGGAGGGGGAGGGGGGGGGTCTTCACAGCACTCAGTTCCTTTTATTTAGCCCTGGGAAGTCCCTGGTGTCAATCAGCTTTCCCCAAAACCGAGCTCAGGAGCAGAATCAACTTGGTGGTGGGGGTAGAAGAGGGACCATAGACTCAACAGTAACGTTTAGAAGGGGATGTGTAGAGTTTACAGCTAACTCCCCACAGAATTTGGCCTTTGTCCGTGGCTCCTGACATGGAATTTCTTCCGTACCTTATCTCTAAGGTCTCCAGTTCACCTCAGGGTTCATGCAACTTGAAGTAATTGGGGTAGTGTCTGAAAAGGTCTCGCTGGAAGGGGAAGGGGGACTGGCGCTGGGGTTCCATCAGCCAGGCCTGCATACAGCTCAGCTCAGGACCCCATGCACTTGCTTGTGCTGGGGAGGGAAGTGCTCTTCAGGGAACCTGGACCTGTCAAACCCAAGGGAGCAGGGAGCCAGCAGGTCCACAGTAAGATAGGCTGGGGGGCCCTGAGTTTGGCTGGCCTCTTGAGGGAGCTGTGGAAACCTCCTGAACTTGCATCTAGAAGGTCAAGACTGAGGGTGTTATAAGGACCCCTAAGTTTTCAGCTAGTGTCTGAAGCCAAGGGCAGCCTGGAGGGCTGCATTGAACTTGTGAGATCTGGTCTCATTCCAGGGGGTATTCGGGCCCTAGGGAGAAGGGCCGTAGGAGTGAGAAGTCGAATTAAATAGATCTGAATTGGATTTACTTGACTCTTTTCCACATTGAACTTACATCCTTTCAGGGAGGAATCACAATGTGCCCTTTGCCGTCTGCGGTCTATGGACTTGGGCCCTCGCAGTCTGTTCTTACACCACAGCAGCTGATTGAATAGTGACTACTTCTATGGCAAGCGTGTATTTTCCTCCTCTGAGCAGCACCCCTCCCAAAAGTTTGCCTTAGCTCCCTTTATTCCAAGCAGCGGGTACTGTCCCTCTGCCCACGCTGGCTCCTAAATAACCTGCGCTTAGCCTGCACCATTTCATCCAGCCTGCAGGTGGCAGACTTGTTTTACTTATGCGGCAGCGTTAAAGGTTCAGTGCTATTTAATGAGTGCTGGCATTCGGAGAAGTGATTTAATCAGCTGCATCTTTCCCTATTAGAGGAGAAGTAGATTAATGTTAGGGACGGAGGCTCCCTCAGAAAGTGCCGGGTAATTTACTTCTTCATTTGGTCCGTCTTCGTTTCATGATCCTAGCGAGCTTGGATTGTAGTTCTCTGAATGGACTGTACCATATGTAAACCGCTGACATGCCTTAATTACTTTCGTCAGCGTAATGGAGCTGCGATTGGCTTCATATGAACCACAAAGCAATTTGTTCTGCATTTGTATTTTAAGAGTTTTCTGGTATTCAGTTTCTTTTCTTCAATCTGGAGACCTTTCAGTACTCTTATATTGATCATCAATTTAATGCGTTAATATAATTGATTTTACTTAAGTAAGCAGTGCTTTTGTTCCTACTGGAAGAAAGAGATAAGCTAGGGACAAGGAATTAGATTGGTGCATCGTATTTGAAGTTGAAGACAAAATTAAGCTGTAGAAAAATTGGAAGAGCAAATTTGGGATTATGTGGAAATTGCTTAGAGAAACTCTTATAAAAAATAACCAAAGGTTGCATGTATGCCCAATGTAGCAGGTAAGGCAGCAATGCGCTGAGCAAAACCATCTTGATTTATTCTGTTGAGAGAGAAAGTGAACATAGTTCTAATGACGAGTTTGGGCGGGGGTGGGGGGGGGGTTCCAGGAGCCCAAGTTGACTCCATGATACTTGGTGGTGGAATGATTTTTATGTGAGTATACTTTCAAAATTAGTCCACTTGTTTTATAAAAATGACAAAACTTAAAATGGCTGTGGTGGTGTGTGCCGCCAGGTGGTGTTTCCAATGCATAGCAACCCCATAGAGATAGATTGATACATACCTGACAGAGTAGACCTACCTCATAGGATGCCTGGGGCTCCAGTCCTTACAGGAGGAGCCTTGTTGGCCTAGTGGTGACACACTGCACTGCAATCTGAAAGGTTGGCGTTCAAAACCACCAGCCACTCCTCAGGAGAAAGATGGAGCTTTCTACTTCGAGAAAGTAAAGAGTCTTGGACTCTCACGGGGGCAGTTCTACCCTCGCCTACAAGGTCACTATGAGTTGTCATCAACTCTGGCAGTGAGAATCTGCACAGGATCCCATTGTTAGATCTCTCCCCCAGAGACTTGCTGGTGAGCTCTGTCTCAGCCTTCTGGGTTAGTAGCCCAGTATTTGTCAATAAAGACCCTCCCACCACCACTGAGTCGATTCGGCCCACTGGGACCCCGCAGGACTGTGTAGGAGTTTCCCCGTTGGGGCTCTAAAGCTGTAAATCTTTATGTGGCAGAAAGCCTCATCTTTTTACCCCTGGGAAACTAGTGGATTCAAACTGCTGACCTTGAGGTTAGCAGCACAGCATATAATAACCCATCATGCTTCTGGGCACATTCAAACGGTAACTAAATCATAACTAAAATATAGGTGATGCTTTGAGGACTAATTGAAATTGTATGACCATGAGCAGTTATTCTCTTTGCCATAGTTGTGCCCAGTTAAAATTGGTAAAAATATAATTTGTACACATGTAAACTGTTCTCATTTTGACAGGTGAAACGTAGAATGAATTAAGTGGAATGAAGTGGGAGGCTCTTTAATTTCTGATGAAGTGAAATACAATTTCAGGGGAGTCTAGAAAGGCCCACACTATCTCACTAGGGTTGACAGCAGCTATAAAAGATCAATATTAATAACTTACGTGCAGCCTGTCACTCAGAGCTGGATATTATGATTGTATAATTACTTTCCCTTTGGAAAAGTACATTTGGAAAAGAGAGATTATGCTGATCAAAAGACACAGTAGAATGGAATATGTATTGTTCTTAATAAATGAATGCTTATGTTTTACAGTGGTTTTGTGTGACCGAGGACAAATTGGTTAATCAGAAAATATATTACCTATTTTTCTCTCCATAATAAGCTAGTATAATCAATCAAGAGATAGTACTAATACATGAAAATATCGAAAAATGCCTTTCTTGCTTTTTTGTTGCCTTCATTTCAGAGTAAGAAGAGTGATCTGCTAGTTTTTAATGAGAAAAGCAATTTCAATTCATGCATGAAGGGTGGTTATAAGAGGAATGATTATGTTCTTTTTTATTTATTCTTTTTAATTCTTGAGGTTTTTAATGCTGGAGATTTAGAAAATATTTCATAAATGCATGTGTAGTCCTTTTGTCTGGGATACTGGAAACGGCAGGTCTCAGGTGCATGATTACAATAGCAGGTGGACTCTGGGACAAATACGAACTGGGGTGTGACAGCTGGACAAAGAGGTACAAACTCTGAAGGGAGACTTACTTTCCAGAGAACTGACTAAGCTTTCCTCATCAATTCGAACCTCCATCCTTCCCTTGATCATTTTACCTGTAAGGGTTTATTGTATCAATAAAAGGTGGAACCGAAGAATGACGAAACCTGCCACTCCTTTTTCTCCTTTAATCTTGTAATCAACTGGCCTGACAATGTCTGTGGAATGCTAGGGAGCTGTGGAAAGGATTCTACGAAGAAAGAATTGTATTGACAAGAACAAAACTTAGAGAATTTCGTGTTTCCTTAGTTAAGTACTGGCCACTTCACTTGCCTAGTTGGCAGTCTTGTGGGTTTGGGGACCCTCTTTTTCTCAGTCTTCTGCAGAGGACTTGATAGCAATTCCTTTGGACTCTTGGATGGCCTTGAGGTACGTTACGTTTTGGTGGTTACAATTTTCTCCTTTACCTTCCAGATGGCCCCATTAAGATACTCATGCCATCATTGTCCCCGACCATGGAAGAAGGGAACATTGTGAAATGGTTGAAAAAGGAAGGTGAGCAAGCATTTTACTAATGTCCTAAACGCTTTGTTATTTGACCATTTGCTTTTCCTCCTTTATCAATCAGGTTGTGGATTGGGATGATTACATGACTTGAATAGGCTTCTCTGACACTTACTATAGCTTTATTTAAATTTTTAAAAAATTTCGACGACAGCAAATTCTTTCTGGATTCAGCCTGTGCCTTTTTGCAAGTGGAGAATGCTACTAAGTATTTTCAGACCTGGGTCCAGGTTGTTTCGTCCTGGTACTTAGTCCCTTTTAATGTTAACACCAAGTACCTTTTAATGTTTAATGTTAACATTCAGTCTCTTAGTCCCTCTTAAAATAATATAGAAGTTTGTCATGATTCTATGTGTCGTTGTTTTTCTGAAGCTAGGCAGGTTGATTAAGAATTTCATGGGGCAGAACCAGTAAGAGCAACCCGAAAGAAACAGTACAGAAAGCTGTGGAAGAGGTTTTGGTCCTACCAGACAGTAGGGCGTAGTAGGAGCTTTAAAAGTCCGTGGAATTACATTAGTGAGAAAGGAAGAAATGGACCGTGCTGCACACAGTGCTCAAGTGAAAAAGGAAACGTCACAAGCACCAGGAGGGGGACACGTCCTTTGGACAGTCTGTGTACACCTGTTAGTGGAGTCAACGCCCGGCTCTCACTCAGACCTCAGGTGTAGGAGGGGAAGCTGACAACTCGAGTAATTTGGCTGTAACCTGGCCAAAACACAGTTAGTGAAAAACTTCCCAGTGACTCATGGGAAAAGATTTATATCAGAAAGAGTTAAGATCCCTGAAGATAGAAGAGGAGTTATCAACTTAATAGAAAAAATGATGGGTAAGATACAGGAACAAATGGTTCAAAGGAGAAAAAAAATGTCAGCAGCCCATTAAACATGGCGGAAATACAAACCTCTCTACTAATGAGAGCTACTTATACACAACACCAAGGAGCCTGGTGGTGCGAAAATTAAGCGCTCCTCGGCTAAGCCGCCTAGCTGCTCCCCCGAAGAAAGGCTTGGCCGTCTGCTCCCTGATGACAGCAGCCTTGGGGAGCTGATGGGGCAGCCCTCCTCGGTCACACGGGGCCGGCTCTGTGTCACCTAACATTTCCCACCAAGCTCATTCACGGGAATTAACATCTGGCCAGCTGTTCCGTGGATGAGGCTGCGGCAGGACACGGGCGTCCTCGGACACTGCTGGAGAGGGAATCAGTCTCGGAGCGCTCACAAGCAAGATAAGCCCAGGTTGATTTGTGCCGCTCACCAACCAGCAGCGAGCAGCTTTACCACATCACAGATTCTGCTTCGAGATAAATGGCTGCCATCTGTCTGTCCCAGCCCCTCACGTGCCACTTTCCTACAGAATCAAAGCCTCTTTTCAAAGGTAAAGTCCCAGTCAAGGACAGCGCTCCCCACTAAGCATGGGCTCACGTGTGCTTACCTACTAGTTTGTAGGGCACCGTTGCATTGTTTTGTTTGGTTTTTACCATATTGCATGCAGCTGTTTATTACAGGTTAAATAAGTCAGCACGAGGAAGTCCATGCTTGCCGTGCTATTGGGTGATTATTCCCCTGGCGGAAATGCGAACCTCTCAAAAAGCAAACTCACTGCTGGCGAGGCAATTGCAACTCATAGCGACCGTACAGCACAGTGTAGAACTGCCCCTGTGGGTTCTTGAAGTGCGACTCTTCGCAGGAGCAGAAAGCCTCGGCTTTCTCCCTAAGAGAGGCGCTGGTTTCTCCTGCCAGTCTGCTTGTCCAGAGTGACATCAGTGTTCCACTGAAAACGCACAGGCACGCTCACGAGTTCACTAATGGCCGTGCTGCTTGTGCAGCAAGAGGTCCAAGTAGCCTAAATCTAGGCTGTTGGAGCATGGCTGAGTAGCCAGCCACCAGGTAAAAATAATGAAGAATTTCTCTCTGTGTGGAGTGGTCATTGAAGACAAAGCACAGGCAGAGAAAGAAGTGGGCGTAGTATCATTTGCTTAAGAAAGTGGCAGGGGTGCTTTTGTTCTGAAACAATCGGACCAAGTGTAAAAGGGGAAAGAGAGGGGGAAACAGCAAATCGAGAATGAAAGGTGCGACCCAGGGAGTGGGGAACTTGTGTGCTTGCGGAGACTATTTAAATAGGCCCCTGTGCCTCTTCACATTTGAAAAACCAATTCTGAACGCTTTTTATCACTACAGCCATCTAAGCAGATATTGAGGGGGGGGGTGTAAGACTTCTTTCACATCTAGATGTGATACTATGAAATCTTTTCGATGTAAATTAAACTTACCACAGAGTGGGGAGTCACCAAGTGTCAGCAGCAGAGAGGAGAGCCAAAGCGCAGGAGGGGAAGTTGGGGTTGAGAGCCTGTGCCTCTGGAGAGGTGGTGAGATGGGAGCGGGGTTTGAGGAGGGGGCTTGGGGAATGAAGGAGAGGGGAACCTGAAGTTAGATTCAGGTTTGCATGAGGTATCTCTCAGACGTTTAAGGGAAGGTGGGCAACAGTTGGGTCATGAGAGGGAAGTCTGACTTGGAGATAGAAGATGGAGAGTTGACCGCATATGAATGGAATTCAAAGCCATTAGTTAACTGGCAAACTTTGACTTGGGATGATATAAACACAGAATGCCTCCTTCTCAAAATTTGTTGTTATCCATCTACCCTCATGAAGCTATGGGGTTCAAATGTGTAGTACTTGGGTTGTTGAGACCCCACAGGTAGAGAGCGAGAGTGGTCCCAGGCTGGCCTAGCCGAAGCCACTAGTCTAGGACGACACTGCCTCTGATTGACACCACACTGATTCCCAGATGAACTTCACTGCCCAAGAGTTCACAGGCTCACATTGAATGTGCCCCGGGAGCAGTCCTCCGGGCACCAGAGTCAGCGAGTATAGCAAGGAGGAAGACGCGATAGACTTCCAGGAACGTCTGTTCGTTGGGATTACTGGATGTGTGAATGCATGTCTGTAAAGATTAAACACGTGAGAGAAAAACTTGAAAGAGGAGAATGGACAGGGTCCGTTAAGTCCAGGTAGATTTCAAAAATAACAAGTAGGACTAGGAATGAAAAATAACGGGTTTTTTAATTAGGAGGCAAAAGAAACAGCAGCTCAAGGGTGAATTAAAGTGCAAGTAGATATGACTGGACCCAAAGCTGTGACCTGGAGGCCCCACTGCAGTGGAAAATATGAGCGAGGAGAAACCTGCCGGAGAAAATGAGAACCCAAGAGAGAAGTAGTACGTATCCACCCCCACAAAGGCAGGCGCTTGTGGCGTCTGAGAAACACAGGTGTCCTGGGAATGAAAGCCCAGCGCTTCGTCGGCAGGCACTTTGAGCCGTTGCCTCTTTCTGCATGGCTGCTGTCAGCTTTGAGAGTGATTGTCAGACTCTCGGAACGTTTCACTTAATAAATAATGTAATTCGTTGGGCTCTATTTTTAGCCTGCTTTTCCCTGGTGATTTATAGAGCTTTGGCTTTTTCTCCATTTCATATGACCAGGTGTTGGTATCATTAAATAATGATTCAGACACAGCACAGCCTTTTAGAGATTAGCACAAAGAGATTAGATTTCGTCATATTTGGGGGCCTGATAAGAAAGTCGATAAGAGGGTCCTTTGAGGCACGTTTCTCTGTCCAACTTGCAGCTCACTGGCTCCTAATAAGTGTTTCACCCGCACTAGGATGCCAGTGTGACACGAAGCCAGAGGTGGATTCTCTCCGCATTCTTTCTTCACTGTCTTTGCCATGTGCTATTTTCATAAAGGCCAGGATGTATTTTAAATCCCCAGAACGTGTTCCCTTCAAGTTGCTCTTCAGATCCACCCGTGCTGCCAACTGAGGCGCAAAGTTTGTCTCTTAATAGTCTGCAAACCATTGAGCATGACCTCAGGCTTTCTTCTCAGACTTGTAAAAGGCCACCATTGAGTTCTTTTGCTAAATGGTCTTGGGAACTAGAGCCCGTGGAATCCATTTGTCTTGTGCACTGTTTCCACGCACCTGACTTTCTTCCCTCTCCGGGGATGTCATCCAACATGGCTTGCTCACGAACTGTAAAGACCCTGGTCGCGACTTCCCAAGGCAGAGCGTAGAGCACGGTCCTGTGGACCTACATGTGTTCTCCACGAGGTGATCAAGGAATCGGGGTTTATCATCCATTGGAGAGCTGTCCCGTGCCACATCTGGATGTGAGTTGAGCCAGATGAAATGTGAGGTCTATCCTGCCCCTCAAAGGTGATAACTCGGTTTTTCTTTTTTGTTTTTAAAGTCATAAACCATGTGATAGGCTAGTCTATAAATTATTTCCATCTCTGCTGACTTAATGTGCCTTGAAAAATAGTTTTATGATGAGTGTTAGAATACCTCATTTCATTCTGCAGATTGAGTGAAAACAAGCATTGTAAAGAAATTACGTTGGAAAGGATTCGATGCCACCCATAATTTTGGAGCCTCTTGTAGTGCCTGAGTTGAGATGTAATTCCACATGTTAACCCGTTTGTTACTGTGAGGGAAAGTAGTGTGCTTTTGAGATTTTTCCTTTGATTAAAGCTGACATAGTTTATTTTTCATTAAAGAAAAGATCAGCTCTGCTGAATAAAACCACAAAAAATAGAAAATAGCAGACTGTAAATTCCCATCCAAATTGCATTAAAATCTTGAGAGTCTTGTAGCGCATTTTGTGAGAGAAGACTTAAGGGCATGAGAAATCGCTGTCTTTCTTGCACTTCGAGTACCGTGGGCAAACCTGCCTGAGGTCATTAGGTACAGCAAGTAGTCACACGGTGTCTGGGTGTGCTTGGTCAAGCGCTCACTCTGGTGCTTGTTGCTGCTGGTGGCATTAGCCTTCGGGTGACGTCATTCTGTGTGAGCGCGCCTTTTGTCACTGAAAATAGTTTTTGCACAAGTCTTAGGCCGCTTCTAACGAACAGTAGTAAGGCTACAGTATAAAATTCTGACATAAAATGTTTTGAAAGGGGCTTTACCTTTGTCACCAGATGCCACTAGTGGGTAATGTGGCCCTGCACCTTCTACGGAAGAGGCTTCGGGAATGTATGCACGTTTATTATGCTAAGATGAAAAAGGAAACTAAAAATGCATTTCATAAGCAGCTTCATTGTTTTCCTGCAGTATGGAACTATTTTTAGCAGCATTACTGAGTTATAATTTGCATAACCTTATAATTTATCCATTTTTGCTATACAATTCAGTGCTTTTTAGTAACTATATGGAATTATGTAACCATCACCACAGCCCAGTTGTAGAGCATTGCCTTTATCCACAAAAGACCCCTGGTGCCTGACTGCACTGAATTCTCCCCATCCCGAGTCTTTGACAACTTTCATCTGCTTCTGTCTGGGGTAAAAAAGAAATCTTTGTAGGACATTTTGTATAAATGGAACCATGCAGAATAGTAATCTTTTGTGAGTGACTGCGTTCATTTGGCATGTTTTCAAGCTCATCCATGTCATACCATGTATAAGTAGTTCATACCCTTTCTTAGGGAACAGTAGCCTATCATTATACATCTTGACATAAACTGCTAATATTTGTCTTATGCAGAATTTTAGATTTTTGTGACTGGACTTATAAATTACAGTACTATTCAATAGAACTTTCTGGGATGGCGGAATATGCTGTCTGAGCCGTCTGCTGTAGCTTCCGGCCACTTGTAGCTATTGAGCCCTTGATTTGGACAATACAGCAAAATGTAAGCAGTCAGACATAACAGGGGAGATCTCAAACTTCGCCCCAAACTTCTGCTGGTCTTCAATCTTTAGGCAGGACGTTGAGCATCTAAGGAGTCATGTCCCCTCAAGGCTTAGACTGTTCACCAGTGTCTCTTCCTCTTCGTGGTGTGTGCAGGGTCATAGGCGCAAGGGCAGCGGCTGTGGCTCAAGCCTATCAGCCAGTCCTTGTGAGAAAGTTGAGACTGGCATAGAAACCCCTTTTGGGGTCACTGTGGGTGAGAACTGATTCGATGGCGAAAGGTTTTATTGTTCGGATTATTACATTTCAGGGAGTTCTGATGGCACAACAGTTCGGTGCTCTGCAGATCAGAGAGAGATGGGTGGGTGGTTTGATTCCACCCAGCAGATTGGTTGGTGAAAGACAGGGCTATCGCTTGCGTAAGATCAGTAGTGCTAGGTGCTGGCAACATGGGCTGCCTCGTAGCTGCCTCGTCTGCAGTACAATAAGGCACGCCCCAGTCCTGTGCCGTCTTCATAGTGGCTGCTGTGGCCATCCGTCTTTCGAGACAAGTTTGTTTTGCTGGCAGTCCATGTTATAGTTAATATATACCATTCACCAGCAGTATAATTCAGGGCGTCACTTCTTCAATCAGCTTACACGTGCACATGACGTGATTGACCATACCATGGCCTGAATCCTGTGTACCTTGATCCTCCAAGTGACATTGGGCAGATTTTCCCAATGTCTTATGTCTTGATTTCTTGACCGCTGTTTCTGTGAGCATTGAATGTGGGTCCAAGTCAAGCAAAATCCTTGGCAACTTCAATATTTTCTACCTTTATTATCATACTGCCTATTAGTCCTTCCGTGAAGATTTTGTGTTTTTTATGCTGTGGTGTTATCCAAACTGACCACCTTTCTGTAGCCTTTGCTCTTCATCCGTAAGTGCCTCAAGTCCTCTTCTTAGCAAACGGAGTTGTGTCATTTGTGTATCACAAGGTGTTCGTGATCCTGCCTTTAGTCTTGATTGCACGTTCTTCTGGAATTAGCTGTTCGGTATACAGATGGACTAAGTCCCCTGATGCACTGCTCCTGGCTTGAAGCCACACAGTGTCCCCTTGTTCTCGTCAAAGGACTGCCTCTTTGGCTCTGCGCCTTATTCTGCATGGACACAGTTAAAGTGCTCTGGAATTCCCAGTTCTTCCCAGGATCACCCCCAACTTATGATCCAAAATGCCTTTGCTTTTTGTTGTTTAGCGTTCAAAGCTGCCCTGTAGGTCAGGAGAACTGCACCTCTGGTGTTTTGAGAATGTTAATGTTTAGTGGACTAGCCAGCCTCATCGCCGTCCCCCACAGCAGGTGGTGGTTTCGAACTGCTATGCCACCAGGGCTCCTTCAGGGCCGTGGAGTGGGAGCCAACAGAACAAGACATTCCCCAGTCCTATGCCGTCCTCATCGTCATTGTTACGTCTGAGTCCAGTATTTCAGCAGCCAGTCTATTAGGCCCTCTCGCTGGAGTGCTTCCCTCCATTTCACCGCCCGCTGTCTACTGCTCTGAGCATGGGGACTGAGAATGTGTGCAAGTGTGGGAGATGGAGTCTCCTCGTCCGCATTGCTGAGGAGCATTTGTCTGGCTGTTCTGCTGGCAGCCCATGGTGTAGTCAGTGTCCTCTGCCAGCGCTGTAATTCAGATCCCTTGATTTTTCTGGTCTTCCTTATTCATTGTCTGACTCAATAAAGTAAAGGTATGTGCTTCTGTAGTATCTTTGCTTTCAGATGAGATTCATCTGACTTAGCTATTATATCTCTCATTTCAAGTTTATAAAGATAACAACTGAAGGGGGAAAAAACCTAGGACAGTTCTATCTACCCAGTCACATTGGGTCACTGAGTGGAAATCCCCTTGTATCAATCAACAAATACAACATTCTTAATTTTTATCAGAACAAAATTGTTACGTGGAAGTAGGTTAATAACTAAAGGTCAGAATCAACTGTGTCGGAATAAGACCCTGTTTGTTAGTTTTTTTAAATAAATATTACATCTCTTAGAACAATCCATACATCAATTGTATCAATCACATTTGTGTACATCATTTTGCCATCGTCATTTTCAAAACATTTTCTTTCTACTTGAGCCCTAGGTCTCAGCTCCTGGTTTTTGCTTCCCCACCCTCCCACCCTCATGAACCCTTGATAATTTATAAATTATTTTTATTTTCATAGCTTACACCATTTGCGGCCTTCCTTTACCCACATTTCTGTTGTTCATCTCTCTGGGGAGGGGGTGTTATACGTCAAACATTGTAATCAATTTCTCCTATCTCCCCCTTCTACCTCTACTTTCCCCTACCCTCATGGTATCCCTACTCCCAATACTGTTTCTGAGGGGGCTTATCTGTCTTGGATTGCTTGTGTCAAGAGTTCTTATCTGTACCAGTGTTGTTAATGTGCCTCGATGTTGAAAGGGAAAAGGAAGTCACTTTATGTTCCAGTGCTCACTCAGGGCGGCTGCCCAGTGGGATGATAGTGTTGGCTTCAGTGCTTGGGAGCGACCCCTGGGCAGGCTGCTGCTGTGGTCCCACCTGGGGCCTGCACCCTGGCCCTGGGACCCACTCTACCTTGCTCACTGAAAAGTAGCACGTGATGATGGAACAGGATGAGGCCAAGGCTGCCCTCTCCTTGTGCCACCAGCCAGCCCTCAGCACAGAAGCCAAGAAGCCCCCGGTCACTTCACAACTTCCATGCTCTACTGTCCTGCATAGTCTCTCCCCTAGCCTGTGAACGTAACACTGGCGAGCGATTCCTTGTTGCATTCATTCAATGCTGAGTACAGTGACTTAATGTTTGTTGATCTGTTTGAAATGATAGACTAAGGAATGGGGAAGCTAGAATTCTAAACTTGATTTGTCGTGGTTGTTAGTTACATGATTAAGGTGTAATTTTTGTTTTTAATCTGAAGCTGTTTCAAGTGTTAAAACACTTCCAGCCTTTGATGCTCTAGACCCTTCCTGAGAGACAGCACTGGAACGGGTTAAGGAAAACCAGAGCCAAGTAGCACCACGTGGAATCAAACGCACCTCTGACCGGGGAGAGGTTCTTTGTAGCTACCTGCCCTACAACTTTTCTAAATTATATGAGTGCTAAATTGTTCTAAATTATAGCGCTAAATTGTTGATCAAGGCTGATAAGATACTTGGAATCTTCATGGCTCATTTTTCAGAATGAGGATTTAGGAAATTATTACAGTTTGTTTTTCCTAAAGTATTTTCATCTAAAATGCAGTAATCTGAGTGAGTGGTTCACTTGAGTCCTGGGGATGGAGCATGGACTATGAAACCAGTGGGGTGTGTCTTGCTGTAAAGAATCTCAAGGTTCAGTAAATAGAGGAAAAACCGATAGAGCCGTGAAGAGCAGCAATGTAAAATTTTATAGTGCCTTTGGTGATGGTCCCAAAGGGATTGTAGGTACTATAGAAATTCAAGACGAAGAACGAAGTCATCAGGCTAAGCCACTCAGCAGAAAGTATGTGACTGAAGGGGAATTTATTCTTGGCTTTTAAAGTGTGGTTCTGATTTATGTATGGAAAAACACGTGAAAAATAATCACTCCTCCATGTACCTATAGCCAGAATCCCCCCCCTCACCTAAGTATTTAGTTTTAGTTCATTTGGCACTGTCCTAATTATAACAAAGACACAATGGTGTTATTTATTTCTTTTCTTTTGAAATCTACGTTCTAAAAAGTGCCTGCCACTGTGTTGACGCTGACTCAGCAACCCCCTAGGACAGGCTGCAACTGCCCCGTACTTCTTGATGGAGCAGCCAGCTTTGTCGGTCCCCCGAGGATCAGCTGGTGGGTGTGAACCACCAACCTTGTGCTTAGCAGCCCCATAGAATAACCCATTAGGCCACCAGAGCTCCTGAAACCAGCCGTCATAAAGAAAGCAGATCCAGGTGATAGAACTGGAGCTAGAGCTTTCTGTATGACATGCCGTACAACCTTGAGAGGGCTGCTCCTTGTTTCTCTCCGGTGCTGTTCGCCACCTCTTTCACAGGTTCGTGTTCTCCCTTGCCCCCAGGACTGCAGGCCTGTTGGCTCTGCTTAGATCGGTGCCCTTTACTTCAGGGTGTCCTCCTCTTCACCTTTCTGCCTCAATTGAACAATCACTTTTTCCAATCACTTGGAAGCCTTTTGTCACTTTCCGAATAGTGAAATAGATGTCCCTCCTGGGT
Organism: Tenrec ecaudatus; assembly: GCF_050624435.1. Classification (NCBI taxonomy): domain Eukaryota; kingdom Metazoa; phylum Chordata; class Mammalia; order Afrosoricida; family Tenrecidae; genus Tenrec; species Tenrec ecaudatus. The sequence goes on along the minus strand of NC_134533.1, from coordinate 35,830,828 downwards.
GTCCCCTGACTTTACCTTTAGAAGGTGAAGCCTGTGGGAAGCTGGCACTCAACAGGCTGCCTTGTTTTTCCGGGTCTCACAGTCCCTCGGATATTTTTGTCTTCACCACGTTCCTGTCGCCCATGGACCAGAAAATGGCTTTCCCTCTCTCACAGGTTTCACTGTACATTATCATTACATTCCTGTTGCAGTCAACTAGCTTACCTTGACTGTCTTGGTTGATCTCTTTGACATTGTATTCAATTTCCCGGTGCAGTTTTCTTTTTCTCTTTCAAATCATTTTATTGGGAGTTTGTACAACTCTTAACAAAATCCATCCATACATCCATTGTGTCAAGCACTTCTGTACATTTGTTGCCCTCATCATTTTCAAAACATTTGCTTTCTACTTGAGCCCTTGGTATCACCTTCTCATTTTCCCCCCTCCCTCCCAGCTCCCCCTCCCCCATGAACCCTTGATAATTTATAAATTATTTTTTATATCATTTTATTAGGAGCTCATACAACTATTATCACAACCCATACTACATCAATTGTGTAAAGCACATTTGTATATTCATTGCCCTCATCATTCTTAAAACATTTGCTCTTCACCTAAGCCTCTGGCATCAGTTCCTCATTTTTCCCCTCCCTTCCTGCTCCCCATTCCCTCATGAACCCTTGATAATGTACAAGTTATTATTTTGTCATATCTTTCCCTGTCCAACATCTCCCTTCACCCACTTTTCTGTTGTCCATCCCCCAGGGAGGAGGTTATATGTAGATCCTTGTAATCTGTTCCCCCTTTCTCCCTCACTTTCCCGCTACCCTCCCTGTATCACCACTCTCACTACTGGTCCTGAGGGGTTCATCTGTCCTGGATTCCCTATGTTTCCAGTTCCTATCTGTACCAGTGTACATCCTCCAGTCCAGCCGGATTTGTAAGGTAGAATTGGGATCATGATAGTGGGGGGAGGAAGCATTCAAGAACTAGAGGAAAATTGTATGTTTCATCATTGTTACCCTACACCCTGACTGGATCGTCTCCTCCCCACGGCCCTTCTGCAAGGGGATGTCCAGTTTCCTACATATGGGCCCTGGGCCCCCACTCACACTCCATTTCATTCACAATGTTATGTGTTTTGGGTTTTTGTTTTTTTTTTTTGTCTTTGATGCCTGATACCTGATCCCTTTGATGCCTTGTAATCTCACAGCCTGGTGTACTTCTTCCATGTGGGCTTTGTTATTTTTTCAGCTAGATGGCTGCGTGTTTATCTTCAAGCCTTTAAGACCCCCAGGTGCTATATCTTTTGATAGCCAGACACCATCAGCTTTCTTCACATTTGCTATTGCACCTGCTTTGTCCTCAGTGATTGAGTCGGCACAGGCTGGTGTACTTCTTCCATGTGGATTATGTTGTTTCTTAGCTAGATGGCCGCTTGTTTGTCTTCAGGCCTTTAAGACCTCAGATGCTATATCTTTTGATAGCTGAGCACCATCAGCTTTCTTCACCACATTTGCTTGTGCACCCATTGTCTTCAGCAATCGTGCCAGGAAGGTGAGCATCTCAGGCTACTGAATTGTTAGAACAAAGTGTTCTTGTGTTGAGGGAGTACTTTAGTAGGGCCCCCCCCCCCAGTGCAGTTTTCAATACACTTGTTGAATAGTGTGTTGGTAGGTTGTCTAGAGAAACAAAACAATGACATTGAAAGATGTATAAGAAAGAGCTGTGTATCAAATAATTTTATATTAGGACGACACCCTAGCCCTGTCCAACTCAAGTCCATGGTTTCCGAGCCCTCTTCAGATTCAGGGCGCCAGAGGCCGATGAAGCAGAAAGGTGAAATGGGATGCAGGTAGATCACACGCCCGTGCATGGACCAAGGCCAGTGGAAACATAGCAGGGTGCTCTCGTAGCACTGAGGTTGGGCTCCCAGGGTCAGCAGCCCACATGAGGCCACCTCTGGAGACAGGCATAGTGTCCCAGGAAGGAGAAAGGTACAAGGCACGACAAGAGAGGTTCTATTGTCTCATAAAAAGGCCCCACCCCCAAGGAGGCACCACTAGGCTACCACCTGATTGACAATTTGAACTTCACCCCTACCACTACACAGGTTCAGATTGACATAAAATCTAACTGCCCCAAATAGGAAATCTCTTGGGTGTAATCAGTTACCTTTGGGGTGTTCGATAAATACCTCCTGTTAGATACATTTCTACATTTGTTTACTTCATTAAAATAGCTTCTATTGCAGTCTGAACTATTTCAACTGAGGATATCCTGTGGCCAACCATCTGTTTGAACATCTGGATATAGAGTGAAGCTCACCTGTGCGGTGGATCGTCAGAGTATTTACTTCGTTTTAAGATTTGTCTTCATGTCTTCCTATTGATGCTGCCATCCTGAGTACTTCTGTTGTGTGTTTGTGGGATGTGCTTTAGGTTACATATATTTCATTTTCTTTTTTTCATCTTGAAATTTTCCTTTGTTTTATTTGAGACATGTCTCTTATAAGCAACATTTAAAAAATGAATTTTGATCATCTCAGGTCTTAATAGGTCATTTTAATCTATTTGTAATTTCTTTTTCCTTTTTCATGTGCTTGTCTTCATTTAGACACTTTGTGCATTTTCTGTTTTCCCTCTTACCTTTCAGTTGCTGTAGCTCATAGGTTCCCAAACTGATTTAACCTACTGGCTCCGTTTCAGAAAGAAATTGCTCTTCTCCAACAATTAAAAGTGTTTGTACTGCAGCCCGTGGTCCAGGATAAAGTATGCTTCCTTTCGCAGTGTCCCTTCCCCCGTCATTCCATTACCCACTTCCCCACGGCCAGTATTGCCGCTTTGGGAAACAGTTCTCTTCTGTGTGTCTCTGAGACTCTGCCTCCGAAACCCACCTGGCAGTTCTGCCCTCCTCTCACGTCACTATGAGTCGGAATTTAAAGAGTCTCTTATCTATTGTTTTTCACAGTTTTAGCTTTATACATTTTATAAACACAACAATTACCTCTTTATAGTCAGTTATTAACGTTTTATCAGTTTCTGGGATAATTGTTTTCTCCTTCTTTCCCTTGTGTTCCCTCCCTTTGTGTCTGCTGTGCTTATGGAATGACATAATAGCTTTTTTAATGGTCGTCAGCAGGTGGTCTCTATGTCTAAAAATACTTTGCCCTCATTCTTGTATGACAGTTCAGCTGTGTATAAAATTTTAGACAGTTATTCTTTCCTCGTCCCTTTAAAGGTATTATTTCATTATTGTCTGGCCTCTGTGGCTGCTGCAGTCTGTCATTCCATCGAGGCAATCTTTTTCTTCCCTTCTACTGGCTTTTAATGTACTCTCATTGTTGATTGCCTGCCGTTTCTCATCAGTTCGTGTGCTGAGGGTGCATTCATTTTCTATTTTTTAGTGTGCTATAATTTGCATCGAGCATGCAGCTCAGTGAATTTTCACCTACCTCTATACTCATGCTACCCCAATAACGAGATAGAGAACATTTTTAGTGACCCACACGACTCCTGCGAAGCCCCATGTAGGTACTACACCACTGATGATACCCAGAAGCCCCCAAGCCTGTAGCTTCAGGTCTACTCAACGTGTTTCCTGTCTGTGTGCTTCACGTAGTTAGACCATGTGTGTGGTGTCAACAGGTTTGTGAACTCACCCGCCGTTTAAGCCAGTGCACGATTACTTTTGAACTCTTCTCTACTTGAGACAGTAATCAAAGGATATGCTCCCGGGGGCTCTGGCGTTGATTGGTTCTGGGGAGGGACAAGCATTCATTGCTTTTGTCTCTAAAATGTGCTTGCGTTTTTCTTATTTGTTCTGGCTTAATTGTTTTCAACTCATAAAAGTGAAGTTGATGTCCATTATAAAGCTAAAAATCCAACCAAGCACATGTGTACCCACATATTCAAACATAAATTCCATACTCTAGACATAGATACCAAACTGTTAGCTATTATTATGTAGGTTTTACCATACGTATATATGAAAACTGGAAAGCCTGTCTCATCTTCCAGGGGAAGCCGTGAGTACTGGAGACGCACTGTGTGAAATTGAGACGGATAAAGCTGTGGTCACCTTAGATGCAGGGGACGATGGCATCCTGGCAAAAATAGTGGTAAGTGTTCCTTTGGGTTGTTTTCAATATGCCTTCTGGTGAAATTTCTTGATCTGTGTTATCTACTGCACTCACTTCTTGACATGGTAAGGTTCCAGCTACCTGGGGTTACATGAAAATGGGCATTGTGGGAAAATAAGAACTATATCAGATAACAAAAGGGAGGATGTGCACACCATTGTCTAATTTCCAGAGTGCGTCATTGCATCGTGGCCTAGCCGACTTGACACATAACCCCCACAGTCGGGGTTATTCTTGCTGGACCTTCGTGTTCGTCCCTGTCTGCGCAGAGTTGTTGGACAGCAGATTCCCAGCTCTGGTTTGGATGTGGAATATCCAAGAACAAGCTCATCTGTCCGTCAGAGAGGAGTGCAACCCACCTAACCCGTTGCCATCTGGTTGGCTCCCTCTGCTAGTGCCCCCATGTTGGGTTTCCAAGGCTGCCCTCTTTATGCCAGCTTCTGGGCTGGTGGCCTCGTGTTTCTCCTGAGGAGCGACCGGTGGGTTTGGACCACCAACCTTAGAGGTAGCGGTGCCCAGTAGGTATATTTAGTGCACTGTTAATTCAAACGTCTGAAATGAACTAGTAATAAGGTCTGAAAAGCGACCGTATCAGACAGTATTAAACTCTCAACTGTGACAATGATACTCAGCCTTTCGAGTTTCCTTGTGGAAAATGGGAAGCTCTCTGGCCCATGGGATAAGAGAAAGAAAGCCACTTGCGGTGGAATCTGAAGATGAAGGTGGCCTAAATTAATGCTTAGAGACAGAAATTTTAAAATCCACTTGGGGCACTTAAAAAGAAGCAGTGTTTCACTGCCATCCCATGAGAGAAAGCAAGGCTGTCTCCAAGCAGAACTTATCTTTAAGACGTCTGCAGGTACCCCAGCCACAGTCAGTTGCCTGATTCCGTAATTACTCATCCTTTGGACATTCTTTCTAATGGTTTAAATTATATATTATATAAAAGACGGTGTATACAATTCACTTATTTGAAAATAGTTGAGTTGACCGTTTTTTCTTTAGATAGACTCTTGTTTGTTCCTTGAGCCTTTTTACATAGATAATATGCTTGTTGAGCTAGCAAACCAATGTAATTTCCTTCTGTGGAAACTGTAATATTTTCGTGGTGTGCTCTCAAGTCTGGCTGAGGGGTCCTGCTCCAGAGGGGTTTCTATGCGATAATCTCTGAGAGTATCGAGCCGTCTGTGCCTTTCCACCCATTGCGCTGGGGGTGGGCGTGGGGGGCTCAGACTGCTGGCTTTTTGGTTAGCAGTCAGGCGCTTAGCCATTTCTCCAGTGACAGTTTAATATATGCAGCAATTTCGAGTGCACAGCTTTACCTAAGAAGTCTGAAAGTCTTTGCTTTGTAATTGAAACTAGCAAGCTGCCGCTTGAATACTGTGATGGTTTTTTTGGGAACAGAAGTTAGTATCATCCTTCAATGAAAACACTGAGCAATACGAATGACCCTAAATAAGAAAATGTGGAATGTCATATAAACATTAAAAATGATTTTTAGGAAAAGAACATCTGTTTCAGTGCATTCCAATTTGTTGGTAAAAGTTGCGACATTTTGAAACAAATACTTTAAAAATTGCATATGCTCAGTGACTGCATCACACAGGACTTTGAGGAAAAACATAAATACTGAAAAAACACTGAAAGAAAATGGTATATAAATATTGAGGGTTTGTAACTGACATCCTCACCTCACCTTTCCTACTTTTCTGTATTTTACCTTTTTTCCATAGCGTGCATGCTGTTTTTTAAAGGAGAGCTTGATTGCATTTGAAAAAGTAGATAAAATGCTTTAGAGTTAGGTAATCTTATCGCTGAGATGAAACCAACCAGTGTGTTTACTTCTTTATTTCTAAAACCATTCATAGATAGTAAGGTTAGTGACACAGTGGTTAAAGGCATTCAGCTGCTTGCCTAAAGATCAGCAACTCAAAAAAAAAAAAGAAAAAAATCAGCAACCCCACCCACCAGCAGTCTTGCCATGAGAAAGATGAAGGTCAAGACCAACTCCGCGGCAGCGGGGTTTGCTTTAGTCTCTTCTAAGCGTTGTATGGTTGGATTTCCACCGATAACTGCATGTCCATCTGTGGCCCCTGGTTGGTGCACCCTTACCTCTGAGTCATCAGTTTACCTTGGCGCCTTCCTTTGTATCTTCTCACCAGAGCCCGTGCTTTGAACCCCGTCCTCGTGTTGCATGTAGATCGATAAGCAAGTTGTGTTCCCATTCATGTTCTTACTAGAAAGTCTCCTTTCGTTTGTTTCTGGTCACTTAGGTCTTTTTTTGCTTTTTAATTTGTCAGGCTGCTTGTATTCGTCATCTACCATATGAACAGCCGTGTCGCAGCATTGCTAGCTGCAACTGCATGTAGCTAACCTCCTCGGAGAAAACAAATGAGTGGCTGAAGTTCCCTTACCTTGGTAGCTGATAAAACAATGTCTTTAACTAATTTAGGCTGCATTCTCAACAATAAAAAGATTGTTCAAATTACCCGTATGTAATAAGCACAGCTACATTTTGTGTGTTTGCTTTTGGCAGTCTGTGCTTTTGGCCTTGACTCTGGACTGTTTGGCTGTGAAAGTCTTCCAGGATGGATAGCATTTTCCATTCAGCTGCTCGGTAATGCATTTCAAATTGCTAACAATGTCAGTGGGTCAGTATTGCCAATTTATCCAGCCCCTAATGCTTGAAGAGGGAGGGAGGTGGCTTCCAACTGATCGCAGCTTTAGCAGCAGGAACAGCCATTTCCCTTGCCAACAAGAAGATTGCATCTGTTAGTGGCTTTATTGTATTCGCGTGCATTTTAGATAATGGGAGTGCCCAGTGTGGTGATGTCACTTTGTGTGCAGTTGAACAGGGAGGAAGATGAGGGGAAGGAAGGCGGTATCACTGCTGCCTTGTCTCTTCATTGTATAGTTTCTGATCGCACAGCATTGCCCGCCCCTTTCTGCACTGGTCCCACTAACAAGAGCTAATTAAAGGGAAAAAGGACCCCAGATTCCAATACGTCCATGACGGCCTCTTTATGAAGTCATACAATAGGACAAAAACAAGACAAAGGCAAAACCCGAGTCATTTGAATGATACCAGCATGAGGTCATAATGGTGGCCGAAGGATTAACTTAATTGTGATCTAAAAATAGGAAACTCACTCATTCATTACAGTTTCAGGTGGGGCTGCAGTCTGGAAAAAGGGACCATGTTTGTGATACCGAGAGACTGGCCAACCAAAAAGGTACAGGGTTGGTTCTCAAAGCAGATGTAGACCGTTAGACAGTGTGTGTTCTCATCCATACCTCTCACTAGACCGTCTTGGTCAGAGCAGTGCTCACAACCATGCCACCCTCAAACCCAGACGTGCTGCCTTCCCTAGGTTCTAACCCAGGTGGTCACCAAGGCGAGTCCGAGCAGGTGAGCCTGGCCTTCCCTGGGTGGGCAGGGTGGCCTCAAAATCGCCTTTCAACACAGTCGCCTGTTGAACTCACCAGTTAGTCACACCCATCAGAAAGCACTTAGTAGCTATTTAGAGCTTCCGCTGTAAACCAGATCCTTTCAGGATTCACATCCCAACAAATGCACGCCTTGCTCACTCACTGCTGACCAGGGCTTTACTAACACCCAGAGGGAAATGGTTTTCGCTTTCAAAACTAACAGCTCAGATAAAGACAAAGGCTGATCTACAACTGTCACTTTTCATTGTAGTCCACATTTTTAAGGGATTAAAAATGTTTTCTCATTACTCCTTGTTTCCAGCCCTTTAGAACTATTTCTATTCTTTATTTTCCTCACAATTGCAGTGGAGGGTTTCTTGTACTCTTAAAATGTGTGCATCTGATTTCCCTTTGAAGTATAGTTGCATTACATTTTAACTAGTGCCAGACACAACGTGTAGATGCTGCTAATAGTGTGAGTGAAATAATAATTGCTGTTCAGAAAGATAATTTTATGATTTATTTTCAATTTACTTCAGCTAATTGGAAAGGTTTTCATTTCTGACGTCATCACTCACACATTGTCCCGTAGGAAGTCGAAGGCTGTTGCACGCAGAGCGCTTGGTCAGTTTAGACATAAGTTAGTGTCCAGCAATGTGGTCAGCAGCCGCTTTAAATGTTAAATTAATAAAAAAGCTAAGGACTGTATAATTCATGAACAAATTGGGAAATGTTCCTCCTCACTTCCTTGGAAGACCTTAAACAGCACTGGTGTCCGTTCTGAATGATTTGAGAGAGTTGCCCAGTGAAGCAATCTGGTACAGGAGTTTTATTTATTTAGAGGGTGTGTTCTATCACTGATTCAATATCTTCTTTTCTTATGGGTCAGTTGAGGGCTTATGTATCTCGAGTTATTTTAGATAGTCTTGTGCCCACTTAATGTAGGTTTTGCAGGTTACATGTAGTTGCTCATAATATTCTCTCATAATTCTATTTACTGAAGTCCCTAGGTTACAAATGTTTATGGGAAGCTGCTACTGAGTTTGCCATGGACAGTAAAAAGAATCATGAATAAACTGGAATTTAATAGAACAGGAAAAACTGTTCAAGTCAAACCCTGGAATGGGAGACTCGCAGGAGGCATGGTTATGGCTTTGGGGCGTCTGATGCATGAAATTAGATTACTCTTGGCAGGCTGCTTCCAACTTTGAACATAGTTTCTGATGTCAGACTGTGTCCTGATTCTGCTATTCAACTGACCTTGTCATCCTGGCTTCCTCACCTATAAATGGGAATAATCGCAGTACTTATCTGATACACTTGTTAGGAACGCTAAAGGAGGTGAGACTGCACTAGAACAGGGCCTGGTGCTTGAGGAATGCCAGAGAGCTACTATTCGAGGAGTATTTCTTCTTCCCCACTGATGTTCAACTTGTCATGCCTCTGTGTTTAGCTTTATTGTTCCTTAGACAGCTCCTTTTAAAATAGAAATGCATTCCCCGTGCAGGTCTGGCAGGATTGTCGTCGTTATCCGACACCGCTGTAAGCACAGTACTAGAAGTAGGTGGCTGTATCCAGCAGACTCACTTTCTCACGGGCTAGTAGTCTGAATTCAGAATGCTGCTCTCGGGGATGGAAGGCTTTTTTTTTGGGGGGGGGCGTCTGGGTCATCTCTGAGGGAAGGTCCGCGTCTCTTCCGCTTCTCCTGGTTCCTTGGGGACCATGTGTCTTCACATCTTTCCTCCCCGTCTCCTTTGCTGGCTTGTTTAATTTCTTTTACAGCACTAAAGAGGTTTACTCACAACACGCCCTATACTGATCTTGCCTCATTAACAGAGCAGACAACCCTGTCCTCTGTGCAATCATAACCACACATTGAGGTTCAGATTCACAGCACATCTTTCGAGGAGACATAACTGAATCCATCAACATGTGCATATTAAAAAGTAAAATCAGTACAAAGCTTTGTAGTAGCTCAGCCATCCCATCACTCGGCTCCTCCCACTGCCTGCTGTGCTGTGGTTTCAGGGCCTACTCTGCAGCTCTCAAACTGTTTCTGTTGAAAAAGAAAAAAAGGGGGGGGAGGGGTTAAATAATCATTTGACTTTGATTGTTTTCAAACACCAGAACCTATTTAGCAGTATGTTGAATGGTGATTCCCTCTCCCTCCACCCCCATTCTCCCAACAATTTCTGTTGGGAGAGAACACTTTCGTATCTGCTATCTTGACTTCGGCTTCACCGGCATCACGTTGAGCTGAGATAGGCTGCAGAGTAGTTTTAGCCCATTTGCCAAGTGGCTAATGCCGCCGCCTGCAGAGGTGCTGCTGGTGCACAAGGCTCCTCCGAGGCAACTGGACCAGAGGTAGAATTCAGCCTTCTCGTGTACGGTCACAGTTGATCACAGTTCTTACCACCTGTTGGCTCTTCTGCTGCTCTTTATGAACTATTACTGGTCTTTTAGGCTTGAATTTGCTCACCTTGTGCTCTGCTATCAACTAACCTTGATCCTACTTGTTGAATGTATTTGCTTTCAAGAACGGTGCTTTGGAGGAAAACACAGCAGTGGTAGTAATGATAATAACACCTTTAATATATATTGTGTTAGGCCGGTTGACTAGAGAAACAAATCCAGAGACACTCACATATGTATTAGAAAGAGCTTAATATCAAGAAATAATTGTATATCAGGAAAACATCCCATAAGTCTGATGCTGGTACATAAGTCCCTCTTCAGACTCCCACAGTCACAAACTATGATGCAGAATGCAGGAAGATCACAGGCCAGTGGGTGAAAAGTCTTACGGATCCAGTAGCAGATTTTAGCATAGCTCATGAACAGGAAGGTGAAGGCAGAGAGGGAGAGGGAGGGTCCCAGGATCTTCCTTATGAGAAGGCCACGCCCACAAGGAGGCACCATCAGGCTGTGATCTAATTGTTGGGCTAGGCTTTTATATCTTAACTAGTACATCTATGTAACAGTTATTGCATGTCAGATTGATTTGTTCCTTGATAAATCTGGACAGTAGCTACGATTATCACTCATGTTTAGAGAAAACCAGCACACCTTTCAAAGGTCTGTTACGGCAAGAAGGGAGTGGAAGACATCACATGAATTGACTTAAATTCCTATAGTGATTTTAATCTCTTTATGTGCGTTCATGCTTCATGGTAACACTGTTTTAATGGAAATAGGTGAGAATAGTGAAAAGTGAAGTGTGTGAAATTTGAAGCGAGGCTAAATGATGCTGCCGGGGTATACGGAGCCCTCAGCCCGATGTAGCGAATGAGACCGTTGGAGGGCCCTTTCCGGTGCAGAGGCAGTCCCCATTCCAGAGACCCACAGTGAGGAATGTGGCGACAACGTAAGCCACCCGAATGTCTGGCTTCCCAGACATAGGAAAGTTATGCACACACTGTACAGTGATCTCTTAAATACAATGCCATTGTTATGAGGTGCCTTCAAGCCAGTTTCAACTCACGGCAGGCCTGGGCCGAACAGAGTAAGACATTGGCCGTCCTGTGTCATCCCCACAGTTGTTAGATTAGCGCCACTGCATCAGTCCATCTTGTCCGTGGCCTTCCTGTATTCCCCTGCGCTTCCTCCGTACTGAGCATGATGTTCTTTTTCAGGAACTAGGCTTCCCTGATAACGTGTCCAAAGTCCGTGAGATGAAGTCTCAACTTCGTTTCTCTGAGGAGCATTCTGGCTAGCCTGCTAAGACAAATTTGGTTTTTGGTCAGTCCATGGTACTTTGAATAGTCTTCGCCTGCACCATAATTCTTCTGCATCGATCCTCCTTCGGTCTTCCTTACTTGGCGTCCAGCTCTCGCATGCGCATGAGGCCATGGAAAATACCGTGGGTTGGGTTAGGTCCGGCGCACCGTACGTGGTCTTTGGTTCCCACTCTTTAAAGCGGTCTCGCAGCCGGTGTACTCACTGCAGTGTGTCGTGTGATCTGTTGACTACTTCTTCCGTGAGCACTGATTGTGGACCCAGGCAACATATGCTGTCTTCATTTAGCATGGTGTTACCGATTGCTCTAGCTAAGAGGGCGTGGGTGTCTTCTCTACATTAAATTGTAGTCCATGTTGAAGGCGACAGTCCATGATCTCCATCAGCCAGGGCTCCAGAGCCTCCTCAGTTCCAGCGAGCATTAATAAGCTTTCCTCCAGACCTGATGCTGCATTACGGAAAAGTAAAATATTGTGAGAATTGCCAAAATGTGACACAGAGACGTAGGAAGCCCCCTGATAAACTAGTGTGACATAAGGCTGATGCAAACTTGCGTTCTGTCTAAGAGGCCGTAGCTGCGACACGGAAGGCCGAAGCACGTTGGGACAGCGAGGAGCGCTGGAGCGCTGGCTCGGCCTCAGAAACCTGCGGGGTTGCAGCAGCGCTTTGAAATTCAATGCTTGCTTTTATTCGCGTGGCCTTCTTGGTACGTGGATATTATTATTATTATTATTATTGAATCCTTTAGCATTTGTCCACTTGCAAGTCATTCAGCATTCTTAGTTTTATGTGACCATTTCTTTGTAGTTCGCATCACCAAAGCAGTCCCTCGTCTCCATCAGTAATTAATAAACCTTAGAAAGCTCCTCGACACCCAGACCTTCTGCCCTTTTTACTTTAAGAAGAGTGCACATGCTAATAAGCATCCAAATTAACGTTACTCAGAAATGTCAGACCCATTCTGGGAGTTAAGCTTGTACTTAAAATCACGTATTAGAGTGCCCTGCCTTCTGTCATCCTATTATGCATTAAATTACATCTGTAATGAACCTTCGCTAGGAAAATTGAATGGAAATAATTGATTTTAAATAGATGCTGTCTTCCAGTATTGAATTTAATATAGCCCACTTTGAGAGATTAAATTGACATTACTGAAGTACTTAAAATACACTTATCTTGAAGTTTCAGGGAAAATCAACTTCAGAGTTATTTATGCTTTTAATTGGTATTGTCCGTGATCGTGCTTGGTAAGGTGAGGTGCTACTGTGTCAATGAAATAGTTATGAATCCATGAAGTTTTTTTCCCTCGGATTTTATTAATAGACTTATGGAGAAAGAATTAACTATAGGGAAAGGAACCTGACACCTGTACATTCGCCAGGATAGTTACGCAGTCCTTGTATCTCAGACTAAGTATACTCGAGAGTTTTAAGTGAATTTCCGTGGATAGGACGGATCTGGGCGGGGGTTAATGCTTTAGGGTTCGGCGGTGCTGAGCCCATGTTAAGGAGCGGCCCAGTGAGGGGTCCAGAAGCTCACGCACAAAGGGCTGAGGAGATCCTGGGAGTGCGCACGAGCGTCTGGAAGCTCGCTCCTGCGAGAAAGGAGGGAGGAAGAGCTGTGAAACGTGCTTGAACACAGCGCCCTGTTTCTGATGAACCCCGTAAAGACGATGGTCATGGCAGCTCTTGTCTGTGGTGTTTGTGTTTGAAGACTGTCGGGAAGAGGAGAGCTTCCAGGGATTTCTTTACTTCCCGAGGGTCCAGCGAGGAGGAAGGTGAAGGACGTTGTGAGTGGTAATAGGTAGGCCCATCGGGTGAGGGTGGAGGGAGACTGCTTAGATGTAAATCTCAGCTCAAAATAAAAGTTACTTTAACTAGTATGAAATTATCTTTAAGAACCCCAGTTGCTGTCGAGTCGATTCTGACCCCAGGCGGCCCTATGTGCCAGGGTAGAGCTGCCCCCTGAGGTTCCCAGACTTGACCGCTTTCTGGGAGTAGAAAGCCCCGTCTTTCTCCCATGTCCCACTTGGTGGTTTCAAACTGAGGACCTTGTGGGTTGCAGCATAACTTGTAACCACTAAGCCTCCAGGAATCCTAAAATTAGGCCAGAGTCATAATGCCCTTCATAAGATCAGGAGGCTCTCCGTTCTACACTTACTTTCTTTTTAAAATTCAGGTCGAAGAAGGAGCGAAAAATATACGGCTAGGCTCGTTAATTGGCTTGATGGTTGAAGAAGGAGAAGACTGGAAGCGTGTGGAAATTCCTAAAGATGTAGGCCCTCCACCACCAGCGGCAAAGCCTTCCGTGCCTCCCCCTCCAGCGGCACCCCCGACTTCTGCCCCCGTCAAAAAGGAGCCCAGCCCCGGCAAGCTTCAGTGAGTATGGGGCACTTTAGTCCTTATCCTGGAGTAGAAAGTGACTGATACTCTCCCCTGAGGAGGCTGAGGACTGTCCACCAGCGGTGGCTTTGCTGTTGCTTCGTTGTTGATTCCGCAGACAAAGCCATTGAATACCTGCCGTGTTCCATCTACTGTGAAAGCTTTGCTGACCAGTGACGAACAAAACCATCTTTGTCCACAGTGAGCTTGAATTAGGCTGTAGGATTCGGAATGGCATTCAGCATTGTACCAAACGTTGTCCTGTGTCCCATTCATGGAAGTCCCGTTTCAGATATAGGGCTGATCCGAATGGAACTAGCATTTTTAACATCTGTTCATTTTGAAGCTATTCTGCATCTGGGTTTCTAACACAAAGCTGATCGCTGTGTGTGTGTGCAACCCCCCCACTCCCCACTGTGTCTGTATCCAGCAGAGACTTTGTAATTACAGTTTGAGAGAGAGAGAGAGCTTTACTTGATGGACTCTGGGAAATATAACACACATTTCAATTTATTTTAATGTCTGTGTAAATACAGAATTTCTTTTTCTTTACAAGAAAAATAGTTCAGAGAAAAGAGTGTTGACTCCTTTCTGAAAACAATGTAGACTCGTGTGTGTGTGTGTGTGTGTGTGTGTGTGTGTGTGTGTGTGTGTGTGTGTAAGTGGAGCCCTAGTGGCATACGGGGTTATTTTAGGCTGTTGACCACAAATTCAGTGGTTTGAAGCCTCTACCAGCTGCTCTTTGGGAGAAAGAGAAAGAGACATTCAATTCCGCTTACTATTGTCAACATTTTAAAAGCACCTGCTGAAAATCCCTTTTATATTTTACTCCATTGCCATAATTTCCCCATCATTTTATCTTTTTTTTTTTTACAAACGAGCTTCAAAAATGTTTGTGGGAAATTGAATTAAAAGATCATGGAATTTTTCTATGTTTTGTTGGTTTGTGTTTTTTTTTGACGCCCCATCATATTTGCCATGAAAATCCAAACATCTGTATGCCAGTATTCTCACTGGTGAAGAAGGGATTTCAAGAGCAGGCCAAGCATCACGATAGAGGCGTCGCTGTTGTCTGCCCTCTTGGCTGATAGTGTGCCCTCTCGTTCCGCTCACATCCACCTCGCTAGAGGTCTAACTGGGGTCCGAGTCCCAGGTGCCCTTTACAAATATACTAGCCTGTGCAGTGTTGACCCATGCCAGATTGTTGGTGCTTTGTCTTTTGTGTGTTAAAATTGGCTAGTACCTTGTTTCCCCGAAAATAAGACAGTGTCTTATATTAATTTTTGCTCCCAAAGATGCACTAGGTCTTATTTTCAGGGGATAGTTTATTTTTCCATGAAGAAGAATACAGTACACATTTATTGTTGAGCAACAAAAAAAGGAAATTTATTACCTGTATACGGTACGGTAGTAGTTGTCATCACAAACCAGACAAACTGAATCCTACAGTATCAAGAATTTCTTGTTACTACCATTATTTCCGTGTACAACAATCTCTGGTACATTGACTCATCATCTCTGGTACATTTATTCGCACTTCCTGCCTCCTCTGACTGCTAACAGGGAGCTCCGCAGAGGTGCCCACTGCTACAGTCCAGAGTCCAGGTTACGGTAGCTTGGGGGGCCTTATTATCAGGGAGGCCCTATGTTGGGGAGGTCTTATTTTGGGGGGATGCCTTATATTTCAGCGAGAGTCAAAACAGTAAGTAGGTTTTTATTTGGGGAGGATGTCTTACTTTTAGGGAAACACAGTAGTTAGTTTTATATGAAAATCTCAAATTTTAGCTTTTCCTTGAAAAATCTGAATAGTTGGTCACATTGGTCCCGTATCGGCTGGAGCTGGGGGATTTCCTTTGCTTCTCTTATGGGCCCCGCTTGTTTTACTCATTTCTCTGGACCTGATTCCGTGGGCATTTCGTTTCACTGCCTTCCCTTAGATTTTCATGGAGACACAGACACTTACTTGCTCATTATGTCTTCCCGGGGTATGTGCCTCAAAGGTCTCTATAATGCCTTTTGCCATTCTTGCTCCCTAGAGTTTCTATGCAAATGCTTAGAACTTTAAAATATGCAGCGATATCATTTGTTCTCTGTTGGTAATTGGATGGTGACTCCTAAAACCAAATTCACGGCCACCCAGTCGCTGCCGACACATAGCGAGCCTATGGGAGAGGGTAGAGCGGTCCTTTGAGTTTCAGAGACTGTAACGCTGACAAGAGTGGAAAGCCCGGTCTCTCCCGCTGGATGATGACTAGTCGTGTAAAAGAGATTTGGTCTCAAAATGAAAACTCTTTCTCCTAATGAATACTTTGAAAGATTACGTTTTTACGAGGTTGTTCTGACTATAATGTAAACGGTGCTAATAGAGATGTATTAATTTGTGGCCATCTGTGGAAGTAGTTTTAACTGTATTACAAGACTTTTGTCTAATTATCAGCTGAACTGTGGGTGTTTTGCTGTCTTTAAATCAAATGGAAGTGCTCATTGTTGCCATTGAACTTCATCTTTTCTCCTCAGGTTCCGCTTAAGCCCAGCTGCGCGCAACATCCTGGATAAGCATGCACTTGATGCTAGCCGAGGCACTGCGACCGGCCCCCGGGGGATATTCACTAAAGAGTATGTGTGTGTCCGCGTCAGTAAGCAAGTCCATTTCTCATGAGCATCTCTCCCTGGAAGTATTCAAAGAAGAACTTACTCGGTGTTAAGATTTAAAGCAAGGGTGGTGTTCTTTCAGACTTTTAATTGCCTTTGTCAGTATAAAATTATGAGGTTTGCTTACAAAATAATTGCAGCCTTACTGGAAGAACAATTCTAATTTGGGAAAGTGGATCTTTGGGAATGGTGACAAGAGCAGAAAATTAGAATTCACAACAGTTAGAGCCTCAAGTTTAGATGAAATAATTATGTAACCATATGAAATTTCTGAAACATGTAGAAGTCTGCCCCCCTCCCTTAAATGACGTGTCAATTTCCAAACAATATGCTCCATCCTAACCAGTGTGCCACGCATCTAATGTGCACGTGTATGCTAAATGCGATGAAAAAATGCAGAAGAATCAATGAGCAGACTATTAAGCTGAAGTATAATGAGCCTATAGTGCTTCATGTACTTCTCATGTGTACGTGTAGTGGTGTGTAAGGAACTGGGTGCATGTTCATGGTAGAGAAGTAATTGGGAAAGGAGAGTAAGGGGATACTTTTATTGAACAACATAAAGAATGTCATACATGTCACTGAAGTACACGTGTAATTTAAAACTGCCGGATGGTGTTTATGCATGTGTTCCTATGCTAAAGAAAATGGTGATCCGCAGGAGAAAGGAAAAAGTCGAGAGAGGTGGGCGCTAAGAGAGCCTCCTGCTCTCTGAGATTAGGTGGCCTGCCAGAGGGTGGGCAGGGAGTGCGGCAGCCGAGGAGTGAACCCATGTGTAGACATTGGCTTCCTGCTGCTTGCACATGCTTTTAACATGCGTTGGGGAGCAGGAGTGCAAGAGTTAGGCCAGCACTGTCATCTTCCCCGAGGAGGACACAGTGACGCTAGCTTGCTAGATGCCCCGGGGAAGCACAAGCAGAATTGCGAGAGTCAGGTCTGTTAATATTTTTATCATCCTTCTTCCTGACCTGCTTTTCAGTTGTCTTTTCTGCCTCCACCTGCCACCATCACTACCACAAGGAATTAAATCTGTAGAACGAGGTCTTCAAATTGTTCAGTATTATAAAAGGTGTTCTAAAAGAAATCTGTAAAGCTTATGTTATTAAGGCCTTTAAAGATGCCTGTGTTGTAAATCGAACATTATGGTGACCTTTGGAAAATCTATGGCCCAGTGTCATGCAGCTACAGAAATGTCATCTTGTGATTTCGTTGAAAATGTAAAGGTTTTGACATAAACTGCCCCCTAATTACCATAGCACACATTATAAAACTAGTGCTGGGCAGTCTTCCACATCAGCTGAGGACACAAGGGGCAGAGTGAAGTCCACTCCCCGGACGGAGGCAGTACTTCTGACCCACCGAGTGTGGCGGGAAACCGCGAGTGTCAGGGATGCCGTGTGAACTTTGCATAGAAGCCCAGGCGTTGCTTCCGAGTGCACGTTGTACAGAAATCCTTAGGGCTCATTTTGCTGCTGTCATAACGGGGTATGCATTGGGGTGCTTACTGCAAGATCAGCTGGGCCTCAGACACCCTCTGCAGCCGTTCTACACTGTCCTGTCGATTTGCTGTGAGTCAGAATGACTCAGTGGCAGTTGGTTTGGTTTTTAGGTAGTCCCCTGTCCATGGAAGAGAAATCCATGTGACCTTTTTAAGAAAGCAAGAGCCAGAGCGCTGCTTAGAAGCAGCACACTGGGGTTGTTTGCCTGTTGACGCCGCACCTTTGGCATGGCTTCATCTTAAATGATAGTTCTTACATGCACCGCACAGCATCAGAGAACTCGTAAGTTTGGCAGGCAAGCTTACAGTACGTTTTTAGTGATGTTTCTTTTCAAAATTAATTCCTGATACATACCGTGATGAAGAAAGCCAAGATCACTGAACAATTTGTATAGAAATTGTTGAATGAGAACCTAAGCTGCTGTGTAAACCTTCACCAAAAGCACAGTAATAAATATATATATATTTAAGCCAACTCTTGGCACAATCAGTTACTCTCTGATCAATCCTGCTGGAGAAGATTATCTTAGTGAACAACAGGGGATCGCTTTGCTTTTTTGCAGACGGGTCCAGTACTCTTGCTTGTCTTCGGACTTTGGAGTTTCTTGTTGTTGGGTGCCCTCTAGGTGATGCCAATGCGAACGACCCGGTGCACAACCGAACAAAACCCTGCCCAGGCTGGGGCCGTCCTCGCTGTCGTTCCTGTGCACGAGCCCGTCGTGGAAGCCAGTGTGTCGATCCATCCTGACTTGGAGCTTCCGTTTGCCAGTAACTGTTCAGTGTAGGCAGGTCAATCACTTAATGAACACGTACCATTAAAATCATCCTCTGCATTACAGAAATCAAGCGATAATTCACCTTTATGCTTCTGAGTTATGTGTTTATAAAACTCACTATAAAAGCTTTCTCTGAATCCATGTCTAGCACTGATTGTCTGTTTGCTTGTTTGATTGATGTATTCTTTCTTCACTAAAGTGTTACATTGCCCGGATATGTTAATCATCCCAGGAATGAGACTACACTGCCTATTTTTGGTGAAATAATCAATCACAGTTACCTTAATAAGCCAAACCAGACACACCGCTGTCGAGTGGATTCTGACTCATCTCAACCCTGTAAGACAGAGTAGGATTGCCCTGTTGGGCGTTTGAAGCTGAAAAATCTTCACATGAACAGATAGCCGCATTTTTTACCTGCAGAGTGGCCAGTGGCTTTGAACCCCAAGCCTTTGGGTTCACAGCCCAGAGCCTGAGCCACTGTGATGCAAATATGTGTATTATGTGTATGTCTACATATACAGATACACACAGGGGGAGCACAAGAGCGCAGTATAACCATTCTCTTTTAGCATTGTATCCCCAGCATCTGCAATACTATTTTCAGATTTTTGTCGGCTCCTCAAGTGGTCATCAGTTTGTTTGGTTGGTTGGTTTTGACTGCTAATTAGGTAAACTGGTGATCCCTGTGTAAGTAAATCAGTTGTCTGAGGCCAAACTTACTTTGATGTTCACCTTAATTTGACTTACAATGCAGATTAATCATACATTTTGTTAAAAGATATAGGAAGGTTTAACGTGTTGGTTTATGTCCTAACAAATGGAAGGGGACAAATAATGTTAGGCTGTTACCTGCAAGGACTCTTAAAAGCTAGATTCCTTTCTTGGGAGACATTTTGCTGAATCTTCAGAAAGCCTTCTTGGAAAAACCTAGATTTGGTTTGATCTCACTCCTGGCAAGCCTGCTGCTACAAGTTGATCTTCAAACCTTGTCCCTTTGTTCCCTGCGTTCCGTCCACACCAGCTCTCCTCTCGCTCTTATGAGGTGCCGAGGTGCTCCTGTCTTCACTCTGCCTAGCAACGGTGTCCTCTGCCTGGAAACACGCTTTTCACAGTTCTTCTGGAGACCAGCCCCATCACGTCACGCTGCCCACTGCCGTGGAGCTCAGCATACTGAGTTAATGCTGTTGGTTTGGGTGTGTAATTGTGACCTGAGCTATGTTCAGCAGATGCAGATGCTGGGCTGTGCTTTTCTCTGCTTGTTTGGAGAAATAATAGCAAAATAGTAACTGTGTTTGAGAAATGTTAAAAATATAACTACTCTTATAATTACTAAAGAGTAATTATATTTGGTTGTTTGGTTTTTGTATTTTCATTGAAAATACAAGTAAGTCTCAAAATGTTAGTGGAAAGCTTCTGTTATCTTTTCCTTCAATTTTTTTCCAGAGTTTTTGAAGCCCGCCCATGCTCTACAGTTAGTTGTCATAGAATATTAAAATTTAGCCAAAGGTATAATGTTTATGAAGAGAGATTGGTGTATATACCCACTCTAATAGCACAGTAAATTGAGGATTTGATGTGTACAGTAATTATATCATTCTCATTAGTTTTACAGAGCAATACTAAAAAACAGTCTCTAAATAGATGGTTGCTTTCTATTCTAAGAAGCTGTATTCTGGGTTTATAATGTAGTTCCTGCTGATAGCATGTTGAACAGAATTTTAAATGGTGTGTTATTTTCTTGGCCATGAATGCTGATTTGTATTAAGAGGGGTTAGTAAAGCTTAGTCTAAGTGATAGACACGGTAAACGTGGCACTTTCTGAATGCCAAATACAAAGAATGAAGGTGTGGTTTTAGCAATGAGTGAGACATCTACCAGATGACACCTCTTCCCCTCAAAGAAACTAATTCCCTTTAAAATATAAAATCTATATACAGGGCTCTCACTCTTCACGAGCACCATAGCTCAAAAGCACTCCGAGTCCGCCTTACTCGTTGTCCCACTCTCACATGCACAGGAGGTCACTGAAAATGCCGAGGGTGGCATGCTTTTGGTCCAGGGACTCCGTGTTTCCTCCATCTTCTTTTGATGCTCCTGTACTATTCAGTGTTTTGACCGTAAAATCTTTCCAGTGTTATAACTTGATGATTGGATTTTTTTTCTTGAGTTTTTTTCTTTCCCCAATTAAGATAGGCGGAGTGATTTTTCCATTTTCCAACTCCAGGTCTTTGCACATTCCATTATACTACTGTGTCTTCTTGAGCTGCCCTTTGAAATTTTTATCCAGCTCTTTAACTTCCTCATTTCTTCCATTTGCCTTAGCTGCTCCATGATTCTGAGCAATTTCAGAGTCTCTTCTGATATCTACTTTGATTTTTTTTCTTTCTTTCCTATGTTTTTAATGGCTTTAACGCTTTTTTCATGTATGATGTTCTTAATGTCATCCCATAGCTCATCAGGTCTTCTGTCAATAGTGTTCAGTGAGTCAAATCTATTCTTAAGATGTTCTTGAAATTCAAATGACATTTTCAGGTTGGATGTTGGCTCTTGTAGACGTGTTTTAACTTTCTTTAACTTCAGCATCAGCTTACGTAGAGCAATTGGTTGCCTGTTCCACCGTTAGCCTCTGGCCTGGTTTTAGCTGATATTGAGTTCTCTGTCATCTCTTCCCACAGATGTAGTCATTTTGATTTCTGTATATTCCCCATGTATAATTGCTGTTTATGTTATTAAGAAAGGGTATATGCGATGAAGAACCCATCGGTCTTGCAAAATTCTGTCATGACCTCCTGCCTCAGTTCTAATGCCAAGGCCATGTTTTCCAGCTGCTGTTCCTCTAGTTCCAGCTTTCACACTCAATTGCCAGGAAGTATGACTGCGTCTTGACTGTGTAGTCAGTTTCAGGTTGAAGAATTTTGTATTTTCTTGAGCACTAGCTCATATTCACACGCATCCAAGGTAAATAAAAATACCATGGGTTGCCAAAAGAACAGACAAATCTGTTTTGAAAGAGAGATAGTCAGAAGAATGCTCTTTAGAAGTAAGAATGGTGAGACTGTCTCCCATACTTTGGACATAAGGAGAAAGCAGTCAATTGGAACAGGGCATCATGGTTGGTAAATGGAGGACAGGGGAAAAGAGGAAGACTCTGGACAAGATGGATTGGCACCGTGGCTGCAACGGTGGTCTCAAAGATAGGACAAATCGTGAGGCTCGTGCAGGGCTCCGCGGCTGGTTGCTCTGTTGCGCACGGTTGCTTTGTGTCGGAACCAACTGGACGGCGCCGAGCAACAACATCTAGAACTTTGCTAGCTTGGCCATTGTTTACATTTCAAAAGCGTGTAACTGCATGGCTACTAAACAGACACTCAGTGGAATGGGTATCTGTTTCTTGTTCACAAGGACTAGTTGCTATGCATTCATGCAAATTTCGTGGCCACTGTGTCACTCCATCTCATGGAAAAAGAGGGGCTTCCTCTGTTTCATTGTTCCTCTGCTTTACCGAACAAGATCAAAACCAGACTCCCTTGCTGAGGACTCTAGAGGACAGAGGACAGCTGCCCCGGTGGGCTTCGGAGACTGGAACTGTGTTTTTCTTTTTAGAAATATTTTACAGCAGATTTGCCCAGTGACGTATGCCATTTGATTTCTTGACCACTGTTTCTGTGGGTGTTAGTAATCATTCCAGGTGTGAGGATTTTTATTATCTTTACATTGCGTTATAATCCACACTGAAGACTGTCTTCTTTGATCTTCCGCTTCAGGCCCTCTCTAAGTGCAGCAGGGTTATGGCGCCTGCATGTAGCTGGTCCTTAGTAAGTCTTCCTCCAACCCTGACGCCCATTCTTGATACAGTCCAGGTTCTAGGCAGTGTTCACTGGCCAGTCTTCTTAGAAGAGCGTCACAGCAGCATGCATGTCACTGGACTGTGACAAACTCAGAGACAATGGAAGAACAATCCCACAAAAGGGTGGATTTAACAAACCTTTATTTCCTCACAGGAGTCTAGGAGGAAGTCAGGACCCTGGCTCTGTGGGAAGGCTTTTCTTCGGTCGATTTGGGGAATGCCGTTGTCTTTTCAACGTCTGTTTCTTGATTCCATCGATCTCCAGGCCTTGCTTAGTCCGTCCACCTTTCTTGTCTCTGTGTCTAAACTGTTCCTTGGATCTCTCAAGTGATGGACTTGCAACACACTCCAAACTGATAGCCCCTCAGTAACCTAAGATAGAAAACCCTGTCCCAGGTGGCATTCCATTACATGTATAGACAGGGCTTAGCATTTTTAACGTAGATTTGGGCAGTGCACTACAATCCAGGGCACGAGGTAAGACACCAGATTTACTTTTCCAGCCCCAAAACATTGGTTTTGTTGTACCAACTTCCCGCCTATATGTTTCTGTGACTTTCTCCACATCTCCCACTCTTTTCTCAAGCTCTCGGCCATTTTTGTTGCTAATCAGTTTTTTAATTCCATTTCTTGTACAGGGATGCTCTCAAACTGGTAGAGTTGAAGCAGATGGGCAAGATCGCTGAATCGAGACCGGCAGCAACCCCTCCACCCACTCCCACAGCAGCGCCCTCGCCCACCCTGACCGCCGCAGGCCCTTCCTATCCCCGGCCGATGATCCCACCAGTATCAACTCCTGGGAAGCCTAACGCAGCGGTAACGTTACCTTGAGGCTTTCTCAGAGTTGGGAGTAGACTCTCGAGAGGGAGAATGAGGACGAGTGATGAATGAATGCTTCAGCAGTCCTTTTGCCAGCCCCCTTTGGTAGTAGTTACCAGTGGTCACTGGGGAAACGCCCTGCGTACTTCATGCAGCTTTGTCAGCTCCGCCAAATGTGTCTGTACGATGTTCACTTCCAAACGGAACACTAGGCTGGTAATCAGTTTAATTCCGCAGCTTCTGTGCTGGGTGAATGCCCTCGACTCGCCACGCGCTTCCTGCCTGTGTTTCTCAGATACCGTCTCGTCATTTCCATCGTGAACTGTTGAGCCTCGCGATGCAGAGCCACGGACCTTCCTTCTCAGATGCCAGCAGGGGTTTTGTTTTCAGACTTCTCCACTCCCATCACTGTTTCCCTCCCCCGGTGCTTGTCCCGTCATTTGTTCATCACGGGAGGAAATGTAGGAAGTGGATGCACTTGAAACGGAATGAGAACTTTGCAGAAGGAGAAAAAGAAAGATCGGAGAGTTATAGAAATAAACCTGCATACTGATTCTCAAGGAGAAATACATGAGGGGGTACCCCCACAAAAACGGGATTCCACCCCCCCTCCCAAGCTAGGTACCATATATACCCGAGTATAAGCCGACCCAAATCATAGCTGAGGCACCTGATTTTACCACAAAAACTGCATTTTTAAAATGTGCTGAAAAATTCGGCTTATACATGAGTATAGACAGTAGTTAATTTTTTTTACAAAACAACCTTATCACTTTCAAAGAGTAGAACTGCTGCTGTGAGCTTCTTAGGCTAAATCTTTACAGGAATAGAAAGCCGCCGCCTCCTCCTCTTGGAGCAGCTGGTGTTTTTGAACTGCTGACCTTGTGGCTAGCAACCCAGCATGTCACCCACTACGCCACCATAGCTCCACGGGTGTCTGTTTAGCCATGAGATTACCATGCAGATTTTTGAATCATTTTAACAGCAGCAACCTCATTTAAAACTGAAACACGACGTTTATTGTTTATACCTACACAATTATATATTATAAAACCACAACTCAATGGAATTTCTTATACTTGTTAATACATACCTCTTCACATGAAAGAACAATAGATTTACATATATATCAGCTTTAACTGGTGTTACATGAGTTTGGTTACTGCGACGCTGGGGTTTGCGGGCACAGCGTCCCACTCCTCGGCATGTCCTAGACAGACTCTGTTTCCTTGCAGGGCACGTTCTCTGAAATCCCTGCTAGCAATATTCGACGAGTCATTGCCAAGAGGTTAACTGAGTCCAAAAGCACCGTGCCTCATGCCTATGCTACTGCTGACTGTGACCTTGGAGCGGTTTTAAAAATACGACAAGATCTGGTCAAAGGTGAGTGAAGTTGGATTTGCTCACTGTGGTACACATGCCAACCTATCACGGAGTCCTTTAGTTTTAAAACCCACACTGTGCCGTGTTTCATTTCCATGTCCATGTCCATGCTCTGGGAGTACTCTGCTGTTAGAGAAAGGAATTGTTTCTGCTTTCCCTATAAGAAATAAATTGGTTTCATAGTATCGTGGAAATACAACTTTTGTGCCAAGTCATTGTTTTGTTCTGCACAGTTTCTGTCCCCCTGTTGTTGCGGTTCACTTGTGTGCATTTGGTGAGTGAGCCTCCACTCAGCAGGCAGGATTGAGTGCCAGTCCCTCCGCCACACACTGAGCTGGACAAATGGCGCTATGGATTTTTGACGCATGCTCTTCCTTTCTTAAAGTAAAAACAGCAACTTTTTTGTAAGACATGGATGACTCGCTCGGACGGAGCAAGCACTGAGTGGCTTTGTTTGGGCTCTGGGTGGCTTCCCGAGCCCTCCTTGTGACGGCACCTGAAGAGCAGGCCTTGGCATGTAGCACCTGACGACACGTCAGATTGCTGAACCTTTCAGATCGGAAATAGAGGTTCGCTATGTCACGGCTGTATTCATTTTTATGTTTTCTTCAGAATGCCTTCAAGTTTTTTATGATTTATACTACAAGATAAATGTGCCATATTCATCCCCCAAATCACCGTACAAGGTTGCTGAAATATTTGTGAATTTCAGCGCGAACTGATCGTTTCTTGTTTCAATATTGGATAAAGGTGTTTCCTAGATGCCCTTTTTAAGGTTTAGGAAATTCCCATACCTAGCTTGCTGAAAGCTTTTTTTTTTTTTTAAACATTTTATTAGGGGCTCATACAACTCTTATCACAATCCATGCATATACATACATCAATTGTGTAAAGCACATCCTTACATTCTTTGCCCTAATCACTCTCAAAGCATTTGCTCTCCACTTAAGCCCTCTGCATCAGGTCCTCTTTTTTTTTTTCCCTCCCTTCCCTCTCTCCCCTCCCTCATGAGCCCTTGATAATCCACAGATTGTTATTTTGTCATATCTTTCCCTATCCAGAGTCTCCCTTCCCCCCATTCTCTTTAAGCATGAATGAATTAACGTCCTGTCCGCACTCCTCAAACAGTGATTAATCATCAGTCACTTCCTGTGTGTGTCTCTCAAGAGAGACCTTATCTCCCTTTGGCATTCATTTCACTTATTTGTTTTGTGACCTCAGCTTCATAACAGATCAAGAAAATTTCACTGTTAGGATGCCAGCCACCTTGTGTTGCGGCTCTCGGGTACTTGGGTTTTAGACTGATTGACTAGAGAAACTCATCCAGTGACATGCATGCATGAATAAGAATGAGCTTTATGTCAAAGAGTAATTATGTATTGAGAAAACAGCCCAGTCCAATACTAGTACATAGATTCCTCTTCCAGACTCACGTAGGTCATGCAGTGATGCTGAATGCAGGAAGATTACAGGCCAGTGGATGAAGGGTCTTGTGGATCCAGTGGTGGCAAAAGCATGTCAGCACTAGTGTGGGTCTCCTCGTGGCTCCTCCAGCTCTCTGAGTTTGTCAACAGCAGGAAGGTGAAGCAGAGAGACCCCGCCTTCAGGGAGAAAGAGAAGAAGTTCCCAGAATCCTCATGAGAAGGCCACGCCCACAGGGAAGAATCATCAGGCTCTGACTTGATTGACAGGCTAGACTCCACCCCTTCGCTCTTAATAGCCTTAAGTTGACACAATAGAATTTAACTACCACAACATGCAAATGATATACATACTTAGAAAACTGCATATTAAAACAACCTCATAGCTTTCGTTAGAAGCAAGAATGGCAAGACGTCTTGTTACTGTGGCTATGTTATCCAGGGTGCCCGTCCCTGGAGGAGGACCTGAGCTAGGAGGTAAAGAGGGGGCGATGAAAAGGAGAAAGGCTCTCAGCGAGAGAGACTGACGCCGTGGCTGCAACAATGGGCACAGATGTAGGAACCACAGTGAGGAGGCTGCCGGGCCGGGCGGTGGTTGGGTCTGTTGTTCACAGTTGGTCTGAGTTGGGCCGGCTCGATGGCATTGAACAACAGGGACCACCGCAATAGCTTTCAGAGTTCAGGAAACTAAATGGAAAGCTACGAGTCACTGCAGAATGAATATATAGCACAATATTCTATGCACGCGCTGCACACTTTGCTTTTGCCACTTAACAAGATGCAACAAAGAACGTGGTATTCCCTTACAAACTATTTCTTGCTCTGTTCTTCTCAATATCGTCACCCAGGAGCCCCTTTTTGTTCTTGTAAAATTTTTTGTAATGAGTTAAAAACAAACAAACTAGAAAAACTCGCCTTTGGGCATACTAGATTGGATGCCTGTTAAGACACATTAGGGGACCGTCCTGCGAGAAATCCGACATACAAGTGTGCAGCTCCTTGTAGATAAAGATTGGGGATAGGATTTGGAGGAGGCCAATAGCATGTAACTTGAATCAAAACCGTGGGAAGTCCACACCTGAGGAGATGCCAGCATTGAGGGGCAGGGTCTGAGAATGCTGCACTGGCAGATGGTGGCGAATATCTTAGAGAGGAGAGTGACATGGGAACCAGGGACAAGCTCGACACGAAGATGGCGTTAAAACTCAAAAGTGCTTCTAAATGTTGGCGGCTACTGAGGACGGAAGTTTGTAAGTGAGGATTCTGGACAGAGCAGCCGCTGACTCGGGAGGTTAGTTCGGAACTCTGAAGCAGTATAGGTAGTAAAGCAAGCAAGAAGGAAGCCGAAGTCGCTCTGAGAGCTTAGCATACTGCGTTCAGAAATGTTGTGTTTGAAATATATTTGCACTTGTGCAGCCTGAATCTGGTGTTTGTGATTATCAATAAAACTTCCAAGCACTGAAATCTGTTTGTGTTCTACTTCTAAAGGGACTTTAAGCAAACAAACAAACAAGTATTTTTTTAAAAACGGCCTTAGAAGAGGTAGGGCCTGACAGAGCTGGCCGTTACTGTGGCCGTTTGGCAGTGTTGAGGATTTGGGTGATGCATCGGATCTCCTTCTGAAATCTCCAGCATTCCTTTGGCATGATCCGTGGTCCAGGTCAAATTCCATGGTGAGGTGGTGACAGGGTTTGTATATTCTGCCACATACCATTGACTATATCTCAGTCTTAGAATCTTTTTATCGACACTCTTGCAAGAAACAATTGAGTGTAATGTGAGTTTTCCAGCACTCCCTTACCCACTGGGAAGAAGGAAGAGCGAAGGTTTTAATAAGTCACATGCTTTAGTTAGGATCAACTATGTGTGAAGGGGTGGGACCCCAGTTTGATCCTAAAATCAGGATGTACGCTTAAAGGAAATGGACTCAAGTGGACTCACCATAAAATTACAGAAAACCTCACTTTATTCATTCTGCTGGGACCCGTGCCCACATTGCTACATCCCTGGCGTTTGCTATATCCTGTTTTGTTACATTAACAAGCGACCGTTATTAGATGTAGTGATCTCAGTGTTTGGTTGTACACTTCCATTAGTAAAAGGAAATATATGGAACACATGATTGGGTAGTTAAAGTACCCATGGGCACCACTGGCTTAAGGGATGAGGGAAATAGCTGGGCCTCTGTGAACCCCCAGGCATATACACTGTGCATACGGAAAGCCCGCTACTCATTGTAGGCGCAGGAAGTAGTCGTTTGATTTCTGGATAGAGTTTAATCTATCGTTCAAGTTCTTGTGCATGATACCCGAGCAATTTTAAAACCTTATGGTACAATTAGTATAAGACCATAGTGAAATATTTGTATGTCTAATATTATTTATCCAAAACCTACCTCATATGATGAACGTTTTTCTAACCAGGAAAACCTTACTTAATAAGCAAGCAAGCAAAAACCAACAAAAATCCCATGTTGGGTTTTTAAATAAGCTCCAGTTAAGTCACAGGATTGTTGTTACAGCTTGGTTAATGCTCTTTTTGTTTTCCAGACGACATAAAGGTATCAGTAAATGATTTTATCATCAAGGCAGCAGCGGTGACCCTTAAAGTAAGCAGTCCGTATGTAATCTTGGCTTTTCAAGTAACCACATATCCTGGGGGGTTCGATAAGAATGCCTACAGCTCCACAGAAGCAATCTTGTTACTAAAAATACTCGCTCATGGAATGTCCCTCTTTACAGATGAAGAAGCAGAATCATGAGGATTCACAACTAATTACCGTAGAATAAAGACCAGCTAGTCAACAGATAATGGTTGAGCCCATGTCTTGTGCTAAATGAATACATTCCAGACATTAGAGATGGGTGTGGTCATGACCCCAAACTGGCAGTTTCTGTACCCACAGGACTTGTATTCTAACAAGAAAGCTAACAACTGTGTATATTAGATGATGAAAAGTGCTGAGAAGATAAATAAAAAGAGGGGGTAAGGGAGCAAGAGTAACTAGGGATGCTATTTTTGAGAGTTGGGCAGGGAAGGTGGTGTCTCCGGCACAGTGAAATTTAAAAGAAAGAACGAGTTGAGGTGATAGTGGGGGTAAGAGTGTTGCACACAGTTATTACCATTATTGACTCCTAGTGGCCCATGTAATGGACTGGAGTCGCTCCCCGGGACTGTGTCGTGTTGCCCATGTGACGGAGTAGTCGCCCCCTGGGACTGTGAATAGTGACCCATGTGACGGAATAGAGTTGCCCCCTGGGTCTGTGTCGTGGCCCATGTGACATAGTAGAGTCCTCCCCCCCGCAGGTCTGTGTCGTGACCCATGTGACGGAGTAGAGTCCTCCCCCCCAGGTCTGTGTCGTGACCCATGTGACGGAGTAGAGTCCTCCCCCCCAGGTCTGTGTCGTGACCCATGTGACGGAGTAGAGTCCTCCCCACCAGGTCTGTGTCATGACCCATGTGACAGAGTAGAGTCCTCCCCCCAGGTCTGTGTTGTGGCCCATGTGACAGAGTAGAGTCCTCCCCCCCAGGTCTGTATCGTGGCCCATGTGACAGAGTAGAGTCCTCCCCCCCAGGTCTGTGTTGTGACACATGTGACGGAGTAGTCGCCCCCTGGGTCTGTCGTGACCCATGATGGAGTGGAGTTGCCCCGGCACTGTGTGGGCTATCGCTGCCTTTACTGAGCAGTTCCCAGCTTCTTTCTCTCGCTGAGCATTGCTGGGTTCCAGCCATCAGCTTTTGGGGTAGCAGCTAAGCACCTAACAGTTGCACCACCATTAATGCTAAAAATGAAGGAATTGATGATTTCTAAATTGATTAAACATAAAATCAAGATGATTGATCAATCCCTGGTGATTGGAATGGGAAAGTTGAAAACAAAGAGACAGGATCAGTAGTTGAAAACGGGGGCCTTGGTGATTGAAGTGACATGGGAGATCACATGATGGAATTTTGTTAGACCAATGACTCACATGGTAATGAGGCCTTTTGGCAACACCATAGCAGTGACTATACGCCCAGACCTCTGTGGAATACATAGGAATGCAATAGATACTGTATCTGTGGAAACAAGGTCAGGGGCTGACCAGGGGCCACTGAAACAAGCTATCAATTATATATAAGTTCAGGTTGAAGTTGAAGAATCTTCCACGAGAGCCAAAATACAAGCTGAAATATATCTCACCTAAATTTGAAAGGCTTCTCAAGAATAGATTTGATGCATTGAACAGTGGGGATCCAAGGTGAGACACGTTATGGGGTGACATCAAGAACATTTTACATGTAGAAAGACGGGGGGACAGAAATCAAAATGGTAGCAGAAGAAACTGAAACTTCACCAAGGCAGGGCACTGCGGGAGTGCAGCAGAACATCGAGACAGAACACTAAGGGGGTGCAACAGAACAGCAAGGGAATGCAGCGGCGAGGTCCCCAGGGAATGCTGAAGGTGGACTTTGGGGCCACGGCATGGTGTCCTAACAGACTGGACTGGAAAACATTCCTAAAGGCCAACAAACAATCCTAGAACTAACTACAAGCTTTTCTTTCTTGTTGTGTTTTGTTTTGTTTTGGTCATTGGTTTGTTGTTGTTTTGTTGTATATTGTTGCTTGGTTGTGCTCTGTCTTGTTTTTGTGCATGTTACTATCTCCGCAGGTCCGTCTAAATAAGATAGACTGGATGAACAATTAGAGGAGTAAACAACGGGACCAGTAGTTCTGTGGGGACATGGGAGAGAGATGGGGAGTTGAAGGGAAAGGTAGTGGTGTTAATAAACCCAGGGACAAGGGAACACCAAGCGATCCAAATCGGTGCTGAGGAGGGTGTGGGAAGCCTGGTTGGGCATGATCAAAGGTAATGTAACTAAGAGGAATTGCTGAAACCCTGTTGGGGACTGAGCATGATAGTGGGACAGGAGGGAAGTTAAAGGAAATAGAGGAAAGAACTGGGGGCAAAGGGCATTTATATATTTGCACATGTACATTTGCAAATATATTTATACATGAGAATGGGAAAATAGATCTATGTGCATATATTTATAAGGTTAGTATTAAGGTAGCAGAGGGATATTGGACCTCCACTTAAGTAATCCCTCAATGCAAGAATACTTTCATCTATTAAATTGGTATTCTATGACGCTCACCTTCCCGACACAACCGCTGAAGACAAAGTGGGTGAACAACTAAATGGTGAAGAAAGCTGATGGTGCCCAGCTATCAAAAGAGGTAGCATCTGGGGTCTTAAAGGCTTGAAGGTAAACAAGTGGCCATCTGGCTCAGAAGCAATAAAACCCACATGGAAGAAGCACACCAGCCTGTGTGACCATGAGGTACTGAAGGGTTCAGTTATCAGGCATCAAAGAACAAAAAAATCATATCATTGTGTGCTCACCTCCCTGATTCGACTGCTGAAGGCAAATGGATGCATAAGCAAATTTGACAAAGATAGCTGATAGGGCCCGACTATCAAAAGATATAGCGTCTGGGGTCTTAAAGGCTTGAAGGTAAACAAGCGGCCATCTAGCTCAGAAGCAACAAAGCCCACATGGAAGAAGCAAACCAGCCTGTGCAATCACAAGGTGTCAAGGGATCAGGGATCAGGTATTATCAGAACAAAAAATTTTACCATAGTGAATGAGCGGGGAGTGCGGAATGGAGACCGAAAGCCCATTTGTAGCACTGGACATCCCCTTACAGAAGGGTCTTGAGGAGGAGACAAGACAGGGTGCACTGTAGCAACGATGAAAAATACAACTTTCCTCTAGTTCCTAAATGCCCCCCGCCCCCAGTCATGATCCGAATCACCTTGCAAGTCTGACTAGACCAGAAGATGTACACTGGTACAGATGGAAACTGGAAGCACAGGGGAGCCAGGGCGGATGATCCCCTCAGGACCAGTGGTGTGAGTGGCGATACCAGGAGGGTAGAGGGAGGGTGAGTTGGAAAGGGGAACCTGTTTCAAGGATCTGCATGTGACCTCCTCCCTGGGGGACATACAACAGAAAAGTGGGTAAAGGGAGACGTGGGACAGAGCAAGATATGACAAATAATAATTTATAAATTATCAAGGGTTAATGAGGGACGGGGAGTGGGGAGGGAGGGGAAAAAAGAGGACCTGATGCCAGGGGCTTGGGTGGAGAGCAAATGTGTTGAGAATGATGAGGGCAACGAATATACAAATGTGCTTTACACAATTGATGTATGTGTGGATTGTGATGAGTTATATGACCCCCTAATAAGATGATTTAAAGGAAAAAAACCCGAAACTTGCTCCTAAATATAGAGGCACCAAAGCAACTGGACAAAATGATAAAGAACATGATAGAAAATTCCTAAGAGCACCTGATGAAGGTAAAGCATGGTATTTATAGTGGATTGTACAAAGATCTGGACTTTGAAAATTAAAAGCGGAAAACATGCTCAACATTTCGCAAGCTGAAAGAATTTGAGGGGCGGGCTGCGAAATTCAAACATGAAGTTAAAATATTAAGAGATGTTAGGAAGCTCAAAAAGAAATTAGAATAAAACGGACACAGGCTGTGTATAGTAAAGATTGGTTGATGCTCAACATGTCAATATATATATATATTTAAATATATATATATATATTTTTTTTTAAAAGGCAACGTGTGGTCAGGAGTGAATGGTGAAGGAAGAAGCCCAAGCTGTATTGGTGGCATTAACGACAAACAGGGCCCCAGAACATCTGACAGAAAACTGGTTGAAATAGTGAAACAGATACAACACTGGAAGCACTCAGTAGTTTATGAATTTTGGAAATTTGTAAAGAAATTTGGAAGACTACCACCTGGCCAACCAACTGGAAGAGACACATATCTGTTCCTATTCCCAAAGAAAGATGACCTGAGAGAATGAGGAAGCAAACAATTTAATTAATGTCACATGCAAGTAAAATGTTGAAGATACCAGTAACTGAAAAACAGTAGAAGACAAGAAGCTGCCAGAAACTCAAGCTAGCTTCAGAAGAGGGCCTGCACGAGGTTATATCATTGTTGACTTAAGTTGGTTTGGGCTGAAAGCAGGGAATTCCAGAAAGAAGTTTACTTGTGTTTCATCGGCTGTGTGAAGACATTCCACTGTGTATCATAGCAAACTATGGCTGACACTGTGAAGACTGAGAATTCCAGGTCATGGCATTGTGCTTATGGGAAGCCTATGCATGCATATCATGAAGTAGCCTTTCACATAGAACAAAGGTAGCCGTGTGTTTAAAATCGGGAAAGGTAGGCCGCAATGTTGCATCCTTTTACCGTACTTAAGCATCTGTAAGAAGAGCGCATCCTCAGACTGGGAGGAGGCCGAATTGCAGCCTTGCTTGCTGAAAGCCAAGGGGACTGGAAGCGTTCACGTGGTAGAGTGAAGATAGAGCTAAGGTGCACCTGACCCAAGCCATGGTACTTTCAGTCTCTCCAATATTGAAGGCTAACAAGGACTGCATGCATTTGAACCAGAGTGTTGGCAACAATCTTGGATGGATTAAGAGTAAATGACTTGGAGGATGTACCCGGACACGTTATCAAGAGAGACCAGTCCCTGGAAATGGACATCATATGCGTTAGCTAGTAGAGGGCCGGCAGTAAAGAAGATCTTCAAGGGCGTGGGTTGACGGTGACCGCAATAATGGACTCAGGTGGCAACCGTTGTGAGGACGCGCGGGACTGGGCAGTATTCCATTCTGTTGTACACAGGGTCACTGTGCTTTGGAATCAACCTGAGGTGCCTAATCATGACAGGTCCCACCCATACCCAAGGGGCGATTACACAGGGCATGAATACCAGGAGACAGACCTACCTCTGAAGGACAGGAGACTGTGCATCACATGTGCAATGCTAGCATGCTTTCCTTCACCTTCTGATGATTCATCTGGTTAACACCTGTCGTCTGTACATTTATAAAGTTTTATGAGTTACTGAGTATGTAATAAGCATTTTTAATATGCTAGTTCTGTTTAGGTAAGCTATTGAAATTAGAGTTCTTACAGATGTATTTGGATTTTATCATTAGCGCTTTTGGTATAGTGTTACACAAAATTTCTAAAGTTAATTCAGCAAAATAGCATTGAAATTCTATGACATAGGTCCTATGAGAAGTCGAAAAAGATAAAATGTGGGCTATGTCTTGGAGGAGTTCATAATACGGAATGTTGGGTAGATGAGACAAATAAATAAAGACGACCGTATCAGAAGTGTAACAAGTATTTCACTTGAAACTAAAATAGAAGCTCTGAGAGAGCAGGGAGTCCTTCACACTTTGGCTCATTGCTGTAGCCCCAGGCCGAGGTCTTCAATGGGTGACTAGACTGAGCACTGAAAGCAAGCACGGGTGTTGATGAGCGCTAGAAGGGCATGAGGTGGCCATCTCTGACCTCTGGCGGCATGGTGAGCGGAGGTCAGACTTGCCTTTATCTTTCCTCCTCCTTTATTCTTGCGCCAATCATTCATCCCATGGCACTCCACCATTGTGCTGGGTTCATTGGCCACCCAGAACGCAGACAACACTCACAGCTAAGGGGGTTATTAAAGAAGTGAACCATTTCCCGGATGTCGGCATCAGTAAACAAGAGACTGTCATTGGCCTGCAGCAACACCTCTCCTCAGCTAGCAACCAAGTCCCTCTTTGGTCCTCAAGTTCTCAGCCACGGGGTCTCTCGGCCTCTGCCTCTGGGAACCAAGGAGCCCACCTGTAGCTCTGCCGCACAGACCTGTAGTCTCGGCACTGCCCCTCTTCTCTGACTCGGCTTCCCTGTCTCAGCCTCTGTTCTCAGCCTGTCTCCCTGCTCTGTCCCAAAGTCTCTGTCGCAGCATCTGGTCAATCTAGTCCTTCCTCCTCCAGTTCAGGCAGAGATCTCAAACCTGTTCTTCCGATGTTTCTGGGCTTTCTCTCTGGGTTCCTGCATCTGAGCTGGCTAGTTTATGAAAGTGTGCTTTCAGCAGACCATACCCCCAAAGAAAAAAGGATGACGATTTATGTACTAGTAGAATCTAAAGATGCAACCACCTATTTTTTGTAACAGAACTATAATCAACCTGTGGGTCGCAACCCCTTTGGGAGTCGAACGGCCCTTTCACAGGGGTCGCCCAATTCGTAACAGTAGCAAAATTACAGTTAGGAAGTAACAATGAAAATAATTTTATGGCTGGAGTCACCACAGAATGAAGAACTGTTTTAAGAGGTCACGGCATTAGGAAGGTTGAGAACCACTGGATTAGACCCACAGGTACCTCTCTTGCTCCCTGCCATCGAGTCAGTGACCCCCTTGAGAAAAGAAATTGGGGTGGGGCAGGGGAGAGAAAGGTACACCGGTTTTATTTAGACTATTTGATTTTTTATTTGCCGCTATTTTCTGTGTGACATTTGGTACACACTGTTACTTGGTCATTTCACCTTTTTAAAATAATCCTGAGTGTAAGTATATATGTGTGTGTGTGTGTGTGTGTGTGTGTGTGTGTCAAATGTGCATAATTTAATATATATTTGACATATGTGTCAAATGTGCATAATTTAATAAAAAGTTAATATTTATGACACCTAGGAAATCCATCTTAAATAGAAAAGGCCTTTTATTCAGGACCTATGATATATTCCAGAGCAGTGCTAGAAAAGCCAGTTGTTCTTAGAGCCAAGACATGAACTGTCTCTCCTGGCGGGGCACCGGGAGAGGCGGGCAGGTAGTAAACATCATGTCCTCCGAGCACCAGGGCTGACAAAGGAAGCTCCTCACCACGACTGACGCAGATCAAAGCATGTGCAGTTTTCTCAAGCTTGCTTCAAAATGATAGGTTTAATTATTCCTCCAAAACATAAAAATGAAAACATTTAATACCAAGATCCAGAGCATTTTTTTTCAGAGCATATTTTTTATACTGACTTTTTAATCTTTTCCCTCTCGGGCTACATTCGCTTTAGAAAACTACATCTTAGTGTGTTAAATATTTTTCTGCGCCGCCCGAGTCTAATGCTGCTTCTTCCGTGGCGTGTTTTTTCTGTTTCGTAGCAAATGCCAGATGTGAATGCAAGCTGGGATGGAGATGGTCCAAAGCAATTGCCCTTTATTGACATTTCGGTGGCTGTGGCAACTGATAGAGGTTTAATTACACCAATCATAAAAAATGTTCCAGCTAAGGGTATACAGGAAATTGCTGATTCAGTGAAGGTAAGTCTTAAGTAATGCATATTGTGCTTTCAGAATGTTATGCTTTCTGGTAACGTGTGATACGACCTGGCTACCCTGGCTTTTTGTGTTGGGTGGTGTGCTTTGGGTATTTCCAAGTGATCGTCAGTAGTGTTTGTAGGTTTTTAAGTTTTTATTCAAATAGGATCCATCTTGAGAAAATTCAGAAATACCGTCCAAATACATTAGAGGCCAACTGTGTTTAAATTACAGAAGACTTCTTTCACCAAGTCTAGAACACAGCTCTAAAGATGCTATATTTCAGACAGAAATTTTAAGTTTAAATAAAACTCAAACTACATTTCTGTGATCATGGTAATAGACAAACCTCAAGTTCACAGCAACTTTCTCACGTAGGAGATTATCCTTGTAGACCTCTGTGTTTTCACAGTACATGAGAAGCTGCTCCTGAACTCCCAGAAATGATTGCAGCCGTGAATCTGTTGAACTCTGGGCTCCGCTTAAGAAAGCGTAGAATCCCCTGATCTTCCCTTAGCTGACTTGGCCTTCATTTCTGGGATGTTCTCTGGCTTCCCTATGTAGAGCAGCTCCCTGATACGCTCTCACGATACCTTCTTTCACCGACATTGTAGGTGCGCTCGGTCTTTGGAGTTACCGTGGTTATTTGTTGGCTTGTCTGTGTCCTTTATTGTTTATTGTTATATACCATCCTAGAAAAGTATTGGATTATAGTAGTTCTTCAGGGAGCGCTGACTAGCCTTTCACGTGGTTTGTGTGGACCCCAGGTTAAGAATGGCTGTATAAGCGTTCGCTTCTAGACCCCCAGAAACCCCAGGATACCGCTACGAAAGGCTCAAAGGCACAGCCTAGCCGCACTCGGGTTTGTATTGCCTGAGTAAATTAATACAGCAGCAGCCTATTGTTTAGCTGTGGATCCTATGCTCGCCTAGTTCCTCATTTATTACAGCAAGCTTTTTCAGTGAGCCAGTGAGGCACGTGGTGGATCCATGAGGTATTTGCTAGTCATCTCTTTGTTAACATCTTTTCCGCAGGGTGCATCAGGTAGCATGTACTGTGATGGTAAGTTCATATTGCCAGAATATCCCAGTGAGAATTAGGAATTTTCTCAACTACTGACCTGACTCAGAATCTCTATTCAGCACAGATTCGGAGTTTGGGTTTGGATGCAGTGGCGGGAGTGTCTTGCTGGTGTGTTTGGGGTCCAAAGAGCTTGTAGTGGTGTTTGTGATGTAGCACTGAGGCTTGACCTCGCGTCTTTAAAATTCACTTTGTGTTTGTTTGTTCAAGTCCAGTAACTCCTCAGGGCATGTTGAGATCATCAGCCTTTAGAGAAATACCACTCAAGGCTCACATGATGTGTGTGTGTTCAAAGCATGTGAGCCAGTCTGTTGCTGGGGCAGGAAAAATGTATTTGTAGATTGCCCTCTCTGCTTCTATACTCTAAGGACAAGTCAAAGCTCAGCATTTCATTTTTGGTTTGGGGTTTGAGAACTTTTAAAAATGTTTTCGTTTTCCAAAATATAATTACCTGGTTTAAAGTTAAGTAATTGTCACTTGTGATTGTAATAGTGCTTTTATTGACTACATAATACAGAATATTAGGTAAGCTTCAACAATTTTTCTCAAATGACAGTAGCTTTATCTTTCTTACCTGTTCAGAAAGCAGTTCACTATTAACTTTTGTATATGATATCTTAATCTTTTCTCCTTGTTTTTGATGCATTGAAATTTATGAATTAACAGGAGTAGAGCTAATTGCAAGTTCATGGAAAATTTAACTACTTTCTCGATATCATTCTCTGTGTCATCGCTTTCTCCTCTGCTGTGTTAAGTTTTAGAATTCAGTATTGTCAAAAAATCATTCATAAAAAAGTAACAAAAAGTGAAATATATGAGCCCCTAATAAAATGTTTTTAAAAAACAATTATATAGTGTTTTAATTATCCTATCCATATTTCTGAATCCTCACTTCAAAATAAAAATTCAACAAAATTTGTTTAAAAAGTGAAATATAAAATTTTATTTTTCTTCAAAGTTGTCTGAGATAGATAGATAGATAGATAGATAGATAGATAGATAGATAGATAGAAATGGAAGTGAACCCTGAAAGATAAAAACTGATTTTGTCACGGGATCATTGGGATACAGTTTTAGTTCCCACTGGCTACTTTGTTTGAAACCTACTAGATTGACATGAATGGCAGTATTTTTTTTTAACAATTTATTAGGGGCTCATACAATTCTTATCACAGTCCATACATATACATACAATCAATTGTATAAAGCACATCTGTACAGTCTTTGCCCTAATCAATTTTTTCTCCCCTTTTCTTTTTTTACATTTTATTAGGGACTCATACAACTCTTATCACAATCCATACATATACATACATCAATTGTATAAAGCACATCCATACATTCCCTGCCCCAATCATTCTCAAGGCATTTGCTCTCCACTTA
Source organism: Tenrec ecaudatus (assembly GCF_050624435.1). NCBI lineage: Eukaryota > Metazoa > Chordata > Mammalia > Afrosoricida > Tenrecidae > Tenrec > Tenrec ecaudatus. The sequence continues at coordinate 35,792,133 of NC_134533.1, read as the reverse complement.
AGCCTCTTGCATCAGGTCCTCTTTTTTTTTCCCCTCCCTCCCCTCTCCCCCCTCCCTCATGTGCCCTTGGTAATTTATACATCGTTATTTTGTCATATCTTGCCCTATCCGGAGTCTCCCTTCCCCCCTTCTCTGCCGTCCCTCTCCCAGGGAAGAGGTCACATGTGGATCCTTGTAATCAGTTCCCCCTTTCCAACCCACTCACCCTCCACTCTCCCAGCATCGTCCCTCACACCCTTGGTCCTGAAGGTATCATCCACCCTGGATTCCCTGTACCTCCAGCCTTCATATGTACCAGTGTACAGCCTCTGTCCTATCCAGCCCTGCAAGGTAGAATTCGGATCATGGTAGTTGGGGGGAGGAAGCATCCAGGATCTGAATGGCAGTGTTTTACACGAAAAAAAATTTACAGCTGAAGCAAAAAATTGCTTTCTACATACAGAAAACACTGAAAATTTCTGCACAGAATGGTACATACTCAATTCTAGTATTTGGAATTTTTAAAGAGAAGTGATTTTTATAGCATTTGATTTTCTCTTCTTAATAATCTTGGATAATCTATGCTGTAAGTTATATATTGTGTTCATTGCATTACATGGAGAAAGCTATTTATAGATAAAGCCCTTTGTTAGGTCACATCAAACATATGGAGCTGGCAACATACCCTGTGCAGATATGAGGGTTCATCAAAGTGTTTGTAGCAAAATGGAATTAAAACCAGCCTGTGTGATCATGAGGTGTCGACAGGACCAGGTAACAGGCATCAGAAGGCTCAAAACAAAAAAAATAAAACATTCTTGAAAACAAGGGGGATCAGAGCAGAGACCCCAAACCCATCTGTAGATAATGGGACATCCCCTTCACAGAAGGGTCACAAGGAAGGGACGAGTCAACCAGGGCGCATTATAGCACCGATGCAACACATAATATTCCTCTGGTTCTTTGAGGCTTCCTCACCCCCCCCCCCACCACCACCATCGTGACCTCAGTTCTACCTTTCAGTCCTGGTTAGACCAGAGAATTACACTGGTACAGATAAGAGCTGATCACACACAGAATCCAGGTCAGATAAATCGCTCAGGAACAGAAATGGAAGTAACAATATCAGCAGAGTAGGGGGAAAGTGAGTGGAGAAGGGGGAACCAATCACGATGATCAACGTATAACCCACCGACCCAGGGAAACAAACTACAGACAAGTGGGTGAAGGAAGACAGCCGTTGGTTTAATATATGAAAGTAATAATAATTTGTCATTTATCAGGGTTCACAGGGTGGGGAAGGAGGGGGGGGAGAAGAGCTGATACCAAGGGTTAAAAAAAAGGTAATGGAATTTTTCCACAAACTTGTTGAAGCCCCTTCATATTCTAGGTGTTACAGGTACTGACAGGATTAGCTATCCATACAGTGTTGGTCATCAGGTGCCGTTTGTATTTTCTGCAGGCTCTTTCCAAGAAAGCAAGAGATGGAAAATTGCTACCAGAAGAATATCAAGGAGGATCTTTCAGGTAGAATTTAAATTCTTGATTATTAGTAATATCAGATATGTTGTTCATTGTTAGAAGCCACCGAGTCAGCTTTGACTCATAGTGACCCAGTGTGTCCAGCAGAAGGAAACAGTGCCTGTGCCGCACCCTCATTGCTGTGTCCGAGCCTCGTGGGGTAGCCCGTGCCTCTCGAGGGTCCCCTCTTTTCAGCCGACCTTCCCAAGCATGGTTCCCTTCTCCAGGGCACTGAGCCTTACCACGTGGCATAGATTGATCAGAAACAAATTTTTTAATTTAAGCTAAATACCACATGCTTTATTTGAATATATATAGAGAGAAAAGTATTTATAGATAAGACATCTTCTGAGGTTTTATTTATTTTCTGGTATGTGTGTACATACACAGAATTCTAAATGACATTGTTTCATACATTTATGCCTTAATTGCTGCACACACCTTATATCTGTACTTGTGTGTCTATTATCCAATGGCATAGCTCAGTAAATTCACTTAGTAATTTTGTAACTTTGTCTAGCAAGTCTTGAATTATTTATGGATAAAATCAATTATCTGTGAATAGTGACCATTTTCTGTCTGTCTTTCAGTTACTGTATTTTATTTCTGCTTGTCATATTCCACTGGCTGGGACTTTCCATTCAATGCTGAGTAAATGTTTGATAGGAGATGTATTATCTGCATGCCTTGTGTTCTTTGGTATTTGAGTAATTTGATAACAGATTTAGTAAGGTTGTCTTTTTATAAAGTAAGGTTGTCATAAGGACTTGCTGCATTGAGCTTTGTCTTTCTGTTCTTCCTTAGTATTTCCAACTTGGGCATGTTTGGCATTGATGCGTTTTCCGCAGTGATCAATCCCCCACAGGCCTGCATCTTGGCTGTTGGGAGGTTCCGACCGGTTCTGAAGCCCAGTCAGGATGAAGAGGGCAACACCAGCCTGCAGCCGCACCAGCTGATAACCGTCACCATGTCAAGTGACAGCCGAGTGGTAGACGACCAACTAGCCACCAGGTTTCTTGAAACTTTTAAAGCCAACCTAGAGAATCCCATCCGGCTTGCTTAATCCTCCAAGATCAGAAGTTGGTCTTCGGCTCAGCTGATTTTATAGGTGTTACCAAGAAACTCTAGCAAACAATATTTAAAGGCAATGTGGATGAAATGTTTGTTTATTTATTTAAAGTGGAAGAGTCTGGCCCAAGTTGTCTTTATTGTCAGTTTGGGTTTCGTGTTGAAATAAAACTATGAGTAATGAAGGAAAAAGAGCATTTGCTTAGGTAGATCCTTTTTTTAACCTCTGGTGCTGTGCAAAAGGATGTTTTGCAGATGTAAATCCAGTGACATGCTTGCTTATTTGAAAGCGTTAGAACATTTAAGAATATATGCTAATTGTGTAATAAAGAAATTATGTGAAATTTAACTTAATTGTGTTCAAGTTCAAAATGGTCTTGCAAGAGATGACCATTAATCTAACAGTGACACTTCACTTTTACAAGTCCTGCTCTAGATGCACGTGAACAATTCAATATGTACAGAAATGCTTATTCTGGATAATATAGTAGATTAGTAACTAATAAGGATCAAATCAAATTAGGGGTTGTGACAACATTATTGAATTTTATATGTATATAAAGCCATATGTTTTAGAGTGGTTTCTTAACATTCTGATTTTTCACTTCTATAACACTGTGAACTTCTAAAGACAAAAAAATAAAGAAGAGGGAAAGACCAAAAGAGAGAGAGAGAGAGAGTGTGTGTGTGTGTGTGTGTGTGTGTGTGTGTGTGTGTAAGACTATAGTGCAAATATCTAAATTTTCCACTGTGGGCTGCTCACCTTCATGCTGAGTTGGGAAATTATGTAAATAAGCTGTGTTAACTCCTAAAAAAAACAAACACACATTTTGTGTTAGTGTTGATTTAAACACAAAATGTTTCTTAATGCATTTCAGTCAAATTTGTATTGTGCAATAAAATACGAGAAAATACAAAATCTTTTTTTTGTATCCTAAGTGTTGAAGCATAGTAAAAACTCGAAGTAGACCAGTAGTTTCCTGGACCAGTCCAGAAGTGACTCCGTAGGAGGTAGTGGAGTTTTTCTGTAGGCGGTACTGGAGTTTTGGAAAGTGATTGTGAGAAGGTGGTTCTCCAAGCAGAGCTAATGAAATCTATCCTTCTTTGTCATTCGATAACTTTTTACCAATGATTGAAACAGAGAAGCTTATTTTCTTTCTTATTTATAAAGTTGTTACATGTTGCACGATATATGAGTTTGATAGAATGATAGTCAGCAAAGCTTAACTTAGTGTCTACTGACCTGAATCACACAAGACAGTCTGGTAGAATGTATGGTATGACACAGTGTCCACAAACCTTAACAAAAGTACTTTCTAAACCAGATCCACGGTCTGGGTGACATGGGCATATGGGCCCATGGGCAGGCAGTGGGCATAACATAGCTTACAAGGACAGGATTCTAGCTCCTGCTGTGGTGATTACCCACCAGTCCACAGCCACCTAAGGTGCAAGTATGCGTGTCTTCGCGTCCAGAAGAAAGAAGAGTGACCGAAATCTAATGATGCATGGAAACAATTGGTCCAATGTTTCCACCAACCCTGAGACTAGAAGGGCTGGATGATCCTGGCGGCTACTGCCAACGTCTCTGAAAAGGATCACATTGGAAGGTCCTGAATAGAATGAGAGAAAACTGGGACAGAACTCAACATCAGAAGAGAGCACACTACTTACTGGTCACAGCCTGATAGAGCTCTCCAGATGACGGCTTTTAGTCACCTTTCAGGTCTGGAAACGAATTCAGAATAACCAGCCGTTTGAAATCAGAAGGGCTGTACTGAGCAAAGGAATATGTTCACTGGGTGTTGGACGAGGAATGGAAACGGCAAGGCGCGATGGTATGTTGAGGAGGTGGCAATGAATGAGTTCACGTGTGTGACTGTCGAATGTACAATTGAACTAATCTACAAACCTTGCTTAATTCATTATTAAAAAGTTTTAAATATATAAAATAGAGCCCTGACAAATCTATTGTTTAAGCAGATATTTAACCTAATTATTCCATTTCAACAAACTAAATCATTTTTAAAATACAACTATACTGAAAATTATAAATAAATAGTACTTTCAAAATAACTCTTTTTCAAGTAGAAGTATTTTAAAGGGCAGTTTTAACTGAAATTATTTTTTCTAGTTTTTGTGGGAGTTTTTTTGGTCTGGCTTTATTTCTTTCTATACACCACCTAACAATCTTTATGTCTGAACGTAAGTGCGTGAAATTGTCGTAATCTTGCATGAGGCCGCCAAAAATAAGGCTGGGTTTGGAATTATCCTTCCCCACAGACCGACTTTCATGAACTGTGGTATGTTTGTTTGCCTGTGGGTGACGTGGAACACAAGAGAGAGTTCTTGTGTACTTCACAGGACCCCAGTGCTGTGTACATTGAAGCCGTTTTCATTCCTCGTGAGCATTACACGGTGCTCTGGTGGCATCATGGTTACGCTTGAGCTGCTAACCACAAGGTGTGCAGTTTGAATCCAGCAGCACCCCGGAAAGGGTTACAGTCCTGGAAACCATCTGGGGCAGTTCTCCCGTGCCCGGTGGGCTCCCGTGTGTCAGAATTGCTTCGATGGCAGTGAGTTTTTGTTTGGATGTTTTTTATGGACATCACAGCCAGGGTTTTTAGGAGCTTGTTTAATTTCTCCTGCAACTTTTGGTACGGCTGCTTATTCTGTCTAAAATACTTCTCTAATAACGACTATTCCGACCAAGTTCATAAAAGGAAATTGTCCTTTCTGTGAAAAAGGAATCTTGCCAGATCAGTCAGAGAGAAGCACTGATTGGAGAAAAGGTCGTGGTAGTCATGACGGAGTGAACTGGGTTGTACGAGCATGCTCATTTAAACAGGAGGCTATATGAATGAAATACTTAGAGATTTTCAAAGGAAAAAGTCACACACATTCCAATTAGTATATGGAAAGATCAGTACTAGACTTTTTAAGTCAAAAATTTGCTGGTTTCTGCTTGCAACTTCCAGTTAATATTTACAAACAGCTTGCTCACTCAGCACTTGTACCAGATTAAAAATAGCAGTATATGTCTGTCAGGTTCCTTTACTTGAAGCAACACCAGTCTATGCTTTTATCAGTATTTTCTATGCAGTGTCAAATGCAACTTCCATTTGTAGAAAAGAATAACTGTGTTTTAAATTTCATACTAAGTTGTGCTGAAAGTAAAGCTATTTTATAATCTTATTGAAAGATAAATGGCACTGCATCAATACACATGCAGTTATGGGAAAGAGAAAATGGCATTGAAGCATTAATTTGCAAGGAAAGTTTTACGCATTACATCCTGAAGGGCTTTGTCTTATGCAAAGTGAAGTAAAAGAACCAAAACCTGTCAGAGCTAAGAAATCACCACTTTTTTAAGTATGACATGCCTTGAGACCCTCCTTTGACTTTAAAGGAGACTATAACAATACAGCATAGCTTTAAGGTTCTCCTGACCACAACATGCAAGAGGAAAGTGGGAGTAGCCCGGAGTCACTCAAGATCCAGCTGGAAGCTTTTGCTGTCCTGAAAGCCTGAGTTCATTAGCATCTGCATTAGGTCAGGGGCATTAGGAAGGCAGCGAGGGAGGAGCAACCCGCGTTGAGCAGTGCTGTGCTGTATTAGGGGCTTTGGGTGGGGTATGGAGTCAGAATACCTAAACACTGATGGAATTTCCCAGTGCAGTCCCCCATGGCCACATAACTAATATCAAAAGGATTAAGATGTTGATGCATATGTGCAGCAGATGTTCTGTTTCAGAAGTCACAGGAAACTGTGTCAGTATGAACAATCTTTTAACAAAATGCTTTTAAATAGGTGATTTTAAATTTTCTAATGTGGATTGTTTGAGGAGATTAGAGACCATGCTGAAGGTCAGGTATAGTTTGTCTCAACTTGTAACATTGACAACACCATTTAATCAAAATCATAAAATATAAATACGTATTTGAAAAAAATCATTAGTCTTTGTTGGCTGCAGCCTCATTTCTTTGATCACAGCAAGTTGATTTTCATACTTGTCACTGATACTTTCATACTTACCAATATCTTTTCAACAAGCAGCCTTATTCTTCCGCAGAAGGTGAGTACATTTTAAACCTCTGATGTAACCTTTACTGCTTGTACATCCAGTGGATAGCATCAAAACGTTGTCAGCGACTAAAAGCCGTGCGCGTAAAACATTGCACAGTTCGTGCCAGAAGATGACCCCTTATCTTGGAAGGCATTCAAAATATGACAGAGGAAGAGCTGCCTTCTCAAAGCAGAGTCAACCGTAAAGACTTGAATGGACGAGGTGTGGAAGCAAAGAACCTTCATTTGCTGATAGGGAACAGCTCAAATTGAAAACAACAGCTGCAAGCATCAATTAATAATTGGGACTTGGAAATTATGAAGTGTGAATCTAGGAAAATGGTAGTTCATTAAAAATGAAATGAAAACCATAAAGATCAGTATTCTAGGTGTTAGGGAGTTGAAATACGCATACGTGGGCATTTTCCATCGGAAAAGCATAGTTTACTGTGCTGAGAAGGACACGAGAGAATGACATTGTATCCATCGTCAAAAAGGACATTTCAAGAGGTTCATGAAGTACAATGCAGCCAGAGTCTGCCCTATCACAGTCTGGTGGGTAGTCTAGTCGCCTACTCAGAAATCCAGTCAGTTCAACTGTTACTCAAATTTACGGACCAACCACTGAAGCTAGTGACGAAGAAGTTGAAGAATTCTATGAATGTCTTCAGTCTGAAGTTGATCAAATATGCAGTTAAGATGCCCTGATAATTACTGATGTTTGGAATGCAAATGTTGGAAACAGAAAGTAACAGTAGTTAGAAATTTTAGACTTAGAAAATGAAGCTGGAGAGAGCATGATAGAATTTTGCAAGACCAGTGACTTGTTCATAGCAATATTTCTTTTCAACAACACAAAAGGTGACTATACAAATGGACAACCTCTCCAGGTAGAATACCCAGAAACAGGGCAGCTAAAACAAGGCCAGGACCTGACTGGAACAGACTTCAATTGCTCAAGTTGAAGAAAATTAAAACAAGTCTCTGAGAACTGAAATATGACATTGAGTATGTGCCACCCAAATTTCTAGAACTTCTCAAGAACAAATTTGATGTATTAATAATGACAGAAGACCAGATGAGCTGTGGGATGACATCAAGAACATCATGAAGAAATCAAAACGTTATTAAAGAGACAGGAAAGAAAGAATGAATAAAAATGGATGTCAGAAGAGACTCTGAAACGTGCTCTTAATCATAGAGTAGCTAAAGCAAACAGAAGAAATGATGTCAAAGAACTGAACAAAAAAATTCAGAGTACATCTTGAGAAGACAAAGCCAAGTATTATAATGAAATGTGCAAAGACCTAGAGGTAGAAAACAAACCAAAAATCCATGTTCAACGTGTCTTAAAAGAACTCCAGAAAAAACTCAAGTTACTGGAAGATTTCATGGACGAAATATTGAACGATGAAGGAAGCATCAAATGGAGAAGGAAAGAATACACAGTCACTACTAAAAAAAACCTTATCAACATGCAGCCGTTTCAAGAGGTAGCATATAAGCAAGGATCAACGGTCCTGAAGGAAGATGTCCAAACTGCACTGAAATCATTTGCTAAAAACAGGTTTCCAGAAATTGATGGAATAGTAATTGAAATGTTTCAACAAGTTGATGAGACATTGGAAGTACTCACTTGCCTATTCAAGGAAATGTGGAAGGTAGTTACTTAACCAAATGACTGGAAGAGATCCATAGTTGTACCCATTTCAAAGAAAGGTGACCCAACAGAATGCTCAAGTTGGAGAACACTTTCTTTGGTATCGAATGCAAGTAAAATTTTGCTAAAGATCATCCAACAGTATTTGCAGCAGTGCATTGTAGAGAGTTGCCAGAGGTTCAAACTGGATTCAGAAAAGGATGGGAACCAGGAATACCATTGCTGACATCAAATTGATCTTGAAGTGGATCTGAAAGCAGAGAATACCAGGAAAATGTTTGTGTTTTATTGGCTGAGCAAAGGTATTCAACCTTGAGACTCATAACAAATGAAACATAAGTTTGAGAAGAATGGGAATTCAAGAACACTTCGTTGTGGTGGTGTAGCTCTTATATATGGGTCAGAAGAACAAAGGAAACAGCATGATTTAAAATCAAGAAAGGTGTAAGTCAGGGTTGTGTCTTCTCACCATATTTAGTACATCTGTTTGACCAGCAAATAATCTGAGAAACGACTATATCAAGAAGAATGTGACATCAGGATTGAAGGAAGGCTTATTGACCTGCAATGTACAAAGGATCTTGCTTGCTGAAAGTGAGGAGGACTTGAAGTACTGGCTGATGAAGAGTAAGGATTTCAACTCCATATGAAGGCCGAAATCCTCACAACTTGACCAATACGCAGCATCATGATGCATGAAGAAAAGATTGACATTGTCCAAGATTTCATCTTGTTTGGATCCACAATCCAGTGCCATGGAAGTAGGGATCAAGAGAACAAACTAGCATAGCATTAGGTCAGTCTGCCGCACAAGACCTCTTTAAAGGTTGACGAGCAAGGAGGCTACTTTGAAGCTTCCAAGTGCACCTGACCCAGGCCAGACACTGAATAAGGAAGACAGGAGAAAAATTGATTCATTTGCACAGTGGTGTTAGCAAAGAATATTGAAAATAACATGGGCTACCAAAAGGACAAATAGATCTGTCTCAGAAGTACAGCCAGAATGCTCCATAGAGGCCCACATACTTTGGATGTGTTCTCAGGAGAAGCCAATCCATGGAATAGGACATCATACTTGGTCAAGTAGAGGGACAATGAAAACAAAGAAGGCTTTCCCTGATCCCAACTACGTGGGTACTTTCCCCCCCCCCCCCAAAGAATTCACTTCAGAGGACAGCACTGACACTACAGTTCCGGGAGAGGGTTATGCCTGATCAGAGCACACAGGAGCAAGCCGGGGGGTGGAGAGGGGCGGGGAGCGAGACAGTGGAGCACATCCTACCCACCAAACCCTGAGGACTTTACTCTCACTCTGTGCAGCCAATGCACAGAGAGGACCATAGGGCCGGCCTCACCTCGAGATACGATGTCTCTCACTAATCCATAATGCTATGGGGGGGGACAATACTGGAGACATGGTGTGGGAATTGTGCCCGATCTGACCCCACCACACTGAGGCAAAACATTAAGGGCATGCAACAGAGCAGCAAGGGGAGCAGAGCAATAAAGTCCCCGGGGAATACCAAAAATAGACTTTGGGGCCAGGGCATGGCACCCCATCAGACTTGACTAGAAAACATTCCTAAAGGTCAACAAAGAGACCTTGAACTATTTATAGGCTTCTTTTTTTTTGTTGTTTTGCTTTCTTTTGTTTCTTTGTTTTACTCTTCGTTTTGGCTATATTATCTCTGCATGTCCATCTAGATAAGATTGATTGGATAGATAAACTGGAGGAGAAAACAACAGGTCCAAGGGTTCCATGGGGATATGGAAGAGAGGGAGGCAGGGGTTAGGAAGTGGGTGTTAACAAACCCAGGGACCATGTACATATGTAAATCTAGATATGATGATTGTGAAATAGATCTATGTACATATTTATATGCGAAGTATTAAGGTAGAAGACGGGTGTTGGGCCTCTACTCAAGTACTCCCTCAATGCTAGAACACTTTGTTCTAATAACCTGACATTCCATGAAGCTCACCTTCCCAATATGATCGCTGAAGACAAAGCAGGCACATAAGCAAATGTGAAGAAAGCTGCTGGTGCCCGTCTATCAAGAGTGTCTGGGGTCTTAAAGGCTTGAACACAAACAAGCAGCCATATAGCTGAGAAGCAACAACGCCCTCATAGAAGAAGCACACTGGCCTGTGTGTTCATGGGGTGTCGATAGGATCAGGCATCAGGCATTAAAGACTCAGAGCAAAAAATCGTATCATTGTGAATGAGGGGAAGTGCGGAGTGGAGACCCAAAGCCCATCTGTAGACAATTAGACATCCCTTACAGAAGAGTGGCGTGGAGGAGACAAGCCAGGCAGGGTGCAGTATAGCACTGATTAAACATAACTTTCCTCTACTTCATTACTGCTTCCGCCCTGCCCCACTATCATGACCCCAATTCTACCTTACAGATTAAGAGCTGGAAACACAGGGAATCCAGGAGAGAGAGAGAGAACCCTCAGGACCAGTATTGAGAGTAGCCATACCAGAAGGGGAAGGTGAGGGGAGTAGGGGGAACCGATCACAATGATCTACATATAACTCCCTCCCAGGGGGATGGCCAACAGAAAAGTGGGTGAAGGGAGACATCAGTCAGTGTTAGATAATTTATAAATAAGGGTTCACGAGGGAGGGAGGAGAAAAAAATAAACTGATACCCAGGACTCAAGTAGAAAATTATTTGAAAATGATGATGGCAGCAAATGTACAAATATGCTTGACACATGGATGAATGGATGGGTTGTGATAAGATGATTTTTTTTAAACCTTCAGTGAGAAGGATTGACACAGTGGCTGCAACAGTGAGCTCAAACATGACAATTGTGAGGATGGGGCAGGATGTATGATGTTTTGTTCGCATGGTTGCGGTGAGTCAGATCGACTTGACACCTAACAACAACTACAACAAACAGATTACACATGGGAGTTAGAGATGACTCAAGGGCACCACGTAGCAACAACATACAGCATATACGATGAAGTTTTAACTGTAAGAATTTGAGGTTTTATTAAAAGCTGAAACATTGTGAGCTAAGTCATGAAATCATCACAATTAGCCTTTATGCACTAAGCTGCAAACCACAAGGTCAGTGATTCAAACCAACTAGCCACTCAGCAACAGAAAGGTGAGACTGTTTCCACATTTAGTCTCTGAAAAACCTGCCCTAAATGAGTCCATATTTACTCGGTGGCAATGAGGTGTTTTGTTTGCTTTTGGTTTGGCAGTCTTTATTCACACCTACAATATATTTATATCTCTGAAATGTTTTGGTTTATAAAACTTCATTCTATACCTAAAAAAACCTCACTGGGTCCCTATAGGACAGGGTAAACCTGCCCCTCTGAATTTCTGAGATTGTAACTCTGGGAATAGAAAGCCTGACTTCCTCCCGAGGAGCGACTGGTGATTTTGAACTGCCGATCTTGTGGTTCGCAGCCCAAACTGTAACCACTGTGCCACCAGCACTCCTTCCATTCCTTCTATACTAAATGATAAAAGGGTCTTTAATAGATAGGCTATTATGATCGAAAAGGACCATTAGTTAAATAATACTGTGCAATGCGCAAAGGGGTAATACCAAAAATAGGAATCAGACCCACTGCCATCAGTGGATGCCAATTCATAGCAAGCCTGTAGGGACAGGGTAGGACTGTCCTTGTAGGTTTCTGAGACTAACTCTTTGGGAGTAAAAAGCCCCGTGTTTCTCCTGAGGAGCCTCTGGTGGTTTCAAACTACTGCCTTTGCTGTCTGCACCCCACAGTTAACCAGCCCACCACGGGATAAGAACGGGTGCTATAATTCCATACAGTGTACTTGTTTACATTTGCCAGCAATTTGGCAGGCTAATAAGGATTCTTAACAGGAGACTACAGCAAGGAGCTGGGATGGCATCAGGCCTTACACATTGGCTGTGAAACACAAATTCAGTCATTTGAGCCCACCAGCTCCACGGGAGAAAGATGAAGCTGGCCAAGCCCTTAAAGATGTACAGCCTCAGGCTCCCTGTCAGGGCTGCTGTGCGTCAGACGTGAGCACTTGTTGGCTCTGGGTTCGGTTTGGTTTGGGGCGCTTACAGATTCGATGACCATATTTCCCGATAGAATGCATGGTTTTAGTGTATGCTTTCGTTTCCCAAGTTTGTACACGCACGCAGTTTTTAAAACTAACTTAAGCTTGATTCATTACTATTTTGTGGATTAAAAACACACACCCAAACCCGATTTCTGTGCCTCAACAATCTCTTCTGTCACAAGAGGGAAAGTTGCAACATTCGGCTCCATCCACCCGGAGTGGTCTCCAGAGAACGACATGCTGAGATGTGCCTCTGACAGGCCGCAGCCCAGAATGCCGTCTGGAGTTCAGTACATGAATCAACACAAGTCGGAACGGACTCAACGCAATCAGGATGTGTATCTCATGTACTGTCAGTTGTATATACCACAATCGCAAGGTGGGATATGAAACAAATTGAGAGATGGTATGATTTGGCCGAGGTGGACTGATTTAATCCACCGCAAGGACATGAACCTGGGATCTTGTGGCACCAAGATTCAAGCTCATCACATTGCCATATACAGCCTTCTAAGTGTGATGAACTGGGGGCGCAGAGGTTACCCATTGGGCTGCAAACCACAAGGTCAGCAGTTCAAAACGACCAGCCGCTCCCAGTGAAAGATGGGGCTTTCTACTCCCATAAAGAGTTACAGTCTCGGAAACACATGGAGGCAGTTCTACCCTGCTCTTTAGGGTCACTGTGAAGTCAGCGTCGACCTGATGGCGGTAGTGAAATTGTGACGCAGCTGCTAAAATAGTTCTGGATTATCAGATCGCGTTTTTCACTTCGTACCAGAGTGTTTTCCACTTTGGGTAGGAGCCTTAGTGACATTGTGGATTACGAGCTGGGCTGCTAACTGCAAGGTCAACGCATGAACCACTCCCAGGGAGAGATGAGTCTGTCTGCTCCCATAAAGATTTCATAGCCTAGTGAGCACTTCTGCTCTGTTCCCTGGGGTCCCCATGTGTCAGAATCCACTCGGTGGTAGGTGGTGGTATTTCTTTTTCGTTTTCCATGTGAAATAACCAAAGGTCTTGGCCTTCAGTAATACCACTAATGTCTTCACCACAGAACCAGTCTCAAATCCATACACACGGTCTCCATACTGATTCTCTATTTTTTTTGGCACTGGTGTGAAGTACGTACCAAGGGGACTTTGTTGTTTTCATCGACAATTACTATTAATCTGAAATTCTGCTGAAGGGTTATAGCTTGTACCTTTAAATGAAAGGCTTAGACAAGCAGCTTTTTTAAATGAGGGGCTTGGCGCCTATAGGGATAAAGGTATGATAGAGCATTTTCCCTTTCATCGTGGTTAATCTGCTCCAAGTTCAGAACCAAAGGCAGGTACCTACGTTTGTAAGGGGCTCCAGGCTTCCCTGCAAGGACACCTGTAGCAGTCGGGCCCCATCAGAGAAGATGTGGTTGCAGTCTACCAGATGGTGGAGGTGTTTGCTAGGCTGCCCAGGCCAGAGGTCCACAGGGGCCCAATGTTGCCAGGCAAATAGGAAGCCACCCTGCAGGGGTCGGGAACCTCCCCCATTAGTCAAGGTTCCCCAGTGGCAGGCACCCTGGAGCACGGGTGTGGGGCGGGGAAAAGGAGGGGCAGCCAGGCCAAACAAGGGCTGCTGCTGCTGTGGGTGTAGGGCTGGGGCAGGCACTGGGGACGTCCACACATCTGCTTACCAAGTGTGCAACAGCTAGGACTCGCAGTGGTCATCTGGTGTCCTCTATGCCACGCCAGATGACGAGGCGAAATGCTTCCTAGAGTCATACTCATTATTGTGGGGCAGGCACTGAAAGGGAAATGTGGGACTGAAAGATAATAAACTATTATCTGACATAGCAGCCCAACCAGAGGAAGCTGGGAAGTGAAATGTAGCCTACTCTTAACCTGGAACAATACCAAGTGATATAAAAGCTGAGAAAGACATAACAGGGTCATGTTAGATATGCTTTGTGGATAGAAATCTGTCTAGGCTAGAAATAATATTTTGAAAAGGCGTTTTTAAAATTTTGAATACATTTCCTGATTTTCTGGGTGAGACATGTACTCAAACGTGAAGCAAAAGAAAAACGTTGGAAAGCGTGATTCCTTTGACAATATTTTACCTCCGCTAACTGTATAAGAGTTCACAACTAGCGTCTCCTGCCCTGACACCTGGGACTACTGGGAAGTGTTAGGTAAGCACAGGTTGCAATTCAGTGAGCCCTAGAGGCAAAGGACAGGGCCCAAGGTGATAGCAGGCTTCAGGAAGGTGACATTTGACTCGTGGAAGTTTACGTTACTCATCATCACAAACTCCGCCTTTTTCTGTTTTCTCTAATCTCAATCACCAAAGATTTATGACCCAAAGATACAATATCTGCAGCTCAGTTTAGCCTCGAGCCTTGTTTCAGTTGTGAGTATCAGTCCAAAGGCTTGAATTCTAACAAAACTTAAGAAACTTTCCAGTAGAAGGAAAGCTGCTCATGTAGGGAGTTGCTTGGACAAAGAAGGTTTTAGGCCCTACTGCCCTCAAAGAACATGTTCTTTGCCAGGTCATCCTGCCTAAACAAAAAAAACAAAGAAACAAACACACAAAAAAAAAATAAAATAAAAAAAATAAAAGAAACAAACACAAACCTCACTGATCTCTGGTGGATGCCGACTTATAGCAGCCCTGGAAAATAGGGTAGAATTGCCCCTGTGGGCCCCTGGACTGTACCTTTTTGCAAGAGAGAGCCTCATCTCTCTCCCTCAGGAGCACTTGGTGGTTTCAAACTACTGACATTGGGGTTAGCAGCCCAGTGTATAATCGCTATGCCACCTAAAGAAGGTTAACGTATATTTTATACTCATTCTTTGCTTCATTGAAATGCAGTTTCTGCTCTTTGCTTCACTGAAAAGCAAGTCCTGCTCTTTTGAAGATGCGTTATGCAAATGCAAAGTGAGTTGATGCAGTGGGTAAGCACCAGGCTGCTATCCGGTAGGTTGGCGGTTCCAACCCACCAGCTACTCTACTGGAAGAAAAACCCAGCAATCTGCTTCTTTAAAGATTGTGGTTGCCAATAGGGAGGTCTGTGGGGCCGCGCCATCCCAACTATGTCCCAACTACATCCCAACTACAGCTCAGGGAGAGTGGCCCATCAGATCAGAGCACATGGGAGCAAAGAGGGAAAGGAGAGAGACTGGAACACACTCTCTCTCTCTGGGACACTCTCTATGGGGGACGACACCGGATACACAGTGCAGGAATTGTGCCCAATCTGACCCCACCACACCAGGGCAAAAAACGAAGGGCGTGCCACAGAGCAGCAAGGAGAGCAAAGCAATGAAGTCCCCGGGGATTACCAAAAATAGACGTTGAGGCCAGGGTGTGGCGACCCATCAAACTCCAAACTCGACTGGAAAACACTCCTAAAGGTCAACAAACAGACCTGGAACTGCTAGTAAGCTTTTTTTGTTGGATTTTTGTTGTTTTGTTTTGTCTTATTTTTGTGCTTGTTATTTTCTCTGCATGTCTATCTAGAGCAGTGGTTCTCAACCTTCCTAATGCTGCTACCGTTTAATACAGTTCCTCGTGTTGTGGTGACCCCCCAACCATACAATTATTTTCGTTGCTACTTCATAACTGTAATTCTGCTACTGTTATGAATTGGGAGAATGCTGTGAAAGGGTCATTCAACCCCCCAAAGGGGTCTCAAGATTATGGCCACCCTTTTAGACAAGGTACTGAATTCATCCCCATGTCAGAAAAATCAACCTATTAAGATCAAAGGGGCTGCCTTTTCCCTGGAGAGATGATGGTTAGTTAGGGCAGAGGAATAATGGAAACCAGAAACCAGCAAGGAAATGGAGTGAGTTATGGTACATTGAGGGGATTGAGATGGGTGAGGTGTAACAAAATGTGTAGAAATTATTGTTGACCATAAAACTGATAATCTGCATTGTAAACCATCTCCTAATTCACAATAAAAGTTAAAAGAAGAAGATGGAAGGGATACACAGAGTCAGTCACTGTAACAAGAGTTCATTGTCATTCAAGCATTTCAAGAAGTAGCATATGATCAAGAACTGGTAGAATTGATGGAAGAAGTCCAAGCTTCACTGAAAGCATTATGAAAAGCAAGCCTTCAGAAATTGAGAGGACACCACTTGAAAAGTTTGAATAAATGGATTCAGATCTGGAAGCCTTCACCTAGTCTATGCCAAGAAATTTGGAAGACGGCAAAGTGGCCAGCTGAATGGAAGTGATCCATATTTGTATCCATTCTACAAGCATTAATGAGCAATATCATTAATATAGCATGCAAATAAAATTTTACAGAAGACAACTCAAAAACAGTTGTAACAGTGTATCAACTGAGAACTGCCAGAATTCAGTCTGGATGCCGAAGAAGATGAGAGAGATAACAACATTGCTGACATTGGCCGAACGCAGTCTCTGCAAGCGAGTCTCAGAAAGACAGTTCCTTGCATTCTTTTGACTCTGCATGACTGTGTGGAACATAACGAACTATGGGGAACCTTTTGAAAGGTGGGAATTCCAGAACGCTTCACTGTGCTCACAAAGAACCTGTACATAGCCCAAGAGGCAGTAGCTCAAGCAGAAGAAGGTGATGCTTCGTGGTTTAAAATCAAGAAAGGTGTGCACAAGGGGTGTATCCTTTCGTCATATTTATTTAATCTGTACACTGAGTGAAAGATCTAAGAATACGTATGAGGACTATGTGAAGAATAACAATTGGAGGAAGGCTCATTAACAACCTGAGATATGCAGATAACATGACGTTGCTTCCTGAGCGCGAAAAGAACCGATCAACGACTCCAGCCTTCCATAGGGATTGCAACTCGAAGTGAAGAAAGCCAAAACCCTCCCAGCTGGTCCGACAGACCAGGCAACGAGCAAAGAAGCCAGGACGTTATTTTACTTGCATCTACAGCCATTGCTGATGGAAGGAGTAGTCAGGAAATCAAATGACAGTGCATTGAACAAATCCGCAGCACAATGAACTGAGCTTTCCCGCAAACTCACAGGCAGATTTAAGGAACTGCCACACTCCCTCGGACCTAAAGCTGAAACCCCAAGGTTGTGGGATTGGTGGTCATTAGCTATAGGTTGGGATCTCTTCCGTTGGGGTACCCGGTGAATGGTGGCTCAGGATTACCATATTTTAATTATTTTAAAGCTTTCCCTGCTTTCTAATGATATGTTTAGTCTGGCAGGCATAATTGTGCCTTGCTGAATGAGTGTTGTTGAAGGTTTTGCCAAATTCCAACCCCCATTGTTTGTCCAGTCACTTGAGTGTTTAATCTGTACAAGCCACAATTTATGTATTTTGGTCTGAAAAAGCTGGCCAATACATGTATAATTTTTTTCCTCATTAGTGCTTTAAATTCTTTACCACTGGCTGAATAAGTGACACTATCATTAAAATTCTCTTAAACCCCAGGGGGGGATGATATATAGTGTTCTCTATCATAAAATGATACTGATGTCTTTAAAGTGAACCAGAGACATGCATGAACCATAGATACATGAATGTATTTGGGGCTCACACTAAATTCTAGTTCTAATCTAGACCAATTAGGTCTTATGACATGGCCCTCCTCTATACTCACTTTCATGAAGACATCACTAAAGATATGGTGCTATACACGTACTTTATGGCCACAATAGTCAAACCAGTGTGGTACTGGTATAACGACAGATATTCAGGTTTGGACCTGAATTCACGTCCAATGGACATTGGTCTATTCAGACCAATGGAAAAGAGCTGAAGACCCAGAAATAAAAACATCAGCATACAGGCAACTGATCTTTGATAAGGGCCCAAAAATATTAAATGGGAAGCAGATGCCCTCTTCAATAAATGGTGAGGGAAAAAATGGATATCTACCTGCAGAAAAATGAAGCAAGACCCTTACCTCACTCCATGCGTAAGAACAAGCTCAAGGTAGATCGCAGACCTTGAGATAAAACCTCAAACAATTAGGGCCACTAATGAGGGAATTGGGACAAACCTGAGAATCTTGGCACAAGGAATACACAGGCTATCAGAAACAGGGAAGGATACAAATACAGAAGAGTCGCAAATAAATAAGTGGGATATACTGAAGATAAGACACCTGTGTACATCGAAAGAATTCACCTAAAGAGTAGTAAGAGAGCCCACTGACGGGGAAAACATCTTTAGCAATGACACATCAGACAAAGGCCTTATTACTAAAATCTACCATACTTTGCAAACTTACAGTAAGAGAAAAACTAACTGCCCACTGAGGAGGTGGGCAAAGGACCTGAACAGAAGTTTCACAGAGGCTGAAACCCGAATGGCCAATAAACAAGAGAAAATGTTCCTGATCATTAGCCATAAGAGAAATGCAAATTAAAACAACTTTAAGATACCATCTAACACCCTCAAAGATAACCCAATTCAAAAAGTCAGAAAGCAACAAGTGTTGGAGGGGCTGTGGTGAGATAGGAACACTCATCCACTGCTGGTGGGTCTGTAAGTATGTACACACACTATGAAAATCGATCTGGTGATATCTAAAACAGATGGAAATTGAGTTACCATACGACCCAGCAATCTCCCTATTGGGCATATACTCAGAAGTGGCAAGAAACAAACCACGGCCAGACATCTGTGCTCCAATGTTCATTGCAGCACAGTTCATGATCACAAGGAGTTGAAAACAACCCAAATTCCCATCAACAGATGACTGGATTTAAAAACTGTGGTACATACACACAAAGGAGTACTATGCATCGCTAAAAAGCAGTGATGAATGCATGAAGCACATTACCTCAGGGGAAGAACTGGAGGAAATATGCTAAGTGAAGTAAGGCATGTACATATGTAAATATATTTATATAGGATGGTAGGAAAATAGACCTATGTGCATATATTTATAGGTTTAGTATTAAGGCAGCAGATGGACATTGGGCCTCCACTAGGTACTTAGTGCAAGAACACGTTGTTCTATTAAATTGGCATTCCATGATGCACACCTTCCCAACATGATTGCTGAAGACAAATGTGTGCATAAGCAAATGTGGTGAAGAAAGCTGATGGTGCCCGGCTATCAAAAGATATAGCATCTGGGGTCTTAAAGACTTGAAGATAAACAAGCAGCCATCTATCTCAGAAGCAACAAAGCCCTCATGGAAGAAGCACACCAGCCTGTGTGACCACGAGGTGTCAAAGGGATCAGGTATCAAGCATCAAAGAACAAAAACATGTCACTGTAAGTAAGGGGTGGTGCAGAGTGGAGACCCAAAGCCCATCGGTAGGCAACTGGACACCCCCTAACTGAAGCATCGCAGGGAGGAGATGAGCCAGTCAGGGTTCAGGGTAGCAATGATGAAACTTACATCTTTCCTCTAGTTCTTAAATGCTTCCTCCCTCAACTATCATGATCCCAATTCTACCTTACAAATCTGGCTAGACCAGAGGATGTGCATTGGTACAGATAGCAGCTGGAAACACAGGGAATCCAGGACAGATGACCCCTCCAGGACCAGTGGTGAGAGTAGCAATACCGGGAGGGTGGAGGGAAGGTGGGGTAGAAAGGGGGAACTGATTACAAGAATCTACATATAACCTCCTCCCTGGGGGACAGACACCAGAAAAGTGGGTCAAGGGAGAATCGGACAGTGTAAGATATGACAAAATAATAATAATTTTTAAATTATCAAGGGTTCAAGAGGGAGAAGGAAGTGGGGAGGGAGGGGGGAAAAGGAGGATCTGATATTAAGGGCTCAAGTAGAAAGCAAATGTTTTGAGAATGATGATGGCACAGTGGATGTATGTATGGATTGTGATAAGAATTGTACGAGCCCCCAACACAATGATTTAAAAATAAAAAGATACGGTGCCATAGTAAAATATGCTAGAATAGTCTAGAGGTCTTAAAGTCTTGTCTTTAAACAGGCAACCCTTTAAGGGATGCATCCTGGAAATCCACGTGGAAGAAGTACACCAGTCTGTGTCATATAAGGATTATAAATAATAAAATCTAAACTCAGAGGAGGGAATGATGTCAGAGCTTAAATTCTGAACATTTGGTTTGTGGAAGGCTCTGGATGACAGTGAAGCTCCAAATGCTTTCGCAGGGCCGCACATAGATTAAGCCTCAGGTCAGTCTCCTCTGACCACAGTCCAGGGAGATGAACCCCCTTGCTATCAGCAGAGTAATGTAAAGTTGATGATGGCAGATGTAGTTAGATTAAAATGTAACACCTTATCAATTGCCTTCCTTTTATACCCATTTAAAATTGTTTCAATTTTTAATATTTTCTGCTTTCTTTTTATTGAGATTTTTCTCCGTTTTGTCTTATCTTTTTGTTGTGGTTTCCTGTTTGTGTTTTGTATGACTTTCTGAATATGAAATCCAGGAGAGGTGAATCTATAGAGACAATAATGATATAATTACCTGGGGGCATGGCAGGCGAGGTTGAGGGGATGGGGGGGGGGCGGAACTAAGAATAATGAACGTGAGCAAGAAGAAAGTGTTCTGAAATTGATAGTTGTCATGGTTGCACAACTGTTCTCAATAGAATTGAACTGGTAAATTGTATGACGTGAACTATATGCCAATAACCTCCTTTTTAAAAACAGATTAACTAACCACATTGTCACTTTGAGGACAAAGTTAGCCCTAGCCCACGCCGTGGTATATTTTCAGTCACCTCATAGGAGTGTGAGAGGCGGACAATAACGACTGGAGAGGAAGTGATGCATCTGATCGTGCTGCTGGTGAAGCAGTCTGAAAGTACCATGGACTCGTAGAAGAACAAACAAATCCGCCTTGGAAGAAGAACGGTCAGAACCTCCTTAGAAGCGAGGATGGCTAGATAGCATCTCAAGTACTGCAGACTTGTTATCGGGATCGACCAGTCCCTGGAACAGAACACCATGCTTGGCAAGTGAGAGGGTCCGTGAAAACGTAGCAGATCCTTCATGAAATGAACGGCCAGAGCAATACTGGGCTCAAACATCGGGATGAGTGAGATGGCGCAGGACCGGACTATTTCATTTGATTGTACAGAATGTCACTGTCAGTTGCTACCGACGCAGTAGCACTGAATTACAGCAATTAGCTAGTTAGCTTCCGTTAAGGAGTATGGATCTTCTCTTTTTTTTCCCTTTGTGAATGGGATATATTCCGACCTTGAAAATGTAATAATAATGATAATAATAGCCAGCACTGCAGGCATGGTTATAAATGATTTATGTGCATTATTGCTGATTAAAGCTTCAGTACAACCCAATGAGCTTTGCAGTCATACCATCTGTCTTATACAGAGGATGTCTGAAGTATTTTGTCTAAGATGATGCAGCTAGCAAGTGGTAATGACAGGATTCAAGGCCAGGCAGGCTGGCCCCAGAGCCTCACAAGAGGGTCCTCATTAAAAACATCAATTGATTAGACACATCTGCTGAGTTGCAGGAAAAAAAACATTAGTATGACAGGAAAGTACCTGTCCTGATATGGCAAAGACAGCTTACTGAACTCCTTAGTTGCATCTTCTACAGAGACTGAATCCCAGAGGAGTAGGCCAATTGCTAAAGCCACAGTAATCTGACATTTGATTTTCTCTGGATTTTAATGCCACTAAATGACTTATTTTTTCAATCACCTCATTCATGAAGGCTAATAGCTGCTGTGGACTAATAATTAAGAGCCACAACCTCTCCGTGTTCCAATTAAGATGGCCAAGGCATTTTGCTCTGCAATATGTATGGGAAAAAGAAAGATCTAAAATATCAACAACTTTTTAAATGTCTTTGTGGTTGGAAGTGGTGTTTTTTTGTTTTTTTTCTTTCTATCCAGATACCTGAGGTTGGAAGATAAAAATCTTTCTTTGATGTCTCCCAGGTTGTTTCGCAAGTTTCTTGGGTATGTGTTCTTTTAAAGTCTATTGTTTCTCCACCCCTCATCCTCATTAGAACACAATGATAAATTCCTAAAATATCAGCACTAGGCTCCTACTGTGGAGGAAGCCAGACTAATTGGTCTCTCCTCCTTTTTACCCTCCGCCCAACCACCTTAGTGTGTCAACATGACCTTCACTAAACAAATTCTTTGTCTATGGGGCGGGGTGGGGGTGGGGTCTTGTTAGGGGCAGTTCTGTTCTTAAGTTTCAAGAACATACTGATGAGGTAAAATGTATTTCTTTTACTTTATCACTTATCAGAACTAGCCAAAGCATTGTGCTGCCCATACAGTGCTGTTAGGTGGGGAGATCCTTGCATATTTTATGCTGATAACATTGACTCAAGCTGTCTGATTTGGAGACCACCCACAATTTTTGTGTATATTTTCTTAACAACTCCATAAATAAAACATCTAAAAGCAACTTTCCTGAGACTCCTTTTCAGTGCCGATTAGATTTTTCTTAAGTGAACAATAATCCTACATCCTGTCATTGGAGTTAGCAAATGTTTCCACCTCATGACACCCAGGTAAAAGTAACGTATGTGATGGGCGTCAGCTTTTTGTATTTAGAATGGAAAACGATTAGGGAGAAAGCAACAGGGATGTAATGACTACAATATGGAGAAAAACGCATTTAGTGAAAAATATAATATGTACATGTCCTATAACACGAGTATCACTGTATGTACATGAAAATTTAATATGCTCATGGACAAAGACTCAATGTCAATATGCACAGCCAATAATCTGATTTGAATGGGTAAGACTGCCCCCCCCTTTTTTTAAAAAACATTGAATGTTTAATGCATTTTTTTTCTTCCTGCCTTGGAAGAAACTCCTTAATGGTTTAGTGTTGGTAATTGGTAACAGATTAAAGTTATCAAATGATAAGACAGTCAAATAACAGGATTAAAAAAAATTCTACACTTAGTCTGGCAGCTGTATTTTATTCCACATTTAAAAGACTTTTGTAACTATAAAAAACTCAGTGCCATTGAGAAGATTAGAACCAAGACAACCTTATAGCACAGAGTAGAACTGACCCTGTGGGTTTCCAAGGCTGTATCTGTGATAGCTGCGTTTATTGTGCCAAGTAGGCTGATGGGAATATGTGGGCAGAGTTTGGAAGGGTCGCAGCTTGACTGAAAGATGACTGAAATAAATAAAGACAGCCGGCATCCCTTCTCCCTCTTGCTCTCTGGTGATGCTGGCTGCTTTAGCTAGTTCTCTGCCTCAACTTGTGTGCTACACTACCTGTGGGCCAAGCCAACCAGTGGAGCCTGTCACTGGAGCTTGAAGCTCCCTTGAGACCTGCTTTGCCATGCTGCTGGTGTGCACTGCTAGAACTTGAGGCTGGTGGATCCTGTCACCTTGTATTGCTTGAGTTCAATATCCCACCTGGGCCTGGTTCCCTAAAGCTCCCGAGCTACTGCCTGTTGCTGACCCACCCTGCTGTCTGTTGCCTGCCCTAGAATTTACCTAGCTTTGAATTTGGGCTTCTAGCCTCCTAAAGAGTGAGAGAATAAATCTCTATTGGTTGAAGGCATGCCTTTGTAATCTTTGTGTTAGAGCTGTACTACATGACTAAGACAACTCCTAGCATAAATGTTGGCTGATAGTTTTCTTTGCATTAAAGAGTAATGTGATAGTCAAAACAACAAAGACTTCTGTTGGAATTCCACTTATTTGTCAATAAAGAGGGTAACTTTACCGAATCGGATCATTTTCCAATGCTGGCAGTGTATTTCCTTAAGTGTTTGTGCCAGTCCCAATGTACTGGCTACAGACAACTTTGTTTAGATTCAATCTGCACTAATAGTCCTCATTTATTTTCTTAAGTCTAGAGACAATCAATCATCTCTAATCTGCAGCATTTGCTGGTTTCCCTGAGGTCTGGTTCTGGTAGATTTTAGACTACCAACATGTTGTCACTCTTAGCTACATCCTCGTCCTACAGAAGAGGAAATCAACCCAATTTCTCAGTTCCTGACCAGAAATGAGATTCTTACAGATGACTGAGGAAACAGAACTGGATATGAAAGACTGTGGGCTAGTTAGTTAAAACTGTGACATATTTTTCTGGGGTTCACATGGATTCACGGGGACGTTTTCCCTTCTCAGCAACCCACCACCTATATTTTCAAATGGTTATTAAAGTTTTAGGGCAAAGTATGAATGGCTCCCACCTTGGAGTGACACTCATGGTCAACAAAGGAAAAGGGTTATGGACCGCCGAATATATTAAGACAAGAAATCCTGAAACAGACCTGAAATAGGAAGTCATAGTATTCCTCTATCAAGGGAGTTTTTGCTTTATAACAGAGCCCTGATGGCACAGTGGGGACCACTCAGCTGCCAACCAAAAGGGCCATGGCTCTAATCTACTGGCAGCAGTTTAGGAGAAAGAGGTGGCAGTCTCCTTGTGCAAAAAATGCAACCTTCTGGACATCTCTGAGAGTAGCTCTATTCTGTCTTATGAGGTCTCTATGAGTTGCCATCAATGGGTTTGAGTGCTTTTATTTTTTTGTTGTGTTAAAAAAATCTATTATAACTTTAAGAAAGTACTTAGAAAACATCCTATAGGCATGCTTAAATGGTGCTTACAAAAGTCCCATGTATGTGCATTTTGCATAAATATACCTATTGAAGAACACAAAAATCCTCCCAACTGGACCGACAGGGAATATCATGATTCATAAAGGATTGCAATTGTCACGGATTTCATTGTGCTTGGATCAGTAGTCAATGCTCACTGAAGCGGCAGTCAGGTCGACTCACAGTGACCCTATAGGACGGTGTGACTACCCCGGTGGGTTTCTGAACCTGTAACTCTACCGGAGTAGACAGCCTCCCTTTTCTCCCCGAGAGTGGCTGGTGGTTTCAAACAGCTGATCTCGTGGTTAGCAGCCCAGCCTGTAACCCACTGCCTCACGGGGCTCCCTTGAAAGGCCTCTGGGGGAGTTCCACCCTGTCCTTTAGAGTTGCAACGGGTTGGAATCGACTTGACAAGAACAGGCTTGATCTTGTGTTTTTATTTTATTCTTTCAGATTTCCAACATCCCTTATTCTCTAGGTTCCATCAGTCACAAATTCAAGTGCCTGTTAGCCCAGAGACGAGATCCCGTGTGACTGAACAGCCACACGAGATAAACGGCAGGCGAAGGGCACCGTGTCGGAGAAAAGCCAGATAGATGTCTTCTGAGGCTGTGACAGAAGTGCCACAGGTGAGGGCATGTAAGGATGAGAAATCCATGTGCTCACCATTGGGGAGGCAAGGCGTTTAGGTCTCTAGGCACTGGCTCAAGAGGAAGACTGTGTCTGCGCTGGGCGAAGGTCTTTGTCGTTGTTGAGCTTCTGCTTCTTGGTTCCTGGTGACACGCTTTAGGTGATATGTGCTTGGTTCTCTCTTTTATTTTTTTAAAGAAAAGTGAAGCAAGAAAGTCTCCCCACTGCCTGTGATGGGTGAGTATTGGCGTTCTAACAGCATGTGACTCAGTTTTCCTAGGAATATAAAGGCATGAGAAAGGGCAAGCTGACGACCTAGGAAGGGTTTAAAACAAACATCCAGTTGAACAAACGCCAAGGGCGAGCTGTAAAGTATAATACCCTAAGAATGCGTGAGGATTCCGAACAAATACTTTGAGATACAGAGGAGACTGTATCAAAAGTTACCTGTTTTGTTAAGCTGAAAAGCTAGTAAGCTGATTCATCACCCTCCTGGCCTACAAAGTACAATAGGCAAATCAATGGCTTGGTAGGAAAACGTGTACTATGCATTTATCTTGCAGTGTGTCTTAGCTGAAGGGAAAGAAATGTATTTCCTCCAATGCAATAATAGCATTCAATCGGCAGCAGATCCAACAAGTGTCAGTAGAATTCTTACCGACTTGGGTGACAGTGACCACTAGCAGCCCTGAGCCCTAGCAAAGGGCGCTGTTGTGATGGGCTGTCCCCACAAGCGGCACTGACTGGGGATATGAAGGGTTGCATAAAGGGTTACCTGGTGTTGCGGTGTTGTTCCCTCTTAGCTCCCCCCCCCCCCCCGTGCTATGAAGATTAATAATGGACGAGCCCAGAGGGCGCAGAACCCAGCGACACGCAGTACTGCTTCTATGAAGCATTTTCTACAGGACTTGAACGTTCGGGGCGATGGCCCCAACGCAGCGAGGTTTGATCAAGGCGGCCTCACCAGTGCGCATCCTTGTCTTTCCGTAAGGCCTTGGCCAAAGCAGTGTTTCTGACCGGGAGACTTATTGGGTTTGGAGGTTCTTGATGGCTCTCTTTAGGAAAGAAAGTGCATGCTGTCTTTTCCTCTCGAATGATCCCTCCGCTGTGTCTGGCTCTGGGAAGGGCCCCGGATTCAGAGGCAGTGAGACCTTGGAGGGGCTGTGGTAATTAAGTTTATGTCGATTTGATGCTGTCTACAAGTGCAGGGGTGGAAGCCAGCCTGTCAATCAAGTCACAGCCGGATGCTGTCTCCTTGGGGGTGTGGCCTTCTATAAGGAGGTCCCTAAGGACCTCCCCTTCTCTCTACCAGTTTGCTTTTCTGCTTGCTGGGCTCTCTGCCACTGATCCGGAGAGCTGCCAGTGCCTGCTATGTTTCCACCCACCTTGCACACACCTGCCTGTGATCTTCCTGTATTCTGCATCATGGCATGTGGCTGTGTGAGTGTGAAGAAGGACTTACGGACTAGTATCTGACTCATGGACTTGAGGTGGACTTGGCTGGGATAATTTCTTGGCATACAATTCCTTCTTGATCTAAAGCTCTTTCTTATACATTTGTGAGTGTCACCGGACTTGCTTCTCCGATCAGCCCGGCCTAACACAGGGACTGTGATGTGAAGGTGACTGGAGACACAGCTTCCTCTCCAAAAAGGTCTTAAAAGTCACTCTCTTTCTTTCCCTGGCTTCCAGTGTGTTCCCTTGTTCAATATCATTTGCGTATTCTCACCCCAAACCACAGCAATACAGTGACAGGTCAGCTGTTGGCCAAGAGCAACCAAGCTGGCCATGTTTTCTTTGGGTGTTTCTAGACTCGCCTGCCAGAATTGGTATCGCCGCTTGTGCTTCTCTATGGCAATGTGGCTCATAGAAAAAAAACTTGAACCCCTCACAGAGGTTGACTCTAGCTCTCATCTCGGCTGGTTCATCAACTGATTCCCACACTCCGTCTCTCACCTTCTGTGTTAGTGTTGGTAGTCTAGAGAAACAAATCCATGGATACACATGTGTATAAGAGAGATTTATATACAAGGGGAATTGAACATTGAGAAAACATCCCAACCCAGTCCAATCCAAGGCCATAAGTCTGATATTAGCCCATGTGTCTGATACCAATCTATAAAGTCTTCTTCAGACTCACAAAACACATGCAATGAAGCCAAATGCAGGACGATCACAAGCCAGTGGGTAGAACGTTTTTGGGTCCAGTAGCGTTGTAAGCATCTCAGTGCTGGCAGTGGTCTCTCTGTGGCTTCTCCGGCTTCTGAGGTGTGGTTGCGTCCGTGCGGCTTGTCTTCTGCAATGTCTCCCAGGAAGTGGTAGAGAGAGAGCAATGTCTTCCACCTCGAAGGAGGAAGTACCAGATTTACCAAGAGAAGGCCACACCCACACAGAAGTCTCATTGGTTATCTCCAGATTGACAGCCTAGACTCCACCCCTACACGGTTAATCCTTAAATTGACACCGGATGAGGTGACTACCACACCTTCCAAGTGGGTAGATGTGGAAGAAGCTCAGTCTTGAGATCTGTTTCTTTGCCCTTTATTCATGGTAGGTAAGAGTGCATCCCCGTTAGCCGGGAGGCCTGAGTTCATACCCTGGCTCCATCACCACTGTATGGACAGATTTCCAGGCCTTATTCCTCATCTACAAACTAGGGGGCGGTCAACTGTGCAGGTTATATGAGCGGATGCAGGTCAAAGGTGTAAGGATAATGTGTGTTGAAGCTCCTTGGGCATGCCCACGTTTTCAGATCATCATATTGGAAATTGCAGAATGTAGAACCTACACAGCTGAGACACGAGAGACTAGCTAAAGCGTCGTTTTTAAACAGAAGTCCAGGGAAAAGAAAGGTCCTTTTCCCTAAGTCAAATATCTATTAGGGGCATCGCCAGCCGTGGGACACCTCGCTAACCAGACCAGCTGTCCATTGCTTCATAGTCATGGTGCAATGAGCGGCTCCAACTTCCTAGTCTTTTCTTAGATGATTCAGCATTACTTTCTTAGACCCCTGGAAGGGGCCCCAAATTGGAGGACTTTACAGCTTCAACACAGAATACCAAATTCTGACAAGAAACTTATGGTCAAAAAATATATAAAGACTTCAGAGGGAGGGGCGATACTGGGAGAGTAGAGGGTGAATGGGTTGGAAAGGGGGAACCGATTGCAAGGATCCACATGTGACCTCCTACCTGGGAGACGGACAGCAGAGAAGGGGGTGAAGGGAGACTCCGGATAGGGCAAGATATGACAAATAACAATCTATAAATTATCAAGGGCTCATGAGGGAGGGGGAAGCGGGGAGGGAGGGGGAAAAACTTGATGAAAAGGGCTTAAGTGGAGAGCAAATGCTTTGAAAATGATTAGGGCAAATAATGTACGGATGTGCTTTACACAATTGATGCATGTATATGTATGGATTGTGATAAGAGTTGTATGAGCCCCTAATAAAATGTAAAAAAAAAGAAAATGATTAGGGAAAAAACAGCTGTAAGAGACCCCAATAAAATGATTTATTTAAAAAAAAAGACTTCAGAGGGTAGGACTATAGATAGGCACAGAAGTCCCACACCTTGAAGACTGGGGAACTTCGCTAGGACTCAAACACCAAACAAATCCAGTCTGTGGTGGGCATACAGATACATATTCAGTATGGCAGGAAGCGCAGTCATGAAGTGATCTTCACCAGCCAGGCAAGAAAAAGGATACGTTATTTTTCAGGTCCCATCCCACGTATTATCTGCACAAACTCCACACCATCTTTCATCGAGAGCACGATCATTCTTATCAATCAGGCAAAGGGGGCATTAGATCCCAGTTCCCAGTTCTGCTGCCTCTTGGTCTTCCTCTTCATTCCATTCCTAGTTCCTTGACCCTCCTTGAACTTCGTTGAAGTCTGATTTGACATTTTTCTTTTTCCTTACTAATGAACGGCTCCCACACCATGGTGACCCTCCATATTGCAGAGTGTACCATCAGGGGCTGTTGGCGGTGATCTTAACGAAACAGACCACCGAGCCTTTCCTCCGGTACTACTACTCTGTGGCTTTGAACCTCCAACCTTTAGGTTAGCAGTCAAGGACACACCATTCAAATGGAGGGAGCGCAGGGTGAACTGTGAACTGCATGACAGGAAAGACAAGTAGTAAATTAAAAAGAAAGCAAGACCACAGGCCCAATCTATAAGTGGACAGGGCTGTGCTTTGGTGTGGGCAGTTGTCAACTTGGTTTCCTTGAGCAGGTGCAAAGGGGCACACCCCGGACAAGAGGAGATGTCTTTTCCAAATCTGTGAAGTGTTTTACAAGGCAGCGTACTCATTGCCCTGCAGGTCAAGGATAACTTTTTACTGTTTGCAGTTCCCGTTCTCAGGAATTGGTAGCTACTAAATTTTCTGTTAATTTATTTAATGTAGTCTTGACACCCCGTGTAGTTCAAGGAGGTTGGGAATTTTGGAAGGGAGATGGTGGTTTCTTTTTCTTCCAGGATTGGACCTGCTGACATGTTGAAATCGTCTCCAGCAGCCCGGGGGTTGGCTGTCAGGAAAAGGGACTGAGGAGTTGGCCCCTGAAGTCAGAGGAGCCTCCAGTTGACCTGTGTCTGCTCTTTCCTTCGGGCCAGAAAGAAGGTTGCTATGGCTGACTAGAGTGGGTGTGAAAATGAACAGCCCTTGAGAGCATCACAGGATGTGAGTCAGTGGAAGAACTGGGGGGTTTCCCTTCGGATTTTTTTTAGGCACAAGAGTACCTGCCTAGTGTTAAAAAGAAAGTTAAATGAAAAGTACCAACCAGAATGGACACGGAGGCAAGTCCAAAATCAAGATGACATTTGGCTTTCACTGAGGGAATCCCCCTACATGAAAATAACTACGTCCAGTAGTGACTGGATTGACTTCAGCCTTCTTTTGAAAGCCAGGTTAGACAAGGAGAATACTTTCGTTAAGCTAGGTAATTGCAGAAACTAATGATACTCGGGGCCTTTCTAGAAATGGAAAGCAAACGGTTGCAATGGACGTTGGCCAAGGCATTTGAATGGAAGGCCATTGTTTTGGGCACTGCCATCTAGATGCCAACCTTTCTGTAAGTCGTTGAAGAGTCAACCATTTTTGACACCTAGGGATTCTGAAGGTAAGGCAGAGGGGATAGCATCAGGGCTGAGGCTGCAGGGCCGGAGAAGACTGGGAAACTAAGGCAATGGCCCTGTTGTCTGTCTCTGAGGGAGAGCTATCCAAGCCCGGGGGTGCCTGCAACAGGGACGAGAAAACTCAGCCCGGGAGGTGTTTTACCTGCTGATTCTGCTGAAGGGGAGAGCCAGCCTGCTAGCTCAGTCTAGCCAACTCCAGATGCCTGTTGGCTGCGGGAAGGCAGCCCACATTCTGTCACTGCTCGGGTTTCTAATGACTTTGAAGTAGGTGGCCTGGAAAGCCCCATAGATTTCACCGCCTTATCTCCGGAAGTCAACTGAAAGAGAAACTGACTTAGCAAGAGGATCCTAAAAGACAACAGAGAAGTTAGCACCTTCTAGGATCAGCTTCTTGAACTCTAGCATTCTTTCCTGTGTGCACATTCCGAAGGATCATCCATGACTTTGGGGAAAAGGCCTCACCTCACTTTGACATTCACTCCAAGGCTCCCCTGCTTGAGAGAGATGCTGCTTCTCTTACTGCGATGGCTTTGGCACGCAGTTGCCTTTTGCTTTGCTCTCGCCATGGAAACTGTCGTAGATCAACAGAAACATGAGTTTTCAATTGTCTCCATCGTTGCATGTGCTCCTGCTTTCAAGGCCTGATCAGTAAGCGCTTCTCCTTTGCCCTGAATATCCGGTCTTGGGAGATGAGCTAGCCCCTGAGGATGAACGAAGAGGGGAAGGGGAGGCAAGCACGGGGGCCCCCTGTTCAGTAAAGGTCTAGAGGTCATGTCCAGAAAACAATATCCTTTTATGCCACTTCCTGACATTTGGTGTGATTTTGTTCACAAAAGAGTGGAATGGATGCAGTATACGATTTTTAAAAAATTGAGTTGCAGCTACCACTTTCTGTTATTTGACTTTCCTTCGTGTAGCGGTCTTGAGAGTGGCCATGGAAAATTACTTTGGCGTGGCGTCCAACAGACTCCTTCCTGGGGACTCTCCTTAGATGATGCTTAAGCTCTTGCTCCAGCTGTCGACTTGCATTTTGATTTCCGTTGAGGTTGAAAGGACCATGCGTATGCTTCCTTCCTGGCATTTGATGTGATTTTATTCATTAAAGGATAGCAGACAGAATTTGCAACCGAAAACTTGCAAGAGTAGCACCCTACCAGCAAAATGGAAAGGAGGAAGTGGTGGTGGTGGTGGTGGTGAAGATTTCCTAAATTAAAATTCCAAACTTTTACACAGTCCTTCAGACAGGTACAGTGTTTGCAATTATCCTCTGAGTCCACTACAACCTTGCCTGGGTGGAACACCGGCCCTCACTTCCATGATACTCTTCCCAGAGATTCTCCGAGTGTCTAGGGTGGATGTAGAAGGAGATTTACATATGAAATATAAAATCTGTTGAAAGACTGGATGTTAGGCTTCTCTGGAGAAGCAAAACCAGTGAGGCTTGTATATGTATGTCTCTAGAAAGAGATTTGTATCAAGAAATAGCTCACACACATGTAGAAGTAAGTAAGTTGAGTCTGGTTCGAGTCTAGGTGAGATGTAAACTGAAGCCTTCTCCTGACTCCTGTATCCTGGGCTGGTAGTCTGCTGATGGCTCCTGGGACCGGCAGGCGATATGACAGGAAGTTGATGAACCAGATGTAGTATCCAAAGCCAGCAGTGGAAGTGAGTTGGCATTTACACAGTCAAGACTAAGAGTAGCCACACCTGCATGAAAGCTCCCTTATTTGTCCCAAGGTTGTGACCAGACTAAGGCCGTCTGATCTCCGTGCAACTGCGTGGCTGCTCCACAGACGATCCCATCATGGAGTTGACCACACTGCACTAGATCATGCCATGGGAGAACCCCAGCCCACCCAAATGGACATCCAACCTCACTTGAGTCTATCCCACCTGGATTTCAAGAACAGATTTGACACATTAAACACAAGTGACTGAAGACCTGATGAGCCGTAAGAGAACATCAAGAGCATCATTCAAGAAGAGAGCACAAGGTCACTCAAAGCTAGGAAAGGAAGAGGATGTGGAACAAGGGATATCATTGCTGATGCCAGATGGATCTTGGCGCAAAGCTGAGACTACCAGAAAGATGTTGACTTAGGTTTTGTTGACTATGCAAGGGCATTTGACCGTGTGAACCATAACAAATTAGGGATGACCTTGAGAAAAGGGGGATTCCATTGTGCTCCTGTGAAGCTCGAACATGGACCAAGAGGCAGTTGTGCGAAAGAACAAGGGCAAGTTTTATGGCTTAAAACCAGGACAGGTGTGCGGCAGGGTTGTGTCCACTCACTATACTTCCTCAGTCTGAATACTGAGAAAATCATCAGGGAAGCTGGATTATATGAAGAGGGCTGGAACAGACTCCATGACAACAGGTGTGCTCGGTTGCGTTTTCTTTTGTTTTAAATCATGTCTTTAATACAGATTATGTATTTTAAGCATCACAGGAGAACTTGAGGCTCAGCCAAGGTTAAAGCATCCTGCTTTAGTGCCACATAAGACTGAGACTAGTGAGAAGCGATGCCCAGGAAACACGCGCAGGTAAATGCTGAACAGTTCAGGAGGAGGCGTGTGTCGCGGACATGACACATCACTCTCTTATCCTATGGGGAATTTGATTGTGCAAAAACGTTTGTTGTTGCTGTTGATTTCTTCACCACCAACTTTTTTGTTTCTGCTGCTCCCTCCCCCCTCCCCTCCCTCCCTCCCGTTGGCGTTTTTTTCTTTCCCACCACCAACTTTTGGGTTAGCAGTTGAGCGCTTAACTACTATGCCGCCAGGGTTCCTTTACAGTCAAAGTAAATATTATTTTAAAAACAAAATGAAAAATAACCACCACCACCCAAAAAAACCCATAAAATCAAATCACAGTGTTAAAAAATCAAAAACATGGGAATAAGTCACTCCAGGATTTTTATTTTTTAAAAACAATTCTATCATGACTGGGCTAAATACAAGAGTGACATGTATTAGCAAGTCCACAAAGAAGGAGTTAGTTATCTAGGTGCTGACTGGCTCCCGGTAAACACAGCTTCAGCTGGAAATAGACTGACGCTTTAGGTGAGCTGTTGAACATATTCCACTGATATAAAAGCTGATCACGCCCTCGTACCTTGTGCACGGCATCCCTGTCCTGTCTTGGCAGAAGTACAGCCAGATGCTCCTTAGAAGCCAGGGTAGCAAGGCAGCATCTCACATACCGTGGACACCGGGAGAGACATCACTGGAGCATGGTTGTTAGCGTGAGAGTCAGTGACAAAGATGGACTGACACGCTAGCTGCTACAATGGGTTCAAATATGACAACAGTTGTGAAGGTGGCCCAGGACCAGATAGTGTTTCATTCCATTCCGTGGTCGATAAGGTTGCTGTGAATATGAATGCAATTGACAGCCCCTAACAACAACAACAACAACAGTAACAACAACAATACTTTACTGGACGTTTGAAATAATGAAATGCTAATCTCTTAGGGCAAGGAAACATGGGAGGAAGCTGATAAGTTCTCTTGCACCATGAATTATTCAGAAATTTTTTGTTAGCTGGAGGTCAGATAATTGCTGATATGACCTCAAACAAGAGCTGGGTGGAAGAAGGAATGTTTGCTAATGAGCTGCAGAGGAAGAGAAATGTGAGGAGTGGTTACATTATCAGATTCTCTTGGCTCTCCTGCTAGGAGCGGCTCCAAAGTACCGTCCCCAGGATGTCTCTTCCAGCTTAATGATCGAGAGCCATTAACCAGCCGCACACACTAGTAGACAAAGGACCAGGTGACAGTTTGGAACAGGGTTTGAACTGGTTCCTTCCAGTACAATGGCCTGCTGACGATTCGTTTTTCCACTTCAAATATCCTGGATCAGATCTATATTTTCAGACGATCCCCGGAAGAGTCAGCTGGGTATCTTGTTCAAGTGTGGATTCCGATTCAGTATATCAGTGGGAAGCAGGCTCTCAGCAGAAAGGTGAACCAGAATGCACTGGTTTTGACACTCTAGTGGTGAGAACAACGCTTTCACAAATTCCAGACGCCCACATGAGCTAAGAGTGGCTGCGTTTGGATTGCTAGTTGCTGGGCAGTCAGTTACAGAGTAGAACTGCCCCATAAAGATTTTCTAGGCTGTAATCTTTATAAGGAAGGGCATCTGGTAGTGCGATGGTTAAGCACATGGCCACTAAGCAAAAGGTCAGCAGTTTAAACCCACCAGTTGCTCTGCTGAAAAAGTTCAACCGTCTGCTTCTATAGAGATTATAGCCTCGGAAATTCGACAGGGCAATCCTCCTCTGTGCTACTGGGTCACTCTGAGTCAGAGTTCAGGCCATGGCCATGGCCATGGGTAATCTTTATAGGAGCAGAGTGCTAGGTCTTCCTGCAGTGCTGCTGTTGGGTGGTTTCGAACCATTATCCTTTTCCTTAGCAGGTGAACACTTCCTGCTATGACACCAGGGCGCCTTTGCTGCCTTTTAGAGATGCAGATTCTGAGAACAGATTCTGGTAGCTCAGCGCTGGGAGTAAACCTTAGAGGCAACCCTTGACTAGGAAAAGATTCTTCTGGATTCCAGCAGCTTTTGATCAAAGCGAGGCCTGTCTTACTTACATGTACTTCCCATGTGCAATGTGGCCTGGAAGGTTGTGTTTTGACTTTGGCTTTTCGTTTGTGGAAACGTGGAAATGAATTTGATTTTCTAACCCTGCATGTCGGAAAAGCAGAAGTGTCGCACGAACAGTGTATAAAGAAGGAGCGACTATTTGGCTTATAATGCATTTACCTGTGGGATATTAATGTATACGCTGACAAAGCTCCGTTAGTGGGAGCAGCTGACTTTAGGAAAATTGTTATAAATGTGACACCGGAAGTCCATCCAGGTTTTAATGCACCGTCTTCACACTCCATTTTTTAAAATTAAAAATAACCCCCAAACTACACTGGGCCTTTAATCTCTAGTAAAAAGGGCAGTAGGGCATTTAAAAAAATATCCTATGTACATGTTGATAGTATTACTACTCAAGAATCAAAGCAACATATGATATAATCCCACGATGAGCCAGACTGGGCTCGATGGCCTTGAGTTTGAGAGCTTGCTTAAAACAAAGGATATGAATACAATAAAACAACACTTTTTTTTTAAAACCACGTAGAGTTCTTAACTATCTTTTTAAAATGATATTTTAGATAATTTTTTTATTATGGGATTTTTTCCCCTTACTTTTCTGTATCCAAGTATTTCTGTAGCAAGGCTATATAGTCTGTTTGCTAGAGGGAAAACACAGCAAAATAAATATTTAAGGCTTTAGAACAAACAAGAAAAGAAAATGAACTCTCTGAGCATGAATGTACTACATGTAGGCCGTTCTTGGTGAGGGAAGCATTATCTCAATCTTGTTTCTTCAGTGCTTTGGTGAAGGCCACAGGACTGATACGGGCATGACCATTGGACTCCTATCAGCTCTCCTCGCTCTGTGGTGGTTAGAGTGGATAAATCCTTCTCCCCAAGGAAGATTTTGTGAGTTGAGCATTCATTAGGAGAGGGAGAACTCATCTACTCAAAACCATGCCCCATCACCATGCTGCAAGCTCCCTGCAGGAAGGGACAAAGTACAGTCTCAGAAGATGTCTCTGCAGAGCGAGAGGCTGGTGGTGATGTTGAATGAGTGTGTCAGTTCAGTCGACACAGGTCACCATAGGGCAGACATTTATGACTACCACCATCCATGGGCTTGTAAGATAACAGCCCAAGAGACTTCAGCACGAACCTTGTTCTTGGCCGGTTGGGAATTTCCCTGGAGTCTTTCCACCATGGCAGGAGGCAGCATAGAGCAAGAACTAGAGTTGTATCCTCCCACCATACTCATTCAGTCTACATGGGGAACAAGTAATCAGAGAAGCTGGGCCATATGAAGAAGGATCCGGCATCGGGGGAAGGCTTATTAACAGCCTGCCATCTGCGGATGACATGGTCTCGCTTGCTGAAAATGATGAGGACTTGAAGCACTTGCTGATGAAGACTGAGGACTGCCAGCTTCAGTATGGATTATGACTCAGCGTGAAGAAAGACCAACCTTCTTACAACTGGACCAACAGGAAACATCATGATCAATGGCTAGCAGATTGACATGATCCATGGTTTCATCTTACTTGGATCCACAATCAGTTCACATGGAAGCAGCATTAAGGAGATCAAATGACCTATTGCATTGTGCAAACCGGCTGTACAAGACCTCTTTAAAGTGTTGAAAACGCTGGTGTTACTTTGAGGACTAAGGCGCCCCTGTCCCAAGCCATGGTGTTTTCAATCGCCTCAGAGGCATGGGAAGGTTGGAAATTGAATAAAGAAGACCAACGAAGAAGAGATGCATCTGAATGATGGTGCTGGGGAAGAATCTTGAAAGCATCGTGGACTGCCAAAAGAACACACAGATCTGTCTAGGAAGAAATATAGAGAGAATGGGCCTTAGAGGCCACCATGGCAAGACCTCTTGTGATGGACGTTGGACCTGTTATCAGGAGAGACCCCTCCCTGGGGAAGGACAGCGTGCTTGGTAAAGTAGAGGGGCAGCAAAAAAGAGGAAGGCCCTGGACAGGATGCACGGACACAGTAGCGACAACAATGGGCCCAAACATCAGAACAGGTGAGTCTGACTCAGGACCAGGTGCTCTTGGTTTCTGTTATACGTATAGTCAGAGCTGACTCAATGGCACCTAGCAACAGCGGTTTGTTCTTATTTATTTTGACCAAGGCCCTGTGGACTTTTAAATTTTGAGAATGCCATCTTTCCTCAATTCTGGAAATTAAAAATATTATTATTATTTCTACCTTTAAAGATGGTATTAAATAAGGAGTCAAAAGATGGTATATATATTGGATTCCTTATAAACAGTAGCCGCTAGAATTGCATAACATGACAACTCTATTAATATCTTTTGGATTTTCTCAGTATGATCTCCATATTTTCTAGTATTTATATCTTCCACATGAAATATATTCTATGCAATTTCCTTTGTTTTATCTTCCAGTTCACTAATGTTCTCAGGAGCTATACCTACTACCACCACTTAAATCATTTAGTTGTTTTATTGAGTTATATTTCCTCTTGATTATTTAAAAATCTGTCTGTCCTTTAGGGATAGGGTCATCAATATAAGACCCTCCTATACTGAGGACCCTATATTGCCCCCCTCTTTCATATGGATTCCATCTATATTCCTTCCCCATTCTCTTCTTAAAGCACATCTCATCCTTTTAAATATATTTATATTTTTCCTCTTTTTGGTTTTTCTATTAAGTCCAGATCATAGAGCACTAATTCACCTTGCTCTGTGTGTCTGATGGGTTTTTTCTCATGGTGGCTATTTCTTCAGATGCTCTGTGATATTGTCGATATTGATACTGTGACTTCACATTCAGCAGGAAATCCATGTGCCTTGGATTTAAAAAGAGTCTTTCAAGAAATGTTTTGTTTTGTTTCTGTTTCGAGATCCTTCAATGTCCCTGTGTCAGTTTTCACATTAATTCCTTGAATAGAATTCCTTACTTCACAGGTGGTTTAAATTTAGCCACCAAGTCTGTTTTGTATGGTTTTGGAGCATTGCTATCTCAAAAGTAACTTTTCCCATCACCTATGAGGTAGACAATTTAATCTGAAGGAAACCAAAATCTTCCCAAGTGGACCAATAGATAATTTCATGATAAATGAAAAAAAGAAAAAGAGAATTTGCCAAGATTTTCAGTTTGCTTGAATCAATAATCAATGTTTTTGGAAGCAGCAGCCAAGGAATCAAAGAACAGATTGCACTGGGCAAATCTGCTGCACACAGCTCTTTCAAGCGTTGAAGAACAAGGCTATCACTTTGAGAATTAAAGTGACCCTAACTCATGCTATGGTATTTTCAGTCGTGTCACATGCATGCACAATTTAGGTATTGAATGAGGAAAGCAGAAGAAAGAGCAATACATTTGAATTATGGTGGGGTGAAGGCTATCGAACGCACCATGACCTGTCAAAAAGACCAACATATCTGTCTTGGGAGAGAGACAGAATGCTCCTAGAGAGGCAAGAGTGGCAAGACTTGGTCTCGCGTGCTTTGGACACGCTATCAGGAGACGCCAGTCCCTCGAGAAGGGCACCATACTTGGTAAAGTACCAGGAAGGACTGCCAAAAGGAGGAAAGCCCTCGACGAGAGGAACTGACACAGTGGCTCCAACAAGGGGCTCCAACATGACAATTGTGAGCACGGGGCAGGACCAGGCAGTGTTTCATGTTGATGTGCGTAGGATTACTTTGAGGAAGAAGTCACCCGATAGCAAAAACATGACCTTGGCAAGTAGCAAGTCTCCTTCATCTTTGCCTGGGCCTCAAGGAAACAGATGTGCACCCAGACATCTCTTTAAAGTTTTGGTTTAGTATAGGGAGGTTTTCAGTTCTATCTCCCCACTTCTTGTGGGTCATGGGTACATTGGTTAAAACTTTAGTCCCCAGACCCCTAATGGTGGCCAATACCCCCATAGGCAAGGGTACACCTTTCACTCTTATGGTGAGTTCTTCTTATCTTTACTTTGAGAATTCTTTGGTTGTACAAGGAGGAACGCCATTTCTGTTACCTTAGTCTGCCATGTTGCAAGGAGTCGGCTCCTTTTTAAAAAAGAAATTATACACAAAACGGGCTTATCAGTTATTTCTTGCTGCGTAGGAGGCTACTGGAAAAGCAGCAGGTCACCCTGAATCATTAATCACAAGTCTGGGGGTGAGTGGGCGGGTCTGCTGACCTGGGTCTGGGCTTGGCTGGGCTCAATCACACATCT
Source organism: Tenrec ecaudatus (assembly GCF_050624435.1). Lineage (NCBI taxonomy): Eukaryota > Metazoa > Chordata > Mammalia > Afrosoricida > Tenrecidae > Tenrec > Tenrec ecaudatus. The sequence continues at coordinate 35,752,692 of NC_134533.1, read as the reverse complement.
GTGGTCAGTTGATGGGTTGCCTGGGTCCTGCTGGGTGTGAGGTGACCTCACTCACGTGTATGAGTGCTTGTTGGTTATTGACTGGGTTCAAGATGGGGGTAACTCTCACCAACCAGCAGGTTGACCCACGCGTGTCAATACCATACGGTCATGGCAGGTGTGTTTTCAAGAGCAAGAGTGGGAGCTGTCAGGCCATTGTCTCGGCTTAAGAGAGTCACAGAGCCAGCCCAGATTCAAGGAGTGGTGGGTAGATGCCACCTGCCGTAGACACTTAGTGTTGTCATCCCACAAAATCCCACAATTAGATGGCTGTAAAGATTGGAAATGTATTTTCTCTTAGTTCAGGGGACATGCCGTCTGAACTCAGGCTGTGGATCATTCTCTGACTCCTTCAGCTTCTAGTAGCTGGCACTCCTGGGTATTTTCAGCCTTTTGGCTGCATCTGTCATGTGTATTTGTCTTCATTTTGCATTTTCCTCTATGTTGATTCAATTATTTTTATAATTAGATTTAGGACCCATCCCACATCTGGCATCACCTCACTAATATAACAAGAGAATATTTCCAAGCAGGTTCCTACTCCTAGGTATAGAGGCCATGATTCAATCCAGCCTCGGGGGAAACACAGTTCACAGATAGCACCAGCCTTCAAAAGGAAAGACAACAAAGGGCCATTGTATGGAGCACAGGACAGGGAAGGGAAACCGTGGCGGCTTTTGCAAACACTGCATCTCACCTAGGCTAACCAACATTTGGGGATACGTAATTTTAGCTGCAGCAGAGGCAGAACAATGGACACACACCATCAAGATGCTGGTCCAGGACTGGGCAATGCATCCTGGGCTCCTAACAACAACAGCAACAGTCGTCATATCAACCAGGTTTCAGTCGACCATCAGCGCAGAGTTGTGCGTTTACGGTGACAAGGGTAGATGCTTTCAAAAAAGCAAACAATCACATTTTAAATGACTAAACAAGAAGGGGGTGCTGTTTTACATTTAATTTAGTATTTCCCACTTAGCTGTGGGTGAAAGTGATTGGAACATCTTTCTGTGAATACACATTCCTTCCTCTTCCACTTAACACCCCCTTCCCCACTCCCCCAGCCACCGATTTCGACTTGAATACTGCTGTGAACTGAAAGTTAGGTCTTCTTTATGAATTCAGGGGCAGCCTGGGGGAGCCTGGAAGCTTGGGCTTTCCAGGGCCCCTGCACTCTGGAATCCTCTCTTTCTGGTGGCCCTGACAACTTTTCAGAGCGGGGAGAGTCGAGGTGCCTCTGCTCGGGGTGTGGCTTCCTCGCTTGCTTCTCTAAGACCTGTGACTCATTTCTTAGGCTCACTTAATGCAAAGTGGTGGGAAGTTGTGGGAAGGGAGCTACTTACCAGGAGAAAAATATAGTTCTTTGGGGGTTTCTAATGACTTTCCTGAGACGAGGTGTCTGCTGGACTGAAACAGCCTACGCGCTTTGAAGGGTGTCTTCTGCATCTGTCAGAGAAGCTGACCCTCTTATCACCTGATGACTTTGATGATGAAGCCAAGAGAAGGACTGGGGTCGGAGAGCGGTTGTGGGCAGGACCCTGTCGAGGATGCTTTGCTTTGCTTACATGAATACATGTTTAATACCCTCTTAAAATGCTCCATTTTATAACTAAGGAAGCAAGGGTTTAGATTGCTCAGCAGGTCTGTTCACCATCATCTCGCCAACCGGCCACGGAGCTGGGATGTTCAGGTCCAGACTCTCGCTGAAAAAGCACAGTGGTGAAGTGCTCCGTCACTCATCGAAACGTCGGTGGTTCGAACCCACCAGCTGCTCAGGGGGAGAACGCTGCGGTGGTCTGCTTCTGTCGAGATTTGCGCTCGGAAACCTAGGGGGTGCCATTCTATTGTGTACTATATGAAGTTGCTCTTGGGAAAACTTTCTGACTCCACCAGGTTGCAATAAAATCACAAATTCAGCTCACTGCTGGAAATATAGGGGAAGGGCGCAAACTGGCAACTGTACTACCTTAAGAAACTTAAAGAGATAATGACTTGGGGCAAAGAGATTCCCCCCCGCCCTTTTCTAGTGATATTCTTTGGTTACTTTGTCTGTACTTCCTGTGCCAGGTGCACCCTCTTTGTTTGGGAGCCTGGGCCAGCATGAAGGTGCCCGTCTGTGCCCACTAGCTCTCAGTCCCTCTGGTAGATTCCCCAGGGCCTGGATCTCGACACCCCGGATGAGCCTCAGCAGACGTGCAACTGGTGTGTCATTTTTATGAGTGAGAGATTCTGAGCTCAGTCTCATGCTCTGTGACTCACGGAGGTTCTAATTATAACCCGCCCTGGCTTCTGCAGAGCTCAGATAATAGATTTCTCTCAATGGTGTCCAGGGACAGATTAGCCCAGTCTTACATGTTCGTATTTCTTGGGTTTCCAGCCAACTTGTGATGTTCTCTGTGGAAACAGTGAGAAATCTGTCAGGCGATCGAGAATGTGGGCGGTACCTCAGAGAGGTCTCACAGCAACTCAACAAGCCTCTGAACAAGTGGTCTTAGGAGCTCCACACCAGAGGCTCAGCGTGCTAGTCCTGCCTTAGGTCTCGACACGAGCGCAGAGAGAGACCTTGCTTCCACGCGGTGCAGCTTCCTGAAGAGCGTTGGCGACTCAAGGGCATGAACACCCCTCTGTCTGTGGTGCGGCTATTGGTCAGAGACCTTAGCGCTCACAGCACCAGCTCCGCAGAAGCACCACAGACGAGCAAGGGCGAAACTAAAGTTGGAGAGAACCCCGAGGCCTGTGGAAAGGTAGGCACTTCCTGGTAGGTCCTAGTAACGGCTGAGGGAAGTCACTCATAGTGCTCCTGAGAAGCAGATGAAATCCAGAACCTCCGAACGGGGGCTGTCTTAGTACGGGACGTTGGACCTGCAGGGGTTTGAAGAGGCCCTACATTAGACCGGGACCCTGGTCAGACAAAGCAGCCACAGCTCAGAGAGGCTGTGAGGCTTGCCAGCACCACACAGCCAGTTAAGACCTGCTCCTTTTCCACGCCCCAGTCTGTGCACTATAAATGTCCACGCTGGTTGGTCCAACCTGAAAAGGCCTTTTCTTGTAGTTCACAATCTAATTGAGTGGAGAAGAGTTCATGAACAGCCGAAAAGGCCTTGAGAGCGCAATTCAGCAGTCTACGGTCAAGTTCAAGGCCGTCAGGCGGTGACCGCATCTGCAAACCTCTTCATCTACACTCTTCAACATCCGCAACTGCAGTGGTTCTCCACCTCCCTCACGCTGCGACCCTTTCATACAGATCCTCATGAGGTGGAGACCCCCCCCCACACACACACAATCATAGCATTCTTTCCGTTGCTACTTCATCACTGTCATTTTGCTACTGCTATGAATCAGGTGACCTCTCTGAAAGGGTCATTCGACTCCCAAAGGGGTCACGACCCACAGGTTGAGAACCGCTGCTCTCCTGTGACCTTTGCCTTTCTGCGCTGCCCACTGGCCCCCGCTTTACCTCTGTGTCTCAAGCAGCTCCTCAGTCTGGCTGAGTCACCAAGCCACCTCGTCAGGGCAGAGCCGGAAAAAGAGACCAGGAGAAGAGCCGGAGACGCCTGGGGACAAGGGCCAGCTTGGAAGGAGACCGAGATGGGATGCTCAGTGAGAAAGTCCAGAGTCAGAAGAGAAATCACCTCTGGAGGAGCAGAGAGTCGCAGTGAGAGGCAGACTGGAGCAAGGAAGAGGGGCGGTCTTGGGCAGAGCACGCAGAGTTGCTTCCCAGTGTCGACGCGCATCCGTGAGAAGGCTCACTCTCCTGAAGCAGCGCATGAGAAATCAGTCTGGGTAGGGTTGTTCTGTGCTGAATGGGTAAAGTCTGTTCCGGGTGGCAGAGGGTGTGCATCTAAGAGTATTATCTAATGGTTAAGCGTGAAAGCGCAGTAGACGGTCTCTTCTCTGTTCTTTTTGGCGAGCGACATTGCGCAAATGGTTAAATTCTTAATGTCTCACTTTCCCAAGGGGTAAACCAAGGACATCAGTCGATGGCCTCGTGTTGACAGTCTCCGGCACACAGTGAGTGCTCCATCAATGGTAGTCATTGTTAATATGCCATCCTGATCTCAGGCAACAAGTGAGTGCTCACGACATGTAAGAGTGAAGCTCTCCTTTAAAGGGTCACGGGCCAGCCGCACTATGCAGTGTGGATTGGGCAACTTTTCTGTGTGCGGTCATGCCTGTGAGGTGTTTAGAAGTTAGGTTATTTAAAATAAAACTCAAAAGTGTGTGTGAAACCTGAAACACTGGAGGGATGTTTCCAAATAAGGTGGAGTACATAAAAATAGGTCCCACCTAATCCACACTGGCACGGAATGTGGGCCTTTGTTTAAACAACTCATTTAATTAGATTGCTAGATGCTTCTTTTCAGCCTGAAGACTTTTGAAAGTCTTTATACTGCAGTGGAAGTAGGGTGAGTGTGTGTGTGTGTGTGTGTGTGTGTGTGTCATGGGGAGACGAGTAGTGAAAAAAGCTGTCATTCGACAGACTTGGCCTCATATTCTGGAACAGTTTTTATCGCTATAGACAGAGGAGGGTTGAAGGTGGCATGCTCACTTCTCTGAACTCCACCTCCTCGTCCTAGCTTGTGAGTTCCCAAAGTCACTCTAAGACTTCCAGGCGAAGGCTCATCATTCTTTCACGCCCTGGGACGTAGTCTAGGTCCAAGAGATGGAGGAAAGGTCTCATCATTTTGCTCAGGCTTCTGCTTCTTTAAGATCCACACCTTCCTACAAGCCTTCTCCTCTCACATTCATTCTCCCACCTGCTGGTCAGACTTCATTCTCTGAGAAGAGTTTTAAAAACTGTCCATTGGCTTTATGTTATCCTACAGGTCCTGCTCTTCTTAGCCAAAATTCGTGAAAGGTTCCAACATAAACTGTGCCCATGTTGCCTTCCTCTTCCTCTTCAACCCATTCCAGACTGGCTTCCATCCCCACCTCTTAACCGAAATTGCTCAGGACAAAGTCACCAGGGGCCTCAATGTCCACGAGAGGCGTTGTCTCCTCGTTGGGCGCTCTCCTCCTCTTTTGTCCTCTGCGCTCTTCTCAGGTCCCTGACTGGCTCCTGATCATTCTCCCCAGATATCGTTGCCAAAGCTGTGTGTGCTACAATCATGAGATGGACTTAAAATAAGAAAAGGCGATTGCCATCTCTATTTTTTAGAAGGGAAGCTGAGACACAGAATGGTGTATACCATGCCGATCCACAATCGGTTTATAGTAGATCTGGAATTTGAAACCCAACAGTTAAGCTTGCCCACCAGATAGAAATTTTGATAGCTCTCCTTCCAAATCCAACGCATAGCCACCCTATAGGAAACAGGAGAACGGCCCCTGTGGGGGTTCACGGTGGAAATCTTTCTGGCAGTAGAAAGCCTCGTCATCCTCAGAGCAGCTGCTGGGTTTGAATGGCTAACCTCGTGGTTAGCAATGCAATATGTAGCGCACTGCAGCACCAGCTTCTTCTACAACCACGTAAAATGGTGTCTCTCTGTGTGGCCCTCACAGGAAGTAATACACAGACATTGAATTGATATCTCTGTGGACAAAGATGATGGAGAAGCTTAATATCATCAGTCAGAAAAAGACCTGACGCTGACTATAGATTATCAACATGGACTTGATGGTGATGAATTTGGGGAGGTTTTTCCCCTCCCGCCAGAATTCTTCCATTATGTATTCTAATCCATTCATCTTCTCAAGGCAGAAGTCTGGAGACCATCTTTGGTTTATCTCTTGCCCTCTCTATCCCCATTTACTCTACGTCAAATTCCCGACCACTTCAGCTTAGAAATATATCTTGAATTAACACTTCTTTTCATTTCCCTGCTATTACTTAGTCCAGGGTTTCAAAACCTGGGCACTATGGCATTTTAGGCTGGATCCTATTTGCTTATGGACCCATTTTGTCTTCAGCGATCTTGTCAGGAAGGTGAGCATCACAGAATGCCAGGTTATTAGAACAAAGTGTTCTTGTGTTTATGGAAGACTTGAATAGAGGCTCAATGTCTAGATGTACATGATCTATTTCCCTATCATTATATAAAAATATATTTACATAGGTGCTTGCCTGTAGTTAGACCTTTAGAAATGTCCTTTGCCTCCTGATTCTTTCCTCTATTTCAGTGGTGCTCAACCTGTGGGTCATGATCCCTTTCGGGATCAGAATGTGGAATTTATGAAGCACAAATCTAGGAAAACTGGACAAAAAACCCAAAATCTACTGCCATCAAATCAATTTGGACTCGTTTATTGCCATCATGTTGATTTTGACTCATAGTGACCCTATAGGACAGGGTAGAGCTGCCACTTAGGTTTCTGATTTTGTAACTCTTCGTAGGAGTAGAAAACCTTATCTGTCTCCCACAGAGTAGCTGGTAGATTTGAACTATGAACTGGTCAGCAAGTTACCGCCTACACCACCACTGCAGCCCTATATAGGGTTTGTGAGGCTGTGATTGCTTAGAGGAGCAGAGAACTCCATCTTTCTCCCCCAAGGAAGCTGGCGAGTTTGAACCTCCAACCTTTTAGTGAGAAACCTGTGCTTACTGGGCATTACCATCAGGGCTCCTTAGGAAAATTACAAGTCATCAAAAATGAAATTGAAAAAGAAATTGAATGCCGAAAGATCACTATCGTCGGCACCAGTGGGTTGTATAGGCCATTTTGAATCAGACATACTATGCCAGGAACGACAAGTTGACGAAGAATGGCACCGCATTCTTCCTCAGAGGAACTTTGCAGATGTGTCCTGAAGGGCAATGCTGTCAGTGATAGAAGTATATCCGTATATTTACAAGGAAGACCTATTAATGCTACTGCTCTTCTGATCACACACCAACCACTGATGCCAAAGATGAAGGAGGTCTTGGTTTTTGTGTTTTTAGCCAACTTCTGCAGTCTAAAATCGATCACAAATTCAATCCAGATGCATTGATAATTACTGGTGACAGAAATTCAAAAGTTGAAAACAAAGGAGAGAGAATCGTTAGCTGGAAAACATATCCTTGTTATAGAAACAACACTGGAGATCATGTGATAAAAATTTCAAAGGTCAACAACTTATTAATTAACCTTCCTTTCTTGACATGCAATTATACATAGAGAGCTCATTGAATGAAATGTGCACTAATCAAATCTTTCCACATCTGTGGATAGAGATGAGAGAGAAACTCAAATACCATCCGTCAGAAGAAGGCCAGAGGGCAACTGTGAAGCAAGCCAACCATGTCTTATGTAAAATTTCCTGTTGAAGCTGATGAACATTAAAATGAGTTTACAAGAGCCCAAACATCTTCAGTATATTCCATATAATTTTAGAGAGCTTCTAAAGAATAGATTTGATGCACTGAACACTCATGACTGAAAAGCAGACAAATTTGGGGAATAACTTCAAAGACAGTGAATAAAGAAGCGCAGAGAGGAGTTTCTGCATTGGAACGACGGTGCTGGTGGAGAATCTAGACTCTGTCACGCCTGTCAGAAGAACAGCAACGAAAGCTTCGATCACGAACGAAGCACACCTAGCTGACTTGGCAACAATCACGTTCAGACTGCATCTCACTTCGGACACATTACCAGGAGGAACCAGTGCCTGGGAAGTGACATCATGCTTGGTAAAGCAGAAGAGCAATGAAAATTGCCAGAGACCTTCCGTGAGATGGACGGTTACAATGGCTGCAAGGACCCCAGGATAAGTGAATCTCTAGAGACAATAACTGGATTAGGGGTTCCTGCAAATGGGCGGGGGGCGGGAAGGTACAGCAGGAGAGGTTGGGGAGTAATGGGGGAGGTAATAAACAAGGAACGCAAGAAGGAAGAAAATGTTTTAGAACTGATTGTGCTCACAGTTGTACATCTTTTTTTTTTTAATTATTTTATTGGGGGCTCTTATAGCTCTTATAACATTCCATGCATCAGTTGTATCAAGCACATTTGTACACATGTTGCCATCATAGTTTCCAAAACATTTTCTACTTGAGCCCTTGGTATCAGCTCCTCTTTTTCCCCCTCCCTCCCCGCCCTCATGAATCCTTGATCAATTATATATTGTTATTATTATTTTGTATCTTACACCTCCTGTTGTCTCCCTTCACCCACAATTCTGTTATTCATCCCCTTTGGGGTTGGGAGGCTATATAGCCAACCTTATGATGGGTTCCCACTTTCTCCTCCTTCCCCCTCCCAGGCCATCCCCCTAACTTTATAATATCGCCCCTCCTACTACTGTTCCTGAGGGGTTTATCTGTCCTGAATTCCGTGTGTCAGGAACTCTTATCTTGTACAGCATTTTCTTGATATGACTGGACTATTGGGTTGTATGACATCTGCATTGTGTCCTAATGGATTTAAAAAAAGAAATCAAACAATGCGTTGCATTGGGAAAAATCTGCTGCTTAAAAACAAAATCTTTTAAACTGTTTGCAAACAAAGATGTCACTTTGAGAACTAAGGTGTTCATGACCCAAGTCACTGCTAGGTCAATGGCCTCAGAGGCTGAAAAATGAATCGGGATCAGTGAAGAACTGATGCGTCTGAATTAGGATGTTGGCACAGAATATTGAATGCGCCATGAATGCGAGGATAACGAACAAATCTGTTCAACATAACATATAGCTAGAGTGCGCCTTAGAAGCAAGAATTGGGAGACTCTGAAGGACTGCCAATATGTTACGGGGAGGACCCTGATGTCCAGGAAAAGGACCTTATGCCTGGTAAAGCAGAGGGCCACAAGATGAATCAACACGGAAGCTGCAACCCCGGATTTACACGTGTTAGCAAATTTGAGGACGCTGCACGCGCAGTCACAATGAGTCAGGATTACCTTGCTGTCTGCCAACAGCCTTCCATGATCTCAGGAATCCTGATGGATCCTCGGAAGAAAGATATGGAGTCTGTTTCCATAAGCTGACATCCTTGAAAATCCGCAGGGGGCAGTTCTACTGTGTCCTGCAGGCTTGCTGTGGAGAGAGCCACGTGCTGGTTTTGGTTAGCCAGGATCCGTTACACTGGGCTCCACATTCCCGAAGCTAGCAAACAGGAAGTCAGTGTAAATGCTTTCAAGCTGTGCCTTCTGAGGACATTCTCCTCTGCCAGAGCCAGTTTCAGGGAGAGGAGACCCGCAACAAAGATCGGGTTCTGTAACTTTCTCTTTCTGGAAGATACTTGATAGGGTGTGTGTGTGTGCGTGCGCATGTTAGAAAAGTCTGGAGTAGAAAAGGCTAAGCTGCAAAGGACTTTAAGCATTTCTTGGGCCCACCTCGTTTTACGGAACCAGAAACCCGGCCCGGAGAAGCGTGACTTGCCCCATATCGCACAGCGACGGAAAGCGCTGGATTCAAATAAAAGTTAGGCTTCCTTCCATCAAACCTCATGGTCTGGAAAGTTCATTTCAAAATATCATCTCCCCAAATCTCTGATGAAACTGTGTGGAGAAGATGAAGATTCACAACCGCCAGATAAACCTGGGAAGGACAGCTTTCAGCTCCCTTTTCCAAAGACAGACGTTGTCAGAGGCCATTGTTGGTGGGCACAGGGAGAAATCCCAGCCTTCTGCTGTCTGGTCTCAGTCGATCCTTCATGTCCTTACCCTTTTAGTTTCTCTGGTTTCAGATAGGATGTCTCAGCCCCCACCCTGCCTCCTGGACTCCTTTCTCCAGCCTACTGGCCTGTGTTCCTGAGTCGTCACTTGGCCAGGCTCTACCTTGACTCACACCCTCTTTACGGGCCCAGTTCTTGGTTGTCCTGAGCACAAATGCGTCAGCCTCAATCCCTGTGTGTCCAGCAGCTCAGCAGTCCTTTTCGTGAAATCTTGCCTTCTCAGCCCAAAGCATCCCCCTGAGCTGCCGAGAAATTGAAAAGCCCAAGCTAATCTCATCTGCTTCCTTTACTCCCCATGACCCTGAACGTACCAAGCGGTGTATCCTTCACAGAGTACAGGGGCATTTCATACGGGGCAAACGGTCCCGTTTTCATTTTTCATCGCACTGTTTTAGGACATATTACATGGTGTAGGCCATCTTCAATCCTTCTGGGAAGGAGCCAAGGGAATAAATAGATGTGAGCACTAGCAATGCCCAAATACGCCTGTGGGAGTCTGGGTAGTCTAGAGACAAATCCACAGAAACTCATATGTGTATAAGAGAGAGTTTTATATGAACGGTAAGTGTACATTAAGAAAGCATCTCAACCTAGTCCAGTCCAAGCACATAAGTCTCACAGTGGCCCATATGTCCGACACCGATCTACAAAGTCCTCCTCAAACTCACAAAGCACACACAATAACACGAATGTAGGAGGAAAGCTGAATCAACGAGCTTGTAAGGGGTCTCCACATGGTTTCTCCAGCACCCAGGGCTGCATCAGGGTCAGTCCATGTGGCTTCTCCTCAGGGATGTCTCACAGGACACGAGCCTTTCCAGCTGAGGCAAAGAACTAGCTAAGGCCAGCACACTGGTCTGACCATCAGAGAACAAGAGACCAGAGAACAAGAAAGGCGAGGCTCACCAACCCATTTAGCTCTCCGCCCTTCAATTAACCCCACATGTGTTTATCGGCTAGGTTGGCACAATAAACCTTAACTATCACAATGCCAAAGAGCCCAAATGATCTGAGAAGTAAGGGACATGTTCTACATTTCAAATATGAGTCCTTTGATTTAAGAGGGGTCCCCTTACCCCCCTCATGTGCCATATTAGATCTTTAAGAGAAGACAAGGGTTTAGGAGAGTTGTATGGAATTAAATCTAAATTTGCCTTGCATGTTAGTCTGGGTAAACTAGAGAAACAAATTCATAGACACTCAAATATGTATAAGAAACATCTTTATATAAAGAGAAATTGTACATTAAGAAAACCTCCCAACCCAGTCCAGATCAAGTCCATAAGTCTGATATTATCCCATATGTCTGATACCAATCTATAAAGTCCTCTTCAGACCCACAAAACACATGCAATGGTGCTGAGTGCAGAAAGATCACAGGCCCGTGAGTGGAAAGTCTTGTGGATCCAGTGGTGGTAGAAACATCTCAGTGCTGGCAGGGGTCTCCACGTGGCTCTTCGAGCTCCAGGGCTCTAGCATAGCTCCATGTGTCTTGTCAGCTGCAATGTCCCCAGGGAGGTACCCGTGTCCCGGCCTCCTATGAGCTATTTATCTCTTTAGTGCCTCCAAATGAGGTCATCAAACTATGACCCCCTTCACTCTTAAGTCTCAAATTGACAGCAGATTATAACTACCACATTTAGTTTGGAGAAGATTGAACTATGTGGTGGATGTTTAGCATTATTTTTGGCTCTCCACCATCCTACTACCCTTCTTGTTTGGGGTGATTTTCCCACTGAGTTTAAAAAAATAATTTTATTGGAGGCTCTTATAGATCTTATAAATATCTTATCAAGCACATTTGTACATATGTTGCCATGAACATTTCCTAAACATGTTCTTTCTGCTTGAGCCCTTGGTATCAGTTCCTCTTTTTACCCTTCTCTCCCATACCCTTCCCCCATCATGAAACCTTGATAAATTGTATATTATTATTATTCTTTTGTGTCTTACACTGTTCGTTGTCTACCTTCAACTACATTTCTGTTATTCACCCCCCTTGGGGCAGGGCTATATATCCAACTTTGTGATGGGCTCCCCCTTTCTCCCACTGCCCCTGCCATCCCCTACCCTCATGATATCACTACTTCCACTACTGTTTCTCAGGGGTTTATCTGTCCTGAATTCCATCTGTCAAGAACCCTTATCTCTACTAATGTGTGTACTCCGGTCTAGCTGGACTTCTAAAGTAGAACTTTATAAATGGGTCATGGTGGTGGGGGGAGTGGGTGGTGGAGGAAGTATTCAGGAACTAGAGGAGTGATGTGTTTTTTGTTGGTGCTGTACTGCACCTTGGTTGAGTTGTCTCGTCCTTGTAACCCTTCTGTGGGGGAATGTCCAATTGTCTACAATGGGCTTTGGGTCTCCCCTCCAACCCCACTCATTCACATTGACATGTAGTTGTTTGTTTTAGATCTTTTGATACCACATCCCTTCGACACCTATGATCACACAGGCTGGTGTGCTTCTCTGAGTTTTGTTTTTATAGCGCCTACTGTCCTACCGTCTCCTATATAAGTTGATAAAAATAATTCATCCATTCTCTGTGCCCTGGCAGCATGAGCTTAGAATGGATGCTTCTCCAATCCGGCGTTCCTACATTAGACTTTCAAGCCTTTCCAGCGTGACTCAAAGAAATCAGCTCATCCCTGCAGTAGTGGTGGTGGGAGAGCAGCTGGAGAGCCGGCAGTGTCCATAGCGCATGCTAAAGAAACTCATCATAAGACATGGCCTTGGCTTTGCTGCTGTTCCCTCCATCCCTGGAGCTGCTCTTGCATTTCCCCAAGGCTGCCTTTTCTACTTTCACTTGTGTTGTGTAAATGCCCTTGAATTCTTTCAGTGAATTGTTTCCTGCTGATGTTGATCCAGACTGATTTCTGTTGGTCCTGAATGATATAAGGGAGGGGAAGTCTTCTATGCAGGGAGTTGGCAATCATGCTGGAAGTAACTAGTTTTAGGGGGAAAGGTTGGAGAGGTGTGGTGTGATTGCGCTCTCCGAGGAAATAAGAGAAGATGTGGATGCCAATGGCTGGTCATTCTTTGGTCCGCCTGCTTATGAAAATAGGAATTGACTAAATGAATGAATGAGAAAACGAGTGAGTGCAATGTTCAGCTTCAAGTTCCTATGCTGGCCATCAGTGAAAACAAGAAACAACTGTGCTGCAACCTGTCTTCCAGAGCCACGCACCTGAGAGCATCGGAGTCTTGGTTATTGGCGCAACTACTGGCCCATCTGCTGAATATCTTGAGAAACAGGGGAAACTGGTTCCTGGAAGTACTGTTCCTCATGTTATGTTTCCTTAAAAAGTTCTGAAGGAAGACGTCACAGGAAGGACTGATTTGCCTCTAGCGACTTAGACCGTTATGATAGCCTAATATTTGCCTTATATAATAAATTAATCCTGGTTTAACTCTAGGACGGGCTTCTATACTGCTGGGAAAATTCATTAGGGTCCAATATTAGTTACCAAGCATGAATAAACATGACAGGAAAAGGGTATGAAATAAATAGCATCAGACTATTTGGAGGGCACATGGAACACAAGTTCTTCTTTAAGATCTGGTGACTATTTCCAAACCATTGCCAGGGGCTTAGTTTCACCCTTCAGCCTAATAGCATGATTTCTTGTGAGCCAACTCCATTTCATTCACAGGGATTGCTTCACAAGACCTCTTTTCTGTTTGTTTTGTTTCTTTCAATGGTCTTCTGATGGTCATGAGTGAGACTCTCTTACTAGGATCTATTCATAGCATTTTCCCTAAATTCAAAGTCAAGTCCTGGAAAAGTTCTGGAAGAAAAGAAGGATAGCCTCTTCGGGAAAATGCAGGTGTGGTGGAGTAGAGGATTTCTCAATACATTGCTCCAGGAAGCCTGGTACAGAGCTACTCATCAGCTTCGTCAAGTTTTAAAGACACAGGCTGCTACAAGCGCCTCCCAAATCAAAGGGCAGGGCACCTGCGTGGAGGTAGAACCTGAGGGCGTGTTGGGGTCAGTGCTGGAAATCAATGGGCAACAGGTTTGGTCTTGATCAGAGATGTAGGATTGCGGGGGAGTATCCTGAGCTCATTCTGAGTCACCAGGAGACTGATTTTCCAGTTAGGGAACCGTGTCAAGACTCAATCCAAAGAGAAGTTTAGAAGCTCAGGCGGAGCATCTCAAAAGAGGAATTTGAGACTAGTATGAGGGCGACCTGGTTGATTTTGCTCAACAGCATATTTGTTACCTAGGATCACTGATAATAAGGGACTCTTATCCCACGGGGGCCTTAAAGGTGTTTCTTTGCGTGGGTTTGATAGAGGCATAAGTGTGTTGATCTATAACATAAAACCTGAACACCTTCATGCCCTACCTATTCAAGGATATGAATTACCCAGCCCTGGTGGTGGAGTGGTTAGGTGTAGGGGTGCACAGTCAGGAGTTCTGACTTTGTACTCGGGCGAGCAGTTACAGACTCAGAAATCCACAGGGGGTCGCTATGAGTCAGCGTGGACTCCATGGCAGTGCATCCAGTGTGGTGTTTGGTTTGGGGCCTTAGCTAGAGAGATGGATTGACAGCCACCGCTGAGTCCATTTCCACTCAGAATGGAGTGTTGCCCAGGCCTGCGTCATCCACGCAGGCCGCCAAGTGGGAGTCCCTTGCTGAAGCTACGGGGCTAATGCGTCTCACCCAAAGTCTCCCCTGCTAGGCTGACCCTCCCCTCCACTAACCACTCATCCGCCATGGACTCCCCAGGATTACGATCAGAACAAGCAAGTCAAGGAGTGTTCTGCTGTGATACGTAGGGATTTTCCTCGGCTTGTTTTCAGAAGTATGTCACCAAACGTTTATCTTTATCCTCTCAGTGTGGAAGCACCGCTGAAGCCGCTCCACCAGGTTGCTGGTACTTTAAGAGTTAGAAGTAGAGCTGTAGCATCCCAGCTCCACGCAAGCCATCACAGTGTCCCCACGAGCAGATCGGGCGCTGATCCCCCTAAGCTACCACATTTAAATCATGCCACTGCTTTTCCCTGGGGCTGGGGGAACAGAGGCAAAATTCACTCAGCTACCTAATTCAGAGAATGCTGGGACTCATCTTTAATTTCTATTTTTCCTGCCCAGGTGGTGAGAACAGGTAGGAATGATCTGGACTTCTGTCTCTCCATTGTCATTTTTCTAAGGGTCTCTGAATCTTGGTTTAACAATGCATCTACGTTTGTTGTCTAAAGCGTGGAGATGCAGCAAAGAATAGGTGCCAAGGGTCTTGTCCCTTAAGCTCTGTTTCCTCCCAACATTTTGAAGTGTAGGCGTCAGACAGGGCTAGGGAATGAGAGAGCATTTGAAAGGCAGGAGAGAGACACTTCCCTCACACCCCCACTGAGAGTCTGTTTACTTACATGGTGGCCCAGGACTACAGAGATCTGGGTAGAGACAAGGGTGAAATGAGACTGTGTTTTGGAAACTGTGGTAGGAAGCAGGCAGTGACTCAGCGCTTACTGGCCCCAGAAGAGATTGCTCACTGGGGAGGCTTTGGGGCAAAGCCTGTACATGGACGGGGAGGTGGAGGGGTGAGGGTGGGGGGATATTGGCCTACTGGAGGTTGGAGGGAAAGGAGTGGGGACAGGGGGCTGTCAATGAATAAAAAGCGGGAAACACATTGGGGAAATGGAAATGAAAGTGGGTCTCCGAGGCGGAAAGAGCGGTCAAGACAGAAGCAGAACTTCAGTATCGTGCTGATAATGCAGGGAGATTTGTAGATCATGTGGGAAACCCACAAGAATTTATTTCTTTTTTTTTCATGGTTCTAATTTTAATTTCTTTTCAATCCAACACGTGTGCAATAATTGTGGCTTTAAGCCATACAGTCTGGGTAACCTTAGGGCTATACTTAATGTCCAAGTTTAGGGTTTAACTCAACATAGCATACCTGGAAATGTTCCTTTATTTATCAGGAACTGAAATAGAAGCTGAGTCACAGAAGTGACAAACCCATCTGGTGCCTGTCCCATGCCTCCTCACTCCCTGGGGTGTTGGGGATCTATGCCTTTGTACACTCGGGCCTTGAGATCGTCTCCATTGCTACAAGGATCGCCTTGCTCACAGCCGATGCCCCTCACCCTGGGCTTCCCGCGTGGTCCTCCCAGCGATCAGTGGACACTGATCTAGGTATCGTTGCATTGGAACTGTGGTGTTGGCAAGGAATGTTGAACGTACCATGGATTTCTAAAAGACCACACAAATCCGTCTTGGAGGAAGTACAGGCAGAGTGCCCCGTAGAGGCAAAGATGGGGACACTGTGTCACACACAGGTACGTTGTCAGGAGCGACCACCTCTCGGAGAAGGACATCATGCTTGGTAGAGGGACTGTGGAAAAGAGAAACCTGCAAGGAGGTGGATCAGCACAGTGTGGCACAGCCCCTTCAACAATGGGCTCAAGCATAGGAGCAGCCGGGAGGCTGGGGCCGGCCTGGGCAGTGTTTCGTTCTGCTGCGCACCGGGCCATCATGAGGTGGAGCCGACTCGATGGCACTTGACCATAACAGCAAATGGACTGCTGATCGACATTCAGAGCTGGCCTGTAGAGTACTTCTTCAAGTAAAGCCCCAGAAAGTCTGCTCCCGATTCTAAGCACTGGCCATCGAAGAGAGCCTCTCTTTCATTTTGAAATCTCGGCTTTGCTTGAATTGGATGTCATTTGTGCTCGAAAGAAAGAGGGAGGATCCAGGTGGCTTTCCACCTTTTCCACCATAAAGTTATCAACCCCAGTCACTGACTGGGCCTGGAGGAGAGGAAGTAAGACGGTCGGGTGGGGAACAGCGGTATCTCAGGGCTTCAGACATCACTGAAGCATAGTAAGACAGATTTAGGTCTCCACAGCATGGTAAGCCATTTCCACGTTTCCCACAAAACAGTTCCAACTCACAGCAACCCTCTAGGACAGGGTAGAACTGCTGCTTTGGTTTCTGAAACTTTGACTCCTTAATGGGGACACACGGGTTCATCTTTCCTCTGAGGAGTGGCTGGTAGGCTGGAACCATGGGCCATGTGGTCAGCATCGCCCACTAGACACCAGGGTTCTAGTTGGGCTGCTAGCTGAAAGGTTAGCACTTCAAATCCACCAGCTGCCCTTCAGGAGAAAGATGAGGCCTTCTGCTCCCTTAAAGTTTCACAGTCTCAGAAATCCACAAGCTGGCTCTGCATCAGGATGGACTCAATCGCAGTGACTTCAGGTCTCATAGATAAGGCCAGGAGGGTCTGCTACTGTGAGGAGCAGACCAAGAGTGGTCCCTAGACACAAGATAGGACCACCAAAGCCTCTATGTTTACTTTTAAAATCTCCTCCTTTAAAGGAGTCCATTTGTGTGTGTGTGTGTGTTTGCTTTAGAATATACATTGTACATTGGGCGATGTAAATGATCTATCGCTCTCTCTATCTATCCATCCATCTATCTATCTCTCCTCTATACATCTTTCCGTCTACCAGGAGGTACACTGAGCAGCCTGTTGAGAATCACAGGTTCCTTAGAGAGTCTGTTTCCATGGATTCCACATCAGGCATAGGGATCTGTGGTTCCCGGACATTCATTTTTATCTTGGAATCTTTAAAAAAGGTAATCCTAACCCAAAGCCTCACACCGAGAGCAGACAAAGAGGGGGCTGCTCTTTAGAGGGCAGCGGAGTAGGTCAGTGTGGACTCCACTTGTGAATCGGCTGCGGGAGCTTCTTAAAAATGCACCTGTGGGGGAAGATCATACCTTCAGGACCAGGGGTGTGAGGGGCAATATTGGGAGAGTAGAGGGTGAGTGGGTTGGAAAGAGGGAACCGATTACAAGGATCTGCATGTGACCTCCTCCCTGGGGGACAGACAACAGAAAAGGGGGTGAAGAGAGACGCCGGACAAGGCAAGATATGACAAAATAATAATTTATAAATTATCAAGGGCTCATGAGGGAGGGGGAGCAGGGAAGGAGGGGGAAAAGAGGTCCTGATGCAAAGGGCTTAAGTGGAGAGCAAATGCTTTGAAAATGATGAGGGCAAAGAATGTACAGATGTGCTTTATACAACTGATGTATGTATGGATTGTGATAAGAGTTGTATGAGTCCCTAATAAAATGTATATTAAAAATGTACCTGTGGGCATTCAGTGGTTCAATGGCTTAAAACCATACTACTAGGTGGTGGCCCCCTTCTCAGCTTAGTTTTTGTCGATATTTCCCACAAACTGGATCCACCGGCCCTTCTTCGTGTGCCAGGCAAAGCACTCCTGTACATCCCAGGCTCAGAGCAAGGACTGTGATGCCCCAGGCCTGACACTCAGGATAGATTCTTTTCTCTTAAGAGAAGCCGCTGCCCCAGGCTGTTTCTCCCCCTTTTGTGAGAATACAACCCCCCACCCGCACCCCTTGTATATTGTCAACACTCACCACCATGCACATGGTGGAGGGTGACCAGGCTCCTTCAGCAGCCATCCCATTTCAGATTTGCAATCCACTCCCTCTGCAGGAGGAGTGTCTGGCTCAGGGATCAGCCAATGCAATTTTGCACACTCACAGTTTGCAGGTTTAAGATAGCCTCGTTCCCAAGCGCTTCACACCGCCATTCCTGGAGCCACCTTTTCTTTCTTCATGAATAATCTGAAGGAGCAAAATGGCTAAGAATAATATGGGGGCGGGAGAGGCCGAGAGAGACACCTCAGCCTGGTTCCCTTCAAGAAAGGACTCACTGCCCAGCTGCTCAGGGAGCTGACCGGCCGCTCCTCTGTTAGCAGCTGTGAGCCCAGTCATCGTTTGCCTGGCACAGCCCCACAGTGACCGAGCAGGCCAGTGCGATGACGGCCGGGCCACTTCCACCTCAGCCTCAACGTTCATCTTTTCTCTAGAGAATCCCATTGGGTTAACCCAGAGGCCACCACTGGTTGATGGCTTCTCTCGTCCAATCCAATTCCTCCCATGTCCTTTCACCGGTGTTCTTCTCCCCAAACTTTCAAGCAAAATTCCAGTTGCTATCCTGTTGACTCCACCCCATGGCAACATCATGTGTGTCGAAGCAGAACTATGTTTCATAGGGTTTTTTATGGCTAATTTCCTGCAAGTAGATCGCCAGGCATTTTCCCCAGGTGCCTCTGGACACACTCAAACCTCTAACCTCTTAATTAGCAGTGGAGCATGCTAACCCTCTTCCTCCCCTAGTGACCCTTGGCTGCCCAGCTGTTCTGACTCATAGCAGCCCTCTGGGACTGAATCCACCTGCCCCCACAGGGTTTCCAAGACTGTCGATCTTTATGGTAGCAAGATGCTTCATCTTTCTTGCTCAGAACTGCTGCAGGGCTCAACCTGGGACCTCCTGGTTAACCTCAAGCACTTTAACCTCTGCGCCACCAGGGGTCACTCCCAGGGACCTGAGTACTCCTGGTTCTCTTAATCTGCTTCCTAGAGAAAATGAGAGCAAATGACAGGCTATACCATTCCTGTTCCCCGCCTGTGGATAGAGCTCCTAGGGAACTCCAGGGCGATCACAAGGGGTCTGAAAATACCCATATCTGACCAACATTGCCTAGAGCCTGAATATAGCATTTGTGTAAATACATATTTTAAAAGGACATGCTGTTCTTCAAATAAGAATAATAATTCACTATTTTTTAAGTCACGCATTGTTTTATTCTTGGACATTAGCCGTTCAACAAATTATATAAATATAGGTGCACATAGACACCAAGTTCATATTTTTCAACTACTGTCCTTTCTTTGTTTCCAACTTTTGCCTTCCAATCACCAATAATTATCAATGCATCTTGATTGCATGTTTGATCAATTTCCGAATGAACTCTTTGGTAGAAATCTTCAATTTCTGTAGAATTATACAACATAAAACGATATTAATGATATCACACGCAAGTAAAATTTTGCTGAAGATCACTCAGGAACAGTTGCAGCTGTTCATTGACAGAGCCCTGCCAGCTAAGGCTGGATTCAGAAGAGGACATGGAACAAAGGATCTCATTGTTGATGTCAGTTGAATCTTGGCTCAAAGCAGGGAACACCAGAAAGATGGTTGCCTGTGTTTCATTGACTTTTGAAAGGCATTCCACCATGTGGACCACATAGACTATGGATAACCTTGAGAAGAATGAGAATTCCACTTCATTGTGCTCATGAGGAACTAGTACGTGGGTCAAGAAGCAGTTGTGTGACTAGAACAACGCAATACTGCATGGTTTAGAAATCAGGAAAGGCGTGTCAGGGTTGTATCCTCTCACTAAACTTGTCCAATCTGTATGCTGAGCAAATTATCAAAGAAGCTGGATTTTATGAGGAGAATTGGGTCATCGAGATGGGAGGAAAGCTTATTAACAACCTGCAGTATACAGATGACACAACCTTGGTTGCCGAAAGTGAGGAGGACTTGGAGCACTTGCTGATGGAGAGCAAGGGTTGTAGCCTTTAGTGTGGATGACAATTCAATGTCTAGAAAACCAGAATCCTCACAGCTGGGCCATAATGATAAATGGAGAAAAAGTTGAAGCTGTGATGGATTTTGTCTAACTTGGGTCCGCAATCAATGCTCATGGAAGCAGTAGTCCAAACTAATTAAAAAACTATAATAAAGAGGCTGTTTGAGAGAGAGAGAGAGATATCAAATGACACATTTTATTGGGTAAATCTGTTGCACAAGACCTCTTTAGTGAGTTTAAGAGTATGGATGTTTCTTTGCAGATGAAGGTGTGCCTGACCAAGCCATGGTATTCTCCATTGCATCATATGCATGTGAAAGTTGGCCATTGACTAAGGAAGACCATAGAAGATGGGTGTATTTGAATTGTGGTTTTGGAGAATATTGAGAGTACCATGGACTGCTAAAAGGATAAACCAATCGTGTTGGGAGAAGTCAGGTCAGAGTGCTCCTTAGAGGCAAAGATGGCAAGACTTGGTCCTATATGCTTTGCACACATTGTCAAGGGAGACCATTCCCTGGGGAAGGACATCATGGTTTGGTAAAGTGGAAGGACAGTGAAAAAGAGGAAGACCCTTCATGCGATGAATTGACCCAGTAGCTACATCAATGGGCTCAGCCACGGGACAGTGATGAGGATGGCACAGCACTGTGCAGTGTTTCCTTGTTTTACACTGGGTCAAGTTGACTCAATGGCACCTAACAACAGCAACATATAACCATAGCTCTACGCACACACACGTATCAAGGAAAATGTTTGGCACTGAAGAAGTGTCCGCAGGTTACAACGGAGAGAGCCACTGTGTTTGGTGATGTAGCCCTGTAATCTTCAGCAGCAGGTGAGAATTTCTCTAGACACATAGCTCTGAAAAAGACTGTCTGAGCCCCAAATTAAACAGCTCCAAATTAACAAACATCCCTAGCCCAGAGGTGCTGGAATGACCTTTCTTGGAAGGTATGAGATCTACAGCCTCTGAATACAATTCAGACTTGCTGAACCTCGTGCTTGTTTGGTGGTCACCTGAGATCTTGACCTTCGTGTGTACAGAGCTGATGTGGTTAAAAGCCTGTCTCCTTTTGTCTCGGGACAAACTGCCTTTCTTAGTCCCCATTAGTTAATAGGAGCCCACTTGGGAGGCAGGTACCAAGCATTCTTGGATGGTTACATAGGTAGAATCTTGTCCCTGAAAAAAAATAGCCACCTGTGGTACAGAGAAGGGCACTCACACTCATTCCTGGGGAATATATATCCTGGGCAAATCCATAAGGGACGCACATCTCTGTTTGTAGCAGTTGGTAACCAGCCTATGGGTTTTGACTGGAGGTCATCAGACATTACCAGTTTTATAGAACAGGACGTGCTAGGTTACCTGATAATTCTAATTGTACAAAAAAGCCAAAGGATTAACACAAAGGAAGTGTATTATTGTTTCATGTGAAGGCCACTCAAGTCTGGTTGATTCCTTAGGGCATCCACTCTCAGTGGCCACCCCACCACAGTGCTTCAGTGGCTCAAGATGCTTTAATCTTATGTCATTTCCATTTCAACAATGACTCCACCATTGTTGCAATAGCTACAATACAGGACAAGTGTGCTGCAGGGTCCCCTAATTAAAAGCTGACCTACAGACCATAGTCACATGACCTTGTTTAACTCTAAGGGGCCAGAGAAGGGTGGCCATCCTGTGCAGGGAGAGGAGAACTGGATAGCAATCAGAATGAAATGTCTCTGTCACACCAGCCTCCCAGAGTGCCAGGAAAGTGCATGGCACTATTATTAAAGTGAATTCAACCTCTCTCAAATAAGATTAATGTATTGAGTTACTATCACCCACTCATGTAGGAATCGGAGTCCTTGAGGGGTACAAATGACTAACCCAGTCAGCTGCCAACTTAGAGTTCGGAGGTTCAAATCCCTTCAGAGGTACCTTGGAGAAACGGCCTGGAGATGTATTTCCCAAACCATCAGTCCTAGAAAACCCTTCGGAGCAAAGTTCTCCTCAGACACTCACATGGTTGTCATGAGTCAGAGTTGAGTTGATGGGCATGGGTATTGGTTTGAATGCGTAAATCACAGATTAGTTGGTCAGTTTTGGTTTAGTCATATAATACATTTGGGGGTTGAGCACTGGGGAAATACAGTGAAAGGCCCCTTCTCTAATAAAAAGCACACAGCCCAGGGGCAGGGCTAGGCAGGACGGTAGCATGTGGGAGACATGGAGAGGCCTCCAGAGATGAGGGGAGTTAGGCACAGGGAGTGCCCGAGAGGGCTTTCCAAGGGACAGAGGGGTGATGAGAAGGGTAGAGGCTGCCTTGACCAACAGCTCTGATTTCACCATTTTGCCTCTGGCAGGCCATGTGAGCCAAGCACCGGTCAGCTGTCTGTGAGTGTCATTTGAATGGTACCAAGTCTTCTCAACTCTTTGATCTTATGTCTATCTGTAATCTGTCACCGACCCCTCCCCCCTCCCTGAGGTCCCTTACGCTGCCTTGAAAAGGGACGACTTGGGTTTCCTGCCACCTTCGGTGTCGGTAGTGCTGAGAGAACGAGATCGCAAAGATACACACGCAGAAGGAAGTCGAGCTGGTTACAGCAGCAACTGATTTATTAGGTCCTGACATTCTCCAGGCTGCGACTTCCGTCAGCCTGACACACCTCGGCTGCGGTACCTGCCAAGCCTCAGCACTGTGTGAACAATGTAGAGCTGCATATTGACCCAAATCCTTGCAGCCAGCTGGGCCTATGGGACACTTGTGGACACTCTTCCCTGTGAATTCTTCCAGCTTCTCACCCTGGCACGGAACCTCAGTGAAGGGCCACTTCTGCTCCTGCTGCATATTGGAAGTTTATTCTCAGCCTAAAACGCATGACAAATGGCGGTCACATTAGAACAGAACCAAGTCTGTTTAACAACGTCTGGTTAACTAGCTGTCATGGATTTTTCTTCAAAATAAGAGGCTAGTTCTATGGGTTCTCAGTTGACTCTCTGGACCCAGACTTTTTCAGTTCTGATCCTGGCTTACCCAGGATTATGTAGCTTTGGGGAATTGATTTCATCTTTCTGGGACTCTTTATTTTGTTATAAAACAAGGACAATGGAATTGATGTCATAAATGTGTACTCACTAAATATTGGGTGGTGGTGGTCCTGTGGCACAGTCATACCTTCTATGCACAAGACCAGCGTTTGGTTTGTGGCCACGGCCCCTCATGTGCCACGCTGCCTTTCTCCCTGCCTTGTCATTGGTGAACAAGTTTCCGCGGCTCATCCAGACTAAGATGGGCTGGGAAGAAAGGTTTGGTGATCTACTTCCAAAAATCAGCCAGAGGAAAACCTGTGGTTCTCCATGGTCTGACCCACAGCCAATCACGGAGACGGTGTAGGACCAGGCTGAGTTTTGCTCTGCTGTACATGAGGTCACCATGAGTCGGGACTGATTTGATGTCCACAACCACAAACCACACCCACGTGCCTCTTCGGAGGCTCTGACGAGGCTGGTCATGTGACAGGACGAGCAAAGCCAGGCCCTAAGCAGCACATGAGAAGCATGGTGGGGCAGATCAGCCTCCTTCTCCTGTCGGCAGAAGTCCTCTGAGGCTGGAGGCATTTTGGCTGCCTCTGTGGTACAATCATCAACACAATCAGTTTTAGAACATTCTCTTTGTTCCTGAACTCATTGCTAACTAGCTCCCCACTTCTCCTTGGGCTCCTCTGTCACACTCAGGAACCGTTAACCCAGTAACTGTCTCTACAGATTTACCTACCCTGGATTTCATGTACAACGAAACTTTAAAAAAAAATTGACAGCCATTGCAAATTAAAACAGAGAAGAACCTCAACTGAAAAAAGGAGAAAGATATTAAAAGGTAGGACAAATTTAAAATGGGTCAAAAGGAGATCAAATGATAAGGTGCTAAATATTATTCTAAACACCTGTGTAATAATTCGGTTTCTGATGTATTCTGTATGACAGCAAGTCCATTCACATCCCTGGTCCATGACCACATTCATGGGAGGTTTAATCCATATATCTTACCCCTTCACCTTTGTAAAAACTGAAACAACTAACTTGAGTCAAAAGGGAGATCAAATAGTAAACAGTTCCATATTAACCTAACCATGTCTTCCATAATCAACTTTGCAATACTCTGTCTGATAACAAGGCCATTCACATCTCTCGACTGTGGTCAGAGGGGACTCACTGAAGGCTTAATGCATGTGCGGATCCTGAGAATGGATTTTGGACTTCCACTGTCAGCTATGGACTTCTGAAAATGGAGTGTTCACCCTTTATACTCTGATACCATTCCCTCCTTCAGAGTTGGGTTTTATTATTTACAATCCTTGGATCACCCAGGCTGGTGTGGTAGTGAACATAATCTGTTGTCAATTTGAGACTCAAGAATGAAGGGGTAGAGTTTAGCCTGTCACTCAGGTCACCGCTTGATGAACTCATTTGGAGGCGCTAAGGAGATTAAAAAGCTCACTGGAGGGGGCACACACAGATACTCACTGCGAGACATTCCTGTTGACAAGCCACATGGAGCTATGCTGATGGCAGCCAGAGCCCTGCAGCTGAAGGAGCCCTGTGAAGACCCCTGCCAGCACCGAGATGCTTCCACTGCCACTGGATCCACAAGACTTTCTATCCACTGGCCTATGATCTTCCTGCATTTGGCATTAGTTGCATGAGTCTGAAGAGGAATTTATGGATTGGTATTGGACATAGGGGCTACTATCGAACTTATGGACTTGATCTGGACGGGGTTGAGATGTTTACTCAATATACACTTGCTCTTGTATACAAAACTCTGCCTCACACACTTATGAGTGTTTATGAAATTGGTTCTCTAGTCTACCCAGACTAACACACATATGGACTTAGTGGGTGTCTCACTATCTGAAGACAAGCCTTTAAGACCCCAGATGCCATTCCTTCTGATTGCAGTGCACCATCTTGTTTCTTCACCACGCCAGAGCTTGGTGATCTCGTCATGAGGGGAGGCATCAAGCAGGGCTATGTTATAAGAACTAATTGTTCTTATATTGGTGCTAGAAGGCGAAGGTTTTTTCCTTCTAAAGTTGAAAATATCGGCAGGAAGAAAAGGCCCTTTGGTTCAGAGCCAGGTATGGGTTTATATATACAGAGCAATGTCTCATTTTAGGTGGGGTGTGTTGGTTCTGAACTAAAGCTCCCAACCTTAGCTAATTTGAGCAAGAAACACACACACATATACTCAGAGACTGTGGGGTAACTCACAGAATTAAATAGAAATACAGCCTGACTTTGTATAATATAAGAAACTAGAGGACCTAGGTAGGAGAAATCCACGGACTATCCATTAGTCCCAAACCTACTGCCATCAAATCAATTCCAATTCTCCACAACCCTATTGGATGGGTAGAATGACCTCATTGGGTTTCCACAATTCTAAATCTTTATGGGAGTAGCCAGCCTCCTCTTTCTGTTCCAGAATAACTGGTGGGTTCAAACCACAGACATCATGGTTCGCATCTCAATGTGTAACCCGCTGTACCATCAGTGTTCCTTAGCCATTAGCTACACTCTCTTTCTTACTGCACTCAAGGTAATGCCAATCATAGCTGCTCTGTAGGACAGGATAGATCTGCTGCTGTGGGTTTCCAAGAGTGTAACTCTTTACAGGAGTAGCATTCCTTGTCTTTTTTCCTGAAGAGCTGCAGGTGGCAGGTGAATTCATAACCTACTAAACCCCTAGACGCCCATCCATTAGTTAAGGACACCCCTATAGCACTTCATTCAAAGCTTCTCTTCTTTGCAAAGAGTGAACTGGCCTTGGTTGGAAACGTACCAACTACATGACCAGTAGAAGTTCAGACACCTTGATTGATAGGTCCATATAGGGCAGAGAAAACAGAAGCTCCTTAATAAATGACCAAGGCTTGGTTAGCTGCAGAGAGAAGAAGATTCTGGGAAGGCCACCTCATAGTTGTCTACCACAGTCCCTGTTTCCAATGATTAGTCTTGCTGCTGTAACCCATTTCCCAATTTACCCGAATCAACATGGATGCAGTACATTTCTGTTCTATAGCATTCTGGATAAAATTAAACCACTGAAAGAGTGGGACCCCGTCTTCTCACTCCAATGAGTCCTCTCTCTGCCTTCTTTTCGGGCTTACCTGGAGAGAGGTCCCAGGCCTTCCTGAGCAGGCCTTGCCGTTCTCTTTCCCTTATGGCTCCTGCCCTGAATTCTGGAGGGTTGAGCCCCAGGCTCCTGTTTACCCAGTCTAGCACTTGCTTTGACGACAAACTAAAAATAAGTGTCCCCAGGACCATTCACATTGGCCATGACGGTTAGGCCGCCACCTCACCACATAGACACTTGTCATTTGGGGGTTTGGAAAAGGGAAGCACGTAAATGCTAGTTTCTCAGCCCAAAGAAGCTACAACCTCAACAAAACAGCACAACACCCCTCCCACCCACAGCCTTCCAGGCAAGGTATCAACTTACAGGGGAAAGGTTAGCCTATTATACATCGAAGGTGTAGAGGCGGTTCTTTATTTACACGTTTGTGGGGGAAGAGGGGACGATGTGAGCCCACAGCAGTTGCCCTTTAGAAATCTCCAGGGGCACTTTGAAAGAACGCAATGTCTGTCTTCTTTCTTTCTTTCTTTCTTTCTTTCTTTCTTTCTTTCTTTCTTTCTTTCTTTCTTTCTTTCTTCTTTCTTTCTTTCTTTCTTGAACTAGAACACTTACAAAATACAGAGGAACAGGAAAGAGAAGCCTGCAATGAAGTTCAGTGTTAATGTTTTGGTGCATTCCCAATCCCACTTTTCTGAGCAGCAGGAAGAGCGTAGGGGTCGAGAGCTTTGTGCCATGGATCTAGAGACTTGGTCTCATTTCCAGCATCACCCTGCCAGCATTCGCTTTGCAATTACGGCTGAAATAGAGCCATAAACACAGCTAGTATAATTATATGTTTTAATTTCCATGGCCACTTTACAACATAAGATTTTCCCATGCTTTAAAAAAATTTTAATCATTTTATTGGGGGTTCTTACAGCCCTTATCACAATCCATACATACATCCATTGTGTCAAGCACATTTGTACATATGTTGCCATCATCATTCTCAAAACATTTTCTTTCTACTTGAGCCCTTGGTATCAGCTCCTCATTTCCCCCCTCTTCCTCATGAACCCTTGATAATTTATATATTTTTTTCACATCTTACACTGACCGATGTCTACCTTTACCCACTTTTCTGTTGTCTATCCCCCTGGGAGGGGGCTATATGTAGATCCTTGTGATAGTTTTTTCCTTTATCCCCCCATCTTCCCCTTCCCCTCCTGGTATGGTTACTCTCATTATTGGTGCTGAGGGGTTTATCTGTCCTAGATTCCCTTTGTTTTCAGCTCTTATCTCTACCAGTGTACATGCTCTGGTATAGCTGGATTTGTAAGGTAGAATTGAGGTCCCAATAGTAGAAGGGAGGAAGCATTAAAGAACTAGAGGAAAGTTGGATGTTTCGTCAGTGCTATATCCCTGACTGGTTCATCTCCTCCTTGTGATCCTTTTGTGAAGAGATGTCCAATTGTCTACTGATGGGCTTTGGGTGTCCAATCCTCACTCCCCTTCATTCACATTGGTATGATTTTTTGTTCTGTGTCTTTGATGCCTGATATCTGGTCCCATTGATACCTCGTGATCACACAGGCTGGTGTGCTTATTTCATGTGGGACTTGCTGCTTCTTAGCTAGATGACCACTTGTTTACCTTCAAGGCTTTATGACCCCAGGTGCTATATCTTTTGATAGCCAGGCACCAACAGCTTTCTTCACCACATTTACTTATACACTCACTTTTTCTTTAGTGATCATGTCGGAAAGGTGATTTATCAAAGAGGGCCAGGTTATTAGAACAAAGTGTTCTTGTGTATAGGGATTTCTTGAGTAAAGGCCCAAAGTTCTTCTGCTATCTTAGTACTTAACATATAAATATGTACATTGACCTCTATCCCTTCCATTATAAACTAATATATTTACATACATGCATGCCTATAGCTATGCCTCTATAAATAGCTTTGACCTCCTACTTCTTTCCTCCATTTCCTTTCACCTTCCTCCTGTCCCACTATCATGTTCACCTTCCATTCAGTTCTTAGTAATTCCCATCAGATACATTGCATTATACACCCTCCTTGCCATCAATTTTGTTGTTCCCTTGTCCCTAGGTTTGTTAACATCTACTTCTTTTCTCCTACCTCCCCCTCTCAAGTGTCCCCAGGAACTGTGAGTCCCGTTGTTTTCTTCTCAAGATTGTCTATCCTGCCTATCTTATCTAGATAGACATGCAGAGACAATAACAAGCACAAAGCAACAACAACAAAGAACTAACAACAACACAAAAGAAAGGCCTCTAAATAGTTCTTGGTCTGTTGGTTGACCGTTAGGAATGCTTCCCGGTTGAGTCTGAGGGGGTGCCGCATGCTGGCCCCAGAGTCTCTTTTTGGTATCCATTGTGGACTTCGTTCTTTGCTCCCCTGGCTGCTCTGCTGCACGGTCTTAGTGTGATGGAGTCAGTTCGGGCACAATTCCTGCACTGTGTCTCCAGTGTTGTCCCCCATAGCACTATGGGTCAGTGAGGGACATAGTGTCTGTGTCTTGTGGTGGGGGCGGCCTTATGGTCCTCTCTGTGCACTGGCTGCTCTGAGTAGGAATATTGTCCTCAGGGCTTGGTGGGCCAGGATGGGTTGTACTCTCTCCTTCTCTCTTCATTTGCTCCTGTATGGTCTGATCAGATGTGCCCTTCTTCCTGAGCTGTAGCTTCAGTGTTGTCTTCTGAAGTACATTCTTCTTGGGGGGCAGGGGGCATGTTTTAAAATGTCCTTGCCAGCCATTTTTTTCATCATTTAATAATATTCCATCGAACGGATGCCCCGTTACTTATTGAATCTGATCTCTGGAGTGAGTAGTACTTTGATGGGAATCCTTGTGCATAAATCGGGGCAGCTTTTGCTAAAGAGGAGTCCAGCCGCGTCACCTCTTGTTGAGTTTGGTGTCCTGGTTCTGTCACTTACCTTTATCGCAGATTAAAAATGAAACAAAAACACCTCTCAAACCAAAGCTGCTGCCATGGAGTTGATGATGACTCATCATGACCCCAGAGGACAAGGTAGAACTGCCTCCATGTGTTTAAGGAGACTAGAAATCGTTACATTGCCATGGAGTGGCTGGTGATTTCAAACTGCCAATCGGTGGTTTGCAGCCCACCATGTAATCCACTAGACTCCAGGGCTCCTCTCTCAAATGCCAGGAGACTCCTAGTGGACAGAGCCTCATTATCCAGTTCATGAACCACGTGCATCCAACTTTCCTCCCCTTCTTTTCCCTCTTCCTGTGTCTCTGGAAATCATTTCCTAGCTTACTAGCAGTGAGACTGGAGATTTAAAAAGTGGTCAAGCTAATTTATTTTAAGTGCTTGTTGTTACGTCACAGGAAGAACCTGTGAGGGGGGACTGTAAGTACTGCAGTAAAACCTGTCTAGGCAAATCCTCAAACAGATTTCACCATCGCTTTCAGCATGTGTGAAGTGCTCATAATTGTCAAAACTATTCTTATCCTGCCCCGATCAAATAGGCTCCAACCAGGCTCATCATAATTGTGTGTGCAACCGTAGTAACCACAATATCTTTTTATTTTTTAGCAAGAAAGAGCATTTTTCAAACTCACATTGATTTTTCCCCCTCTGGAAGTTCCCAGGGGCTCAGCTATTGCTATCATTCCCATTTGCTCCTCCATTAGCGAATCACGGAAGCATGCACATTTGAGAGGATCTACTGTAGTCGTAGCAGTCAACGTGAGAGGAGGCGCTAACATGACGGCAGTTGTGAGGATGGTGCAGGACCAGGGTTTCCTTCCGCTGTGCTTAGAGTGTTTATCAATTGGAACCAAATAGATGGCGGCAGCAGCAGCAGCAGCTGAATGCGTACTCTGTGTCAGGCGCTATTTGATGACTTCTGATGGATGAGTCAATCCAGCTGAGAGAAGGTATAGGCTTCCAAATCACTGGACAGAGAACTTCGTTGTGCAAAGAAGGCAACCATGGAAAGAGTAAGAAAGGACATTGCCTGGCCTGGACGAAGGCTCTGAAGTATGGAAATCCTGTTCTATTCCTGCACGGCTGGGATTACAGAGAGAGCAGGAATGTGGAATCAAACCAAGTCAGAAAGATCCTGGGTAAAAGAAGAATATAATGCCGTCTTAAGAAGATCATGCATGTCTCCTATGTGCATCTAGACTGTGGGGTGAAGCCGAGGGGGTGCGCAGGACAGTAGATGATGGATGGCAGGCAACGGAATGTCCTGTTGTGGGTTTGGGGATGGTTTGTGGGGATGGGCAGAAAGAAAGGGATTCTTTCTGCATTCCCACTGCATTTTGGAGACAGAAGAGATAGTACTTTCTGTGAAATTATTAAAAGAAAGGGGAAAAAAAGAGTTAGGCTAAGGATGAAAAAAAAAGCCAAATTTTAAGTTTTCTGGTTTGAGCACCTAGGCAAATGGCACTGCCAGAATGCAAGGTGAGGAAAGGTTGGGAATTGACTGACTCACAGGCGGGAAGAGAAGAAATTCTATTCGTATCTGGTCAGTTGTCCAATTTAACACTGTGACCATAAAGAACAAGAGCACAATGCTAGAAGCTTTAACATTCCCGTATTCACTTTTGTGTAGGAAACAGAGGCCGGGGGGGGGGGGGTGTTGGGTGTGGTAAACTAGAAGCCACCATTTTCTGGCTGCGTGTCTTAAGTCAAATCACTCAGACACTCACCATTTGGCATTCCAATTTGCTTATCTCCTTAGAGGAGCCCGAGTGCCGCAGCGGGTTAAGCATCTGGCTGCTAATCGAGTGGTTGGTGGTTCAGCCTTTTACTAGTGATTCTGCTGGAGAAAGACAAGGCTGTCTGCTCCTGTAAAGATGTCTCGTCCCTCAACCCCCCACGGAGCGGTTCCCCTCTGCCCTGCAGGGCTCAGTCGGAATGGACTTCACAGCGGTGGGATTTAGAAACAAGATCTCTTTCAGGGAGTTGGTGTTGCCTTCCCTGCCCTGTAGTTGATAGAGCGCCTATGCATAGCTCCCTCTGACGCACGCACTTCCCGTTCCTAAAGGCGAGTCGTTGAGGCAATTTACAGACCTAGAGCTGTTACATGGGCTAGAGCTCTCTGTGGGAGTCACTGACCTCCTTCAGCCTGGGTGACAGGGTGGGCTATGGTTCCGAGAACCTGGGAAGTAGTGGTATCCCAGGGAGACTTGCTGTTTGCGACTCCAAGTGCCACAATGAAAAGCCTCTTTCTGTCCTTCACCCGAAGGCTTCCCTGACTGAAATCTAAATGGGATGGTTCTGAGAAAGCTGGCCATCAAGTGCATGTGTGTCAATAATACACATTCACCAGAATACAGTGAGTAAGAGTACAGATTCCATGTGACCCTTCGCTGAGGGGATGTCCAGTTGTCTACAGATGGGCTTTGGGTCTCCACTCTGACCCGCCTCGTTCACAAAGACATGATTGTTTGGGGTCTTCTGATGCCTGATACTGTCGGCATCTTGTGATCACACAGACTGGTATTTCTTCCATGTGGGTTTTACAAATTGTTCTTGCATTGAGGGAGGACTTGAGTAGACTCCAATGCCCGTCAGCTACCTTAATACTCAACAAATAAATCTATGCACATAGACCTATAGCTCTATTGTTATATATCAATATATTTACATATGTAAATGCCTATATTTATACCTCTATAAATGTCTTTTGCCTCCTAGTTATATTTCCTTTTACTTTCCCCCTGTCCCACTATCATGTTTTTACCTTCATTCAGCTCTCAGTAATTCATCTCAGTTACATTGGACTTGACCAAACCCCACCAGGCAGTCTATGAACTCCTTGCTACTGGTTTTAGATCTTTTGTTGTTCCCTTGTCCCTGGATTTGTTGCCCTGCCGCCCCACCCCGGCCTTTCCTCCACCTTCTCCTCTCTCATGTCCCCCCGGGACCATCAGTCCCTTGCTTTTTCCTTGGGATTTTAAACAATTCTGCTTAACATATAGACAGAAATGAAACAAAAATAAAATTTTAAGCCTATAAATACTTCCAGGTCTGTCTGCTGACCCTTAGGAATGTGTCTGGATCGAATCTGATGAGGTGCCAAGCCCTGCTCCTGATTCAGATGTCTATTTTGGGGATTCCTTGTGGACTTTGTTGCTTTGATACCCTTGCTGCTCATTTGCATTTCCTTTGTGCTTTGCCCGAGTGTTAAAGTGCCAGACCGACCGGGCACAATTCCCACATCGTGGGACCACCAGTGCCGCCCCCTGTAGCGCTGTGGGTCAGTGAGGGGACGCTGTGTCTCTGTGCATTGGCTGCTCCAAGCAGGAATGTTGTCCTCGAGCCACCACTCTCCCAGGCTGTATCTTCTGTGCTGTCGTCTGGAGTGCATTCTTCTGGGGTTGCGGGTGAGGGTAGTCAACATAGCTCAGCTTGGGTCCGCCCTGTCATCCTCTCTGTTATTTCGCTGCTCCCTGCCAGTGTGTTGTCCTCCAGGCTTGGCACACCAGGATAAGGTCAGGTCCCTCTCTCGCTTTCCTATGGAGACATAAATAATACACTCCCCATGGGTGGGTTAGTGCCCTATTCCCCCACTCCCCTCATCTTCCCCACCTTCTTCTTAGTTGGCTGCTGTATGCATCCCTGGGTTGCATCTGACCCCTGCTCAGAGTGCCTGCACCTCACCCTGAGCGTTTATCTCGGAAACACTTTTCAAACTCATCTGTTTGGATGGCTGACAGCACCTCCCTTGTTTTTTCTTCACTTCTACATTGTCAAATCTCCGTCCTTTCTTGTCCCCTTTCCATTTGCGGAAACAAAAAGAAGTCTCACAGAGCGAGGTCAGATGAATCAGGCATGTGGGGCAAGAGAGGCATCCTGATTTTTGCCCAAAACTGGAGTACTGAGATGGTTATGTGAGCAGGTGCATTGTCATGGTGGCAAAACCAGTCCCCCGTCTGCCACAAATCAGGCCTTTTTTGTCACATGCTCTTACGCAATATTTTCAGAACCTCTAAATTGAAAGCTTAATTAACAATCTGACCTGGTGGCTCGAACTCCAAATGCACTACAAGTCAACATTTTCAACTGTTCTGGAAGTCAATGAGCATCCAGAATGAGGTTTGTCATTGATTGACATTGATTGACATTTCACCTTTCATATACTTGAGTTTTTCCCCATAGTGCTGGCCTTGTAAACTGTGTTCTACATCAAAACAGTTTCTGCTACATCTTTCCCGAACAGGAAATAGCATTTGATAGCCGTATACTATCCCCTTAAATTGGCCATCACAAAATATGAGTTTCAAGCGAAACTGCTTTTACAAAAAAATTCACTGTGACCAGGGAGAATCTTCCCAGGTGATGCCACTGGGTGCACTAACTCAGAGCGAGTTGCTCAGTGCTCACCTGCTGGGAAAAGAAAGCTCTGCTCCGCCTTGTGTGATTCTTCATTTTTTGTTTGTTTTTTTGTTATCCCCTCATTTTAACTACTATATAAGTATGTGGTAAATAACATGAGAACGATTCTGGTGTTGGAACCACTATATAAATATGTGGTAGATAACATGAGAATGATTATGGTGTTGGAAAGCTGAGGATTTTGAGAGGGTTAATGAGGGTCCAGGTTGGGGAGGAGGAAGGGTGCTGAAGAGATGCTGGTCCCTTATAGAAAAAGGAAACAAGGGTGAAATGCCAGAGGCATTTATAGGAGACATGAAGGCAGACATTTCTTCTTGATTTTGTTCTGTCAAGATGCTAAGAAAACGAAATTCCTCGAGTTTGCATTTTCAGGATTCAATCCCAAGCACCGAAGCTAATCTCACCCCCACTCCCCACCCTTGGGAAGTCGCCTTTGCTCAAAGTCACCCAGGCAAAGGAACATCCATCTCTGTTGTTGCCACCCCAGTTGCAGCATCTCTCCTCCTGGGATTCCTAAACGACCAAAGTGTTCCCTACCACCTGATTTGACCTCAGGGCGTATCTTCTCCATGGCTTTATTACAGTCTGCCCCTGAGTCTTTCTCACTGCACTCCTCACAACCCCTCAAGGATGACCAGCTTTTCTGACATTAAAAAATATAATAAAATTGACTGGGCATCCCCTGAAGGGTAGGAGATTCTTTCCCTCTCTTTTCTTAGAGCAAAGGGTGTGGAGGGATGTTTTGTCTAGATGCCAGCTGATGTTATCATTAGTGTAATCCCCCATCTGGGCTAAACTAAGGAGAGAGCATCTGCCCTTTGCAAAAATGAAAGTTGTTAATTGATCCCCACACTTACTTTGAGTTTAGCAGAATTAAACAATGTCCTTCAGTGATTAATCCAAGTGTTGGTGAGAAGGCCGGGGAGCGCACATATCGAAAGTGAGAATTAGGAGAGTCAGGGAAAGCTTTCTTTAGTGGTGCTAAATTGATAACTAAATGACAAGACAGAAGGCCAGAGCTGGGAGCAAAAACATTCTGGCTTTTATTTTTAAAGGGTTCCTTTGGTGTGAAGAATATGTCAAAGTGGAATAGGAATGGACATCAAAGCCTCTTCATTTAGGGTCAATTTAAGTTGTCCCATCTCTATTATTTTTATTTGTTTTTAATGAAGTGTGAGCCTTGGAGTAGTAGTTGTCATTTTCTGAGACAGGGAGTCATTGAATCATTGACTTAAGAGGAAATCCGTGTTTATTAGGATAAAGAATGAGGAATTTTATTTAATACTGTTCATTTTGATATGTCTAGGAGGCATTTGCCTTGGGTCATAAACTTTGTACACCTTCTAGCTTCTGCCTCGTTCTTTTTCTCTGTGTGTTGGGCAGTGTTCCACTCTTCCACTTTCAGACTTGGATGAATCTTCTGTAAGAGCAAAATTAAATCACAGATTTCAGACTTGCTGGAACTGATGAGAACAATAGCTCACAAAGCATTGCCCTGATTTGCATGAACCATAGGACTCAAATAGCGAAAACTCTTCATAACGAATTCACGTAGAATCTTGTCTTGGATGGTTGATTACAAAAATATTTCAAATAAATGAAGCAGTTAATTCTCTCAAAGATGATAATTTAATACTGTAAAAAGATTCTCCCTGATCAAACATGAATTGCTTTCCCAAAAGAGATATTTAACTTCCAGTCCTGTAACTAGTTACTTATAACCAACGCCTGTACTGACCTTGATTATAAAATCTGATCCAAACCCTCTCTTTGGCGACATTCCCAACACTCATAGAGAACGTTTTCCTGGTTTGAAAATCACGTTAAGAATAAATCTTAATAGTTTTCTGAAAATTTAACTCAATTATTTTGGACAGAAACTTGGTGTCAGAAGTGGGATTTCCTTCATCCCTGTACTGTCCAGCTGAGGAAAGGTGAATAATACCTGAAAGACATGTTGTTGTTGTTTTCCTGCTGTACTTTTTATAGACTCTGAAATAGCTGGTAAGTCCTCAAGTTCTCGTTAATTCTGAACTCACACCTTTATGCTAATATTCTCAAAAAATGGATTGAACTTATAAGAGAGACTCTGGAGCTACAGAAAGTTAACAGGGCAAGGATCCCTTCTAGCTCAGAAAAGTTGAATTCTGTGGAGATATTGAAGTTAACAGAAAAGGGAAAATAAGCAGACAACTGGGTCCTTTAGATGAGGTACCTCCAAAAATACTGCCTTAACAGAACGCATGCAAAACACCAACGTGTCTGAAATAGTAGCAGAATACACCACACACTATTTGTCACCAGAAATAAAATAATTAGTAATAATGGTAGAAATCTGCAATGTGTTGTGATGGTACTGATCTGCCATGAAATGAAGCATACATATGGACTTTGTGGAATCACCCCAGAGCTGGTGGCTTAGATGACGTGAGAGACACACCAATGTAGAAACATGTTTTACGTTTAAAGATGCTTCCTCGTCCATGTGGAAGTAGACTATGTGAATGAAGAAGTGCAAAAAGTTGAGTCATCAAGACCAACTCAAAGAAGATAGTTGGCACACTTATTTAAGCCAATATTAAGGTTTCTGTGACATGATAGTGACTCAGACAGTGAGGTACTGGTACAGTAACTAATAACTGCAGCAACGGGAACAGACTGCGCACGCACCGTCTGTTGATTTCTGGGAAAGGGTGCACCTTAGAACAGTGGGAAAAGGTTAATAGTCTAAAATAAGTGGTACTAAATCAAATTGATATACAAATAGCAAAATAAAATGAAAACTCAATTTCCACCTCACACCATAACAAAACAACAACAAAGACTATTTGCTCTATAGATTTAAACGGTAAAGTTTCTAGGCCATAACATGTGAGACAAGCTTCCTGATCTTGAGATGGGAAAATATTTTAAAATACTTTTACAAGGACAAAGCTGGAAAAAATGGATATCAATAAGTAAAATTTTGTTAATAACTTTGGTTCATCAAAAAATAGCATTAAGAATGTAAAAAAGACAATCCAATTGAAGACAAATGGGTAAAAATACTTGAGCAAGCACCTCACAAAAAACGGAATGACTAATAAACACAAGAAAAGGTGTTTCATATTACTAGCCATTAGGAATATATTAATAAAAATCAGTTTTAGATATCCCAAAATGCCCACCAGAACAAAAATAATTAAGACAACTGACAATAACAAGTCTGGGTTCAGTGTGTGAGGCAACTGGAAATCTTACACATCACTAGTGAGCGTTTAAAGTGATGTGACCACATGGGAAAACGGTTTGACAATATCTACTAAATCTAATAATACTGTGCTCCAAGATGTGGCAGGTTTGCTCATGGGGTCTATATAACATAAGTTAATAATTACTCCACCATAGGATGTACACGAATGTTCACCACAGTGTTACTTGGGATCGTTCCAAATGTGTACGAAGAGTTGACTAAATAAATAGACCATGGCATAGTCATGTTCCAAAAGAATGGGCAAAACAAAAATAAATTATGAGTGCTGGACACATTATGGCTGAATATCAAGAACACAATATTGAATGAAGAAAGCCACTTACAAAAGATCATACATTGTGTCATTCTCTTTATATAAAGTTCCAACCCAGACAAAACTAATGTCAGGCGTTAGAATTAAGGGCGGTGACTCCTTAGGGGGCGCGGGGGGAGGGCGGGGGGGAGGCAGGAAAGTTGGTAAGAAGGGGTTCTTGGTATTTGGTTCTATTTCCTGGCTGGATTGTTAGGTACATGATTCATCAGTAGTTCATTTAAATGTGGGCGTTTTACTATATATACATATGCTCAAAACAACAAATAGAAAGTTTGCTTAAAGAAATGAAATGGAGAGGGTGATCCTTATTTTAATACATGATAAAATGCTTCTCCTCTCCTGCTTTGGCCACTCCTTTCCCTGTTCTAGTTCCAACGGCATGTGAACTTGCTGTTCATACATAATGAGTCAGTCAAAATGGAAATAATTTAACGGATTTCAACAGACTTTTCTTTTTAAAGGTTTAAAGTCTTCCTTGTAAGGTCATTAAAAACTCTGTTTTCAAATAAAACCATCAAATCTCACGCTCCCTCCCTTTATTATTAGGGAAAATGAAATACTTGGTCCATGAACAATGAGTAATCCTGGGACCAGAGGGTGAGAAAGGACCAGAAATGAGTCCACTCACTTAACATACTCAATACTGTCTTGAAACAGTTTGCTACACAACCAAGACCAGTGAGATGTACAAGGGGGTTTTCGAACATCCATGGGGAAATGAATTTTTTTTCCATAAACTTTTTGAAGCTTTCTTGTACGTTGTTGTTAGGTGTTCTTGAGTAGGTTCTGACCCACAGCAACCTTATGCACAACAGAACGAGACATGGCTGGTCCTTGGCTGTCCTCATAATTCTTCTGAGGCTTGAGCCCATTGTTGCAGCCGCTGTGAATCCATCTTGTTGATGGCCTTCCTGCTTTTCTCTGCCCTCCACTTTACTACACCTCATGTCCTTCTCATAGATACACTGTCTGTATAAATATATATGTGATGGATTCCTTCCTGATGAATCAATATATCTTTCCTGTATATATATGATTATATAGGAGATATATAAGATTATATGCGTAATGCTGTATCCTATATATTTATATACTTATGCATACAAGTGTATATACAAGAAGAGTATAAATATTCCTCAGTAATTCATCGTGTGTGTGTGTATGTATGTGTGTGTGTGTGAGAGAGAGAGAGATTTATGTCAAGGGAGAAACTTTCACACTTGTCAGTGTCCACTTTGTAGGTCAGGCAGCAGGCTGAAGATCTCTGCTGTCTCAGGGACTCTGGGAGGCCGATGAGCCTAACATCTTCAGATCAGTCAACTGATTGGAAACACCTGCAGACTTCCAGGCCAAGCTCCACAGGCAAGGTGAGAAGAAGCGCTCAGGATTGAGAGGAAGAGTTCTACCAGGACATCCATTTGTTTTGGGGATGCAGTCTACCCTCCTAGGGAAACAACCCTTTCGCACGATTGTGATGAGGTCACATTATAGAAGGCGATTACACTGCACTAGCCGACCTCGCACTGCGTCACCGCAACCAGTGCAGTATCCGGTCAAGCGCTGAGAATAGTAGACTAACCAAGTGACACTTCAAACGACACGAATAGTTTAGTTTAAACTAAACTATTATTATTAGTTTATTCTAGCTCAGCTTTGTTCTCTGCACTGTTGTTACACAGCAACAAACACACAAGAACAAGTCTACTTTCATGGAGCACTTACATTCTTGTAGGAAGACACAGAAAACATACAAACAAGCAAGTAAACACCTAGGAGGGAAAGACCAAGAAGCCCGGGATAGAGAGTACCAACGGTCAGATTTAGCTTTTGTATGAAGGTGGTCAAGGGAGGCCTCCGTCAAAAAGGGAGACCCGCAGGAATCGAGGGCATGGTGGCTCATTCATCGGGAAGAAGAGTGTCCGAGGGTTCCACGCGATGGGATGGACAGGAGACACCAGCTTCGCGTATTTGAGGAACAGCCAGGAGGCTAGTGTGACTGGAGGGCAGTAAGCAAAAGTGAAAGTTGTGGGCTATTGACTCAGATCCGTAACAGATCCTTAGGGCTTGCCAGGCCGTTGTACGACTTTGGATTTTCCTCCGAGTGAAATGGGAGCCACACGGGAGTGATGAGTGGCAATATAACATGACATGACTTGAATGTTAAAAGTCACTCCCAATTCTGAGTTAGAAGAGGAGTCAGGGCTGAAGCAAGGAGATCAGTTGGGAAACCATGACAATGATCGGGCAAGAGACATTGGTGCCTTGGGCCAGGGAGGTAGTGGTGTAGACAGTGGGAACTGCGTATGTTTTATGGCAGAGACAAACTGGATGGATGGTTTGGAAATGGGCTGTGAGAGAAATAATTTTTTCTTAAAGCCACAGGGAGTTCTTGTTGAGTAAGATGTGGGTAGAAAAGGTTGACGAGAAGGTTCTGAAATTCTATTCGTTCGAGGAGTCTTTTAGACATCGAAGTGCAGAGGAGCGGTTGGCAGCTGGAGTGAGGAAGCCTGGAGTT
This sequence comes from Tenrec ecaudatus, assembly GCF_050624435.1. Classification (NCBI taxonomy): domain Eukaryota; kingdom Metazoa; phylum Chordata; class Mammalia; order Afrosoricida; family Tenrecidae; genus Tenrec; species Tenrec ecaudatus. The sequence goes on along the minus strand of NC_134533.1, from coordinate 35,713,047 downwards.
AAAGGAGAAGTTGGAACGAAAGAGAGAAGCTTGGGTGTTGGTGTGGGAAGCCATGAAGTCGGATGAGGTCACCTAGCGAGAGGATGTACTCAGAAAAGAGAAGTCATCCAGGGAATGGCCCTTCCTCTGAGATGGGTCCTGCCCTAAACCCTGCTTCAGTGCAGGAAAAGGGTATACTCATTAGAGAGGAATTAGCCCCATTTGCCAGTCTACCTTGCACCCCATGTTTGGTTCATTACAACTGTGCAGATGAACAAGGTAGCCCCATCTCCTGCCTATTATGCTCCAGTGAAGACCAACCAGTGTGTGGAGGCAACACGCCGACGCCTTCAGTTAACGTGTCCTCTTCCCTTCCCCACCTTGTCCCTCCCCAGCTCTGGTGGGAATAGAACTAGGGGGGTGAAGGAGCACGCTTCTCCCTCCTAAGCTCACTCATTTGCCTCACCTGGACTTGGACTCACAGAGAGCCCACGTTTGTCAGCGTAGCATTGTGATTCCCAGGGTTTGCACAGGCTGATTTTTTTTTTTTTAGAAACAGATCACCAGATCTTTCTGTTGAGGCACCAAGCTTTCAGTGAGCCAGCAAGCAATTCATCATTTGCACCCCCCAAGAAGCCCTGTCTCTGCTGATTCTGACTCATAATAATGCTGTAGGACAAAGCATAACTTTCCCCCTAGAGTTTCCCAGGCTACACTTCTTATGGGCGGTGACGGCCACATCTCTATCCTATGACGCTGCTGGTGGGTTTGAACTGCCGTCCTTTTGGTTGGCAGCCAAGCATGGAACCAATGTGTCACCAAGACTCCTTTTCTTCATCCTCATGAGCTAGCATTCCGATGGTTCTCTAAGAGCTTGCCTTGCCGGTGCTTGCTTGAACACCCTGCCTGTCCTGCCCAGGACGTCCATTGCCCTCCCAGAATGCTATCCCCCACTTGGGCAAGCGGGGACTCCTTTCCACGTTGCAGCTGAAGCTGAGGGTTTGGCAAAGACAGCTTTCAAGGCGTTAGGATCCGGGATAGAGTGCGCCCCACACACTGTACCCGTTAGCTGAAAACCTCTCATGACCCTTCCCATTCCCATTGTAATGTATCATCAAATGAGAAGGCTGCTGCTGGAAACCATACCAGAATTTTTTGGTTGAGAGAAGACAGGAAGGGATTTTATTTGGGAGGCTGAGGCCATGGAAGACTGCAGTCAGACCTTCATTGCATAGTTAATCTTTGTTCCACAGGTAGCTTGGAAGGGCAATGCAGGGAGTGCAGGGGGAGAAGTTGTTGAGACGTCCCAAGTTTTCTCCCTTTCTCAACTTTTCTGTTACCCCCCAGGTTCCCCAGGACTCACCTGAGGAAACTCCAGCTAGGGGCACCCACTGAGGAGGAGAGAAGTTAGAGACACAACAGCACCTCATTTCACTGCCCAGAGACGCCATCATCCACCCACCTCAGTCACAATCGTCTTCCAGACACGTGGCTTTTTGCCCACGTCCACTCTCGACTTGCTCTTTCTTTTCTTTCTCTTTCCCCTTGTGGGGGGTCCCTAGATGGTGTAAATGGTTTGACATCTCACCGAAAGTTGGGATAATGAATGAAAGACTTGGCTATGTGCTTTATTAATATGCATATTTTAAAATGCTAATGAGTTGATTCCAACCCATGGCAACTGCATGCGTTATAGAGTAGAACCACATGACAGGGTCTCCTTGACTGTGTTCTTTATGGAAGCAATCCGCAGGCCTTTCTTCTATGGTGTCTCTGAGTGGGTCAAGACCTTTTTTTATAGGTTATTAGTTAAGTTCAAACTGTATGTACCTCCCAAGGACTTTTCATAAACTCTCCCCCAATTCACTGCCACTGACTTAATTCTGACTCAGGGTGATTTTACAGAAGTGTCTGCGTCTGTAAATCTCGAATAGGAGTGGAACACCTCATAGTTCTCCCAAGGAACAGTTAGTGGTTTTGAACTGCTGACCTTGTGGTTACCCACACTGACACCAGATTCTTTTCATAAAGTTTATACTCAAAAATCTGATGAAGCCGTTCTACTGGGCAATGCATAGGCTTGCCATGAGTCAGAACTGACTTGCTGGCAATGGGTTTGTTTGGGAGGCTTTCCCCTTAGTGGTAAATGGGCAGTGGGCAGACGTAGCTGTTCCAACCCTCAACCCTCAAGGTCTCAGTGAGCTGGCACCTGTCTGAAGATTGGGCATTTTCCTCCTCCACTCCCTAGAGAGTTTACCTTTTCACTTTCTGCCCAAGAAAAAGTGATCCAAGGGACCGCCCACCTGAAAGCTGGAGAGACGCTCGTATGGCTAGTGTCTGCCTATCTTAGCATGAGCTCACTCTGAGTCAGTGTTAGGTGCTTGGTACCGAGCAATAAATAATGGAGAGTTTGATAATCTCTGAAGAGATAGAAGGACCAAACCTTCTTACCTTCAACCAAGGTCCCAGAACACCAAAATGAATGACAACTTGCTCTCTGCTTCTGATAGCTGGTGAAATAGCACCAGGTTTGCTATAGTCAAACTCCCTCTGCAAATATTGAAGGAAGTCCATTGGAAGCAGGATCTTTCTTGGCATTGTGGTCCGTGATGTTCCCTTCTGAACATTCGAGAATTTTCCAGGAGGATATACAGAAGCAAGCAGGAAATTTTACCTTTTGTGCTTAACAAAGGTCTGGGGAAGACAGTGCTTTTCCTGCTGTGAAGATGTCCCACCACTTACCCACCTTTGATTCTCATTCATTCATTTCTTCACCCATGTCTTTTCATGGAAGGGCTGCTGTGTCCCGGGTTGGTCCTGGGTGCTTCATGTAGCATTGGGAATATGGCAGCAGGGTCTTACAGTAAATGTGAAAGAGACCAACATATTAAAAAAATGAGCAAATATAGCAAATCATTACACATTTTGGTAAGTGCTATGAGATAGTTGTGGGCTGCTAGCCCAGAGGGTGAGGCTTGATGAGCTGCAGGCTAAACATAGAAATAAATGCAGTAATTTAATGACTTGCTTTTACATGTCACTTAGGAAACGTTCTTTGGAGAGTCCTAGCAGCATTTTCGTTTCTTTTTTTGATAACGGGCTTGGTTGTCCCTGAGCTAGGACATCAGCAGCATTCATCATCTCATAAAAGCAGGTCACATTTCCTAAAATGCCTTCAAAATGATGTGGCTTCGTGTCTTTGAAGGAAATAAGTCAAATGAACGACTGGACTCCCCCAGCGATGGGCACTTTCGGTTGTTCACCGAATAACTGTTCTTTACCTGACCTCCCCCACTCGGTTTCCATAATCTAGTATAAGGTCTGGAGAGGTCTTTATGACATTGTCCTTGAGACCCTGGTTTGAACTCTCTGATGGAAAGCTGGATTTCAATATTTTCTTGAGAGAGGCAATGTTATAGTTGAAGAGTGGTGTTGGTTGAGGGTTGCCATTATCCAGTTTCTTTGATGGACTTGGACAGTGACTTGACATCAAGGTCCTTGGACCTGATTTTGTGATTCATCTGGAGAGGATCCTGAGCCACATAGCTATCTAGGCATGTAACCATTTTCCTACTCTTTGGCAACTTATAACTATGTTTCAACTTGGTGGGAGGAAGGTAAGTAACCTTCACTTTCAGAGACTCAGAAGCCCAAGTTACTGTCCCCACGCTTCCCCACATCTGACGTCTAGTACTTAGCAGTGTCCTGGGGAGACCTCACATACTCAGGGTCTTCGGTGTAACTCCGGCTCTTCAAAGACCTCAGCATTCCTCATCTAAGCTCCACTTGATTTTTGATCACTACGTGTGTATAGAAACCATTTCCATGGTGAACCACAAATGCAGATAAAGGCTTTCTTTTAAAAGAATGTCCTCTAAGTGGACTGTGCTTCTTGCCCTGTTCCTGACCTTGGAAGCTGGTCCACCATCTCAAAGTACATACCTGTCCCTAGAACCAAACCTGCAAGCCCCTCACCTCATGCTTGGACAAATTTGGTCAGACCCTACCTTACTGTTCTCAATCTGCTTCCATTGGTATGCCATTCTACAGTGACAACTGCAAACTCTGTCCATGGCCTATTTGTCTGGGGTTCTGCTTTCCTTTATTGCAGCTCACAACTCCACTCCCTGTGACAGCTCTTCACAACAACGTGGACAAGTTTGGAGCAAATCAGGAATGGAGCTGGACATTTAGTGCCCATTGGCAATGGGCACTATGCTGTGCCGGAGCTTTCCTCTAATTAAAAAGCACATTTGACTCAAAGCAACCTCAGTCAACATCATATGCTTATTTGAAGAAAATGGCAAATTCGCCTTTAACTCATATTTAAATGCAGGGATCCAATTGACCAAAACCTGTTTGAAAGAAAAAAAAATGAAACAAAACTCCAACAATTCTGGAAGACCTACCTGATTGCAGGACTTGCTATAATGCTTCTACAACCCAGGTACAGTGATAGAGGCATAACGATAGACTAATGGAACTGAGAACCCAGAAATAGATCCACACATATATGTGCAATTGATTTTTATATTTATTTTCAAATAAATAAATACATTGTATTCACACATCATGCCATATACAAAAATCAGCTACAAATAGATCATAGACCCAGATGTAAACCATAAAAGTAAAATGCTAAGAACAAAACAGGAGAAAACTTTTGTGACTCATGTGACCTCCTCCCTGGGAGATGGACGGCAGAGAAAGCGGGCAAGGGAGACTCCGGATAGGGCAAGATATGACAAAATAACAATCTATAAATTATCAAGGGCTCATGAGGGAGGGGGGAGCGGGGAGGAAGGGGGCAAAAAGAGGACCTGATGCAAAGGGCTTAAGTGGAGAGCAAATGATTTGAAAATGATTAGGGCAAAGAATGTACAGATGTGCTTTATATAATTGATGTATGTATATGTATGGATTGTGATAAGAGTTGTATGAGCCCCTAATAAAATGTAAAAAAAAAAAAGAAATGATTAGGGCAAAGAATGTACGGATGTGCTTTATACAACTGATGTATGTATATGTATGGATTGTGATAAGAGTTGTATGCGCCCCTAATAAAATGTTTAAATAAATAAATAAAGTTTAAAAAATAGAATGGAAATTAAAAAAAAACAAAAAAAAACCTTTGTGGCTTTGGGTTAGTCAAGAGTTTTTAAATGCAATACCAATAGCATGAAGCATAAAAAGACAAGTTACCATGCCTAGGAAACACTTAGCAGTTACAGGTGATGGAACTAGTTCATGGTAATGGTTCAGCAACATGATGAACATATTTCATGTGACCCCATTGCCCATGCAAAGGTCAAAATGCCAAATGTTTTGCTATCTCTATATGTACCCCAATAAAAACATATTTTTAAAGAGTTGATGGATGAGACTCCACAAAAATGAAGAATTCTGCTCTTCAGAAGACACGACTACTAAGGAAATAAAAAGATAAACCAGATCTGGAAGGAAATATGACATAATTTTTGCTCAAAATAATGAAAGGCCGCTCCCTTGTGTCCGAGGAGAACTGCCCCATAGGGATTTCTGGGCTCTACTCTTTACAAGAGCTGGTCCACAGGTCTTTTGCCTGCGGTGTCATTGGTTGTCAAGTTGTCAACCTCTTAGTTAGCTGCTGAATGCTTCACAGTTGTACCACCAGGGTCCCTTTATTAGTCACTAGGCATGTTACTGCGGGACGGCTAGCGACACAAATACAGCGACACTTGTCTGCGTGTAAGAGAGAGCGTTATATCAAGGAGCAATTGCATATTAAGAAAACATTCTAACAATTCGGCATTCTGTGATACTCACCTTCCCAACATGATGGCTGAAGACAAATGGGTACATAAGCAAACGTGGTGGAGAAAGCTGTTGGTACCTGGCTACCAAAAGATATAGTGTCTGGGGTCTTAAAGGCTTGAAGGTAAACAAGGGGCCATCTAGCTCAGAAGCAAGCCCACATGGAAGAAGCAAGCCCACGGGTCGATGGGATCAGGTATCAGGCATCTAAGACTCAGAACAAAATCATACCCAATGTGAATGGAGGGAGGGGGGAGGGCATGGAGTGGAGACCCAGTGCCCATCTGTAGACAATTGGACATCCCCTTACAGAGGGGTCACTGGGAAGAGATGAGCCAGTCAGGGTGCAGTATAGCACCGATGAAACACACAACTTTCCTCTAGCTCTTTGTTTCTTCATTCCCCCCACTATCATGACCTCAATTCTCCTTACAAATCAAATTAGACCGGAGGATGCATACTGCAACACAGGGAATCCAGGATAGATAAACCCTTCAGGGCCAACAATGAGAGTAGAGATACCAGGAGGACTAGGGGAGGGTAGCGGGAGAAATGGGGAATCGATCACAAGGATCAACATATAAGTTTCTTCCCGGGGGACAAATAACGAAAAAGTGGGTGAGGGGTGATGGAGGATGAGGTAAGATATGGAAATAATAATCTATAACCTATCAAGGGTTTGTGAGGGAGGGTGGGCAGGGGAGGAATGGGGGAGAAATGGGGAGCTGATATCAGGGGCTCACGTGGGAAGAGAATGCTTTGAAAATGATCATGACTGCATATGGGCCAAGGTGCTTGACACACTGGAGGAATGTATTGATTGTGATAAGAGATGTAAGAGTCTCCAATAAAAGTTTATTTTTAAATGAAAGAAGTTTTCACATTAAAATCATCAAATATTAGTGAGGACAACAACCCTACTAGGTAGTACTTAGCCCATTGACCAGGATACGAATATCTGTGCCCTTAGATAGAGTGCATTGGAAAGTGTGTTACCACAAGTTTAGTTAGGTTAACATCTGACATGTTAGTATCTGTTTTCCCTTTCAAAACATTTTAAATTTGTTGTAATTTCTGCTTCTTTCACTTGGGTGTTTCTGTGTTCTATTTTTTAATCTCTACTGGGTTTGGGTATGGTTTTCTTCCTATGAAGTTCTGTATAGGTAAATTTAGGGCAATAGCCACTCGATTAATAATTCCTTAAAGTCCTAATATGGGAGGCTAGGGGGTAAAATGGATGGAGCTAAAATTATGAGTACAAGATTGAGGAAGTGTCCCAAAATTGATTGTGGTGATGATTGCACAACTCTTAATACATTTAAGCCATTGAGTAGTATGGTATGTAAATTATATGTCAATAAAACTGTTTTAAAAATGAAAAAAAAAAAAGGAAAACATCCCAGCCAAGTTCAGATCAAGTCCACCAGTCTGGCTGTGGCTGCCATCAACGTGGCTCCATGTGGCATGTCAACAAAAGATGTAGGAGAGAGAGTGTGTCTAAACTCCAGGGAGGAAGAGAGGAAACTCCCAGAATTCTCTTGTGAAGACCACACCCACAAGGAGGCAGCAATCAGGCAGTGACCTAATTGATAGGCTAGACTCCACCCTAGAACCTATTTATCAAGTTGACATGAAATTATCTAACTACCACACGAGGTAAATGAAAATTAGGTAATAATGAACTATTATTACACACCGTTTGCTGGTATTAGGTGGCATGCTAGTTAGAGATTGTGTCAAATAAGGGCAGAGTGCATCCTATCAGTTTCATCTCGTTCTCATACATCTCCTTGGCGTCATAAGGCTTTTAGTGTGAGAGAACAAGCAGGATCAGAACCTATTAGGCTATTTGTCTTCTACCGGAGCGGGATCTTAAGTATGGTTCCTGGATCTCCTGACGTGTTGTCTGCTGATCCCAGGAGCCATCAGAGGAACTACCAACAGTGGATTCATTTGGCTGACTTTGGACCACTGTATCCACCAGTCTGTCCTGCCAGCTGTATCTGCTTCATCATCCTGCTTCTTGTCCATCAGCTTCCATGTGTCAAGGGAAGCTGGACTGGACTAGACTTACTTATTTCTACAACCTGGAAGCAATTTCTTGATATAAGTCTCTTTCTATCGACAGCACATACAAGTGTCAGTGGATTTGCTTCTCTAGGGAACTCAACCTAACACAGTGCCCATGTCCGTCCCAACGGACAACAGAATGAAACACTGTGTCAATCCATCACACTGAAGGTCTTCTTTTTCATTGGCCTGGTTTACCAAACATGATGTCCTTTTACAGGGAATGGTGCTTCTTGATAGCATGTGCAATGTGTATGATGAAATGAAGTCTTGCCATGGTTGCTTCTGAAGGCATTCTGACTAAGGCAGATTCGTTTCTCCTTCTGGGAGTCCAGGCTACTTTCAGCATTCGTCACCGCCCACCGTTCAAAGATTTGGCTTTTTTCAGGGTTCTTCCTCACTCACTCCCATCTTGCATGTGCCTGTGAAGTGACTGCAAATACCATGGCTTCGGTATGGCAAGGTCCACCGCCGTCTTCAAAGTGATATCCTTGCATAAACCATTCCAAGGGCAATTTATTGTATGACTTCTTGACTGCTGCTTCCAGGAGTACTGACCGTGGATCCAAGCAAACCAAAATGCTAGTCAAGTTCAGTCTTTTTTGCTGTTGATCATGATGTTGTCTGTTGGTCCAGTTCTGGCGATCTGGGCTTCCTTTACATTGAGTTACGACTCCGAATGAAGGCACAGCCTTTGATTTCCATCAGCAAGTGCTTCGTCTTGCTCACTGAATGTTATCTGCATATTGCAGGTTGTTAATAAGCCTTCCTCCGACCCTGATGCCATGTTCTTCAGATAGGCCACCATCTCAAGTTGCTTGCTCAGTACACCAATTTGAATAAGTGTGGTGAGAAGGTACAACACTGACATACACCTCTCCTGATGTTAAACCATGCGGTATTCCCTTATTCTGCTAGAACGACTGCCTCGGTGCATATACACAAAGTTCCACGCGCGTATAATGAATGTTCTGGTAAAATTGACCCAAACTGGCAGGCACTATCCATCAATATTATTTTTTAAAGTTCTGTGTGAAGTTCTTTGTACAATTGTTGGTGTTTCTCACCAAAAACTTTAGTTTTGAAATTTATTCATCAGGCTCCAAAGTCCTGGTCTGGTGCCTAGGTGGATTTATTCATGAATACATTTAGTACTTATGGAAAATGCTTTGCTTCTTCCAACCATACACATGTTTCTCTGGGGCTAATAATCAGTATCTTCGCAATGGGACAAGTGCTCAAAATTGCTAATCAAAAGGTTGGTGGTTCAAAGCTACCCAGTCGTTCTGGGGAAGAAAGCCCTCGTCAGGTGTTCCTGTAAAGATCACAGCTCAGAAAACCCTATAGAGCAGTTCTGGTCGGTCACCTGGGTTGTTATGGGTTGGCATGGGCTTGAAAGCACCTAAAAACAATCTCAGAGACAAGGTCATATTATTCCTTTTAATAATAGCATTAATAATTCATAATACTGTCTTTTCTTCACATTGAAATACTGCAACTGCAGTACTAAAGCCACACACTGGCTGCCTTACAGGTTCTGCCAAAGTCTTTTTAAATTATCTGCGAGAAGAACTTTCTTAGCTATTGAAAGACAAACCATTCCTAGCCTTGGTAGGTAGTCTTGTGCACTTATTATTCAAAGGAAATCATATCATCCGTGCTCAGCAGATGGCTATTACTTAAACTGAAGTCCAGTGATGAGATGAAACCATTGCACAGTGACTAATTCTTGAACGAAGTTAGGTTTTCTGGAAAGAAAGGGAGTGGGTCTTGGCTGTAGGATGGAAACAAAAGTAGAATTGGTTCACTTGAGTGTGTTCATCCTCAAAGCGTGCTGGGACCTCTGAGGCTGGCAGAGGGAAAGAGAAGAAAGCTGGGAAATGCGAGTTAAGGCCAGGGCCCCAAATCTTGGAAGCATGCTACCTGAGATAAGTCAATCATAAAAAGGTTAAGTGTTAGATGATGTCCTTTATAGGAAATTACAAGAATAGGAAAATGTATAGAGATCAAAGTTCATTAGTGGTTACCGCGGGAAGGAGGATGGGAGGAAGGTGGAGGCAGTGTTTGGGGCGATCGGCGTTTCTGCTTATGGTGGTGGGAAATTTGGCAACAGTTACAGGCGGTGGTTGCACAACATGATTAATGTAATTGATGTCACTGAACCACACACCTGAAAAGTATTAAATTGACAGATGTTGTGTTTCATATATTTATATATACATATATATGCAAAAAGATTAGGATACCAAAATATCAATTGGATAGGTCCCTTATGGTACCCTAGACAGTGATCAATATCAATATCACATCAACTAACAAGCAAGCATCTAATGATCTCCATGGAACTTTTTTTGGGGTATCAAAGGCAAAATAATAGGACTTTCTAAAACAAATTCATCAGTTTGCTGTGGGCCAAATCTAACCCATCACCTGCTTTTACAAATAAAGTTTTATTGGAGCACAGACCTGTTCATATGAAGTATCGATGGCTGCTTCCAAAGTACAATGGCAGCGTTGGTAGCTGTGACTGAGACTATAGGTTTCACAAATTCACAAATAGGAAAAATATTTATCATCTGACCAATTACAGATTTTCTCTTTTGGCCAGCCCCGCTTCTTTAAGATGGTAAGGAATGAAATTAAGTGGTAGTTCCTGGTGGTATTTGGGTTGAAGACACTCCCTAGACATGAGCCGGGTGCTGATGGGAACTGCTCAAAAGAGAAAAATAATAAGGTCTAGGTCATTTGAGAGGGCACCCAATAAACGCCAGAATTGTGCTGGGCAGAGCAGAGGGTTGAAAGTACGCATTTTTTCCTCTAGGCAAGCATCCAGCAACTTTCTCTGAGTTAGTGCACCCAGTGGTGTCACCTGGGAAGGTTCTCTCTGATCACAGTGAAGTTCTTAGTAAAAGTAGTTTTGCTCTAGCCTTGTGTTTTGTGATGGCTGATTTAAGAGAACAGCGTGGCTATGAATTTTGCTTCCTGCTCGGGAAAGATGCCACAGAAACTGTCATGATGTTGAACACAGCTTACAAGGACAGCACTATGGGAAAAACTCAAGTGTACAAGTGGTTTTCTCCTTTCCAAAAAGGAGAAATGTCAACTGATGACAAACCTCGTCTGGGTGTCTGGTGACTTCGCAAACATGAAAATGTCGACTTGTAGTGCATTTGGAGTTTGTTCCACCAGGTCAGACTGTTAAACAAGGTTCTGAAAAGATGACAAAACAGCATGACTAAAAAAGGCCAGGTTTGTGGCAGATGGAGGACTTGTTTTGCCACCACGTAAATGCTCACACAGCCTTCTGAGTACATCAATTTTGGGCAAAAATTAGGATGCCTCTCTCTTCCACGCACCTTACTCACCTGACCTAGCTCTCTGCAACTTCTTTTTGTTTCCTTACAGGAATAGGGTCCTGAAAGGACAGGAATTTGGCGGCAAAGAAGAAGGGAAGTAAAAAACAAGGAAGGTGGTGGTAGCCATCCAAACAGATGAGTTTGGAAAATGTTTCCAAGAATGGAATCGCAGATTTGACAAATGTCGTTAAGTGTAATGGAAAATACTTTGAAGGTATACTGGAGAGTACTTTTGCCAAAAAAAAAAGCAAACACATAGCTTTGGGGAAATATTCTGCTTTGGCGGTGGGGGTGGGGATACCCCTTGTATGTCAAAACTACAGTCAAACAGATGAGAGGCTTTCAGATACCAGCAGAAACCAAGGCAAAAGCTCAGTGATGGTGACACATGGCAGAGAAATAGGCATGAATGGGACTCCACAGGCTGGTGAGGTCCTCCAATTAGTGTCCTTTGCTCTGGAGTTCCCCATAGGACTGGCCAAAATGTCATCACCTTGGCTTTGTAGTCGGAGGCTCCCCCCTATTCAGTCCTGCTTCCTCTTCTTTCATCATAGTATCCCTCTTCGATAAGCCTCATGCGGTCTGCCCTCACCATCTGTTTCTCTGTGGATACTGCGGACACAAGGACCCAAGGAAGAGAGCAAAGTCAGTATAATTTTAGCAATGGAAAGACTATTTTTGAGACAATTCTTCTAAGTGAAGGAAGTGATGAAAAATGCACTCCTTTCTTTCTAGTAGAGTATGTCAGGGTCTTGCCTTCCCTCTTCCCTAATGCCAACCCTTCTTGAAGGGGGAAGCTTTGAAGCATTTACAAAGATATGGGAAGGTCAGAAACATTGGAGTGTCTACTCTCCCAGACATGGCCCAGAGGAAGTGGCACACAACCCTAGTATTTGCTTCGACACAGAGTCTAACATGGCTTGAGAGAGGCTGTGCAGCACTGGCAGATGGAGGGGACTCGGTAGGCAGCATGGAACAGTGTCTCACCTTGTGATGCATCCCGGTGTTCCTATACGGCCTGGTAAAGCTCAGGGAGGGCCAAGAAGGATTAGTGGAAAGGTAGGGTCCTGGGATTGAAAGTGAAGGCCAGTGAGATTAGTGTTGATGTTTCATGACAATGGATACCATTGAGTTCCAATGGGAAAATTAAACCAGGAGAAATTCAGGGGACACTTGCGCAACCTGCACACGGTCTTGAGAGAAATCCATCAGGGCCAGAAGCCATCATGCTGGTTTCCGTACCCATGGCTTTATGGTAGTTTCATCCATAGATGCCGGGCTGAGGCTGGACGATCAGGGGAGACGGGAAGGACTGACTGCTTCTTCTGAGCATGAGTCCAGTCTTCCTCCACATTTTATAGACTTGTGAGGGAGGGACCAAGGAAGATTTGCTAAGTTATAAACAGTGCTGCCGTTTTGCACACGTGTAAAGCATTTTGTAGACTTGTGAGGGAGGGACCAAGGAAGATTTGCTAAGTTATAAACAACAGTGCTGCCGTTTTGCACACGTGTAAAGCAATTGGACTGGGCTGTGTAATGCATTGCACTGGAATAAAATGCTTCACCTTTCAAATTTTAGTCCAAGTTAAGCAGCTAAGGAGGGTCAGACTTAGGTGCTCATAAGTCATATCCAAATGACCACTGTCTGCAGAGAGCCTCACTAGCTGGAGAATTGAACGCATCGTGTGTGGTGAACAAATTTGACTTCTTTTTTTCTAGGCTACAGTTCCCAAGGACTGGAGTCGAACCAATGGTGATGGCCAGCATACTTTTAGGTGGTTCGTGGACATCATGAATTAACTGTGTACTAGGTGTATTGGCTGAGAATCAAACTCTGACCTCCTGAATGGAAGGTGAGAATTCCCCCTTGCCAGCAATGCTCTCATAGAGGTCTGTCCACACTATTTTGGCTATTTGTAATTCTTGCTATTTGCCTCTCTAAAAAGAATTCAAACTCCACGAAGGTAGGGATTTCCGCTTATGTTGTTCACGGCTGTAAACCCAACATCTAAAACAGAGTAGATGCTCACACGAGAATTAATGATTGAATAGAAGAAAAGTCTCAGCTCTCACTAAGCTCTCTTCTTTTTATCAATATCATTATTTTAATCCCATTCTTCCTGGCAAATCAAACAGACAAACAAACAAAACAAAACAGAACACACACACACAACCCACGTGCTGCTCAGTCCATATTCAGGAACTTCTTGGAAATTCTGATACATAAATATTTGTATTTACTTTCTCCTTCCAGATGGGCGACTCCAGGCGTGGGAGGGGACAAGAATTTGGAGAAGTCTTGACCTGGCTGGGCTCTCCCTGGCCCAGTTCCCCGTTCATCAGGCTCCCACTGCTTCACACCCCTTCTCGCATTCCTGCGTGGTGAGTTCTGCTCGTGGGCAGATAACAACCTCTGGCTCCACGTTTCCAGCATCCTCTCATTGACTGTGTAGCACCAGCGACGGGCACGCTGGACTGTGCCTTCGGAGGGCCGGAATCGTCACAGTTACGTTTGATCGAGCGCTAAGTCGCCAACCCCAACCCAGTTCTAGAAGACTGACTGGGGAGAGAGTGGCCATGGTAGACGAAACAAGGGAAGCCCCACACCGCAGGCCTGGTAGTGTCCTCTGCGTGGTTTCTTCTGTCACCTCAGCACTTGGTCTGCAAGGAGACTGCAAGGCACTTTCTGATGAGACTCCAAGCAGAGCGTGGGTGGCAGGAGTCGGGTAGAGAGGACAACACCCGAATCCTTGGCTCTGCCTCACCTCCCACACCCCAAAAGATGCCACACAGGGAGCTGGAAAGAGGGGAGCTGCGCTTGGCATCCAAACCAGAGCTTGCTCACCCACTCTCTTTGGCCCTCTGCAACTAAGAAGGCGGTCTTCCTTCCTGGGCGGTTTTGCGAGCTTCTCTGGGCTGCTGGGGGAGGGGGTAATGGGGGTCTGTGCGTTGTCAGGAGACACCGAGGCGTTTCTCAGGGCCCAGAATGGCAGCGGAGGTCACATGGTTGTGCGGTGGGGAGACGCCCCTGGGGTTAACTTGGAGCAAGGGGTGCCAGGAGCAAAGCTCCGGGGCCCAGCTTCCTCCTTGCACCTCAGAACATCCCAGCCTCTCCGGCCAAAGAAGCACCTGGCGTGGCGGCCACCGCAGCAAACCTGGAGGAGGACCACGCCTTCCAACCGCTAACTCAGAAGGCGAGCCCAGCCTCAGTCTCCACACGCCGAGGCCCAGAGCAGATCACGAGTTGACAAGCCTTTCAAAGCCCGGCGTGCTGACGTCGTCTTGCACCTCACCACGCCCCGGGCTTTCATGTCCCAGTCCCTGTCGCCTCCCGGGCAGCAACAGGGCTATGTGACTCCCATTGAACAGATGAGAAGATGGAGGCCCAGCCTCCCGACCCTAAATGCAGGGCGTCGCCCCCTTCTCGGGGCAGAGGAGTTCCTTACACAGCGAGCCCAGCGGGCGGGCGTGGAGCCCGAAACCACAGGCTCCCTGATGTGGCTGCGAACCGCCAGCTCGCAGGGCGCAGGGCGCACTGATGCGCAGACCTGCCAGCCGCCGCGCCTCGCGCCCCGGCGGGTCCCACGCTCACAGACTGTTTACTTGTGTTCCTCCCCGGTCTCCATAGCAACTGGCAGAGAGGCAAAAATGCTTCCGTGCTATTTGGAAGAGGCGAGGCCGCTGAGATCCTCTTTCGCCCCGCGGGCAGGCCTATTTTCACCCTCTGGCTTCCCCACTTCGCCAGCCTGCAATTGGCTGCGGAACGGAGCTGCGCGGTTCCGCCGGACTGGCCGCCAGGGCCTCATCTCCGGCTCGCTCTCGCAGGCAATATTATTCACCGAGTCAGGAAGGGGTTAATGTCAAAACAAAGTCTCAATCCCAAGGGGCTGAGTTGTTGTGTTTTCCAGCATTTAAACACAATAGCTAAGGCGTGCCTCCTTTGTTTGGATCGCAGTTTCCAGTGCACACCATTACCTACTTCTCCCTGAAGAGTGGATCCTCAATGATGCATCTGTGTCTGTACTGTAAGCTCAGACTCGAAGCCAGACTTTCTCAGAAACCTCCCTCTTCCCTCCCCTCTCCCACGTTGCCCCTTTGAGGCTACCCCCTTGGAATCAGCGATCCCGAGGGATCCCTGGGGCTTCCTGGTCATAAGTTGCAGAAATCCGTGTTGTCACCAATTAAAATAGCAATTCGGTTCCACGTGTCTCATCGCTGTTGGTGATTTCTGCGTTAAGCAGGTGCTGTGTCCGTGGCGTCATGAGGATTGGTGTCATCTTGTGCGGTCACTCAGTGTGGACCCGCCCTCCTTAGTGGGCCTTATGGCGACACCCTGGCCCAGGTCCTCTCTACTCCCTCTGGCCAAGGTGAAGACCCCCTTTTTAGTCAATGGCTGGCTCCACAACCTGCCTCTCTGCACCCCAACTGGTGGTGAAGGGTGGAGACGGTACCGCACTGGGTGATGGGTGACTCCAACCCTAGTGACCCCATTTCGTTGGTGGCCACTTCCCCTGTGGCTCCTGCGTCATTTTGATGTCACCCTCGCTTACAATATCGGGGGTGCAATCTGAAACCCTGCATCCACTCCATTGCTAAAAGCACTGTTTTTAGTACTTTATGGGAAACATAAAAGGAGAGGCATTTCTGACAGCCTGACTTTTACCTTCCAGTTCCGTTAAACCCTTACAGAGGAGTCTATTGAGCAGTATGGCGGACAAGCAGACAGCCAGGGCAAGCGAACTCGCAGAAACTGTGTACCTGCTGGCATGGGGCAAAGCAAGCTCAGGTTTAGTTGGGTTTATTGGCTAGCTTGCGGTGTACGATTTCACATAGGCTTCAGGGCAAGTTGCACATTGGGCAGGCAGGCACAATTGAACCCCTTGTACTTGCCTATTGGGTAATTCTGGCCCCGAGGGACAGCCAACTCAAATGTTGAAGCTCCAGGAGCCCCTGTGCAAATATCCTCGGCCGGGCCGGCATTATGAAAGCAGCTAGTGCGGTCTCCCAGGGGCTCTGCCCTCTAAGGGCCTTCTTTGGGGGCTCGTGTATTGTCTTTGATCTCTTGCAGTTCTCAAATAATTTATCTTTGATTTTGTAAAATCCAACAAGAGAATAGAACATGTTCCTAGGGTCTGGACAATCTACTCACTTGCAGTCTTTCCTCTTGCCCCGCCCACTTTCAGTTCCTGGTGTCCAGACCCCATCCAACCTTCTCCTCCTCACCCCACCCCACTTACCAGGGTTAGAGGGAACCACCCTCTATCTCGTCCAGATGTCGAACCCCGGGCACCAGATTGGGGAGGGTTAGGGTTGGGGTTGCCATGCACTTGGTGGTCTCTCAGAAGGGTCAGGGCAACACTGTCCCCTCCCTATGTGCCACTGTAGGGGCCTCTTAGCAACCCTCAGCCAGGCACACTGACATGGATATTTTATTACTTAAGAGGGTCACCCATCCACACTGGGTTGGCACAATGGACTGGAAGAAATGGAAGATGAACATCTCCCGTCTGGCCAGGCTGCATACTCATGGTATACTGGGCTTCACCACGATGTAATCAGCTCTGATCCCAGACCCCCTGTACTCAAGACCTGAAAAACTATCTTGAGTAAGTTCTGTGCAAGCCAATGCTTCTTTCTGATTATATATATAATTTCCTCAGAACCTATTCCAACCATAAAATGATGATGAGAGTGAGATGTGAGTCCAGTGCAGTCATTTCATAAATGTATTCAGCATATTAAATATAATTATGATCTTTTGAACTTAACTACCTGTCTGAACTGTGTTTCATGCCTTTGGCTTTTACAAACATTTATTTATTTTGGACAACCAAGCACAGTGTTGAGTTTCTATCATGAATGTGCCCCTTTGGAGGACTTTCCCCAGACGCTGGAGCCATGGGGACCATTCCACACACAGGCAGACACCTTAGGGTTGAGAAGTGGCAGTGTGATGCTTTCTTTTCTATAGTTATCCCACCAGAGGCGTATTTTTAACAGAACAAACACTGTAAAATGTTCTCCTCTTGATTGCATAGAATATTGGACCAAACACACACAAACGAGGGGGTTCTCCTCAAAAAATGGAAAAAGTTCTGCTGGGCATTTTTCCTGTTAGACAACCAACTCGCTCTGAGTGAGTGCACCCAGTGGCATCCCCTAGGAAGTTTCTCTCTGGTCACAGTGAATTTTTTCATAAAAGCAGTTTCGCTTGAACCTTGGCTTTATTTTTGTCTGCGTGTGATGGCCAATTTAAGAGAACAGCATGTGCCTGTGAAGTTTTGTTTCCTGCTCGGGGTAAAGTGTTGCAGAAACTGTTGTGACGTTCAACACAGCTTACAAGGACAGTGCTATGGGGGAAAATATCCAACGTACGAGTGTTATTTTTTCATTTCAAAAAAAGCTAACTGTCAATTGGCAGCAAAGCTCTGTCTGGATGTCCTTTAACTTCTAAACAGATGAAAATGTCAAATTATAGCGCATCTGGAGTTCATTCCACCAGGTCAGACTGTTAATCAAGCATTCTATTTAGAGGGTCTGAAAAAACCGTGTAACAGTGTGTGACAAAAAAAGCCTAATTTGTGGCAGACGGGGGACTGGTTCTGTCCCCATGACAATGCATAGCCATCTCAGTGCACCAGTTTTTGGCAAAAACCAGCATGCCTCTCTTGCCCCAAGTATCTGACTCACCTGACCTCACTCTATTCGACTTTTTTTTGTTTCCTAGAATTAAGAGGGACATTGAAGGTCAGCAATTTGACAACATAGAAGAGGTGAAGAAGAAAACAAGGGAGGTGCTGTCAGCCATCCAAACAGATGAGTTTGGAAACGGTTTCCAAGAATAGAGTCACAAATTTGACAAATGTCTTAGTGTAGTGGAGAGTACTTTGAAGGTGATAAGGTTTTTGTTTGAAAAAATTAAATATGTAGCTTTGGGAAAAATTGCAAAACACTTTTGGGTGCCCCCTTGTACTTCCTGTGCACTTGCCATGATGTGTGACAAACATTGGCCCGTAAGCAATATGGAGTATGGAGCGATATGTTACACAGCCCCGCCTCTAACCAGTTTAGATGGCCTTTAGCTAGAGATGGGGTCTATGTTTGTAGCTGCTGGTGGGGGTTGGTCAAGAGCGCCGGGGCATCTGGAGGCCTTGCTTTGCAGCTTCCTCCATCCTGAGGGCTGTACTGCCTCCTTGGGCGGGTTGACTGTGGACAGGGCTGGGTTACCTGCAGTCCTTTGGGAATCGTTGTCTACCTCTTGACAACACAGAAAGCTTTGTTTCCTTTTGTCTCTCTAGCATAGATATTACTTTTGGAGAAGCACCATTTCTTGGGTCAACATGAAGATTCCCCTTACAGGAGACCCTGGAAATATCAATTATCATTAATTATTATTTACCAGGCCTGTCAGGAACCATGCTAAGCTCAAGGAGCCATGGTGTATTAGATAATATACTCATGTGAACAAAAGGGTATGGAAATTAGGCATAGGGACGTAACAGTCAAAAAATTAAGTTCAAACCTCAGCTCTGATCCAGCTGGTTCAGTGACTTTGGGCAAGCTCCTTAACATCTCTTGGCTTTCGTTTCTTTATTTGCAAAATAGGTTTGTGGCTAGGAGCAGAGAAGTTGTCTACCTGGCTTCAAAGTTACCTTTTTATTTTAAAATTACCTGGGTTTTTGTACCACATGGAAATTCCATTTCTAGACTATGTAGTTATTGTCAGGTGCTATTGAGGCGGTTCTGCCCCATGGTGACCCCATGTATGCACAACATAAAGAAACACGGCTGGGTCGTGTACCTCCCGGCCATTGCTCTTATGTCTGAGCCTATCACTGCAGCCACCTCGTCAGTCCATCTTGTTGAGGCCCTTCCTCTTTTTCTGCTACCCCTCTTCTTTACCAAGCACGATGCCCTTCCCCGGGGACTGGCCTCTCCAAAGTGTGTAAGATGAAATTTTGTTATTCTTGCCTCTAAGGAGCACTCTGGCTGTATTTCTAGATTACACAGATTCAATTCTTGTTAACCTGTTTTGCTCATTTCTTCTCTGGACTCTTTAATCTAGCCTGATCAAAGATGGCAAATGCTTTCATTTCAGTTGTCAACTTTAATCATTCACAGTGCTATATAGAGAAAGGTCGTGAGGAGCTGAGGCAAGGGGCTTGGGTGGAAAGCGGATGTTTTGAGAATGATGAGGGCAATGAGTGTACAAATGTGCTTGACACAATTGATGGATATATGGATTGGGATAAGAGTTGTATGAACCCCTCATAAAACAATTTTAAAAAGATTAAAAAATTTAAAAATCAAATAAAATATCTTTTGAATGCGCGAGAGAGAGAGAGAGAGAGAGAGAGAGAGAGAGAGAGAGAGAGAGAGAGAGAGAGAGATTGTGAGCTGACATACAGGATTTGTGGGGATATCCGGTTCCATTGAGTCCATTCCAATGTACAGAGGCCCTAGGATAGAGTGGAAGTGCTTCATTGGACTTCTGAGACTGTACATCTTTATGGGAGCAGATAGCATCATCTTTCTCCCTGTGAACAGCTGGGGGGTTTGAACTACCAATCTTGAGGCTAGCAGACTAATGCTTAACCTCCTGTGCCAACGATACGTCTTAAAATTAGTGGGAAAAGTGACTGGTTCAATGTTTCTACCATGGGCACAGAAGATAAGGCATAAGGGTTTGTTCTGTGTCTGCCCACCCCAATAGAGGGAGATTTAGAAAGCCTGTTCAGAGACCTCACTGAAAAAGTAATAAGCCTGTAAAACATACCCATGTTTTCCCCAGATCTCTCCAATTGAGATGCTCTTCAAACTAAAATTCTGCTATGCGATCTTTCTACAGATAATAATCTTCGAGGTCTATTTGTGTTACCAGAGCAATCAAGAATTACTTAACATTTTTAGACATTTTCGAATGTTTCGTTTATTCACTGCAAACACACATCAAACAATCTAGAAATAAGTGTTGGGGCAAGTATGAGCGCAAGGACATAATAACAGCACTCTTCAAACATGTCCTTCTAACATCATAGGCCCAACAAGCATTGCCTTCATCCATATATTCACCCGGGTAGAGTTGGAGAGAGCAGGAGTTGATGTCTCCTTGGTTCCTAGCTCTCTAAAAAGTCAGTGTCTCTACCCGGGTTTTTATGGACAGTTTGTTTTCTTGTCCTCCTGGCTCTTTGACGTATTCACTGTCCCAGTCAACGCTTATGGGGGGATTTCCCCACATTTGCCCGGGACCATCTGTTGATTCTTGGCAATGGTTAAACTTCTTGGCTGGGCCCCAATGTCACACTTTATTAAACGTTTATTTTTTTGTGTGAGTTGGCTCAACATCTTGCAAGGTAGCTCAACGTCTTGCAAGGAAGTTCTATAATGCTCTCATCAATTTGGTCCATAAGCGTGATCCAATCTCCAAACGAACAGGCACAATCCAAGCGAGGTGTCCAGGGAGTTCAAGTGTGCGAAAGTCTGAGCTTCCTGAAGGGGAGGTGGAAGATTAGCTTAGGCTGAAGGTTTGCAGCTGGAACCAGAAAGGAAGGGAGCTTCAGAAAGCACCACAAGCGAATGCCCTCTCCCACTCCTGACACCTACCGCATAAAAATCACCAGATGATGACAGCTGCTGTGGGAATCTAAGGAAGTGAAGAAATGTCCAACTTGAGTCAGCCCAGCTTGGTAGAAAAGCCAAGAGAGAGGGGATGACCGGAAACCAGCTGGCTGTGTCATTCTGGATGCAAAGAAAGTATTTCCAAGGCACTGAGAGGAAGTGACTGGGCACCTACTACACAGCTCAAAGGCATCTCTGACTAAGATCCTTCACCCTTGTCTTAGTTGCTGAGGGCCTTGAGGAAAACCAGACAGACTGCCCCAGGCCACTCATTTACTGTCAACTGCGGCCTTTGACCTCAAGATGTGCATTGGAAAGGTAGCGATCCCTACCTTGAACCTTTCCCCGCGATAAGAGGCAGATGCAGGCGCTGTTTCAGAGCTTGCTTCCCATTTTCACCCACTGTGTAGGGCATTAAGGGCCCCCATTTTTCATGCCTTCCTATAGCTACACCCCTTACTTGTGCCTTTCTCAGCTGACTTTTAATTTGCTTACGTAACTTGCTTCAGATAACAGGGCAGTAGAAAAGTGTACCCCAGTAGAGCCTTGAAAACACCCATTCATTTTTACTTGCCTTATTTGACCCCGACTTTACCATGAGAATATGCCTGGGTTAGTCTGCTGGAGGTAAATGAGAATTACATGGAAGGGAGCCAAGCCACCTAGCATAGGACACCCTAGACCTCTCCTCCCCAACTGATCTAATGGACTGACCCTCGGCACATGACGGAGCCCAAGATGACATCAGTCAAATCCAGCCCAGTTCAGCAGACCTCCTCGCTGACCTCCGTAATATGTGAAAGATAGAAAATATTGTCGTTTTAAGCCACTCAATTGGGGGTGGTTTGTTTGGAGGTAATAACTTAGTAATGCAAGTGGTGTCCCATGGGTAAAGGGGGAGATGAATGGATTGGGCTGAACCTGTGCCCAGTACTGGGATTCAGGAATGATTAGGAAACGCCAAGGAACTGATGGGGCAGGTTTGTTAGAAGGGAGAGAACTCATCCCAAGAGAGGAAACCAAGCAGAGAAGGTTGAGCCAAGAACAATGAGGTGGTTACCAGAGGCTGAGGAAACCAGACTCTTGTCTGAATCTTACAGATGTCGGCACAGGGAAGTCACGGGCTCTGTAAGACAGTGGGGAATCAGGGGCCCAGCTTTGAGATCAGTGTAGAAAACTGAAAGGCAGACGAAGCATGAGAGGGTCTATGCAGGTTAAAATTCAGAGGAGTCTAGCACTGAAGACAGCTGAATACGGGGCAGTGCCTTGTGGAAGACGGTAGTATGCATCAAAACAGAAAAATATCTCAATCCTCTCTCTCTAGATAGCGCAATCAGGCCTCTGCAAAAAGGAGATCAACATATTCATGGCCCCCATGTGTGTCAGCGTAGGAATGTGCTCAAAAGATTGGCTAGTCTACATGTGAGGGGAAGGGTGGGGGGGGGGACAGCTGTTGAACTTCCAATGGAGCACGGCTCTATTCTAAGACCCATGGGATTGCTGTGAATTTGGACCAACACAACAGCAACTGGTTCTTGTCCACAAGAAGTCCACAGACAGGTTCATGTTGCAAATGAGGTTTCCCTTAATACTCCAATTGAGGTCACAGTACTGGTATTGGCTGCTTTGAGGTGCATCTAAGAGGCCAGATCCAGATCCAGACAAATACTATTGACTAGCAAGGTCTGCTTTGGCCACATCTTTGGAATCCTGGTGGCTTAGGATTGTATTTTGTATCTCTCTGTGTGGCATTTAGCCATAAGCCCATGAACAGGGCCACTTCATGTGTTATATGAAAACTTCCTCTCTGCTGCTTCTTCCTGCCTTGGCTGCATGACAAAGAGACGAACTGATCCTGAGAAGGTGGTTCTGAATTGGCATTCTCTTTTCCAGACAAACAAAGGAGCCTGATGTTTTCTCTGTGGCCATTACCGTCCTCAGAGCAGGGTGGGGCCCCAGGACAAAGGCAAAACCGCATCTGCCTTCCTCCCTTTGAGAGTGATAAAAGGCTTGGGGGTGTGGGAGACCAGTCCCAGCCTTGAACGTGACACTGAAATGTTACCAGCCCCGGCTGGCACCACATGGGCAAGGAAGTAGAGAAAATGCGCCCCATCAGGTTTCTTGTATGTATTTAGTGTGGCTGTGGTCCACATGCAGTTGATGGGCTTGGCAAGGTTTCCAGCACTGGAGAGAGGGGAACAGAATGCTCAGTGGGCATTTCGGAGGGAGCCTTGGCTGGGTAGCGGCTTATGCATTGGGCTGCAAACCTCAGCAGGTTGAAACCACCTACTCTCCTACTCTACTCTACGACTCCTATAACCAGTTAGTCTCAGACACTGACACAGGTAGTTCTACCCTGTCCTGTAGGGTCACTATGAGCTGGCATTGCCTTGACAGCAGTGAAAAGTCTCAGAAACGCACAGGGGCAGGTCGACTGTGTCCTGTTGGGTTGCTGTGAATTGGCATCAATGTGATGGCAGCAAGTTGGGTTTATAGTTTGGGGATTTAGCAGTCTTACTTGGAGGAACAGTCCTTGACCGTTACGGGGAAGATGAAAGAATTTAAATTCACAGTGCTATTCACGCCACTGCTAACCAAAAGGTTGATGGTTCGAACCCAGCCCATGGCTCTACAGAAAAACCCTGTGGGACAAGTCTACTCTGTCACATGGGACACTGTGAGTTGGGATGGATTCGGCAGCATCCCAAAACAACAATCCTGTTCTCGTGGGCCTGTTTGTTTTGTTGCGAAATAGAACTCAAAGGCTGAGTGCGTAGGCCATACTTCATGGAGCCTGACCTTTGTAGTCTGCAGCCTGCTCTTAAGTCTCTGCACGGCCGCTCTGACTCATGCGAATCCAACCCCCTTGGTACCTGTGTCTGCCAAAGAGGAGTGATCATATATGTTATCTCCGGGTGTTTGCGATGGCTGGAGGGAGGACCCCACGAGAACCCAATGCATGTTGGCAAGTGCTGGGTGGCTGGCACTCACCGCCATCAAGTGATTCTGACTTAGAGTGATTGTATAGGACAGAGCAAACCTGCTCCCGTGAGTTTTCTGAGACTGTAAATGCTTCCAGCAGAGGTGGGAATGTCTAGCTTGGGTCCCGGATGAGGCCCACGGAGTCATCAATACCAGCTGCCATCCCAGGCCGCACCAAAGAGAAGCAGTTCCAGCCATCACAAAAGGGAGCAGTGCGTGAAATGTTTGGTCGGTTTGGCGTGTGCACGACGTTATGAATGACCAAATGGCTCTTGAAAGACCAGAGGTTTCTCCCCCTGCCTTACAGGACGAGAAAGCCTTATCTTTCTCGCTGACCTCTCAGTGAGCAGCCTAACACATAACCCGCCAAGCCTCTAGGGCGCCCACTCACGGAAAGCCTCAGTCATTAGCAATTGGACTCCAGATTATTAGCTCATCACCCGTGCTCCCTAGCCTCTCTCCATCGTCCTCTCGTGAGCTCTAGCCTGCCTTGACTAGCTCTCTCAGGCGTTGGCTTGTATGGGGCTGTGTCCTTCCTTTCTGTTCCTCTGGTTCTACCTCAGGCTGTCCTGTGACGGCACACCATGTGTCTGCACACGTCTTTCCAAAAGAAGATCCTGCTGACTCTGCCGCCCAGCTTTCAGATAAAAGCATGTGTATCTCTGAGCCGCAGCCACGGCGACCTTGGAGAAGGAGAGGGACGGCCACAGGAGGAGGAAATGGAGCGGCTCCAACCAAAGCCCACAACACCCTGGAGCCAAAGAGCTCCTGGTCAGGAACTGTTCCTTCTTTGCTGTGGACAGTGTCCGACACCCAGGTGTGCAGGATCGCAGTCCCTGGAGCCGCAGGGCCCAGGCAGAGCCGCACCTGTCGGACTGTCCTGGTGGGCCACGGGGATACAGTGGTAGAATCCATTTCTATAACTAACGAACCTTGGACGGGGTGGTGGAATAGATGCCCTGTCTCTGGTTTGACTCTCTGGGTGTTAATGTCCTTGGTTCTCCGGGAAAGCAAGACCAGAAAACAGAGCTGCATGGGGCGGCAGAGGGGAAAAGCGTAGGGTGCATACGAGGCTGCCCAGCTTCAAGCCCTGCCTCTGCCCTCCGTAAGTCAGCAACCAACTGGCAGAGTGGAACTGGCAGAGTGGCACACAAAAAATACATGTTCCGGGGCAGATTACTGCTGAACTTCAAAACCACCAGTAAGTGCGACAACTGAAAGTCAATGCTTCTGCCACTGTAGATATGAGAAGATAGAGGGGTAGGGAAACTAGTGTCCCGAAAGTGGGACAAATCAAACACAGCAAAGGAGAATCCGCACACGCTGTGATGGATGTGACTGATGTCACGGAACAAAGTGCACACCTTGTTTATAAAGTGCTCCACGATAACCTAACTTGCTGTGCGAACTTCCATTAAAAACATTTAAATTTTTTCTTTTTTAAAAAGACTTGTATCTACTGGTTTCTGCTTATACATTCTAGCGTAAGCCCCATAGTCTCACTGGCAGCCGCAAAGGCCCCATCTGTAAAATGGAGCATCCCCAAGGAAGGGAGGGTGATGCCCTGCAGAATGGACGCGTCACAATCTTTCCTTTGCTAATTGACTTTCTCTCTGTACTTGTGCTTCTGTTCCCGGTGCCCTGACTCCTTCTGGCTTCTCCTCTGTCCCCTTTTCCCTCTGCCTGGGCCCTCAGCCAGAGATTTTCAAACATTTGAGACTTTTCCTCTGAAATGTGCCTCACAACCAAAGGGATTAACATTAGTTTAGTCTAAAATGCCTGATACACATGTGAAATTTCACAGCGGCTTCAGGCTTTCGCTCTAAAATGCACACGGATCTTGCATTTGATAGCAGAATCTATCCATGAGGACTGGTGTAACCATTTCTTGCCCGAAAACAACGGGGACCATGCTAGTCGGTTTCCTCAGAGCAAAGGCTCATTTAGGGTGGCTGTGATGGGGACTCAGAGGCCACCTAACCCAACCCTCACGGACAACCTGGTGAACCTGCACTAGATACAGCCTCACAGCCACCCTGGGCTCTGGCCACGCTGGGCACGCAGAGTCTCTGCCACTTCTGCCAACAGGAGGCCCAAACATGGATTCTCAAAGGTCAACTTCCTCATATTGCTCTCTGCCTCCTTGAAGCCTTTGTATGTAGCCTATATCCAGTTGCAAGGGAAGACGGAATATCAAATTCTGGCTCCAACTTGGGAGAAGCAGGACTTGCAATGTGCAAAGTTTCCCAAGAGAGGAAAGGCTTCTAAAACACACTGAGCAAACAGAACATACTTAACAAATAACACGAGCAACGAAAACCCACTTCTGTGCTATTGAGCTCATTCTAATTCATAGCAACCGTACAGGACAGAATCGACCTAATCTTTAGGGCAGGGGTCCTCAAACTTTAAACAGGGGACCAGTTCACTGTCCCTCAGACCCATTGAGGGCTGGGCTATATTAAAAAACAAAACAACCTATGACCAAATTCCTATGCACACTGCACATATCTTATTTTGAAGTTAAAAAATAAACGGGGTAAGAACACCTGGCGGGCCGGATAAATGTCCTCGGCGGGCCACGTGTGGCCCCCGGGCCGTAGTTTGAGGAGCCCTGCTCTAGGGTCTGCAAAGCCATCATTCCAGTGGAGCTCCTGGGGGGCTTGAACCATGAACCTCCTATTTAGCAGCCTACCACTGAACCACTGTGCCACTGAGGATCCTTCTCAACCATACGAGGCAGCCCTCTTAGCACATCCTCCACACCTTTTTAAAAACAGTCCTCTTTGAGCAAAATTAATATTATAGAGGATTAGATCTTGTTTTTCCAAAGCTTTGTGTACCTTTTCATATTCCTACCCAATCCATCAAGGCTCCTTCTAACCTTAGGCTACACACACTTCACTTTGAGACGTCGGGCCTTAGGGGACATCAAACACACTCCTGTATGTATTCAGGGTTACAGAGGCCAGCCAGTCCTTGAAATCGAGTACAGATTCTGTGTTAGTCTGGGTTGAGTAGAGAAACAAATCCAGGGAGACACATATGTGTATAAGATAGAGCTTTATCAAATGTTTTAGAATGATGAGGGCAACAAATGTACAAATGTGCTTGACACAATGGATGGATGTACGGATTATGTTAAGAGTTGAACGAGCCCCCAATAAAATGATTTTTTTTAAAGAAAGAGCTTAATATAAAAGAGAAATTGTACATTAAGAAAACATCCCAGCCCGGTCCAGATCAAGTCCATAAGTCTGATATTAGCCCATATGTCTGATACCACTCTATAAATTCCTCTTCAGACTCATGCAACATATACAATGACACCAAATGCAGGAAGATCACAGGCCAGTGGGTGGAAAGTCTTGTTGATCCAGTGGTGGTGGAAAGATCTCAGCGCTGGCGTGGGTCTCCACGTGGCTCCGCAGGCTCCAGGACTCTGGCTCCATCAGTGTGTCTCCATGTGGCTTGTTACCAGGAATGTCTCGCGGGCAAAGTGTGTGTCCTGCCCCCGGGGAGGAAGACAGGCGTTCCCAGAATCCTCAGGAGAATGCCATGCCCACACAGAGGCCTCCTTGGCTAGGGCCTAATTGACAGGCTAGACTCCACCCCTTTGCAAATTGACAGGAGACTATTTAACTGCCACAGATACAATCGCTTCAGAGTGAAAGTATGTTTGGAATTTTCTGAATCATTTCAGGTACATAACTCGTAGGTGAGGCCCATGAGGCTGATCCCGTGAACTCCTGTGAAGTCACCTACCTCATTATGAAGCCTCATCTCAGGCTGCTCATGGTGATTAAGATTGGTCTCCAGGACTTCTTTCTATACTTCTGCTTGTGCAGACTTATCACCTCCCTAGTGTACACAGCCAGAGCCCATGGAAAACCTCTCGTGTCCAATTTGCTTACAGTAAAACAGTAAGCCCTCTCTCTGTGCAAGCTCCCCCCAAACTAACGCATGAGCAATGGCCATCAAGTCAATGCCAACTCATGGTGACCCCATGAGTAGAGGGGAGAATTGCATCCCATCAGTGGAGGGGAGAATTGCACCCCCTGAGTAGAGGGGAGAATTGCAGTAGAGGGGTTTAACTATGGCATTTCAGAAGAGGAACACCAGGCATGTCTTCAGAGACATCTAGGAGTGGGTTTGAACCGCCAACTTTTCAGTTAGCATTGAGCTCTAGACCTCTGGCACCACAATCAATCCCTTTGGAAATGGAACATCCACTCAAATGAAAGTCACTCAAATGAACTCTCGCACTTCGTGGCTTGGGGTTGCATCCTCTACCTTGTCAGGAAGACCACAGTTGGGGCTCAATCTTCGTCAGAAGTGAGACATGATCGGAATGTCTCTGACTGTTGGGCTGGGGCTGTCACCAGGGAGGTTAGCGTCCTTCCCACAAACTATGGGATGCTATTCATCTAAAACATGTCTCGGTCACTGGAAGTGCTCGTCTTCTGGCAGCCCCTCCAGGGAGTAGGCTCTGAAGCCACTGGCCAGCGTTCAAATATGTACACGCCGAGTGGGGTTTTTTTCCAGTCCGTCTCTAGTTGTAGCGTCCAAGAAAGAGCCCTAAAATTGGAAAGTACAACTCAGAGCAGTTTTTCCTCTAAAAATAGAAAGGCAGCTCTCCTGTGCAGGGGGCTGGGCTGTGGGGTCTCAGCCCAGGACTGGTGGGCAGGCTGCTCCCAGCTGGCAGGGCAGTAGTGTCCTAACCTGGTAAAACCCCATTTCCCTGCTGGTGGGCAGCCCTGAAATCTGAATCCGTCCTCATGCTGCTGTCAAGCCCTGGGCACGATCTTCTTAATGCTCAACCCTCCTGTATTTAACCATGAGGTATGACCCTCCCCTCCTCTCGCCGTCCTTCCCAGACCAGCCCATGGGGTTGCCAAAGCTGGCTTTGGGCCCAGGTGTGGAGTCCATAACACTTTCTCTACGAAGTCCAGGCGTAACCAACATTTTGGAAAAGGCAGTAATTTGCGTCTTAACGCAGTGCCAGGTCTCTGAGGGTGTTTCACAAAGTTCAAGAACAAATTTCTGCGTCTCTTCATTCGATGGCTCCACAAACGTTTTGAAGCCATCTTCCATGTGGCGAGCAGACAGGGCCCACCGAGTCCCGCATGAATATGACTCGCGGTCACTGCGAGCACACTCGGCAGGATGACCAGAGTGGGACGCAGCCGGCAGCGATTCATGCTTCCCTGGTCCCACCTGCTGTCATGCATATCAGGTCCCCTCCCAGTGTCACTCAAGTATTGCTTATTACAATTGGGGGCATAGCTGGTGTGCTGTAAACATGTTCTTGTCACTTCCATTTGCTCGCCTGCCGTGTCCCACCGACCCAACAGTGGCTCCCCTTCGGTGACATCTCATGTCCATCATCATTCTGCCAGCAACCACTGAGAGAAGACCCCTGCATGAGACTTTCCAACGAACTCCCTGGGAACTCACCACTCAGCGCCACCTCCCTGGAGATCATTTCTGCTCGGGTTTCCCCACGCGGTTCTTCTCTCCCCAGAGCTCGCATGGTGAGTCCATGCAGGCCGGGGCTCACTGGTACTACCACGTGACATCACCATGCCGAATTCAGAACCATCCTGCCTTCCCATAGGGGAGGCTTTGTTAGGAGGTCAAGCTTCTGTCCTTGGAATTCCAGTCGGAGTTCTCCTGTGGACTTGCTGAGAGCGATCTTGGGCAGTGTTTGACCTTTCAGTCCCTCTGGGTCTCAGGGTGCTTCTCTGTAACATTGGAGCGATATGCTGAATGGTTTCTATACTACTACTGTTGGAAGGTGTCATGGAGCCTGCTCTGACTCGTGCTGGCCCCACATGTGTCCAAAAAGGGTTGTGCTCCAGAGTTTCCAGTGGCAGATGTTTCAGAAGTAGATCACCAGGGTTTTCTTCCCAGGCACCTCTGGGTGGATTTGAACCTCCCACCTTTGGATTAGTAGCCAAGCACATTAACTCTTTGCCTGACTCAGATGGTCTTTAGAGTCCTTCCTCTTCCAAGAGCTGCTGTCCTGCCAGAAGTACAGTGGTTCCCTCTGCCAACAAGAAGTGAGTAGGGACCCCCAGGTACCACAGGTGGCCAACTTGCTCTATAAATAAGGACTTGCTGTTTTTATTCTTCTCTCAGACAAGACAAGAAACAGACCTCTCTGGTCATCATGCTGCATAAACCCCTCTACTGGCTTCAGGGGAAAACAGACTCCGCGGCCTCCTACTTCAGTGACATCCCTTCATACCCTACCACTCTTGTGTCAGACACGCCAGACATGTTGGCCCTGGAATGTGACAAGTCCCTTCCCTGCTTTGCACATGCTCTTTGTCAATGTTTGTCTCCCAGGTCACCCCGGACCAGCCCTTTCTCATTCCTCGGCTGCTCAGGATGCCTGCCATGGCAGCCTCCTCACCCCCGACAGCTTTTTCCAGCCTCGAGGCTGGGATAGGATGGTCTGCAGGTCGAATTCATCTACCCATTTGTTTATGGTTGCCGACAGCTTCTTTCATGGTGCATCCGCAGAGTAGAAGAGTATGTGTGGGTCACAGCCAGAGAGACAATATGGCTTAGCGAGCTCAAAAACCGTTCTTGTTTGGCCTCTTCAGGAAAAGCTTGCCACTCCCACCATCTTTTATTCAGAGCATGTATCAGCAACTGAATTGCTTAATCAAGTAGGTCCTTGTTATTTCATTTTCCTACCCAACTAGAAGGTCAAGACCCTGGAGCTCAAGTGGTCTGTCTTCCTTGAGCTGGGCACTTCTATAAGTTCCTAGAGTAATACCTAACACCAGGCTAATAAACCACAGAAGATTGATGATTCCAGGCCTGTTTCCCTGTCTCTGGTACAGAATAATGAAGTTCAGTTCAAACCCTAGAATAAACTCACAACCCCTGGGTCCCTACCACACTCCTCAGATGAACTGCCATGCATGCCCTCTCTCTTCCCGCCTCTTCCACCCCGTGTTCCTCTTTCTTACTTTTCCTGGTCACTCCCAGCTGCCAGTGTTGCCCCGATTTTCTCTGTTCTTCCCCCAGCTCTCAGCCCTGCACAAGACCAGCAGCTCTCCTGGGAGCAACGCCTTACTAGGAGGTCAACCATGGGCATTCCTCAGAGGCAGACTGTGCAGAGGGATGGATGCCGCACGTCAGACACCGCTTTGAGAGGCTCTCGTCCCCAATTGGGGTAGTGATTTGAAAGATGAGTACAGGCTATCACGGAATGGAAGTCTGGGGCCAGCAGAAATCTGAGCTGAGAGAAGTTGAGCAGTCCAGTGTCAGGTCTGGAGGAGCCCTGCCCTCTCTCATGGCCATAGCGCCCATGCTGACTCAGAGCAACCCCCTAGGACAGAATGCAAATCTTTACAGGAGTGGAAAGCCTCATCGTTCTCCCTCGGAGTGCTGGTGGCTTCGAACTGCTGTCCTTGCAGTTAGCAACCCAAAGCATAATGCGCTCTTAGGGATCATTGAATACTGCCTAGCCTTCCCCACTAAACCCTTCTAATAGCAACTGAGAGAGATACACTTCCCAGTGAGTGAGGTAGGCTGATGCGTTGGCCATACCTTCCCAGCTTCATTGTGTTGCAACAATTCAATGGGGCATTTTAGTCTCTTCGATAATATATTTAAAAAGAAACAAATGCATTTTTTCAGATGATTAGAAAAGTATTTTATTTTATTTTATTTATTTTTAAAAAACATTTTATTAGGGGCTCATACAATTCTTATCACAATCCATACATATACATACATCAATTGTATAAAGCACATCTGTACATTCTTTGCCCTAATCATTTTCTTTTTTTTCTCCTCTTTTCTTTTTTTATATTTTATTAGTGACTCATACAACTCTTATCACAATCCATACATATACATACATCAATTGTATAAAGCACATCCATACATTCCCTGCCCCAATCATTCTCAAAGCAACAAATGCATTTTTTATCTTTAAACTCTTCAAACAAAAACCATGAACCATATCACACCCTGGCTTTATATTATATCTCTGGCCCCCACACACCCATGCCCCTAGTGGTACTTAGTGTGGGGAACAGATTCAATGGGGAGACATTGAATCTGATGTCTCATTTAACAGATGCAAAAATAAAGGCTCAGCAATAGAGATGGAAACTCTGATGTTTAAGCTACCTGCCTTGCTAGGAATGGCGTCCATCCCTCTGCACAGTCCACCTCTGAGGAATGCCCATGGTGGACCTCCTAGCAAGGCAGGTAGCTTAAACGGTCTTGAGGGGAATCAGCTATTTGTCTGTCATATTGAGAATGTGATGGATGGCCTCAGTCTGCTCTCCAATCCACCTTTTGTCACCGAATGAGACTTTCTGCACCCCACCCCAGGCCCCTGCCATCCGCACACTCATGTCTATTGGAACCACATGGCTCCCCAACTGCCGAGACTTTGAGACAGTACTTTTCATGCCAAGGAAACGTATGGTTTCATTCAGCGCTAACATGCAAAGTTGTTTTGTTTGTTGGTTTTTAAAATGTTGCATAACTTTGAAATGCTTGACGAGCAGAATCTTTTAAGGAGATGAAATTGCATAATGCTTAATGTCCTGAAATGAATGTCACCCCTGTGCCATTCTGATTGGATGACTCTGAGCCCTGTTACTGCATGTGGTGAATTTCCCACTTCGTGACTCTTCATGGGAAGGTAAGGCCACTTCCCGAGCAACGGCACTCTAGCTGAGAGGAATTACTAAGAGTTGGAAGAAGGGCGAGCATGATGGTGGGACAGGAGGAAAGAAAAGGAAACAGATGAAGGATCTAGGAAGCAAAGCTATGGATAGAGGTATAAGCAGAGGTATGTACATATGTAAATACATTAATCCATAAAGTTAGAGGTATTGGCTTATGTACATATGATTATATGGCAATACACTGAGGTTGTAGATGGATTTCGGGCCTCAGCTCATACCCTCCCTCAATACAAGAACACTTTGTTCTAACAAACTGGGATTCTGTGATGCTCACCCTCCCAGCACAATTGCTGAAGACAAAATGGGTGCACAAGCAAATGTGGTGAAGAAAGTGGATGGTGCCCGGCTATCAAAATATGTAACGTCTGGGTTCTTAAAAGCTAGAAGTTAAACATGTGGCCATCTAGCTGAGAAGCAACAAGTCCACATGGAAGAAGCACACCAGCCTGTGTGATCATGAGGTATAGCCAGGACTAGGTAACAGACATTAGAAAATTCAAAACAAACAAACAAAACAATCATATTGTTGAGAAAGCATATATTAAAGGTCATCTAATGGCCTAAAGAAGTCTGTCCCCTGTTGTCTACACATGGAGGTGAACCAGGATTATAGTTTACATAGACAAAAACACATGCACAGTTATACCCCAGAATAGTCCTGCTAAGGCACCTTCCTGCCCAATGTGGAAGCTCGACCTGCTGTTGATGTTTAAGTAAACTTCCAAAGTACTGGTTTGATACCATACAATTGATTTCTCCTTCCTGAAACAGCCAGTACAGATCTGCAAGAGGCCTGCGCTCTGTGTAGTCACTCAAGAGGCCCAGGCGACTTCTACCTGTGCCTCCACCCTCCCCTAAGTCCTTGGCATCTTCATTGTCAAGCTGGTGAGTGAGGAGTAAGTCAGGCTTTCAAACCTACGTGGCTGACTTCAAAAGGAGGCTAGAGAATCAAGTCTGGTGTGAACCTGGGAAGAAGAACATGAAAAGATTTAGCAGGCGGAGCTACCTTTTCATCTGAGACTTTCTTCAAGGAAGTGTCAACAAACGTTTGAACAATTGAACTCAAAGCTTGTTGGTTAGACATAGCCTCCGGATTCCCATTAGTGTACGAACTTTCTTCTGCTTCTCAAAAGGCAAGAAAGAGAAGACGTAATATGTAATATGGACGCAGGAAGGAAAAACGCTGTGACTGTTTGGGACACAGTGAAAACGACAGGTTTTGAGGAGATGGTCATGCAGCAGTGACGAGAAGGAGGAGGCTGTTACAACGTGCCTGAAATTATGGGAAAACAAGTTTGCAAGTCTGAAAGTAACTACAATGTTTAAGGTAGGAAAACAACCTGCCAACTATCATGTAAATATTTACACACACACACACACACACACACACACACACACACACACACACACACACACGTCCATTCCATCAAGCTCTCCCTATGTGGTGGAGAATCATTTGACATTGAAATCTGTCAGGGGGTTGAATACTCTCTTTTTCGGAGTCACACAGTGCCAAGTTTAAGGGCAGCCATGACGGGCCAGGCAGAGTTCGTAGACGACACCTTTTATGAGGAACACTACAGAAGTTATTTAAAACAGGACCAGGCCTTGGAGTATTTTAGGCAAATTGTCTTAAAAGCTGATTTTTCAAAGATGTGTCAATAGAGCTTTCAACCATGGTGGGTTACCTCCGTGGGTTAACTCCGTCTCCTGGAATCAAAACTGAAAGTATTATTTCACTCGTTGATTCAAAAAATGCATAGCATGCAGATGTCTGGCAATAACTGTGTCATGCTCGGGGATTTGGGCAGTGAGCTATACACAGCATACAGTCACTGGCTTCCCTGAGATTGCAGCATGTAATTCATCTCTTACTCAGTCCATAACATATAGGGATAACTGATTCTGACAATTCAACCTGCTAAGGCCTTACATGGAGGTACTTAGAAGGTACCATTTGTCTAGAAGGTACCATTGGTCTAGTCTTTAGAGGAGAGAAATTCTCACAGCATTTGTCTCCTTATCCCTTTCCTAAACAACCCAAAACAAACTGTGTCTTAGATCATGAGGACTTCATTTATTTCCAGAAGTAGGCAGTCCAGGGTTAGACAGCAGCTCAAACCTGGCTCGGGGTCTCTGTTTCTTCGTGCCTAGCATACGGCTCTCATCTTCATGGTTGCAAGACGGCTCTGAAAGTTCTAGCCATCGGTTCTACATTCCAGGCCAAAGGAAAACAAAGAGCAAATGGCCAAAGCGTTACGTCCGGTGAATCCATCAGAACCTCTCCAGAATGTCAGCCCACCACCTTCTCATCTTTGTTGGCCACAATGCTACATGAAAGAGAATGGAGAAACACAACTTCTGCTGGGACCCGTTGCCTCCTCAAACAGAACTGTGTTGTTAGTTATCATTGAGTCAGTGCCAACTCATGGCGACCCTATGGTCATATAACAGAATGAAATGACTGATCTTTGATGCATGTTTGGTCCTATTTTTGAAGCAATTGTGCCAATCCATCTCATTGAGGATTCTCTCCTTTTTTTTTTTTGACCCTCTACCCAACCATGAGGAGCCCTGGTGGTGTCGTGGTTACAAGTTAGGCTGCTAACTGCCAGGTCAGCCATTCAAAACCACCCGCCACTCCTTGGGAGAAAGATGGGGCTTTCTATTCCCATAAAGAGTTGGTCTCAGAAGCAGTTCTGTCCTATAGGATCTCTCTGAGGCAGAATTGACGCAATGGCGGTGAGCTTGGTTTGGAGTCTAACCAACCATGATGTCCTTTGCTGGTGACTGGTTTTTTCCAATGGCATATCCAAAGTCGGCAAGACAACCTGGATGACCAAGGAGACAATTGCAGAAGTAGACGGAGGGAGTGAACAAAGAGTTTCTTGGCAATTCTTTGTTGCCTCAGTGGTGCTTTTTGTGTTTCTTGGTCAGGTTCCACTCAAGTAGGAGGGACCTGCTGAGGCCTATAAATCATTGTCGCCCCTCCAACCCCCAGAGCAAGCGACACCATCTCCAAACATACTGGGGAGTTCGCCCGAGTGGTGGGAACACAGTAGTGATCCAAACAAAGGTGGCCCCAGCTTTCAGAGATGGAAGAGGTCGCAGAACACAACCACTCAGTTCCAACCTTTCGATGCTTTTCCATAGCCTTCCTCCTCGCACATTAGAAGAGGAAGGGACTGTGGGGTCCCATTATGCAGATACAGAAGCCCAGAGACAGTGGTAACAGGCCGAGTCTCACTGTGGTTCAGGGACAATGATTGGGATTGAGCCCAGGGGCTCTGCCTCCCCAGACAGGGATCTCTCTCCTCCAGGGCCTCTCCTCCCTGGTTGAATAGCTGAGGGCTACCTGAGGAGAGCAGGACTCAGTTGGAGCTCCAGTGAGAAGAAAGGGGGAGGGGAGAAGGCAAATGATCCAGAGTTCCAGTCGTTACAGCAACTAGATATATTCTCAACCAGGATATCTAATTGGCACTCACCCTCCTGTTCCCTCCTGGTTTTTGCAAGGGTGGAGTTCCCATGCTGGCTGCTAGAATGGACCCCCCTGGAGTGCTTCTCTCCAGCAAGGCTGCTCTTGGCTACTGTCCCTTCTTGCTCTACATTTCTGTGGGGCCGCCTTGGCTGGTGGAACTCCTTGCTCAGCTCAGGGTGGAGTCCCTTGCTCAGAACCACTCAGGGGAGGAGTGGCCCTGGCCTTGACCCCTCTACACATTTACTTTTTCTTCCTTCCCATTTAGCTGCTGTCTCCACAGATTCCACTCCTGCTGCTCCATCCTGGGCAGCCATGGCCTTAACCTTAGACACTACAAGGACTTGTATGGGGCTGTGGATTGCATTGTGCCTGCTGAGAAATACATGCCGGGGTCCTACACTCTGTCCCAACGGAATCCTAGATGGAAATAAGGATTTCTTTGTCATGTTAATGAGTCCGTACCAGTGCAGGGTGGGTTTTAAAGGCAATCACTTCTGAAGTATCAAAAGAGTAGGTTAGACATAGAAGTGAGGACAAATGGGGGAGACCGACAAAGAGCTCAGGAACATCAGGGCCCCAAGCAGCTGAGAGAGACAAGGCGTTTCTCCAAGAGCTGCCTGAGAGAGAGGCTGCTTCTCTGGCTGCTGTCCTGGCTGTGGACGTGAAGCCTGCTGACGGAGGAGAAAACAGAAGGGTAAGGTAAAGCCATACTGTTCCTCGGGTTCTAGTTCATACCTGCGTGTGTTTATTCGAGACAAGTGTCTGAACATGTCTCTGCCAGCAGTGGGAGGCTGCAGACAAGTTCTTTCAGGAAGACGCTCTTCCAATTTTCCTTATGGGTCCCTCGGGGCTTAGGGGGTTACAGGTGGGGCTGCTAGCTGCAAGATCAGCAGTTTGAATCCACCAGTCGATCCAAGGAAGAAAGGTGAGACTTTCTACTCCCACAAAGATGTACAGGCTCATAACCCAAAGGGGGTGGTTCTACTCTGTCCTGTGGAGTCACTATGCCTTGGAATGGACTCCATGCCAGTGAGTATGGGCTTGTTTTGTTTTGTTTACTTTCTATAATGCCTCCTTCCTGTGTGTGCCCCAATTCCCTGAAGGCGGGGTTAGGGGCGTGGAGGAAGGTCCAATCAAGTAAGTTGCTTCCAAGGGACTCCGCTAGACCAGTTAAACGCAGGGCGGTGAGATCAACTCAGAATGTTATGGCGACTGCTTTCTGAGATTCCTCGGGGATCATCTTGATAGGGTTCCCTCAAAGAACACAGGTGATCCAGGGTCTTTATGAGGAAGACGTTTTCAGAACATTGAAAACGATATCTATAACTATATAAAAATATACTTTATTATATATAAGTAAATAAACTATATATAACGGTGTATATAAAACTATATGTAACTACATATATAAAACTATATATATTTTTCCAGGGGAGCAAGGGCTGTTCTATGAGAAGCACATGGGGAGCCCTGACCCCATTCACCTTACATTCCTGCCCCCCCCCAACTCCTTCTTGTTCCCCGAATTCAAAGAACGTGCACAAGGAACAAGATGGGAGCTGTCCCTCAAGGGTCCTCAAACTGACGTTTTGATGTGAAGTAAATAGAACAGCACCGAATTCTCCGGGAAGGACTGGAGGGGGGGAAGCGGCTGCTGACATGTACGGGCCCAGATGGAGGACGTGCTGAGAAACAAAAGCTTCATATGTTGCTCTTGGTTTCATAAAGGCTCCTCTGGTTTTGCAGCAGTATTTTTTTTATATCACCACCCCCCCCCCACTCCTCCAACCTTTCCGTTCATGGCAGCCACCGACTAGGGGCATCTCTGTGACATTAGCTCTGGGAAGCTAAGTCACCTGGAGGACACTCCCTGGGTCTTTCCACTTGCCATCTGGCCGCCTGGATTGTCTTTCCGGCTCCTGTCTGCCTGTGGAGGTTCCTGAGACCTGGGAGATCTTCCCTTCGCCCTGTCCCCTCCACCACCACATACATCAGAGTTGGAGGACCACCCCCTGCTCTAAGGTGCGGCCCACAGTATCCTAAGCACGAAGCCTCATTCCACTGTACCCATCTGTGAATAGGTTCCTCCTCCCATTGACTGTGAGATCTAAAGCAGAGGAGTCCCAGGGATATAGTATTTATGTGTCGGGCTGCTAACTGCAAGGTCAGCAGTTCAAAACTACCAGCTGCTTCATGGGAGAAAAATGAGACTTTTTGAATTATAGTCTTGGAATTATAGTCTTGGAACCCCCCAGAGGCAATTCTACCCTGCCTGTAGGGTCCTTCTGCATTGGCGTCCGTGATGGTAGTGAGTGTGTGGATGAGATCTGGGTTGCCCAAAGGGTCAAGCACTCAACTACTAGTCAGCAGGTTGGCGCTTCAAACCCACCTGGAGGTGCCTTGATGGACAGGTCTAGTGATCTACTTCTGAAACCTGGGCAGCAGTTCTACTCTGCACACACAGGGTGGAGTTCTGCCGAAGCAGGAAGGACACCACCAAACAGCATCCACCTCTCCATAAGCATTCAGGTATATCCAGGATGGAGTCTGGTGGTGAAATTTCTAGAAGCACGTGGTGAGAGAAATAGCCACCGCTCGTGTTTATGGAGCACCAGGCAGGATTGCAATCTCTCTGCATGCATTGTCGCACTGTGTCCTCTCAGCCACCTTCAAACAGATGCTCTCTCCACCGTATGTTGGAGAAAACAAGCTCAGAGCAGGGAAGGACCTGCTTAGGGCCCCAGAGCTAGCAAGTGATGGAGGACTGACAACTCAGAGCTCAACCTATTGACCCAGTTGCTCCCCACCATCCCAGCTTACATGGAACCCGGAGCACGGGCAGGGCGCTCTTTGGGGGATTAATTAGAACAAAAGGCAAGGCAGAGCCTGTCCTGGCCCTTTACACCCAGGTGCTGTCCGGACGCTGCGGGGGAGTCAGAGAAAGACAGGGAAGAAGTGCATGGGACAGGCCCAGAAGGAAGAGCCAGGGAAGGCTTCTTGGGAAAGGATGGGATGAGGGACTGGGATCAGGCCAGGTGTTTCAGGTTTCTTTAGGGAAGGCATGTGGATGGGGCCTGGCTGGGTGTAGCCACAGTTCTGGAACTATTCAGGAAGGAAGCTGCCAGGAGCATGTGCATCCAGCCAACCTTGGGCGGCATGGAGCTGAGACCAGAGCGTGTCACTGAGAGTAAAGGCTGATGGTTCATCGGTAATCTTGGCAACATGCAGCATTGCTGAGACCCAAAGGCCAGGGCAGGAGAGTTGCCACCAGCCTCCTGATCACACGGGGAGAAAGCCGCTATTCCGCTGATTACTGAGGTTTGGCATAGGACGGGGCTGTTTCCCTCTTACTCTGAAAAAAAAAAAATAATCAAAGAAACCCATCAAAGAAGTGGCTGGCCGTTGAGTCGATTCCACCAGGGTGGAACTGGCTCCATGGGATTTCTGCCTTCCTATCAATCTCAGGAACGTGACTTACTGAATCCATTTTCTGCCACCAGCAAAGAGATGGAAGATCAGCCTCCTGGCATTATTGGGTGCAAGTGAGAAACAGACTTAAGGCCCCCTATTTCTGATCCACAGGCAGAAGAGTGGCTCGAACCAGAGCCGCCGTTCCCAGTAGTGGTTGGGGTTGTCTTAGCTGTTTGCATAGCTCACCGGAAGCTGTTTCATAAGAGGCTTAGGGAATAGAGTGGCCTGTACTTCCCGGGCAAGGATGGCCCGGATGCAGGCCTGGGGATGGGCAATGAGCTTGAGATTCTTCCCTCTCTGGTGGACTTTGGGCAGACCTTCAGTATGCTCATTCCCACCATGGCAGCTCGGTGAAGTAGGCGAGGCCCTTCTGTGAGCAAGCTCACAGGCTGGATGCAGGCCTGCTCCGGTCGGCTCTTCCCAAGCTCTCAAGCCCAAGGTCTCCACGTCCCTGCGGAGTGGGGCTGTGGCTCCCCCTGACGACACCACCCCCAGGACCTGAGCGCTCCTGGTTGTGAGCATTGCTCACCATCGGCCGCCCCAGCTGTGGTCAGGGCTGGGTGTCCATAGAGTTTCCAATGGCTGATTTTTCAGAAGTCAACTGCCAGGTCTTTCTTCTGAGCTACATATGGGTGGACTTGAACCTCCAGCGCTTCAGTTACCAGCCAAGCCCTTAAGCACTGGCACTACCCAGGGTTCCGAGACGCCCCGGGCCAGTAAATCACAAAGCTAGGATTGAAGTCCTCTGCCCGCTCACCTGCAGGGCTCCCTGGACGTGGCGGCTCAAGTGGCCTCTACATGGGTCACTGCCATGTGAAGAAGCCATAAGAACTCCCGCATGGGACCAAGAGAAGTTGCCCCACATTGCACACATCTGTTTCTTACCGTATTGCAAGAGAGGTGCCTGCCATCCAGGACATGTGCTCTCAGCAGCAGATCCCAGAGCAGATGCTATATCCCTGACTCGATAACTAGGTAGGGGGCGTGAGGAATGGTTCTGTATATGGAGTCTCATTGAGCTTTGGGGTGCTGGCAACAAGTCCTGCCAATCCCTGGCCTGGGATAGGCAAGAAGGCCCAGCGAGCCCCTGTGGAATAGTCCTCCTGGAATAGCCTAGCAAGATGGCATTGGCATTCCACTGGACAAGTAGCTGAACCAGTGCACGTCTGAGAGAGAACCAGGCCGTGAGGTTTCCTGGAGGGTGTGGCCTCTGGGATTACACACACACACACACACACACACACACACACACACACACACACACATACACACACCATGTCACCCCAGCCCTGGCCTCTGCCTCAGACTGCCAGGCCCACTCTCACGAAGCCAGCTGAGTGGCTGGGGTCTAGTCCCTGCTGCCCCCACAGTGGAGCCCTGGAGAGCCCTGAGCTGGAGCTGCTGCTCTGGAAGGCGGCAAGCAGAGAAGCTGCCGGGCTGCCTGCCCTCAGGTCTCAGCTTGTTTGGGCTTCACCGGAAAGGAAGCCGCCCCCGCCTTGGGCAGAGGGTGCAGTCTGCTCTGGGAGCGCCCGGCCAGCCCGGCCTGTCTGACGGAGGGTGGCTGGGGACCCTGACATGTCTCCATTTATTTTGTATTCTTCTAAAATTGTTGCTGCAGAAGTAAACAAGCTCACAGTATTTTATGGGGAGTGGGGGGCACGAATAATCTGAATGAAAAAGTAAAATTATCCATAATCTTGCCTCCCCGGAGTAACAATCTATTTTCCTTTTCCTTTCAGTCTTTTCTTCCCACCCCCCGCCCCCGTGTGTGTGTGTGTGTGTGTGTGTGTGTGTGTGTGTGTGTGGTGTGGTCAGGTGCGTGTGTGCACATGTGCTCCTGATTCCACTGGGATCAGAGGGTATCCTATGGAGGGGGCATCTCTGTGTCCAAATACATCGCTCTTTGCTGTCAGTTTTGCTCATTATCTGCTTATGTCAGGTTCTTTCTCCAAGGTGTGTGGCCCTTGAAGGAGGCTGCGGGGGGCCGGGGGCCACAGGTCCCAGCTACCAGGACCCGGGCCTTTTTCGGCAATAGTGCAGAACAGGCTCTGTGATTGTAAGAAGTGGAAACTCCGGGCTTGCTGTGTGTAGCAGGGGTCCTTCCTGCCAGGTCCTACCTTGACTCCCGGCACCAGCTGAGATTGGTCATGTCATCCCTCTGGCTCTCCTTTCCCTATGACATGGGTCATATTACGGACTTGGCCACCTCTAGGAATCTATGATACAGTACTGGAGACTCACAGGCAGATTCCAGAAGCCTCTGAAAGTGTCAGCTACCGAGGGGAAGTTGCCCCTCCCTGGTGAGTAAGCCAATGTCTGACTCAAGGCGAGCACGAGCTGGTGGTGTGGGTCTTAAATCTGAAAACCCTTTGGGTAGCCAGTGCCAAGACTCCCGGGGCTGCCCTGTACCGCTGGGTTCCCTCCGGGCTCACCGAGCCCACTCCTGTGGAGAAAGAAGAAACCACTGACCTCACAGCCGCCACCGTTGCTTGGTCATGGTATTAATAGCCGGAACCTGCAGCCAACAGCTGCTGTTACGCTCTGAAATGCAAACCACGTGGTGGTCAGGAAGCGTGGGCTGACGGAGTGGCAGAGCCTGAGCTCAGGGTCCTGCTGGGGAGCACATGGGGCTGGGGTCCCAGGGCCTGGGAGGGGCCCAGGTGAGGTTTTCTAAGGTGGACAGACCTTCCCCATTCTATCCAGGGCCACGGCCTTTCCCCTCCCACCCTCCCTCCTTCGCAGGAAGGACTGCAGCTGACTTTGGTCAATCTGATTTGAAGCGTTCCCACCGTGAAACTTGAAGGCTGAGGCAGCTGCTGCCCAGAGGCTTCTCAGTGAAGAAATCATGGAAAACACGCAGCGGACTCCTTCCCCCAGAGGCCTGACCTGTTTACTCTCCATAGTCTCTTGAAATAACAAGAACCATCATCAAGATTGTGTAACTGGTTTCTGCCAAATGGTAGGCCTGGGGGGCATAGGCTGATGCTGTGGCCGCTTCCAAGGACCCAAGCCACAGGCACCTTTGTGAGGACGGTGCAGGACTGGGCAGCGTTTCATTCTATGGGGTGGAGGGTCGCTATGGGCCTGAGCCTACTCAATGGCACCTAACAACAACAACAACAACATGTTAGGCATGAGGGCGTTGGTTGTTCACCTTCCATACAAGAGACCTGGATCCATGCCTGGCTGGTGAACCTCAAGTGCAGCTGCCACCTGTCTGTCCGTGGAGGTTTGCAAGTTGCTGTGCCGCTGACCTGGTTTCAGCATCCGCCTCCACACTAAGGCAGGCTGGGGAGAAAGGCCCAGATCTGGCCAACTCCTTCTGAGGTCCAGTCAATGGAAAACACTGTGGAATGTGCACCGATTGTGGAGACAGAGTAAGACCAGACAGCCCTTCCTTCTGTTGTGTGTGAGGCGGCAACAGTATCCTAAGCAATGAGTCAAATGTTTCACTTGCTTGTCTCATTGGATCCTCATTAGACAGCTTCCCAGAATGTGGGCCATCTACGATGACCCCCTTTTACGGATGAGGAAGTGGAAGCTCAAGAAGGGTAAGCAATTTTGCTCCCAGCTAACGAGCTGCAGGCCTGCAAGCTAGACTCTGGGCTGCCTAAACCCACACCGGGTCACTCATCTGCCTCCTCTTCCATCTTTTAGATACATCCAGCTGAGTATCTT
Source organism: Tenrec ecaudatus (assembly GCF_050624435.1). Lineage (NCBI taxonomy): Eukaryota > Metazoa > Chordata > Mammalia > Afrosoricida > Tenrecidae > Tenrec > Tenrec ecaudatus. The sequence continues at coordinate 35,669,899 of NC_134533.1, read as the reverse complement.
TTCATCTGCTCATATGTACATATCTTCTTTGGCGAGGGGTTTGTTCATATCTTTTATCCACTTTTCAATTGGAGTGTTTGTTTTCCTCCCATAACAAAAACATGCTCGAGGTCTTCACTGTTGATTTTCTTACTGTTGAGTTTTTAGAGTCCCCTGGATGTTTTCTGACTTGGAGAAGCCCACTTTGATGACAGTGCATTGAGTGAGTCTGTCTATTTGGGGCATGAATCACGTATCAAATCTCAGTTTTAATGCACTTTACTTTTCCCTTTCGAAGGTCTCCTTTGTATCTCAGGGTCAAAGGAGAACGCCTATTGCAGTGATGAGATGCTTTGCCATTTCCAGTCCTGCAAAGATGGCACCAAATTGGCAAGCCACTGCTCGAGTCTGGAATGAGGTATGCTTCCGCGGGGGTAGGGAAAGCTCGTGTTTTGATTATCGTGTTTATCAGATACAAGCTTACACAACACATTGTAGTTTGCAGGCACTATCTGCGTTGATCATCATAATAGTCTTGCAAGGTGCGGAAGGAGGTAGATGAGGAACCGGAGGGTCAGAAGTGAGAAAACAGAGATAGAAGACTAGGTCTTTCAAAACGTAACCACCGAAACAAATACCTAGCGGAGCACACAGGCACGGCTGGCTGCCCCCAACATCTGTTCTGCCTTTCCCCTTTGTCAGAGGGCCAGCCTGTCCAGAGTCTGTTCTGCCTTTCCCCTTTGTCAGAGGGCCAGCCTGTCCAGAGTCCCGGGGTGTCAACCGAGGGAGGTCTGTGGCGATCATGGTGATCCCACCCCCTTGTTTAGAGGCTGGTTTGGCAGAGACCAAATGGGTTTCTCCATCTAGAAAAGCAACTTCCTCTTTCATGTCTTTTTCTGCTGCTGTGGTACCTGGGGAGGAACGCTGGCGGCATGGTGTGTTACACATTAAGCTGCTAACTACCAGGTCAGCAGTTCAAAAGCACCAGCTGCTCTCCAGGAGAATTCAGTCTCAGAAGCCCACAGGGGTTAGTTCTCCTCTGCCCTCCAGGGTCACTAAGTGTCAGGACGAAGTGATGGCCTGGCCGTGAGGTTTCAGTGAGAGGTACTTGGCTGGGTGGCCTGGGGTGATAGCATGGTGATCTCAGATCTTCAGATATGAAGGTATTCATCTTAAGGTGGGACTTTTAAGGTATTAAGACCCCTAGTGGGGATCCGTTTTAGGGTAAAGAGGTCGAAGACAGGGTAGAAAGTCAGAAAAGTCCTGAGTCACTCATAATCATTGAATCGCTATGAGCGCTACCGTCAGGCTTTCCCTCTCTTTTGTGAGATGAAATCCCAACGTTGCCGCCGGTCTGCATCGGGATTTTGTTTGGTTAGTTTGTTTGTAACTGAAACATCCTGCAGTGTGTGGTGGATAGAGTTAGAAATTACCGGGAACGCTGGGTGGATGGGTGAATTAAGAATTTTAAACGTCAGGCCCTTGTATCCTCCATCCTAGGAGGTTTGGCGAGGGGGGTCAGAGGCCAGAAGGAGTGGATGGAACCAGATCATGGCCCACGTGGAGTGATTATGCCTGCCCCTCACGTGTGCAACGGGCCAGCATCAGGCAGAACGTGCCTTTTGGTTAAGCCCTGTCGAAACTGGGCTGATAACCTCTGCATTTTGTGAGCCTACAAAAAGGTCCAAGACTGAGACTTCTGGGATCACGGTGCTGAGTTAGCCCCCTTCTCCTTTCCCCTTTCTCTTGGCTCTCCAAAGAGGACCCTGACTTTGAGACATCTCCAAACTCTGCCAGTCCGATAGCAAGAAATGCACACTCTCTTGTAAGACCTTGAATTACTACCTGTAGCTGTGCTGGTCCCTCCAACCCTGTTAACCTGCCAACCTGAGGAAAGTCCAACTGCTAGCCGGAGGTCCACAGCAGGCTGGAGATCCATGAGCAGGCCAGATGCGGAGTGGGCCAGAGATCTGGAGCAGGCTGGAGATCTGGAGCAAAACCCTGTCTTCCCTTGGCTGTGGATACTGAGCTGGGTCAGTTTCTGAGGACACCCCCTCCACCTCAAAAAAGAATTCTGTGCAAGTGGTTTGTGATTTCTCTGTTCTGATCCTCAAAACAACCAATAGAACACACACACACACACACACACACACACACACACACACACACACACACACACACACACACACACCAAGACCTGAAAAAAAAAAGAACAGTTGTATTGGGATATAACCCACATATCATACTCCCTGTAATTAGCCGCTGTCTGCCCCCAACCTCTCCTACCACACAAACATTGAAATGTCTTCTCTCGTTCAGAATATGAAGGGAAACTTGCTGGAGAGGAAACTGTCTTTCGTTGGCCCAATATTTTCATGTCGAGAAACTCCAGCTAAAAATACCGCTGGCTTTTCTGCTCCCCTTGTGCCCCTCCTCCCCATGAGAGGAGGAGGGGGGGTTTCTCATCTGACTGGGGAGTTCTGTAGAGAGACTCCGCACCCCACCATGTGACAGTACACCTTCTCTCTCCTTTCAGATACGCCTGCCTGCAGAGAGGCCCCAACCGGGGAGATGGTTTGCTTTTTGTCACATGAGAGAGCCTGTTCATTCGGGGGTACAAGTTCATTGCAGGTGGCAAAATTAGGAAGTCTCTTGTGGCTACGCATTTTAGCCATATCTTTTCCCTCAACTTTTCGCAGTTATAAAGATGGATATTTTCATCTCTCTGAGTCTAAGCTCTGAGTCTATTTCTTATTTGGTTCTGAAATCAGGAAAAGAGATCAAAGGTAGTATTCACCTGGACCGCCAACTCTTAACTCAAACCACAAAAGCAAAAATCATGAAGATTTAATTTCACACAAAATCTCATGCTATGCTTACTAATCTGCTGCTCCACCTAGCCTTCTGCCCCTATAGACTTGTATTTCCTGCAGGAGCCGGGGGTGAGGATGCAGTTTAATGCGCTTGATGCCATCTGGATTGTGATTTCCAAAACTAAGAGGGCCCGGGTCCGCTGGAGACCTTCAGAAAGCTTTCCGAGATCACGTTTGGGATTGAGTTGGTAGCTGGAGAAGGGAGTTGTGGGGTGGGTGAGAGGTACCAAAACACCAAATTCTCTGCCTTGGAGTCAGTGCTGAGGGTTTGCGAGAATGATTGGTCTTTCTCAGGGGGAGCTGCTGGTGGTTTCAAACTGCTGACATGCAGATCGCAAACACTACACCATCAGGGCGGATGAGAGGTTGAGGTGAGGTCAAAGGACCTGGCAATGATATTGGGAACCAGGTCATATTTGCCCCTGGCCACGTTCTGGGATCTAGTCCCATGGTGCCGAGTCGGGTTAGTCCAAAGGCAAAGACGAGCAAAGTGTGTTATCATTGTCACAGCAAAGTGAGTCTCGTACTGCTATTGTCCACTGCCATCAAGTTGGTGCCGGCTCATCGTGATGTCATGCATGACAGAAAGAAACATCTCCCGGGCTGGGGTCATCTCCATGATTGTTGGAATGTTGGCATCCACTGCTGTGGCTTCGGGAGCACCTTCTACCCTGCGGGCTTCATCCTCCAGCACTTTAAGGAGCCATATGTGATTGCCATTCGTGGGGATTTCATCGGCTCCTTGTTGAAAAGAGGCAGCCAGGCTTTTCCCCCTAGATTGTCCTAATTTCCTACTTCTGCTTGGCACCTTTTCACCTGGGATGACCCTGCTAGTATTTGAAATTGGAGTAGCCTCGCTTCCAGCACCATGGCAGCATGTGGAGGACCACAGTGTGACAAAGTGACAGATGGGCACTCGTGTCCTAGGACTATTACTGGCTAAAGCAGACTGCAAGTGACACATACCCTCACTTGTCAACACGATTAGCCTCCCCAAACCAGCAGTATTCCACAGTGGAGGATGATCGCATCATAACATAACTGCCAAATTGTATCATTGCATTCCTGCCAAAGAGCTGAGACGTGCGGCCGAGTCCAGTTGACACAGCATCTCAGCAACCACAGCCAGTGACACTCTCACCTCATTCCTGCTGGGTATCAATGCACAGGCTTTTTACTCTGGTCCTAATAAAGGTGAGATATCAATGGAGTCCACAAGGGAGGAGCAGGTGCAGTTTATTTTGGGCAATTATTTTATTCAACCCTCATGAGTAAATCTTACTTCATGTTGGAGGACATTGAGGTTTAGTAAAACTAAGTGGCTTGTCCAAGGTTATCCAGGTGGGATGTGCTCAAATGGGTTTTAAACCTGGTCTCGGGATTCTGATCTGAACTGTAACTTGCTGTCACAAGAACATGGCTCAGAGCAGTTGACTTATGGTCCCAAACATAATACATTTTCTGAGGAAATAATTCAGAGGAAGCAAAATGTTCCGCACACGACATTTCCACGGCAGTGTTTTGTAGGATTGCAAATCATGGGGGCAACTTCAATGTGCAACAACAGGAAAACAGCTTAGAAAATTGTGCTGTACTACGTAGCCGAGAGGAATCACTGAGCCGAATGAAGGTCAAACATGATAGTGGGACAAGCAGAAAGTAAAAGGCAGTGGAGGAAAGAACTAGGAGGCAAAGGACATTTATAGAGGGATAAATATAGGCATGTACATATGAAAATATACTAATATATAATGATGGGGAAATAGATTTATGTGCATATACTTATATGTTAAGTATTAAGGTAGCAGACAAACATTGGGCCTCTCAAGTCCTCCCTCAATGCAAGAACACTTTGTTCTAATAACCTGGCATTCTGTGATGCTCACCTTCCCAACATGATGGGCACATAAACAAATGTGGTGAAGAAAACTGATGGTGCCTGGCTATCAAAAATATATAGTATCTGGGGTCTTAAAGGCTTAAGATAAACAAGCAGTCATCTAGCTGGGAAACAACAAAGCCCATATCGAAGAAGCACACCAGCCTGTGTGATCATGAGGCATCCACAGGACACCAGAAGACCCAGAACAAATAATCATATCAATGTGAATGTGGGGTCTTGGAATAGAGACCCGCAAACCCATCTGTAGACAATTGGACATCCCCTCACAAAAGGGCCACAAGGAAGGGACAAGACAGCCAGGGTGCAGTATAGCACCAACAAAACATACAACATTGCTCTAGTTCTTTAATGCTCCCCACCCCCCCAACTATCATGACCCCCGTTCTACCTTACAAATCTGGCTAGACCAGAACATGTACACTGGTACAGGCAAGAGCGCTCAGCACAGGGAATCCCAAACAGATAAACCCCTCAGGAACAATAATGGGAGCAGGGATACCATGAGTGTAGGGGGAAGGTGGGGAGAGAAAGGAGGAACTGATCACAATGATTGATGTATATATAACCTCCCACCTACCCATCCAGGGTGATAGACAATAAAAACATGGGTGAAGGGATACAGAGAATGGTGTAAGATATGAAAATAATAATAATTTATAACATCAAATGTTCATGAAGATGGGGGAGGGAGGGAAAAATGAGGAGCCGATACCAAGAGGTCAAATAGAAGATGTTTTGAAAAGAATGATGGCAATATATGTACAAGTGTGCTTGACCCAATGGGATCTGTGGACTGTTATAAGACTGAGGTTCTTAACCTTCCTAATGCCGCGACCCTTTAATACAGTTCCTCATGTTGTGGTGATCCCCAATCATAAAATTACTTTCACTGCTACTTTATAACTGTAATTTTGCTACTGTTATGAATCCGGCCACCCTGTGAAAGGGTCGTTCGACCCCCAAAGGGGTCATGACCCACAGGTTGAGAACCACTGTTGGAAGAGCTGTACGAGCCCCCCAATAAAATGATTTCTTTTAAAAATTATTCTGCATGTGCCGGCATGGAGTGGGGAGATCGTGAAGGGGTCTGAGGACCCAGCCCCAATTCCAACTACATGGACAGCTGCCCCTCCCACCATGTAGTAGATATATACATTTGTCAATTTGAGGATTAAGAGTGTAGGGGTGGAGTCTAGCTGGTCAATCAGATCATAACCAATGAGACTTCTGTGTGGACATGGCCTTCTCCTGAAAATTCTGGGAAATCTGGTACTTCCTCCTTGGAGGAGGGAGACACCTCTCTCTGCCACACCTTGGGAGACATAGCAGCTGACAAGACACATGGACCCTCCCTGATGCAGAGACCTCTGCCAGTGCTGAGATGTTTCCAATACCACTGGATCCAAGGACTTTCTACCCACTGGCCTGTGATCTTCTACATTCGGCATCATTGCATGTGTTTCATGAGTCTGAAGAGGACTTTATAGATTGGTATCAGATATGTGGGCTAATATCAGACTTACGGACTTTATCTGAACTGCGTTGGGATGTTTTCTCAATGTTCAATTGCTCTTGTATATAAATCTCTTTCTTATACACATATGTGTATCCATGGAGTTGTTTCTCTAGTCTACCTAGACTGACACACCCCAGAAGAATTTACTTCAGAGGACAGCACTGAAGCTGCAGCTCAGGGAGAGGGACATGTCTGATCAGAGCACATGGGAGCAAATGAAGGGGGAGGAAGAGAGAGTGGAGTGCATCCTGGTCCATCAGGCCTGGAGGACGATATCCCCGCTCAGAACAGCCAATGCACAGAGTGGACCATATGGCTGGCCTCACTATGAGATACGACGTCCCTCGCTGACCCATGGCCCTACGGGGGGTAAACGCTGGAGACACAGTGTGGGAATTGGCCCGGTCTGACCCCAACACACCGAGGCAAAACACTAAGGGTGTGTGGCAGAGCAGCGGGGGTGGAGGGTGGGAGGTGGGGGAAGAGCAGGGCGGTCCCAAGGGAGTGCCAAGGATAGCGTGGCACCCTATTGGACTCCACTGGAGGACATGCCTAGAGGTCAACAAACAGAACTTGAATTATTTACAGGATTTTCTTTTTAAATTTTTTAAAATCTATTTATTTATTTTTGTCATTGTTTTTTGTTGTTGTCATTGTTTTATGTTCTTTTGTTGCTTTGATTTGCTCTGTCTTGGTTTTGTGCATGTTATTATCTCTGCAGGTCTATCTAGATAAGTTAGGCTGGATGAACAGTCTGTAGGAGAATATAACAGGACCAATGGTTCAGGGGGACATTGAAGAGGGGGAGGCAAGGAGGGGGTGTTGACCAACCCAGGGACAAGGAAACAACAAGTGATCCAAAATCAGTGGCAAGGAGAGTGTGAGAGGTCTGGTAGTGATTGATCAAGGGCAATGTAACCAAGAGAAATTAATGAAACCCATATGAAGGCTGAGCATGATAGTGGGACAAGAGGAAAGTAAAAGGAAACAGAGGAAAGAAATAGGAGGCAAAGGGCATTTATAGAGGTCTAAATACAGGCATGTACATATGTAAATATATTTATATAGGATGGTGGGGAAATAGACCTATGTGCATATATTTATAAGTTTAGTATTAAGGCAGCAGATGGATATTGGGTCTCTACTCAAGTACTCCTCAATGCAAGAACACTTTGATCTATTAAATTGGCAATCCATGATGCTCACCTACCCGACATGATCACTGAAGACAAAGGTATGCATAAACAACTGTGGGGGAGAAAGCTGATGGTGCCCAGCTATCAAAAGATATAGCATCCAGGGTCTTAAGGCTTGAAGGTAAACAAGCGGCCATCTAGCTCAGAAGCAACAAAGCCCACATGGAAGAAGCACACCAGCCTGTGTGATCATGAGGTGTCGAAGGAATCAGGTATCAGGCATCAAAGACCAAAAAAAATATGTATCATTGTGAATGAGGGGAAGAGTGCGGAGTGGAGACCCAAAGCCCATTTGTAGGCCACTGGACACCCCCTTACAGAAGGGTCTCAGGGAGAGATGATCTAGTCAGGGTGCAGGGTAGCAACGATGAAACATACAACTTTCTTCTAGTTCTTAAATGCTTCCTCCCCTCCCGCTATCATAATCCAAATTCTGCCTTACAAACTGGGCTAGACCAGAGGATGTACACTGGTACAGATCAGAACTGGAAACACAGGGAGTCCAGCACCGATAAACCAGGACCAGTGGTGAGAGTGGCGAAATAAGAGGGTGGAGGGAAGGTGGGGTAGAAAGCAGGAATCGATTATAAGGAGCTCCATATAACCTCCTCCCTGGGAGACGGACAACAAGAAAGTGGGTGAAGGGAGGGAGACGTTGGACAGTGTAAGATATGACAAAATAATAATAATTTATAAATTATCAAGTGTCCATGAGGGAGGAGGGAGTGGAGTGGGAAGGGAAAAAATGAACTGATACCAAGGGCTTAAGTAGAAAGCAAATGTTTTAAGAATGATGATGTCAACATAGGTACAAATGTGCTTGCTATAAAATGGATGGATGGATTGTGATAAGAGTTGTATGATCCCCAATAAAATGATTTTTTTAAAAGAAAAAGAGGGTAAGCATGGCTGCAAACCCCGAATATACTGAATGTCACTGAAGTAGACATGGAAAAACTGTTGGATTGGTGTGCACAGGGGCTTCAAAAAGTTTGTGGAAAAGTGGAATTGAAAGGTAAGGGAGCCCCTTATATATTCTGCTGTGCATATTCAAACAACAAGATAAATTATTTCCACAGGAAATAAAGTGCTGCTGTCAATCTATGGAATGCTAGACATTATCTAAAAACAATAACTCTGAAACTTACACGGAAAAATGAGCAACTTGTAATGCAGTTTGCTAAGGGCACAGGGTGGAAGAAAACTGGTATGGTGGTGTCTGCTCACTTGATAAATACCCAAAAATGTGCAAAAACATATATACATATATTTCAAATGACAAGTGGATTCAAGGTGATTTGGGGTTTTTTTCTACCAAGATTGTTTTCAACATGGCAGAGACATTAATTTGCCGATAAAGGCCAACAGACAAGATCTGCCTGGGCCCTGCAGACAGAAGCATGTGTTTGGGCACTCGCTGGCTCACTGGTGTGCCCCAGAGTCACCCATTCTGCTCTGAAGGTGACTTTGTGGCCTGCGTGGGAGAGGGAGCACTGGGCATCTTTAAGAGGAGAGCTGTCGCCTGGCCTTGAAGAGAGCTGCAGTCTTGTCAGCCTCACCTCCTGTCTCCATCCCGGATCGTCATGCTACCTTGCAGCAGACACTGAGGTCATGAGCAGAGTTTCCAGCGAGCCTCCATCCCACAGGGAGGGAAAGGTTGACCCTGACTCCACACGGCTTGAATCCAGGATCTCCCCCCAGCAAATAACTTTCCCCTGAACTTGCCCAAGATGCTGCTGACATCACTGAACCGTGGGCAGAGAAGTGCATGGGGCGTGGCAGAGAGTGGGGAACGACTTATAAACTATCTGTGAGAGGAAATGAGATGCAAAGGAAAGAGAAATAAGTGTACACGTGTAAGATGAGAAGAGGCTTTCTCAGATGGGTAAGAGAGAAGACCGTTCAATCAGTCTTTTATTTTTTTTAAACTCAGTCTTTAGAGGCCCTCGGTGTAGTGGAAACAATCAGGCCCTTGGCAAGGCACCAGGCTCCATTACTGGCCCTGCTGCTTCCTGGCAGTGTGGCGGAGGGCTAGTTGCCTCTGCTCTCTGGTCCTCAGATTCCTTCTTTCAGAAGTCCATAGCCAGGTCTGCTGCTCAGAATTCAACGAGATGACCAGAGGTAGTTGAGTGGCTGCCCAGTGGCACGAATGGTACTTTCTGTCTTCTTTTTGTCTCCCAGGAAGATGGGCTCTGGACTTGGCTGGCAGCAAACCATTTCCTGTGTCCTCCCAATGATCTTATGGGAGAATTCCCGGTCGGTCACACTGCCTTCCCTTCCGGCTAGGAGCCAGAGAAACCTACCACTGCTTGAGGAAGACGTTTGAGATGGGGAAGCCTCTACGCCGCACTCCAGAGCCACCCAGTTAGCTCTGAGAGTGAGTTTCCAGATTGCGTGTCATGGCAATGGAAACACACAAAAGCCTTGAATGGAGACGTTGAAGATCAGTGGGCGGGGGAATGAAGGGGACAATTCCGGGCGGAGGCAGGCAGCAACAAGGGGAAAGGAGGGGGAGGACGTGAGTAATAAAAGGGAACATGTGTGGGGATGCGAGGTGAGGCGAGCTAGGAGGTAGGAACAGAGGGCAAAGTGGGAGAAGTTGAACAAAGAGGCCATGAGGAATACCAAAGGAAAAAGAAAGGGAGACGTGGGGGCGGGGCACAGAAGCTAGAAGGATACAGAGAAGATGGGGAGGCCATCAGCAGGACGAGCAATACCCACTAGAATAATAGCACTCACTTCTCATTCTCCCATAGCAGGCTGGAGACAGCGTGCGTATTCGGAAGTATTATGAATGCCATCACACGAAGGGCAGGTACTGATCACTGGGCATGGGGCTCTTTCTCTAAGAAATAAGGCAAAGCCCCCAACACAACCACGGAAGACCAAGCGGGTGAATAAGCAAATGTGGTGAAGAAAGCTGGTGGTGCCCGGCTTTCAAAAGATATAGTGTCTGGGGTCTTAAAGGCTTGAAGGTAAACAAGCGACCATCTAGCTCAGGAGCAACAAAGCCCACATGGAAGAACACACCAGCCTGTGTGATCACGAGGTGCCGAAGGGATCAGTTATTAGGCATCAAAGAACAAAAAATCATATCATTGTGTGCTCACTTCCACAATACGATCGCCGAAGACAAATGGGTGCGTAAGCAAATGTGGCGAAGAAAGCTGATGGTGCCCGGCTATCAAAAGATGTAGCATCTAGGGTCTTAAAGGCTTGAAGGTAAACAAGCAGCCATCTAGCTCAGAAGCAACAAAGCCCACATGGAAGAGGCACACCAGCCTGTGCGATCACGAGGTCTCAAAGGGAGCAGGTATCAGGCATCATCAGAACAAAAAAAAAATCTTACCATAGTGAATGAGGGGGGAGTGCAGAGTGGAGACCCAAAGCCCATTTGTCGGCCACTGGAGATCTCCTTGCAGAAGGGTCTAGGAGAGGAGACGAGCCAGTCAAGGTGCGATGTAGCAATGATGAAAAATACAACTTTCCTCTAATTCCTAAATGCTTCCTTCCCCCCTCACCCACCCACTATTATGATCCGAATACTACCTTGCAAGTCTGGCTAGACCAGAGGATGTACACTGGTACAGATAGGAACTGGAAACAGAGGGAATCCAGGGCAAATGATCCCTTCAGGACCAGGGGTGTGAGTGGTGATACTGGGAGGGTAGAGGGAGAGTGGGTTGGAAAAAGGGCACCAATTATAAGGATCTACATGTGACCTCCTCCCTGGGGGGTGGACAACAGAAAAGTGGATGAAGGGAGACGCCGGACAGGGAAAGATATGACAAAAATAATAATTTATAAATTATCAAGGGCTCGTGAGGGAGAGGGAGTGGGGAGGGAGGGAAAAATGAGGAGCTGATACCAGGGGCTTAAGAAGAGAGCAAATGCTTTGAGAATGATGAGGGCAATGAATGTACAGATGTGCTTGACACAATTGATGTATGTGTGGATTGTGATAAGAGTTGTATGAGCCCCTAATGAAACAATTGAAAAAGAAGAAGAAGACAATGCCAGTCTTAGTGTTCATCCCCCACCCCCTGCTTAAAGTTCACGATTCCCTGTCCCAGGAGTCTGCCTGCTGTATAGTCAAGGCAGGACTTGCATCCATAAATGGCAAGAAAAATGTGCCTCTATAAACAAGGGCTAAGCACTATTTTTATTACTATTATTAATCGGGTTTTTGAGGGGACTCTTACAAATCTTATAGCAATCTATTATTCAATTGTATTAAGCACACTTGTATAAATGTTGCCATCAACATTTCCCAAACAATTTCTTTCCATTTGAGCTTTTGGTATCAGCTTCTCTTTTTCCCCCTTCCCTCCCCCACCATCCCACCCTCTTGAATCCTTGATCAATTATATATTATTATCGTTTTTTTTCTTATCTTATACTGTCCATTTTCTCCCTTCACCCAAATTTCTGTTATTCACCCCCCCTCGGGGTGGGGCTGTATATCCAACCTGTGATGGGTTTCCCCCTTTCTCCCACTCCCCCCACCCCAACCCCATCCCCCTACCCTTGTGATAACACTACTCCGGAGTCACTACTGTTTCTGAGTGTTTCATCTGTGCTGAATTCCATGTGTCGAGAGCTCTTATCTGTACCAATGTGTGTACTATGGTCTGTCTAGTCAGATTTGTAAGGTAGAACTGGGTCATGGTAGTGGGGGAAGGAAGCATTCAGAGACTAGAGAAATGATGCTATACTGCACCCTGGTTGAATCGTCTCTTCCGGGGGAGGGGGGAAAGGGGAACTGTCCAATTGTCTACAGATGGGCATTGGGTCTCCACTTCAACCCCCCCTTTCTCGTGGATATAATTGTTTGTTTTGGATCTTTTGATACCTGATGCCTGAACCTGTCAACACCTCATGATCACATGGGTTGGTGCGCTTCTTCCATGTGGGCTCGTGTGCTTCCCTGCTGGATGGCTACTTGTTTAACTTCAAGCCTTTAAGATCCCAGATGCTGTATCTTTTGATAGTCGAGCACTATCAGCTTTCTTCATCACATTTTCTTATGCACCCATTTTGCCTTCAGTGATCGTGTCGGGAAGGTGAGTATCAAGGAATGCGAGGTTATTAGAGCAAAGTGCTCTTGTGTTTAGGGAGCCCTTGAGCAGAGGCCTAAAATCTGGCTGCTATCTTAATACTTAACATATAAATATATGCACATCCACCTCTATCCCTTTCATTATAAATTAACATATTTACATATATGCATGCCTATATAGATACACCTCCATAAATAGCTTTTGCCTCCTCCTACTTTCCTCTATTTCCTTTCACCTTCCTCCTGTCCCACCATGATGCTCATCCTCCATTCAGCTGTCAGTCATTCCTCTCGGATACACGGCATTTTATCAAACCCCACCAGGCATTATACAGCCTCCTCACCATAAATTTTAGATCTCTTGTTCCCTTATCACTGAGTTTGTTGGCTCCCCGCTGCCCCTCCCTTCCCCCTCCTCTCCCATGTTTCCCCGGGAATGCTGGTCCCATTGTTTCCTCCTCGGGATTGTTTGTCCTGCCTATCTTATATAGATAGACATAGAGAGAAGGGGAAAATGTTAAATAGTTCCAGGTCTGTCTGCTGACCTTAGGAGTGAGTGCTTTCCTGGTGGGTCTGATGAAGTGCCAAGCCGTCTCCCAAGTCAGATGCCTATTTTTAGGGTTCCTCGGGGACTTTGTTACTTTGCTCCCCTTGCTGGCCTGTTGCACTCCCTTCGTGTTTCGCCCCACTGTGCTTGGGGCAGCCGGGCAGACTGTCTGCACAGTGTCTCCAGTGCTGTTCCCCGTCGTGCTATGGGTCAGTGAGGGAGCGTCATGTCTTGTGGTGGGGCCGGCCCTACGGTCCTCTGTGTGCAGGCTAAGCAATATCTTGGACATAACCATTGGCATCATTCTGCTTAGAATGGGAAGGAAACCGGGTTGCTTTGCAGAAGTCTTGGGTGCAATGGAAACGAAAGGTCATTGTGTCGTAGATGCCACCTCTCTTCCTGGACCTCTCAGCCTGGCTTTCTCCCGAATCATCAAAGTCTCATGGGCTCCCCCATAACCCCTTTTCTGGACCAAGCTTGTTTATGGAAAAATCTTCCAAACTCATTGAGCTAAAGGCAAAAGACCAATTAGCGACTAATAAATAATAACAGCAAGTTTGGATGGCGACGTTTGGCTGTGTGCTAGCTGGCGGAAGAGGGGCTGGTGGGGTCTTCTCTAAATGACCCACATGATAGCCCTTCTTCCTGTTTGCTCGAATTGTCAGTGTACCTGGCATCATTTCTCATTGGCTACCTGAATGGGCTACTTACCATGTGGGAACAGTGGGCCAGATGTAGATGCTGCCAGATTTCTATCTGCTTCCATCTCAGGTGTGACCGGATGAGGGTGGGCAGGACTTCATTTTTGGTTCTATTGCAGACTGAATGGGCACAACCAATAGGTGGTAAAGACTACCCTCAGGTGTGCATCCCTCTAGATGGTGACAGAGCTACCTTAGTATGTGTGTACACGTGTGTATGTGCTTGTTATGTTTACTACATCGTAATATGTTTTCTAAAAACTGAAAACTAATATACACATGTATGGTAGTTATATAATCTCACGTCAACTTGAGGGTATTAAGAGTGAAGGAGTAGAGTCTAGCCTGTCAATCACGTGACAGCCTGATGATGCCTCCTATGGGCATGGCCTTCTCATGAGGATTCTGGGAACTTCCTCTCTCTCTCTGCCTTTGTCTTCCTGTTGACAAGCCACAGGGATACCTGCTGAGACCTGGAAGCTCTCTCTCTCTGCTTCACTTCCTTGCAGTTGAGACACTCAGAGAGCTGGAGGAGCCACTTGGAGACTCTACTCCTGGATCCACACACTGGCCTGTGATCTTTCTGCAGTTTGCATCATTGCATGTGCTGCATAAGTCTGAAGAGGGACTTTTGGACTGATATTGGACTTATGGGCTAATGTCAGACTATGGACTTGGTCTAGCTTGGCTGGCATGTTATCTCAATATGCAATCACTCTTTTATATATATAATTATATATAAAAATTATATATATAATTTTATCAATTTTATGTCTTCTCTCTGTCTATATATATAAAATTTATATATAAATATATATAATTATATATATAAATCCAAGGAGATTATATAAATATATAATATATTTATACATAACACATATATATCTATATAATATATTATATTATATATATTTATATAATCTATATTGTATATTTATATAATCTCCTTGGATTTGTTTCTCTAGTCATCTTGGTCTAATGCAACATGTAACACACATATAAATATAAATGTGTTAATGCAACATGTAACACACATATAAAGCCTCTAAATAACCAGCAGTTGTGGTTATGGTTTTTTTTTAATTAAAAAAACCCTTATCTTTTATAGGTACATACTGAAAATTCTACAGCTTAAAAACATGGCATTTCTGAGATTTGTTTCAAAATAATTCTGAGGAGGCAAGTGGGAGGTACAGATGCACAAATGAGCCATGAGTTGACATGTACTGAAACTGGGTGATAGGTACATGGGAATTGATTATGCTTTCTTCTACTTGTGCATGCAGTGAAAATTGAGGGCCAGAACTGGAGAGGACGACCTTACTTTCCCAGGTCTCATCAATTCCCACCCCCTCCATTTTTTTGGACAGGGTGCCATTTTAGTCATAAATATTGGAATTTTTCTTTTCTGACTGGTTTCTGCCTTACACAGGTTCCATCTTTTGTACAGTTTTACTGTATATTCATGTTCAGAAATATCCATCATAATTTTCAGTTTTAAAATATTCACATATTCTTTTTGTGTCCTGTGTATCCTTCAATCAAACCTACCCTATTTAAAGAAAAAAGCCCTTACCACCACATCACCAGAGTCCCCAGTGTCTATAGCAGGGTCTGCTAAACTCTTGCTTGACAAGCGAAAGACCCTTCTTTCGCGTCTTATCATGGTGGATTGATGCCCGTGTCTTTCATCTTTTAAAAAATACCTTGTTATTGTGAATTAGGGGAAGGTTTACAGAGCATATAATTAGTTTTGCCCTTCAGGTCTGGATGTGAAGTCACCCTTGTGGTAGAACAACCAGCCATCTAAGTATCGTGGCCTTTAACACCTCTCACTTGCTCTCTCAAGAAGCCTCCTCCTTTCTCCCTCCTTCCCCTCTCTCGCCACATCCTCTCCCAATTAAGTTCCGTTCACCACGTCTCTTTCTCACCCACGTACCGCCTTCTAACGTCGCAGCTACAGTGAACGAGGAGGAGAATCCAGGAATCAACTGACTTTGGGGCCTGGCATCACATGCGTGCTCTGTACCTGTTCCAGCTCTTGCAGGAGCTGATGGTAAGCCCAGAAGTGTTACCTTTGGGTGTTTTGAGAGAAGCCGCTGTTACCATCTGCCAGTCAAATAAATGGCTTTGCCTTTGAAATCGTCTGTGGGGCATGTTCAAGCAGAAAGGGGCTCCCTGTGCAAGACCAGGGAAACGGGACTTGGAAGACCTGCCACTCACTCGGATTACTGTGTAACTGTCGGCCAAACGTCCGGGGTGTCTAGGGGGTGGTTTCTATCACAGTGAAGGAGACATGGTGATATTTTGGGGGTATAATGGGTGCCGGTGGGGAGGGATGTTAGAGGTGAGGAAAGAAAAGAGTATAGTACCTAAAATCCAAAGACCTAAGATTTAGTCAGAAATTCTGTATTCAAGATCCAATCACCTATCGCATCACCGATCCACTCGATCCTCTGCTTAGTCTTGTGGAAAACGAAGAGATGGCATCTATCAGCTTATCGTTGTTACAAGGAACAGAAGCCAATGGACACCACCATGAGATGAATAAAGGCAACTTTCTAAAGAAGGATGCGCGGGTGCCTCCCAGAACCTAATCACAAGAGTGAAGCTAGGTGTCAGGAATAGACAGGAACCCCAAAGAATCAGAACCTCAAGATGTATTTATTACTTATCTTGATGCTTCAGTCTTATCCTTCCACCTCTTGCTTCTCCAGTCACACGGAGGTGTGTAGGTACCCCACAGATTTCATGGTCCTATCATTCAGATTCATCTGCCCTCCAATTCCATGTTTCTAGAACTAGGCTCTGATAGGCCCAGCTTGTATCAACTGCTTGTCCTGCAGCCAATCAGTTGTGACCATGGAAGATAGGAGTCACATAGTACAAATCTGACTGAGGATCAGGATGGATAGTTAGGGGGGATCTATTATATGTAAGCTGGGCCAACCATTGAGAATGTATCTTGTTGTGAGGGATGAATGAGACCAATAACTTCATAAGCTGCCAGCTGCTGTCAGCAAGGAATAATGTTCACTTCTAGGCTGGACATACAGGGATCTCACATATAAGGAGTTAAGATGTAATCCGATGTGCTTCTGCAAGTAGTCAGGGGTCGGGTCTATGCAATTAAAGTTGCCTCATCCTAGGGGTCTAATTTTTTCAATGCGTGGTGAAATCAACCTTCCTCCTCTTCTATTCTAACCATCTTTTGTCCACCTCCTCAATTCTAATAAAATCCTCTCTAAAAGGATTTTCTTTCTTAGCAGACACTGATTGGAAGAAAGCTTGGTGAAAACACACGATTAGAACTGCCTTGATGAAGAATCTTCACCAAATTGAGACTCAAGAAGGGTTCTACATAGTCTCTCTACAAGCCTTAATGAGGGAAAGGCCTGCTGGGGCAAATGAAGGTGTGACTTTGGACAAGGCAGTTAGCTTTTCTAAGCCCCTGGCCCTTTTCTGTGAACTAGACGTGAACTCTTCACGGGCTTATGGAGGCAATTCAATGGCATTAGGTTCGGCACATAGTTGTGGCGGTTAACTATAATATTGATGATGATGGAGGTAGTGGTGATGAGGGTGCCCTTGGCCATCAAGGTGGTACTTAGAGAGTAAATTAAGAAAATGAACATTTTTCATTATTTTTCTCTTTCCTATACCCGGTTCAGCCTTCATGTCTATCCAAGTGCCTACTCATAGACCATCACTGCTGCAGAATCGTGTTTATAACAGTATTTGCCTTTGTTGCCTTTACCACTTGCACTCCTCCCACTGTCTTCCCCTGCCTCCGTGATTTTTTCCAACTATTCTCTTACTCTGTATGGCTTCCCCCCACCAAAGATAATGCTTGTCTATCCTCTAGCCCACGACTTAGCCTCCTACCTTTGGTAACCATCAATGAGTATTTCTTCCACTGTGAACACCTTTTCTCGACTTTTCATAACAGTGGTCTTATACAACGTTGGCTGCTTCATGATGGACTACTCTCCTTCAGCTTCATGTCCTCCAGGTTTGTTCACATTATAAGATGTTTTACAGAGGCGCCATTATTTTTGAATGCTACACAGTATTCCATGGTGTGTATGTGCCAACGTTTATCCATTCTTCCACTGATGGCATTTCAGGTTGTTTCTGTCTTTTTTTTGCTATTGGGAACAGCATAGCAATGAACATCCGTGTGTGTGGATCCACTAGTGTTGTGACTCTTAGTTCTCTAGGATATGTACCAAGTAAAGTGATGACTATTCCAATATATCTATTCCAACTGTTTGAGGGAGTGCTACACTGCTTTCCACAGTGGTTGCACCATGTGACAGTGCTACCAGCAGCGTGGGAGGGGTTCAGTCTCTCTGCACCCTCGCCAGCATTTATTGTGTTACGGTTTATTGTTTTTGTTTTTCATCTTAACTCTGCTGTTCATGCTGGGGTGAGGTGTTGCTTTGATTTACGTTTCCTGAATGCCAGTGATCACTGTGTTAGACAGGGTTCTCTAGAGAAAAAACCCAGGACACTTATGATTATATATCTATATATATAAATCATATATTATATATAATATATATTAGGATAGATATATACAGCATGAATTAAAATAACAGCTAATTAGCACATACAGCAGTACAGAGGGCTCAGTTCAACTCACTTCCATGCAACAGTTAATATACTGGAAGTCCTTCAACTCATGAGGGTCGCTGGGTCCAAGGTTAAGGAAGCAGAGAACTGAGTCTTCTGTAGGCAATGCAGGCAGTCTAGCCACAGGCAGCAAACAGCAGGGTGACTCACCAACAGTCACAAGCAGTTAAGGGCCGACAGTCCCAAGCTCAAACAATGTACACACCGGCAGTGTGGCAAAGCAGGCCTTGAAGGAACCTCACGCTCTAGTAACACAATCCCCAGGTTGGCAGTCCCACAGATAGTGTAGCTCACACCTGGAAGCAGAGAACTAGCAGCCACACACTGGTCCGATCACCAGAATACAAGAGAGAGAGAGAGAGAGAGGCGGAGCACACCAAGCCATTTATCTCTTTGCCCTCCAATCAAACTGTGACCTTATTGATCCCACATGTTCTTATTGGCCAAGTTGACACAATAAAACCACCTATCACAGTCACCAACAGCCAATATCTGCATACCAACCTTGGCTATGACCGACACGAATCATGCTTAAATGTCATGAAAGCAGACCCCACCAGGGCCTGCCTGTAGCTATGCAGCCAACGACCTTGGATGGAAGAACAGCAGTTACTTAATACACTCAGGAGAAGACACGTCGTTACTTTTTAGAAGAAGGGGACCCGATACAGCCTGTCACTCAGACACATGTCTTCTTCCCACTTGGCTAGCTAAATAACATCACATGCCACCCATTTCAATTTCATCCACAAGAGCACAACCATTGAGACTGGATCGTACGAGTAGAAGTGGTTGAACTTGTAGACATTTTGCTGGGCATATTTTGAACAACAACAAATAAAACAAAACAATTTCCCCTTCAAAATTCACATTCCCAAACAAGCCACCATCCAGAGGTGGGGTTTGGTCCCATTGGCGCATTGGTTGAACTTTTAGAGGTTATGAAGATACCTGAAATCTAGAGGTCCCTTGCCCCCCGTGATTTCCCAAGTGTAGCTGTCCCACCAGCTACTTTATTTGATGTAATTAAAGAACGTTTGTAACCCTAAAGGCTCCTCTCCATCATCACACTCGGGAAGCTGGAGACGAATTAGTCATTCAAATGTCATTTATCTTGAAGATTGCTTCCCAAATTACCAGGGTACTTAGACTTCATTAATACTCATTTCATGGGAGCTTTCCCACAACTGCTCATTTGCATGCACAGATCTCATAGTTTGAGAAGTGTGTCAGTCCGGGTTGACTGGAGACACAAATTCATACCCTTTATATACAAGAGCAATGGAATATTGAGAAAACATCCTAGCCCAGTCCAGCTCAAGCCTATAAGCCTGATATCAGCCCATATATCCAATACCAATCTATAAATTCCTCTTCAGACTCACAAAACACTGCAGTGACACCGAATGCAGGCAGATCACAGGCCAGTGGGTGGAAGGTCTTGTGGATCCAGTGGTTGCGGAAGCATCTTGGCACTGGCGTGAGTCTCCACGTGGCTCCCTCAGCTCCGGGGCTCTAGTGTGGCTCCATGTGTTGTGTCATCAGGACGAGGAAGCAGAGAGCCTGTGTCCCGCCTCCAGTGAACTATTCATCTCTGTGGTGCCTCCAAATGAGGTCATCAAGCTGTGACCTGATTGACAGACTAGACTCCACCCCTTCATAAGTTGACAGACTATGTACCTGCCACAAGTGGGAACCCAGAAATGGCTTTTTTTTTACAGTTAAAACTTAACTGGCTTGGCACTTTATCCTTTACCCTACCAGTTTGCTCATTTTCTGGGAAGCCGCGCCATAGAGGGATTGGAAGCTGTCCCTTTAAATGAGCCCGGTCTCTTTGTATTTGGAATCCTAACATTCCACAGTGCTCCCATGCTCCTGCTCACATTTGGTTTAGATTTGACTTCTGGTTTGCTCAAGAGGAACAAGATTTGTTACTAGTCGAAAGTTCTAGGGCTCCAATGAGATGACACCATTGCCATCCAAATCCATTCTGCCTTCCAGGATGGAGAAGAACTGCTCTGCAGGCTTTCTCAGATGGTCAGTCTTTAGGGAAGCAGACAGCCTGTCTTTCTCCCATGGAGGGGCTCTCTGCTTGAACTATGAGTTAACCAGAGTGAACCCTGCTCTGCTTCCCCTGTCGTCTTCCCAAACTGGGGATGTTGCGTCTTGCCTTTGTCTCGAACAGTGCTTCTCAAACTGCCGTTGGTTCTCAAAAGCTCTTTGGAGGTCAAATGAGCCAGTCACAGGGGTCACCCAATTCATAACAGTAGCAAAATTACAGTTATGAAGAAGCAATGAAAATAATTTTTATGGTTGAGGGGTCACCACCACATGAAGAACTGTATTAAAGGGTCGCAGTATTAGAAAGGTTCAGAACCACTGGTCTAGAACGTGCCAAGTTCACTAAGTGTTCCCAACTATTAGCTCATGGGACCCCTGAAACAACATCACACAGTACAGCAGGAAGATAAAGAACAGTAGCCCTAGATGGATTGGCACTTACTGAGCACCAACCGAGGCAGGCACTAGGCCAGGGCATGCACTGAGTTGAGAATGGACTGCTTGCCGCCTAAGACAGACAAGGTTCTGTCTTCATGGAGCTTATAGGCTATTGGGTCCCTGAGTTTCCATCATAAGACAGACTCTCTCATGAAAGATTTTATGCCTTCTTCCATTCACTACTCGTAATAAACTGGAAGTAAGGCCTTATTACGCATATTTGGATTATGAAATAACTAAAGCTCTCACAGGTTAAGTGACTCAAGTCACCTGGCTGATGGAGAGAGATGAGCATGCTCAGACTAAAATGTTCTCGGTCCAAGGCTTGTGGACTGCATTCTGGATTCCTCCCAAGCAGTGTGAGCGCATACCAACGCTCATCAACACAAGGTCCCTTTCCCAGTTTCCCCTATTCCGATGTTGGGCTAGGCGACACTCAGCAGATAAAGTTCACCTACTGAATAACTTCAAGGCTTTCTGAGTGGCTCAACGAGAGAGTAGGGGCCAGTCTCTGTGAGACCAACGGGGGGGTGGGGGGAGAGACAGGGAACATTCAGAGTGGGAAGAGTATGAGAGGGACGCTTAGAGGGGCGATCCAGGAATTCCCGAAGGCTATCACTGACTCATGAAGACACTAGGTTGGTTCTCGAAATGAATCATTTGGGGGCATGAGGGCAAAAACCTCAGTCACACCTTAAATTATCGGGAAACAGGCAAGCAAAATATCCCCCTTATGAGAATAATCCTAATTACAATCCTTCAAATTTACATGCTTGTTTAGAATTTGCAAAGCACTTTCACATCCGTTTTTTCTTTTAATTTGTTTATTTTTAAGTTGACGATTGTTTTCTGCATTCTTGAAGAAAGGGCTAGGGTTTGAGAGCACCCAGTCTACTGGTGCTTTATGTTTAATATACTCTGGTGCTGTTGGGCGCTATCGAGTTATACTGACCTTCTATAGAATAGAACAAAACATTGTTCCAGCCTGTGCCAGACTCAAAATTGTTATGTTTGAGCCCATTACTGCAGCCACTGTGTTAATCCATTTCATTGAGATGTTCATCCCCCCCCCTTTTCCTTAGCCTGCCCTTCTTCTTTTCCAAGCATAATGTCCTCTTCCAGGGAATGATCCCTCCTGAGAACATGTCCATAGACTGCAAGATGAGATCTCATTCTTCTCCCTCCTCAGGAGCATTCTGGCTGTACTTCTTCCAGGACAGATTTGCTTGTTCTTCTGATAGTACGTGGTACTTTTCAGATTCTTCACCAACGCCATAATCCATATGCAACAGTTCTTCTGAAGTCTTCTTTAGTCATTGCTGAACTCTCACCTGGTACCTTAGTCCTCAAAGTGAGATCCTTGATCTTCAACTTGTCAACACCTTAAAGGTGTCTTGTGCAACAGATTTGCCCAATACAATATGTTGTTTGATTTTTTGTGTGTGCCTGATGTTTCTATGAGCATTGATTGTAGATCCAAGCCAAATGAAACATTTGACAACTCCAAGCTTTTCTCTGTTTATCGTGATGCTTGTCTACTGGTTGAGTTGTGAGGATTTTGGTTTCCTTTACATTGAGTGGCGATGGATGTTGAAGGCTTCAGGCCTTGATCTCCATCACCAAATGTTGCTGTTTTTTTCAAATCCTCTTGGTTTTCAGCAAGTAAGGTTGTATCATCTGCATATTGCAGGTTGTTAATAAGCAATTCTCCACCGTTAATGTCACATTTTTCTTCATATTGCCCAGCCTCTTGGAGTATTTGCATTCTCTCTCTCTCTGTGTGTGTGTATCATAGAGAGAGAGAGAGAGATGCATGTATATGTAGATAGATAGATCTCATGTATACAATGGATACAAGTTGAACTTCTGTGGTTTAAGTGAGGGTAGAAGGAGGAGGGGAAACCAAAAAGGAAGAACACTCAGAATATCTTAAACTGAAAGAACTCAAGAAAAATCTCAAGCCTTGAGTTGCAGTATTGAAAGATTCTATGGGCAAAATATTGAATGAAGCAAGAAACATCCAAAGAAGATGGAAAGAAAATACAGTTACTGTACCGAAAAGAGCTGGTCCTTAGTCAACAATGTTAAGAAGTAACATATGAGTAAGAGCCATTGGTACTGAATGAAGAAGTCCAAGCTGCACTGAAAGCAGTAGCCAAAATTGAGACTCAAGGACCTGATGGAATAGCACTTGAAATGTTTCCACAGGCTGATGAAGCACTTATACATCTATATCAAGAAATTTGTGAGATAGTTGCTTGGCTAACTGGCTAAGGTGTGCTTCCGTGTTGTATCTTCTCACCACACTGATTCAATCTGTTTGCTGAACAAATAATCAGAGAAACTATCTTAGATAAAGAAGAATGTTGCATCAGGATCAGAGGAAGGCTTATTAACAAGCTGTGAGATGCAGATGACATAACCTTGCTTACTGAAAGTGAGGAGGACTTGAAGCACTTGCTGAAGAAGGTCAAGGATTGCAGCCTTCAGTGTGGATGACAACTCAAGGTAAAGATAACCAAGATCCTCACAACTGCACCAATCGGTAGCATCTCATAAACAGGGAAAAGATTGAAGATGTCAATGATTTCAGGTTGCTTGTATCCACAGTCAATGCTCATGGAAACAGCAGTCAAGAGATCAAAAGACACATTGCATTAAGTAAATCTACTGCACAAGACTCTTTCAAGTGTTGACAAGCAAGATGCCACTTAGAGGGCTGAGGTGCACCTGACCCATGCCATGGTAGTTTCAATGACCTCCTATGCATGTGAAAGTTGGACGTTGATTAAGGAAGACTGAAGAAGGATGGAAGCATTTGAGTTTTGGTGCTGGCGAAGAACATTGAAATCACCACGGACTGTCAAAAGAACAAACACATCTGTCTAGGCAGAAGGACAGCCAGAATATTCCTTAGAGGCAAGGATGGCAAGACTTCACACACTTTGGACACGTTATTAGGAGAGACCAGTCTCTGGAGAAGAACATCATGCTTAGTAAAGCACAGAGGCAGAGAAAAAGAGGAAGGCCTTCCACCAGATGGATTGATACCGTGGCTGCAACAATGGGCGCAAACATAAGAATAAACGCCAGGATGGTGCAAGACCGCACAAGATTTTGTTCTGCCGTCCCTGGAGTCACCATGTGCTGTAACTGACCAGCTGACCCCTAACAGCAGCAGCACCAGGGAGAGGGAACAACAGACACTTTGCTCTGGCCTCTTCCATGCCAGCCTCTTAGGAACTTCCACATTTCCTGAAACACAGGACGAGAGACAAAGTCTCCAGTGACTACTCACCCACTCCACTCCCTTCTTCCAAATGCAAAAGGATGAAGAGCCCAGAGGTACGGTCAGGTGCCAAGGCCACGAGTCCAGTGCCCTTGCTCCGGGAGGAGCTCACCAGTAGTGGATTCTTCGGTGAGTAAAGCTTGAAACTCTACCTAATAATAGTAGTGGGACCAACTATTTTGACCATTGGCAGCATTTTTCAAAGCACCAGCTCTTCGGGTGGGGACTCAGCAGTCCTGCTTTCATTTCACTCTGGAGACCCCGGGAACTTGGAGAAAATACTGCAGCAGACAATGATTTTCAGGCCAAACACCGTCTATAAAAAAGCACCTAGATCCACCTGTTGTCAAACAGGCTGTTCCCACCTCCAAAACTTGTACTGGCTACCTAGTTCCAACACGATCAAGTTCAAACTCTCAGGAATGATTTACAACCTAGCCCCTCCCACCTCCCTAGCTTCCTGTCTTATTGTCTGCCCCACCCCCGCCCCCCAACTCTTCATCTGATCGGATGCTCTAGTCATTCAACACCACTCTCTCCTCAATGACGAAGCCATGTCCCTTTTCTTTTCCATGCTCTCATATAATTTCACTGTCGATAATAACCAGGGCGCACACCGACATAAGACAGTTACCATGGCGTTAGTAGATACGTGGCAGCTCCGGGTGTGAGAGTCGAACTGGGCTCCATGGAGTGTCCAGTGGTCCAGTTTTCAGACGGAGGTCTCCAGGCCCTTTTTTTGTTCTTTTCCCCTGTGTCATCTCTGGGTGGCTTCAAAAGTACAAGTACCAGGGGGCTTCCACCTTTGTTAGTTAGCAGCTTTGATTTCAGTAGCTCCATTCACAACAAATACTGCTTCTAACAGAGTAGCAACAAGTCCACATGAAAGAAGTATACCAGTTTGTATGAATCATGAAGTGTTGATGGTATCAGGTAATAGGCATCAGAAGACTCAAAACAAACAAACAAACATACCGGGATATGTAGACAATGGGATATCTCCTTACAGAAGGGTCACAGGGAAGGGATGAGTCAACCAGGATGCAGCAGAGCACTGATGAAACACACAATATTCCTCTGGTTCCTTGAGGCTTCCGCACACCCCACTCTCATGACCCCAATCCTACCTTTCACTTAGGGTGAGGCCAGAGCATGTACACAGGTACAGATAAGAGCTCAGGACATACGGAATTCAGGTCAGATAAGCTCCTCCGGAACAGAAATGGGAGTAGCCATACCAGGAGCGTAGGGGGGAGTGAGGAAAAGAGGGGGGAAGAACCCGTTGGGGAAGGGAGACAGTGGTCGGTGTAAGATATGAAAATAATAATTTATAATTATCAAGGAGTCACCAGGGTGGGAGGTGGGGGGAGGGAGGGAAAAATGGAGCTGATACCAAGGGCTCAAATAGAAAGTTAACGCTTAGAAAATAATGATGGCAACATATGTACAAATATGCTTGATACAATTGATGTCTGGATTGTTTTACTATAAGAGCCTCAAGTAAAATGATCTTTAAAAATACTGCTTGTGATGTCCAAATATTGAATCATCATATATTGTAAATGGTTTCACACTTTCAGCTGCTATTGGAACGTCTGAAGGTTTTGGCTTATCACAGGTGCCTAGAAATCAACCATTGAAACCCCCCGCGGAGGACAGTTTTCCTCTGACACACCTGTAGTCACCCGGAGTAGGGACTACGCATCTGTACACTCATGCGTATGAATTTGTGTTAGGAATCATGGTGTGACACGCACATTTTCAATGTCAACGTGTCTCTCCTGAAGACTTTAATGATCCCCCCCCTCTTTCCTGGAGAGGCTAGATGGGGGCAAGTGAATTAATGTTTGCATTGATGGCAGTGTGCATGTTGGTGAGGGAGAGTGGCTAGGCATGTGGGTATGGAAAAATGGGCCCACATGCAGATGTGGATGATGGCTGGGCAGCAACTGATGGATGGATGCATAGACATAGGTGGACAGGAGGATGAAGAGGTGGGTATGGATTGGGCCAGTGTGAGTTTGTGAAGAGACATGAAAAAGAATGGATGGAAGGATGGGTGAGACATATGGAAGACTGGGTGAGAAGAGAAAAGAGATGATTCGCTAGATGAAAAGGTCTAACGTCGGATAAATGAATGGAACAAAGGTGAATGGATCCTGCAAGAATAGTTGAAACGTGGAAATGATGGCTGGATGTGCCCATGGGTAAATGGATGGATAAGAGGGTAGAGGGCTGGATGAGGGCTGGCAGGGTGTAAGGAAAGGTGGGCGGAGGGGTCGGTGTTTGGAAGGATGAACTTGCTGGTGGGTGGGTGATGACTGGGTGCATGGATGGACTGGAGGATGAACACGCAGGTGAGTGGGGAAAAACGGCACCGGCGGCCCATCTCTAGTTTCGCCAGGGCAGTCTCAGCAAGAGCCAAAATTCCACTTGAGCGCAGTGCACCGGTTTCTCCTTGGAGGCAAGTTGGGTGCACGCTCTCTCTGCCCCAGGGAGCGTCGCAAACCCCATCTCCAGAAACAAGGAAACCCCACTCCGCGCGGTACAGCCCTTTCCCAGGACCCAGCTGCCCGTGAAACCCAGAGCGAGCCCCGGGTGGATTAAAAGAAACACTTCGCTTCGCGGCTAGAAGGCCAAACGTTGCACTAACGGACACGATTCCGGGGCTCAGTCATCCTCTGCGCTCTGGCCGCCAACCCAGCAGTCTTGGAAAAGGGGCCCGGTGGCCGGGGCGCTGGGAAGGCCGTGGCTTCCGGGGTGCAGGTAGCCCGGACTGGCAGTCCCCGTCCCACCCCCACCCCCGCCCTCCGCAGGGGTAGCGCAGAGAATGGCTGGTACGTCTTTAAACCTCCGAGCGGCTGCTTCGTCACAGCCCCCTCGCTTGGGTGTGTCCTTCGCTCGCTCCCTCCCTCCCTCTTAGGTCACTCTTCCAACCCTCGAATAAAAACTGCAGCCAACTTCCGAGGCGGCCTCATTGCCCAGCCGGACCCCAGCCTCCCACAGGTCCCGGCCGCCCTCCTTCCCCAGTGCGCCGCCGGTCCCCTCCCTGTGCCCCGCGACCGACCCTCCGGCTCCGGCCGCTCGCTCGTTCGCTCGCGCTCCACTGCTCCGGGACACCATGGACAAGCTCTGGTGGCGCGCAGCCTGGGGACTCTGCCTCGTGTCGCTGAGCTTGGCGCAGATCGGTGAGTGCGCGTGGAGCGGGACGGCGGGACGCGGGGTAGGAGGGTTCGGGCCACCCCACCGGCTGACTTGCCCCAGGGGGCCGGAGCCAGGGGTGCCACGGGCTGGTTTGGGGTTACAGAGCGCTGGGCAGAGATTTGCGCCGACTGTTCGTGGGCGCGGGCGCGGGCGCGGGTGGGAAGCCGCCTTTTCTGCAAAGGAGACGGGAAGAGAGCTGAAAGTTGGCCGGGCAAATCTGCCGGCGCGCGCTTTGGGGTGAGATCGCTGGCGCGGAGCACGCGGCAGAGAGTAACTGTACTCGCGGATTCTCCGAGGCGCGCAGCCGGAGTCTGGACGAACAGGCTCCAGTGCCTAAGGGCGCTGGAAGTCCAGGCCAGGCTGGCGCCGGGCTGGGACTGGGGCTGGGGCTGGGGCAGG
Organism: Tenrec ecaudatus; assembly: GCF_050624435.1. Lineage (NCBI taxonomy): Eukaryota > Metazoa > Chordata > Mammalia > Afrosoricida > Tenrecidae > Tenrec > Tenrec ecaudatus. The sequence continues at coordinate 35,642,099 of NC_134533.1, read as the reverse complement.
GGCAGGGGCAGGACTGGGGCTGGGGCTGGGGCAGGGCTGGGGCAGGGGCAGGAGCAGGAGGAGCAGGAGCAGGGTTGGGACAGGGGTAGGGCTGGAGCTGGGGCTGGGGCTGGGGCAGGGGCAGGAGCAGGAGGAGCAGGGGCAGGGCTGGGACAGGGGCAGGGCTATGGCTGGGACTGGGGCTGGGGCTAGGTAGGAGAGGGGCTGGGGCAGAGTATGGGACTGGTGTAGGTCAGGGACAGAGACTGAGACCAAGGCAGTTCAGTTTGGGGCCAGGGGCTAGCTTAGAGGCTCTGTGGGAACAGAGACTGAAACAAAGAGAGATCAGGGACAGGGGCAGGAGCAGGGGTTGTTGGTGAGGTGGCCCCAATTATGCCGGTGAGAGCTTTTTCAGAAAGGGTCTTGGGTCTCTATCACTCACAAGGGCGCCCAGACTCTGAAGCTCCCACAGCCAGCTCCAGTCAGTGCGTGCCCTAGCGCTTGTGGGAACTTGAACTAGCTCCTCAGAGGTCCTGGATCTTGGCGTCAGCCTGGAGCCTGGAGTGAGGTGGAGAGGCATCCATGGAAGCCTGGAGCCGCTCTATCCTGGCAACCTCCTGTTACTGCCTGTTAGCCTGGGGGAAATCCAAGCTGTAATAAGGCTCACATTCCCAGGCCAGGAATACGAAGGAGTCTCTGAGGGGCAGAAGGGAGCCTGGACCGCAGGGTGACCGGAGATGGGCTGCCGATGTCCCGTCTAACAGGGGGCTGTGCCTTTGCGGTGGTGTCTGAAAAGGAAGAGCTGCGCGTGTGAGATATTGTATCCTAGCTGAATTCCAAGCATGCCCTTTCTTTGTCTATGTATGTGCACATAATTATATAGCCGATTTACTTATCGCCAGCGAAATTAGTTTTTCTTTTAAGAAGTGCCAGCTGGGTCATTAAGACAGCCCAGCCTATGGTTAATTTGACTCAGCAAGTATTTATTAAACCCAGTTCTGGGAGTACTAAGAAAGTAAAAAGACATGGTCCCTCTTTGGAACTTTAGACTGAAGCCTGGGGGGAAGCAGAACTTAGATTTCGGAAGCCCCAAAGCAACTAAAACAGGGGGGAGGGGAAACAGAAGTCCTCCCCAATGACCCAGGGAGAAGGCTCCAGCCCCGTTTCACTGGGTGAAGTGACTCGGGCAGTCACACAGCCCCCCACATAGTAGGGGTCTGGAGTTGTACCCAGGCATGTGGATCCCCAAAGGCATTACTTCTTTGGAGTACTTTCTGGACAACTTGGAGAGGTTGTGTTGGACCATAAGCCTTAGGATAGATTACACAAGGGGACTGGGCACCACCCAGCCTTTGAGAGGGAGGAGTATATGGGATGGGAGAAGAGAGGTAAACTTGAGGGAAGGAAGGGCTTGGCTTCAAAGACGACCACCCTGGTGGTTTCCTGTGGCTTCTGGGGAAGCAGTATTTATAGGTTATCTACCAGTGGAGTCTTGGGCTTTGTGTCTAAAGAGTCTGATGGCTGATCCATTCAACCTGACTCAGATATTTCTAAACGGCCACACTGTCCAATGTTTGGCAGCACCCTGACCCAAGAGGTTGCCCATGGATCAATCAGCAGGCTCACTCCTGCCCTGGATGTCCGTGGTTCCTTGGGCAATGCCCCCTAGAGGCACAGTGAGGAGCCAGTAGGCTGTGCTTGTAAAGAAGGAGCTTGGGGAGGAGGCAAGATTTAACCCAGGCTTGTGCAAGACAAAAGGAAGAGAGGAGGGAGGGAGGGAGGGATGGTGCCAGAGTCACACTGTTATGGGAAATGGTGAGCTGTGGATGAAAATGAGGAAGCATTAGAAAGGGCAAGGCTTTGAGGAGGAGTAAAGGACCATCCAGTCTTGTGCTACAGAGTTAAAAGCAGAGAAATGGCAAAATGAAGTTAAGCGGCGTTGGGGCTCAGAATCCCAAGTGGACAGCAGGCGTCTTGAACTAGGTGTTCTGTGCTGAAGTAGGTGTTTGTGAGAGGAGGCAAGTTGCTTGGAGAAAGCACAGGTGGATGAACTGTCCTGGAGTCAGCTGGAGGCCCTCCCCTGCGCCTGCCTCCTACTCAATGTGGGTGTGAAGCCATTGCAGGGCTGAATGTGTCCAGGGAATTGCGCCCCTGGTGTTGAAAAAGGGGAGTGCCATCGAGGATTCTGGCAGTTGGGGGCTGTTGGAACCTTTTTGTTCCCATTGAGCACTAAAGCCTCCTCCTTGTGGGGGACTGCGGAGCTTTGAGTGTTTTTTCCCAGGTAAAGGAACCAAAAATATCCATCGCTGCTTAGGCTAGCATCAGTTAATTTTGTTTCTCCCCAGATACACAGCGGGCTTCTACTTCCAGTCAAGGCCCTGGGCTGTGCTGGAGACAGACAGCCGGTGGGAATCAGTTCTGGCAAATCACCCCACACTGGGCAACATTGCTGGACTGCATGGAATTCTTAGCTTATGATAGATCCCCTAACATTCATTCAAAAACTATTTCCTGACTCATGCTCATAAACTCAGTGAGAAAAACCCCTTCTTTTTTTCCAAGGAGGAAGCAGACCCTGAAAAGGAGGGAGGAGTGATATCCCCTCTCTCAGAAAGGAGGCCCTCATCTGCTGAGTTGAGGGCAGGGCTCCATACACCGGACCTCTGAGATACCCCTTCCAGCGGGAAGGAGGGATGAGAGCTCCCACATCCAACCTCTGCAGTGTAGGGAGGGTGTGGTCTACCAGTTTACTGCATCTGCTTCCCATCTTAAACATCGTCCCAAGCACGCATCGCACTTAAGAGGAGAGGCTGTGAAAAAAATATAGAATGAAAACATCATGGAAATCTCAGACACATCTTATGAAGCCACCTTATACGGGTTTTGTCCAACAGCCCAGCCTGTTTAGATTTATGCTACGACAGATGTGAGCTTCCATCTAGTCCAGTCAGGCCTCCCTCTCTGACTCATGGTGAGCTCAAGCTCTATGGGATCAAGTTGTCATCATCCACAGGGGTTTCCCTGACTGATTTTTTTTAGAAATAGATGATCAGGCCTTTCTTTCTAGTCCCTCTTAGTCTGGAAGTTCCACGGTTCGTTGTTTAGCCTGGTAGCAACACACAAGCCTCCAGAGTGGCTGTGCATGGAGTGTGTTGCCTAGAAATCAAATCCTGGTCTCCCACATGGAAGGTGAGCCTGCTGCCATGGGCCACTGGACCAGCATTGTTCTCAATAGAAGAGTAAATATATGTGTCTTTCCATTCAGCACTGGTGGTGTAGTGGGTTATGGCTTGGGCTGCTACCCACAAGGTTAGCGATTCAAAACCACCAGCTGCTTTGTGGGGGAAAGATAAGACTTTCTACTCCTTTAAGAGTTACAGTCTTGGAAATCCACAGGGGCAGTTCTACTTTGTCCTATTGAGCCATGATGCGTCGGAATGAAGTCGATGGCGGTGAAGCTTTTGGGGGCTTACCATTTAGCCCAGCTGATGCTGGAGGAAGACTCTGTTTTGTCCTGGGTTTTCCGGGGCCTGTTGGATCATGGCTGAATTCCATTATGTTAGAAACACTCCAAGTCTAGAAGTCCAGCTCTCTGCCACTGCACCATCATGTCTGTGTGCTAAAGGCAAAGTCCTAGCTCCTGGGAGATGATAAGTAACACTTATTGAGGACCTACCGGATGTCGGACATAGAAGCTTCATCATAGACAAATACCTGTAATACTCTTGCCCTCAAATATAAATGTTTTGTTGTTGAAAACATACACAGCATAACCTACGCTAATTCCACAATGTCTAGGTGGACACTTCAGTGACGTCAGCTGCGCAACCAGTCTGACCCTTCTTTACCGAATTGTTGTTCCTCTGTCAGCATCGACTCACTGTCCCCTTAGCTTCTTTCAAGCTGCTGTGGTCAGTTTGATCCCTTAGAGTTAGATCCGTAAAGGGCGTAGTGTTCAAGGCAGACGCTTTCTACTCACTGAGCGCAACTCTTGCTTGCTTTTGAGAAGAGTTCAGGAGATTCCTGGTTTAAAGTTTAAAGGTCATCTCAGGATACTAGATTCAGGGTTCATCTAGCCTCCATGGTTCCAGAAAGTCTGGACTCTAGGAGAATTTGAACTTCCGTTTTGTATTTCCCCCTTTTTGATCAGATTTTTTAAAAATCATTGTTCATAATTATATCTGGACACCCCGTAGTTCGTCTGCTTTCATGGTAAAGGGGACAAACTTTTGGTTTTCTCTTAACTCCATTTTTGCAGATGAAGAAATAAAGTCTTAGAGAGATAGCAAAGTTGCCCAAGGACACAAACCAGTACATGATAGAGCCGTCGTCCCTACCTGTGTCTGTTAGATTCCAGTGCCTACGCTCCTTCCAGTCATTACTTTGCCTCTTTAGAAACTGCTAGTTATTCTCTTACCTGTCTCTGTCCCCTGCACCCAGCAGAGGCGAAGCCAAATGTGAGTAACTTGCCTCTCTCTCATCTAGGCTGCGGACTGTCCTTTCTTGCCCTGCCCTGCCCTGCCTCTCCCAGGCTTGGCCACAGCTGTCCAAGATGCCAACCTAGTGATATGTGACTAAAATAAGTTAATTCCCTTATCAGAGTCCAGTTGTCCTTTTAGACATGTTCTCATTTGCAGGCTTGGAGAAAAGGGAGAGGCTGTTTCCTCTCTAAATGACAAGTTAGGGCAGTTCCCCGCTGTCCATTAAGAAATGGACACTGTGTCCAGTCTCTCGTGGTGACTGTGCAGGTACATCCTCCTTGAAAATCAACCCCCTCCTCCTATGCTCATGGGAATCACTTGGCATTTAGCTGGTTGCTTGGACCCCCAATGGGGTCTTGAAGATACAGTTCTCTACACATCAAGTTCTCTACTGTTCTAGTCAAAGGTCTTGAACTGAAACTTAATGTGGAACCCCCAGGTGACACGGGGCCACCCGAGTGAGCCTTCCTGTCAGCCTGCAGTGTCTCAGAAGGCTCCGGGATGGGCTTCCTTGCAGGAGAGGAGCTGGTGGAAAATAAGTTGAGCCTTTTCAACAATAGTTCATGCCCAGGGCCAGGATCCAGCTGAGAGAGAGACCGCACTTCAGTTGTGTTTCCTCAGCCCCTCTGTTTGAGCAGACTCCACCCAGGGCCTGGAGGGGAAGTGGTTCTTATGAAAGAACCGGGTGAAGCAGGTGGCTGAGGGTGCCAGCTGAAGGGTAGATTTCAAAGAGAATCTTTTCTGCCTCCAAGAGAAATTCTGGGCATCTGCACAGGGAGAAGCCAATGACTCACTGCCCTTTGTGCCCCGGCCTGAATGGGAAGGGCACACATATTCTTGGCAGTGACAGGGCAAGCTGGTGTCTTCTACCTAATATTTGAACCCTGATCTTCACTTGTGGCAGTTTGAATTTTGTTTTTCTCAAAATTTGCCCCACCCCCCACCCCAGCTCCCGCAGCTGCCCAACAAGGGTTTGGGGAGCAAGCGGGATTTGCCAGCATCTTGTAGAACCTGCGTTCTTAGAGCCTGACTTGGCATGGACCCAGTGATCATGCACTCCAGATTTTCTGGGACAGCCAGGAGTTTGGTGCTGACTTGGAGCAACTCCATAGGGCAGGGTTTCCGAGGCTGCGACCCTTGATGGGTATGGACAGCTCCATCTTGCTCCTGCAGGTGGACATGTGGTATCTATTTTTACTCTATGATAATATATATATATTTCCCCCTACCCTTCCTGTGCTGGGAAGTTAAAAGCTTTGAAAAGCTTTGGCATATGTGCCTTTGTACCTTGAAACTCCTTCATCACTCTCATGTCAGATTCAATGATGTTTCCCATCCAACTACTACCGATGCCCGACCCCGCTTAGCTTCTGAGATCAGATGAAATCAGGAGCTTTCAGGGTGGCATGGCCGTGAACGGATTGTATTCCTGCTTGGTTCAGGAAGCCTGAACTCTAGGTGCAAATATTTAGCATTCCTCGGTCCCCCAGTTCTTGATCACCACAGCCTGTGAAGTATCAGGACAAGTCACATGCTTGAGCCTTGCTTGTCAGAGGGAGACATATACAAGTTATGAGTCCACCATTGAATGAGTGTGTCTACACATGAGGTGGACATTACTGATCAATTGCCAAGCATTGGTCACTTCTGTGGGCCCCACATGGTGCTGGGCATTATGGGGGAATTAAAGCATGAGATGACAGCAGCCTTATATGACAGGGACTTCTGGTTCTACATGCACTGAAACCCAACAAACTCATTGCCATGAAGTCGAGTTGGACACATTGCAACCCCACAGGACAGCAGAGAGCTGTCCCTGTGGGTCTTCGAGACGTAACTGTGTACAGGAGTAGAAAGCCTCATCTTTATCCCAAGGAGTGAGCGGTGGTTTGGGACTGCTGACCTCATGGTTAGCAGCCAAATGTATAACCACCATGCCACCAGCACAGTTCACCTGTGAGATGGCCTGACCAACTTAGAGTTGAAGGCAATACAGTCGCATCGCAGGGTGGTCTGGATCCATCCATCAGAAAGGCCTCAGAAAGGAGGAGGCAGGGTAGATAGGCTGGATTCTGGATCCATGGAGAAGACGAATGAGAAAGAATGCGGGGCTCTCCGCTATTCATTGACCGTCCCTTGGACAGGTTAACAAGATGATTTCTTCAGCAACCACTCATGTACTGCCCCCTTGGGACACCAAGTGGTTAGGCCCTGGAGGACGGATTATCAGGAAGACAGTCCTTGCCCCTGAGAATAAGGGTTCTCAACATGGGCACGATGAACATATGAGCGGGATACTTCTTTGTTGGCACGGGATGGAGTCAAGCTGTCTTGCCTGCTCTAGAAAGTTTAGTACAGCAACATCCTGGTTTCTATCCACTAGGTACCAGGAGCAGTCCCACCTTCCGTTGTGGTAACCAGAAAGGCTTTCAGACATTGCCAAGTGTCCCATGGGGGACCAAATCACCCCATTTGAGAATCCTTGGTCTGGAAGATGGTTAGATGATCTTACCCTTGCAGAAACTCCATCTCTGACACTGCTAACCAGCCTAAATCACTGACTCACTGCTAGCCAGCCGATTCTGATTCATAGGGAGACCCTAGGGGACAGAGTTAGAACTGCCCCGGGGAGTTTCCCAGATTGTAACTTCACAGGAATGAAAAGTCCCATCTTTCTCCTCCAGAAAGGCTGGTGGTTTTGAACTGCTGACCTTGCCGTTAGCCCCCCACCAAGTTACCACTATGCCAATGCTTCCTAGTAAGAACCCACGGGGAGGTTTTCCCATCTTTAGCTGGTGGTGTCAAGGAGTGCTAATGACTTTCACAGCCACCAAAAGAAACAACCACCAAGACACCGATTTTCTCATCTCTGGCCGACAGCCCTGGGGCAGCCCCCTGACACCACAGATCCTATCTGATTATTTCTGTGGTCCCAGGTCCTGGTGTTGACCACCGCACTTACTAGTAACGGTGATTGAACTGACGTGGATATCTTGAATGTAGAGACACGCTGTTCATCTCTGTGGAGAGATGCTGGCCAGTAAAGTGGGATGGATACAGATGAACGGTTGTGCTGGCTGGGGTGATCAAAGCAGGGCCAAGGAAGGCATTTATTTGACTGGCCAAATGCCCACCACTGGGCTGCTGGGTTTCCCCACCTGAGAGCCCTTCCATCAATGTGTGGCTTTGGTGGCTGCTCGCTATGGCCAGAAGCGTGAGTCTAGGGATCAGGTGACTAGCTACGTGGGCTGAGAGGGAGTGGGAGCAGGTGGGATATGGATAGCAACACTCAAATGGGAGCCTAGCATGACATCGTCCCTAGCAGGGGCTTGCTTGGAGGTCTAGTTGTTTAAAAGGTGTGGATCAGAGGTTGGAATCCGTGGGTAAGAGGCTCAAACCCCTGCTCTCCCAGACCGGCCCCAGGAAGGACAGAGAGGAGTCAGCTGGCGGAGAAGCAAACGTTCTTCCTCAAACATTCTTGGGTGGGTCTCTTGCGGTGAATATCAAGCTGCCACCAGGCAGGGGATTGTGCAGCTCCCCAAGGGACAAACCTGCAGGGCAGCCGACCTCTGATCAAAACACGTGGCGCCGGCAAACGGGTCTCCTCCACAGAGCTCACTTGCCAAGTCGGACACCGCTCCCAACGGGGTAGGTGCCATCTCCTCCTGGATCTTCCTTCCGGTGGACTCAGCCCCACACAGGGTGTCAGACAAAGAAGTGGGCAGGGGCCTCGTGTGGCCTGCCTGCAACTAGAACTCTCTGGCTCTCTGGGTGTGTCCTTTGGAGGCAAAAGTCCCTCCTGGGTGCAAATGTGGGCCGACAGGTCACAACAAATCTCAGATCCTTGGTGGCTGAAGAGGGGCTGAGTCACCCTGGGAGGTGATTGGCAAATCCCAGGCCCGGAAAACCTGCCTAGAGTCTCCCCTGGTTTTTGTTCTTTTAAGAGAAAACGTTCATTGCGAAACTGCAGCAGAAAGAGACTACATAGGACCTGAGTTTCGAGCACTGGCTAGGGCGCCATTGTCGGTGTCCTTTGGCGGAGCCTGAAAAGTGGTCTTTTGTCCCCCCAAGGCTACCGGGGAGTTGGAGTCCATGCGCCGTTTCCTCTTGCTTCTTGGCAGGTATTTGTGTTTCTGACACACCACTGTCATGCTAGTACCCATAGCAAAGCCCCAGATGAAGTATCATGGGCCACCCTGTCCTATTGTTCGACCTCGAGCCATGTAATCCACATGCCAACCTCATCAAGGGGTTGCGATTCTTATCCGTCTCTTACCTCTGGGGAGACTGAGCCACAGCGAACATAAGTCCTTTGTATCAGGCTACCCAGCTGGTAAGCAGGGGGCCTGGGATTTGATCCTGGATAGTCGCCCGTGGAACCCGTGTTCTTCGTCACTCCGTACTGTGTCCCTTTGGATGTCAGGGCCCCCAGAAGCCTGCAGGACTATGCGTTGAGGTTCCTTGGTGCTTTACTCAAACTCCATGTGGTTGTGAGTGGGGTGGGTAGCCTCCGAGGCTGTTTGGCCTTCCCTGTTTAAACACCGTGTTTGGGAGGGGGCTGGAACTGGAACTGAAGCGTCTTTCCATTCATACTCTAAGCAGCTCATTCATTCCACCCCTGAATAGAAGGTCTGCTCTTTTCTGTGTGATAGGAAGCGGGACCCAGAGGGGCGGTGAATTGAGCGGATTGTTCCGCCATCACTTCATTATCTGGCACCTGGGTGAAAGGTAAAGCAGTCTGACTGCTATTTCTCAGTTGTCTTAGACTCTGGTTTGTGATTGGTCAAAGCTGAGAACGGAGCCAAGCAACTAGCAGCACAATATTTGCATTCAGCTGAAGGTCCTTGTTTTCCCGAGTGGGTACAAATGGTTCATGTGCTTGGCTGTTAACCCAGAGGTTGGAGGTTCTAGTAACCCCAGCGTCACTCCCCACCCCATAGCCCGCTCCCCAAATCAGCTATTCACAGCCCTGTGGAGGGCAGTTCTAGTCTGACAGACCCAGGATCATTGAGTTGGAATCAGCTCAATGACAATTGGCTCTGGGTCTGACAAGGAAGGGGCCTTGTTTCTAGGGCCTTCTCAGCACCAACTCAGACCTGTGAGACAGAGAGAGAATCCCTGAGACCGGAGGCCATCAGGAAGCAAGCTACCCTCCTCCTCAGCATAAGGAATTTCGAAAGAGCCGGACGTGTGCTACAATGCTATCCTTTGTTCAGTGTGACCCCAAACCAGGTGACCTGGACTCTGGTCATCACATCGAGGGCGTTTCCTTTGGGTGCCCCTGGCTGAGCTACCGGCCAGGCCGGGAAAGGCGGAGTTAAGCCCTGGGGACAGTTCACTCAGTCTGTCCTGGAGAGGGCTGCTTCCATTCCCCCCGCACTCATTCATTCACGCTGAGCGTGATTCTGCGGTGCCTTCTAGAAGGGCTCACACACCAGGCACACACCAGGCTCTGGCTTCGACTTCTTTATTTCAAAGCGAACCTGCAAGGTTAATCAGAGTGGGGACAGTGAAGTCCGTTTGAATGTGATTCTTCTTCTTTTTAAAATCATTTTATTGGGAGCTCGTACAATTCTTATCACAATCCATCCATCCATCCATTGTGTCAAGCACATTTGTACATTTGTTGCCATCATCATTTTCAAAAAAAATTTTCTTCCTACTTGAGCCCTTGCTATCAGCTTCTCATTTTCCCCCTCCCTCCCCCACCTTCTCTCCCTCATGAACCCTTGATAATTTATAAATGTTTATTATTTGTTCACATCTTACACTGATGTCTCCCTTCACCCACTTTTCTGTTGTCCACCCCCCTGGGAGGGGGTTATAGTAGATCATTGTGCTCGGTTCCAGTTCCCCTTTTCTCCCCCTATCTTCCCCTTCCCCTCCTGGTATGACTACACTCAAGGAGGGGTGGAGTTATCTGTCCTGGATTCCCAGTGTTTCCAGCCCTTAGCACGTGATTATTCTCATGCAGATTAAGATTCCAAGGAGAAACCCAGTCCTTGCAGTTACTTGCTGGCCCTGCTGCCTTTGGCCTAGGAAGTTGTTTTCTTTCATTCAGGTCCTTGGCCTTGGTATTCATCCAAAGCACCCTCCTCCTCCCCAACCCCAACTCACAGCCAGGGATCTGAAGTCAACTCATTGTGACCCTATGGGACAGGGTAGAACTGCCCTGGTGAGTTTCTGAGACTGTAGCTGTTTATGGGTGTAGAAAGCCCCATCATTCTCCCTTAGAGCAGTGGGTGGTTTTGAACTTCAGACCTTTCAGATTGCAGACACTCCAAAATTCCTAACGGGAATCAACCACATGCCATAGTGCTGACATGGTTGAGTGTGTCCAGACCCCAAAAGGAGTCCAGTAGAGCTGAGCACCGTCTCTCAGCCTGGAGGAGGGCAGCCCAGGGCTCCGGCTCATCCCGCAGCGTTCCCGGAAGATGCAGGACCCACAAGCTCAGAGTACCACTGGGCATACCTATACAGATAGTTGTTCGAAGAAGACAGTTGGACTATGATAGCAATCTTCTCAGAATTTAATCTTTGTAGTCCCTTCTCTCTCTTGGGCCAGGGGTTGTTTATACAGGGGTAGCCTTAGAAGTCAGATCTGGACTCTCTTCACTGACTTTTACTTTCCCCTCTCACTAATTAAGTTAATTAGTGATTAAGTAAACAACAGGAGAACACCCATGAGATGGGTTAATGCAGGGGCTACAGCCCTGGGCTCAAACAGAACCACCGTTGTGGGGAAGGCGCAGGACAGGGTCGTGTTTTGCTCCGTGGAAAGTAGTGTCACCATGGGTCGGAACTGACCCAACAACCGCCACGTTGTTAATTAACGAATTATTTCTCTTGATAACCCCTTTATGACCAAAGCTCCCAAGCATATCTCCATTTAAGAAGAAAATGAGAAAGTCTGAGGAACGTTTTATGGTCACCGCTTTTCTTTTTCTGGTGTGCATCTAGGACAGAGCTTCTAGGTCTCAGCTCTCTGTTCCTCAATTACAGTAGTTGGCGCTCAATGAAAATTGGGGTGGCTGATTCAATGAATGGAATTTCCAGACCTGGCTAGCATGAGCATTTCACTTCACTTTTAATGTGGCTTTTCTAAGTGTTAATTCTTTTTTTCCCTCCTTTTTTCTTTCTGGTCTATAGAAACCTAGTTTTTTTTTTTCCCTAGGGCTTCTCAGGAAAGCCCAGACCAGTGGCCATCGAGTCGGTGTGACTCGTGATGCTCCTATATGTACTGGAATAGGATTGGCTCCCGAGGGTGTTCAAGAGCTGTTTTGTTCAGTAGGTGGCTACCCTCTTCTTCCAAGGCACCCTGGGTGGGCTCAAACCTCCAACCTTCTGGTTAGTCGTCGAGCACTTAGCTGCTGGAACCACCCTGGGACCCTGCCTCTCTAGCGTGACCCTGAAACCTCCTTGAAGTTTTCTCTTCACTCTTTCCAGCCCAGTGTCTCTTTCTTGAGATTCAACATGTCAGGCAAGCCTGGAGCCCACGAGGCTTTGTTTATTTACTGGAAACCCTGGATCCTTGCTTCCTTGGACTACTGTCTGCTTCTAGTCCCTGGTAGGCATTTCCAAATCTGGCCTCATGTTGAAAGAACCCAAAGCTCAAAATGATGTTTTCAACAGCACCCAGAGAAATGATGTAGGCGTCCTGGCCAGTGTATTCAAACTCATAAAAAAGAAAGAAAAAAAAAGTTTGTTTCTTTCAGTCGATGGTTTGAAAAATTCCCAGCTCAAAGATGAAATCCACACCACCAGATGTTCTACATGTTGTGGATGGAGCTGCGGAGGTCTGGCTTTGTAGGAGGGTCGTGTAAAGACCATAAAACAGCACAGATTCCCCTTGCTGACACTGAGAAGCAGTGTGAGTTTGGGAAGTTGCACATGCTTAGTATCTAGAACAACTGGGAGCACACAGTGCCTAGAGGAAGGTGCCCAAGACTTCTCACTTAGATCTTTGCTACTAGTGGTAGTAGTGCCAAACCAGGCACTTCACCCACCATCTGTACCCATCATTCTACCTGTGTAACGTGAAGACTGGCTTCTCGTTCCTCTAGAGTGTCCTTTCCAGGTCTCATGTTCTGCAAGCTCCCCGGTCTGTGGGCCCACTAACACCTACACCCATTGAACAGTAGGAATTGCTCGGAGTGCTATGCTGGAAAAGATTTGGAAGGCAAGTCTTAGCTCAAAGAATGCTGAGATCCATTAGTGATGTCTGCCATGGGCATATCATGGAATACTTGTCTCCAGTATATCACCCGGGTCTCACAGCCGAGCAATAAGATCTATTTTTAAATCTTCCGAGTCCTTTAGGTATTCTATCCAGAGTTCCCCAATCCACTTTGGAATCGATCCAGCTGGATAGAACTTAGACTCTCCCTGCTTCGAGGACAGGATAAAGGCAGCCTCTTCCTAGAGGGCTACTTTAGTTGCTTGAGTCTTCTCTTTTGAATCATGTCCACTCTGATTTCCTGTCCTCCCCAGTAAAGTTCGATGCTGGGATCCAGGAATATCTTCGGTTGAAACAGGGGCCAAACTTCCTGGCAGAGGGCCCCTTCTGCATATCAGCTTTTCCATCTACAAACTGAGAAAGAACACGAAAATGATGTCTCACCCATGGGGGTGATAGGAGAACTACCTAGCTAATGGGAGTAGAGCCTTTGAAGATGAAAGGGCTCTGTGTGCACATTAATGACCACTTTTATCAGCCCTGGAGCCTCCGCATTCTCAGCTGCCACCGGGAGGGCTCTTCTGGGCCTCCCAAATGCCAGCGGTGGCTGCATTCCATGGACGGGTCCCACTGGGCTCTGTTCCTCGAGTCCAAGTCACGAAGACTGGATTCTGAACTCCGAAGACTGGATTCTGAACTCCGACTGGCCAGTTCACTCTGGGCCACTCAAGTTTCCCATTACTCATCCCGGAGGGGAAAAGCAGGCTCCCTACCTGGGCAGGTGAGATAAGATAGAGGCCAGGTATAAACAAAAGGCGCCCTCAAGAGTCAACTAGAAATAGCCCATGGGTGAGATTAGGACACTCTGCTCTAATTCCCACCCTGTCAAGGCCTAATTGTGTGACCTTAGGCTATTGGCTTTATCTGTCTAATGCTTCACTACACTGTGTGAACCTGGGGACAATAATTCCTCTGCCTCCTCTAGACCTCTCCACCTTTGCCTACTGGTGTGAAAGTGTTTTGTGCTGGTAGGCAGAAGCATGTGATACAAAACGACAAGGACCTATTATTACCTGAGGTTGCGCTCACCTTTATCTCTGTCTCCTGTTGCTGGTTGACCCTGAAATCATTGAAATTGTACTCTTCGGAATGCTCACCAAGTCCCTCGGAGCTGCCGTCCCCTACTGGGCAGCGCTTATCTAACAGAGCGTCTGGCATTTGCTCAGGTGTCTTGGCTGTGCCATTACCTAACGCATGGCGATGCATCATGGCGGGCTGCACTGGCAAGCGGGGTCTCTGCTTCTGCTGGTGTCACTTAATACTGCGAGGTTTTCTGAAGCTTTGCTGGGGACAGTGTGTCTACTAAGGCTGAGCTGGACCCTGCCTTTAGCATCAAGGGATAGACCCAAAGAAGAAGACAAGGAGAGAGAGAGAGAGAGAGAGAGAGAGAGAGAGAGAGAGAGAGAGAGAGAGAGAGAGAGAGAGGAGCCTAAGTGAGCAGCTAGCGTGAGCTTGCCAAGTCACTGTGGGAAGGGGGTTAGAGATTCTGAAGTCCAATGGTCTTGGTCAGATAAAGGAAGGGGGGCTCAAGGAGTGAAAGTGGCCTGCCCCGTTCCCACGGGGAGTGAATGCAGAGCCTTGATTGGCTGACTCCTGGTTCAATGCGCTTTCCATTATACCCTTTGAGAGGAGAGGTGGGAAAGCACGACACAAGAAGAAAGGGGGTGGGTGGGGTGACCAGAGCAAGAAGACCAGCATGAGAAAGAGGAGAGAGGATGCTGACTTTCATGTCCCAATGGCGCTTGCATCGTACTTGGACCTGGTCCTCATGCACTACTTTTCCCACTTGTCTTTGGTGTTTGTTTTCATCATTGTGTGTGTGTGTGTGTGTGTCTTAATGAGCTTTTGGAAACCCCATGTAACCTAGCCTGGCCTAGCTTTCTCCAAGCCTCTCTGAACAATTCTGTGAATTGAGTCAACAATGGATCATTTGAAAAGGATCATTTGCTTACTCAACACACACACACACACACACACACACACACACACACACCTATTCTATGCTAGGTGCTCGACTAGACTCCGGGGAATCAACTTTAAACAAGATGGGAACCATCTCGGCTCCCTTCAGCTTATAGTCTCGCAGAGAAAACCAGACCTCGACAACTGCCACTGAACTGATTCCAATGCCCAGTGACCTGATAGGACACAGTAGAACTGCTCTTTGGATTTCTGAGACTGCACATCTCTTTCTCTCAAGGACTGGCTAGTGGATTCAAACTGCTGACCTTGAGGTTAGCAGCCCAATGCATAACTCACGATGCCAACAGGACTCCTTGTCTATCAGGGAAGGCAGAGAGTAAACGCTTAATTATGCCCTTATTTAAGTCAGTGCTATCAAGGAGACGGGCAAGCTCTTGTGAGAGCACATGCCAGGGAGACCTCATCTGATCTGGATATCAAGGAAGGCCTCCTGAGACCTGTAGGGTGGAGAGCAGTCTCATTGTCTGCACTAGATGCCCGCCGTTCCCTGGGGAGCGTGCTTACAGGACTTCCCTCCAAGGACCAGGGAACACACCGGTGGACGGGTGCCAAGCTCCCCATGGCAACTCCAGCTGGAGCCACCTCTCTTCCACTGAGCCGCAGTGGCCGCATACACTGAAGAGAGCCAGGGGAGAAACCGTTGTCCTTCTGCTGAGATTCTGAAAGCAACTGGCTTCTCATGTCTGCCCTGCAATAGACGTGCTGGGCAGAGAACATGGAAACCCCACGCTCACTGGTGCTTTTCGAAGCGCATGCTAGGGGAGTAGACGATCCTCCACTGTGGGGAAACAAAAGTGGCCGTGGGGCAGAAACGATTTCGTTTGCAGCAATAAGGAAACAGTCACAATCCACTTAGGACTCTTGAGCAGTAAGCCTTTGCTGTGGCCACATCTCGTTCATGTTGTGAGAGGCATCTTGGTTGTGTTTGGAGCAGGAGAGTGACCTACCAGAGCCTCGGCTCCGGTTGTGAATGGTGTTTCGAGTGGGGCGGAGTGGAGAAGATGGCTTCCAGGACTACTTCCGGTGAAGGAATCTCTTGGGTCTCGGCAGGACTCTGGTGTGAGGACCCTGAGCCATTGGACTGCAATGGCCCCATGTGTCTCTCTCCTTGGTGGCTGAGAGACCTACCTCTGGGAGAACTTTTCTAGGGGAAGACAAGTGGGCTCTTTCAGGCAAGTGCGTTCAACATGGTGAGGAAACAAAAGCAAACACACCCCTTAAGATGCTCTCAGGTACCATCACAGGTGGTCATGAAGCTATGTAACAATTGGGTTTAGTAGTGGGCAGGTAGCACCAACCTGAAAAGAATGGTATCTTGCAAAGAAGGGCAGATTCAAGGTCTAAGCAAAAGCTCGGTGATAATCTCCCACCCACTCTCTGTTAATAGAGAGCCTTTCTTGGGTAGGAGAGAGAGGTGGAGATGCAGGCATCGTGACTGAACACCAGCTTCCGTGCAGCTTTATATCAGGCCGTGGTGTGTACCCCTCCCGACAGGATTGTGATCTAGCGCAGATGTCTTGGTCTAGCTTCGTGGTTGCATGCTCACTGAATTGCTGTGTAAAGTAACAGAAGATCCAGCCCTGGAAAAATAGTGCGTCCCACAGAAGGAAGTCTGAAGTTAGGGCAGTTCCCAGAACTCAATGACCTTAGCAAGGACCCCCGTTCCTTCCAGCGTTCTGTTCAGACACTCCCAGTGTCTTCCTGTAATGCAGCACCCCGTGCGCTCCTCAAACAACTCGTGTAACCCCAGAAATCTTGTCCAAGGCAGCAGCAGCAGCAGCAGAAATGCTTATTCCCAAGCATTTCTTCTTAAAATGATAGAATGACTTTTCACAAACTCCTTCACGGACTTCTCTTTACTTGTCCCTGGACAAACAAGGGCATACCTGTAACTGGTTAAGTCACTGGCAAGGAGGCCGAGGACCTCCGTGTCTGACGTAGAGGACCCACTGGGGCTTGGTGGGTTCCGAAAGAACGCCGTAACATAGAGTAAGGATCCACAGGGTGTTCATGCACATGCCTAGGGTTGCGGTTGAGATTTCCTAGAAAACAAAAAAGGGTAAATCTAAGTCCTCAGAGAGCTGTGCCACCTTTGCCCGAGAGAACACATCTTGTGGGTAGGATTCCCATGGGCAGGGGGACAGTCCATTTTGAGGCTTAGCTGGCCGAGGGCTTATACTCAGTCATAAAAGCTGTAGATTTTCCTGTTTCTTTTCTCAAAAAAAAAAAGGGAAAAAAAGCCTACCTTCACTCTGCTGTCACGTTTAAGAAACAGCCCATCTATTGTGCACTTAGGCAATTTATTATTAGACGCTCACTACTTGCAATCCATCTCCGCACTGCCAGAGCGGCACCATTCATGGGAACCACTGTTCAGTAGTGCTCCATTAAGAAGGAGTTACTATGGCCGTGGACAAGCCTCTCTTCCTGTAAATCACGAGATGATGCCTCCCCCAAGGGGGTTACCAGCTTCCTTTTCCTATAACTGCATTCCTAGGGTATTTTAATATATGTGAAATGTTTTCCGCTCCATGATCTAATCCAGTCCTCGCATTAACCTTGTAAAGTGGGGTAAGTGGCTGACATTATCATCCTCTTGTATAGGCTCCTTAATGACTTTGCCAAGGTCGTGTAGCTAATTAGGGTCAATTCAGGCCAGTTGAACTCCAGTTTTCCACCTCCCAGGGCTGATGTCCATCCTCTGTACTACCCCAGCTCCCTAGGAACCTGGTTTGCCTCCAAGGAGTCCACAATCGACTACTGAATTGCATATCAATAACTGCCCTTCCATGGGCAGGAAAACTCCTTCCTAATAACTTCTTTGAGTCCAAAGTCCAAGGGGCCAACATCTCATTAGTTTAATAATCCCCCAAATGAACATGAGCATCACCTGGGCCAGCCCCTTGACTCTGCAGTGAGCGCATCATAAGATACTCAGGGTAAGAGCCATGATGACTCCATCCTGCAAGACAGGACCAGGGGATGTTCCAAGGTAGACGTCAAGGATGTGGTTGGACGGAGCTTTAGGGGGGGCCTGCTACTTCTTCGTTCATCCTACCCTTCCCAGCTGGCCTGGCATTTCCTTAAGGCACCTTCCCTTTCGGGCATGAGAGGTTTTGGAGAGGACAGGCTCCCCTTTAGACTAAGTGACTGGTTCCCAGTCCATCTTGTGCTTCTGTCGCAACACTTAGCACACTGTGTTGTCTACACGATGGATGTTTCTGTCCCTTCATTGGGACAGATGTCTAATCTACCTTAATCAGTACCATAGACTCGATGCCTAGGCACCGAATGAAAACTACTTGCTGAAAAAATGAAGATGGGATTTTCTTTTTGGAAGCCTGCACTCTTCAATGGTGGGATGGGTTGGGTACCATTGAGAATTACCATGGTTGAGTCAGGCTAGGGACTCCAAATTCAATGATTGTAGAAAATCTCTCTCTCTACCCACCTGCTGTCTCTCTCTATCGATCCATCTCTCCCTTTACTGTATCCTTCCTTCCTCCCTTCCTGATTCTCCTATTGGGAATAAGAAAAAGTGTGTAAACAAAAGAGCATCAACAAAAAGGGGGCCAACAATCTGGACACATCTTCTTCTCTTTTCTTTTACTTTATTGATTGTGTACCACTCAACTACCTCACCCCTCTTACTTGGGGGCCAAACAAGCAAACAAAAACCTCGCTCACTGCCATAGACTTGATTCCAACACATAGCAACCCTATAGGGCAGAGTAGAACTGCCTCTGGATTTCCAAGACTCTAACTCTTTACTGGAGTAGAAAGCCTCATCATTCTCTGTTGGACCAGCTGGTAGTATTGAACTGCTGACCCAGAGGTTAACAGCCCAATCTAAAAAAAAAACAACAAAAAACTAGTTCTTTTACCATTTTCTGCAAGGGATCCAAGGGAATCTAGGAAATGTCTGACCACTTGGGATAGGTGCAAAAAACCAAGGAGGAAACATTTTAAAAAATGGAATAAGAAGGATGGAACAAGCTTTGGGGGAGCGAGTCTTGGACACTTTGAGTCTTTCTTGCTGGGGAGCAGGGAGGGACGTCCTATGACTACATTCTGGGAGGAGCTTGGAGCAGTTTTCTCCTTCCAGGCAAACATCGTTAGATAATCCCAGTATTGCTTGGGCATTGTTTGTTAAGGTATAGGAAAGGCACTCTATTATTTGTTGGAGCTTCCTGTTCTTTATGATTTGGAAGACTAAAGTCAATATGCACATTTGCATTCCGCATTGTTTAAAAACTTTGGAAAATCCATTTGGTCATTTTTCCAGATGAGCTTCCCAGGTCCTGTGGAAGACATCCAGGCATAAGCTCACTCCAAATAGGCTGGCAGGAAACAGTATCCCTCAAATCGGGTTTCCAACCTTCTTCTAGAAGTTGGAACTGAGGATGTCTATTCCAGCCCCCATAGTTTCAGAGCAGGCAGGCTGTCAGAGACACCTGGGTGGGATGTAAGTCTGGTGTCTTGGGACCTGGAAGACGGTGTGGGCTCTGCAGGTAGGCTTTGGCTCAAGACCTGCCATTCATCCGTTCTATGACCTTAAATATGCTTGACGTCTAAGCATCCATTTTCTCATTTTTAAACAGGCTAATTATTACTATTATAGCTGGTGGTCATCATAAGGATTAATGTGGGAATGCCCACTCAGTCGTTGGCAGAATGATTGGTGTGGAGTAAGCTCACTCACTGCCATCCAATGGGTGCCAACAACTAGCAACCCTAAAGGACAGGATAGAACTCTCCTGCGAAGTTTCCAAGGGTGTAACTCTTTATGGGATTAGAAAGCCTCATCTTTCTCCCATGATGTGGATGGTGGTTTTGAACTGCTGACTTTTGATTAGCAGCCCAACATGAAACCACTACACCACCTAGGGCTCCTTATGGAGTAAGCAGCCTATTTAATAATTATAAGTCTATGATTGGGTCTAGGGACCCTTTGGCTCAGTGGTAGAATTCCCCTCTCCCCTCCCTCCCAGAGAGACATATTGGATTCCCGGACAGTGCACCTTGGGTGCAGCCACCACCAGCCTGTCATTGGTGGCTTGTAGGTTGCTATGCCTTTTAACACGTGTTCGTAGAGCTTCTTGCCTAAGCAAGACAAAGAAGAGCAATCCTGGCCACCGACTTCTGAAAGTCAGTCCGTGGCAGCCGGTGGATCACCACGCTCTTCACAACTGCCACGGGGCTGGTGCAGGCCTGGGCACTGTTTCCTTCCGCTGTGCACCGGGTTGCCATGCAGAGGGCTGCCGTGATGACAGTTAACCACAGCAACTTTATTCCATCTGGAAGCTCTCCTTTCCCTGCTCTGCACTCCCCTGCCTGCTGCTGGATTTCAAAATTGCTTCCGGCTGCCATTGGAAAACTCTCCTTCCATTTCTGGGCAAAACAATAGCCAATGAGGTCTCATATAATGGCAGGCAGTGGGCAGCCCAGGCTGCTGACGCCCTCGTGGCCCACAGGAACAACTGCTGTAGAGCAGATAAAGCACACCGGGTATTCTGGGAACCTCGGGTTTTGCCCGGACTATTAGCGAGAATGGGGAAATGCTCACGGGATCCTGTCTTCACTTGCACAATTACAGCCCGTCTCCCAGGCCGCCTGTCTCAGCAGGATCAGCTACTTCCTGCCCGGGCCCCGGTGGGGCCTGGGGAGGAGATGGAGTTTTCCTCTTTTGGGTAGACGCGTTCCCTTACTTTGCCCCTCCCTGGCTTCAGAGTGCAGGAGTGCCCAGCGGTGCCTCAACCAACTTCTGCACTAGCTTTCCTCCCATCCTGGGAATGTTGGGGATTCCCAGAGCGCACTTCCTCCCTGGAAACCCGTGTTTGGAATTTCTGGGTCGTGTGTGTGTGGATGGCCACAAGTGCCCCCATTCCATCTTTAGGCTGTTTCATTTCCTCCTTGCTACAATTACCTCTAGCCCATCAGATGCCCTCCCATTGGCTCTGACTCACGGTGGCCGCAGGTGTGTCAGAGTAGACCTGTGCTCCCTACAGCTTTTAGAAACAGACCCCCAGGCCTTTCTCCTGAGGCTCCTGAGTGGCATGGAGCCTCCAACCCATAGCAGCCCAGGCCGCGCCGACCCCCCTGCCCGCAGGACTCCCCAACATACTTTTAAGGACTTTCAACTTGCAGCTCAGCTTTCCATCTAAACTTTAGATTCTAAAGAAAGGAAGGTCTGGCCACTCCCAGCCACGCCTCGGGAATGAGTAAGGCTTCAGCCTTTCATCCGTGTTTGCATTTACGTCAAATTCCCACCTGGCTCTTAATTCCATAATCTTTATGGTTTGCAAGGCTGTCGGAGGCTCTGGACTGTGGGTGCAGACTGGTGTCTGGGCTGGAGCAGGCAGACGGCCATCGGGGCACACATGATTTCTCGGAGTAAATAAATGATACATGAGACCCGAAGGTTCCATTTCGTATTGGGGTGTGGTGCCCACTTGCCCGAAGCTTTGCCTTTCCAGAGGGAGAGGTGAAAGGGTGAACACTTAGTAAGTGCCCGACCTCCACCAGATCATGCTGGCCCTCCCCGGACGCTCATTTATTATATTTCTCCCTTCGACTTCTTTTTGAGGTACTTGATGATTATCTGCTGATGATCAAACGAGTGACTTTCGGCAGAGTAGTTTTCAGACCGAGAAACTCAGGCCCAGTAAAGAAAACAGCATACCCTACATGGCTAGACGGTTGTGTGTGGGGCTGGGGCTCCAGTCAGGGATCTTTGGCTTACTTAGTGATTTCTTTGTTCCGTCGCCACACCGTGCGTCTCCCTTCGCTTGAGGAGGTCCATCCCATTCTTCCAGGCCCAGAACTGGAGCCGGCACAATCCCAAGCATGTCCTTCCCCTAAGATCTCGAGGTTCCCGACTCGTTGGAAAGTAAAGACTTGGACAAACAAAGACAGACACAACCTCAGAATGATTGCCCTGGTTCCTGGGTGATGTAAACAGCTTGCACTCATCTGTGAGCCACAAAGTTGGTGGTTCGAACCCACCCTCTGTGGTCCAACTCCACAGCGGTGCTGCGTGAGAAAGGCCTGGTGCTCTGCTTCTTTAGAGATGACCGACAGAGAAACCTTCCGGGGTTCAGTTCTACTGTTTGACACGTGGGTCGCCCTGAGTCGTCATCCACAAGACAGCATTGGGTTTTTCTTTTTCTTCTTTCTTTCCTTTTTGTTTTGTGTCGGGGGGAAGCATCTTTAGGAAAAGAGGAGGTGGGGATTTCCCCTGTCTTCTCTCTTGGTGGCAGTGAGACCTATCAAAGGCCAAAGACCAAGGAGCTAGGTTGGTAGCAGTGGGAGGGAAATACCCTGCCCCACACCAGGACTGCATCACCAAGGCAGAATAGCTAGAACTGGCCCACAATGCCAACATCCACTGCAGACGGCGCTGGGCTGATTGTCGTAATTTAGGAGGACTCTGAGGCCCTCAGTAATTCCCTTAATTGAAACCACCCTCTCCTTCTCGCTTCAGTGGGGCAGGTTCCAGTCGCTGAGACTTGGACGGCTTTGGTTTGGTGTAATCTGAGAACAGGATGCTGGGAACTCTCTCTCTCTTGTTTTGTCTATTGTTTCTTTCTGCTGGCCAGTCCACTCGGCCCGAGCGCATTGGTCACACCACCGTCACCTTGACGGCACAGCAGAACGCAGCAACCCTGCTGGCCAGAGGGAGCCCCTCAGGTTCCTGGGCACCCCGGGTAGAGACAGAGTGTAGAGGGAGTTGTAGAGGCAGAGGACTGGGTTGGCTGGGCACCCAGAGATCCGAGGGTCCAGCTTCTCCCTGGTCCGACACAGACGCAGGTCTATGGAGATGAAGTGCTGACGTCTGCCAGTCCTCACAGCTTATCGTGAAGAAACCTGCAACTTGTCTCTCAGCCCCGTGCTTTCCCCCCGAAATCCAAGCTACATGTCTTGACCACCTCACTGTATATTAGATACTGGGAATATAAAGCTAAATGTGAGATTGTCCCCTTGGGTTATATATGTTAGTGCCACCTGGGCAGGGTCCATTCTAAAATAAGTTTTATAGATGTGAGTACCTCACTCACTGCCATCAGAACAATTCTGACTCATTGTGACCCTATAGGACAGAGTAGAACTTACCCTGTGGGTTTCTGATACTGTAACTCTTTGGGGATAGAAAGCCTCATCTTTCTCCCTTGGGGTGGTTGGTGGTTTTGAATTGCCAACCTTGCAGTTAGCAGTCCAGAGGATAATGCACTAGCCTGCTGGGGCTCCTTATAGAGGAATGGAATGTGGAAAAGAATCTTGGTCTATCCATTATCTATCTATCTATCTATCTATCTATCTATCTATCTATCTATCTATCTATCTACCTACCATCTATAGTATCTAAATACTTAAAATAAAAACAAATATCTATGCACTTAGAGAAAGAGAGAGAACATTATCTACAATAAAAGCCCACTTATCTAGATTATTTCCTTCCAGCCCCTTTGTGTAAGAGTCCGGGTAGTATAATGGTTGAACAACGGGCTGCTAGCTACAAGGTCAGCAGTTCAAAACCACCTGCCAGCTCTGTGGGAGAAAGACAAAGCTTCTACTCACATAAAGAGCTATGTAGTCTTGGAAATCCATAGGGGCAGTTCTACCCTGTCCAATAGGAGAGGCTGTGAATCAGAACCAACTGGATGGCAGTGAGTTAAGTACAGAAGAAACCCTGGTGAGACTGCAGGTTGGCCTGGGGCTGCCAAACACAAAGTCAGTGGGTTCAAACCCACCCGCTGCTGTGCAGAAGGAAAATGAGGCTGTCCGCTCCCTTAAAGATGTACAGACTCGGACAAGAGTCCATATGATTGGGGTCAACTTGGTGCCGGTGGGTTTGTTATTTGGGGTTTTTATTAACTGGAGAGGAAGGCTGGTGGTACCGTGGTTAAGCACTTGGTTGCTAACTGAAAGGTAGGCAGTGCACTGCACTGGTCAGACAGCAGGTCATCCATGATGATTCCAGGAGCATATGGGGCACCCCTTCTTAGACAACCTATAGAGACAGAGTTACTGGTCGTGAAGACGAAGGATCTTAATCTCGGGAGACGCAACCAAATTCACAAATGAATGCTATATACCCTAGCGTGGTGAGTAGATTCTGAGCAGCCATCTGAGAGACACTGCTGTTCTCGTCTTGTCTGGAGCAAAGGAGAGTGGAGAACTCGCCCACAGGAGGAGTGGCCCACTGAACCACAGTCTCTTTTTGCTTGAGCCTAGAAGACCTAGGTGGTGCCTGGCTATCAGCACTGGCTGTCCCAACCAGAGACACAATGGACGGGCCCAGCTAGAATGAGAGCAAACTGTAGAACCAGTCTCAAATGCACCAAAATGACCAGAGTAACTGGTCTGATAGAGACTGGAGGCACCCCTGAGACGATCACTGGAAGACACCTTTTCCACCTGAAACCCAAACCCCTGTCACCAGGTTGATGACAACTCATAGTGGCCCTGGAGGACCAGGTTGAACTGGCCTTTGAGACTGTAAATCTTCATGGGAGCAGATAGCCTCTTGGTGGCTGGTAGATTTGACCCAACGTCTATGTGGTTAGCAGCCCATGAGATGACCTCACATGGGGCATAAACATGTCTGCAAAGCATTGTTCTCCTAGCGTGTCTCCTGTCTATAAACCGTCATGGCCCCACTTTGCCTGCTGACAACCCAGGCTGGGAAGACAGCACCCCAGGGAGGTAGGCAAAAACAGAAGACCTGAACAATCTGAGCTGAGAGCTGGGTTTTATGACCATGCTAGAGTTTTAAAGAGCCTCGGAATCACACGCGCTTCTTCTCCATCTGTAAACTGGGTGCATAGACCCTACTTGGTGAGCCTCGTGGGGCTGCTTTGAGATGGGAACGTCTGAAACCCCAAACCAAACTTAACGCCATCGAGTCCATGCTGACTCCTAAGCAACAGGATGGAGTTGTCCTTGTGGGATTCCCGGACTGTCACTCTTTATGGGAGTAGAAAGCCCTGTCGTTCTCCCATGGTTTTGACCTGCTGACCTCACGGGTGACAGACAGCCCCACCAGTAACCACCACAGAGAACTTCCTAATTGCTAAGGGAAGCTTCCGATGATGCCCTTCTTCTCAGCAGGGGGTGGCTCCCGCATATGCTCTAGTCCACACAGGACTTCCCAGAAGCTGCTCTGGGCGTGCCTGTCCCTCTCCCGTTATTGCACAAGCTCCGTGTCTTTCAAGCCCGTCTCATCCTGGGATCGAGGAAGGCTTGGTGTGGCCCAAGGAGCTAGACTTTGTTGTTCAAGGTCACACAGCTCACTGTGTCCAGATATTTATTTATTGTATTTTATTTTCATCTTGAACAGATTGAGGCCAGAGTCAGTCCATCCTACTGTCCTTGGGGGGCCCCAGGTCATGGGCATGCTGCTGAAAATGCAAAGGGCTCCTGCGAGGGACCCGCCAGGCTTGCTTCGACCAGGGCCACCCCACAGCACTCCGGTGCTGGAGCAGAACTGCTCTGGAGGGGAGGGGGAGTTCAAGGCTTGGGGAGTCCTTTCCGGGCTTTTCTTCTGGTGGACTCGAACCTCCCACTTTCCCACATAGCCACCAGACTGGGTTGTGAGCAGTGTGTAACCCTCAGGGACTCCTCTCTCAAGGTACTTCCCTTAAACTAGGTCTTCACTTCCTCAAACCCCTGGCTCCAGAGCTGAGATAAGCATTATGTGGTGTGGAGGTGTAGAAAGCAAACAAAGAAACCCTCCTTCTCCCCCCCACCCCCAAAGGAAGGCAAGACCTCCTCTTTTCTTACCTGCTACAGGAAAAACCCCATCAGGCCCCTGAGATGCCTTTGCACTTCACTGACCACATCCTGGGTTTGTGCTAGCCCATCTGTTAAATCAATAAGATGCAAAAAAAAAAAAAAAAAGAAGAAAGAAAGAAAACCAAGGTGGAAAGGCCCGAGCCACTTGCATTTCCTGATCGCTATGGCAACACACACACACACACACACACACACACACACACGGTGACTTCCACACCCAGCTGTCTTCCTGGAGACTTGCTCACCCAAGACCACTTGGCTTGACAAACCTCTTGAGCCGCCCCCCCCCCCCCCAGTGCTTGGGGGACTTGCTCTCTTCTGCCCAGGGGAGCTCTGTGGGGCCCCAGCTTGGGAGTAGGGGCTGTGAATAGGCTGTTCCTCAGCAGCCCCTCAGGTTCCATCCCCACAGGGCGAAGCAGGACCTGGGTTTCCCTTCTGACCCGGTGATCACCACCAGGTTTTCAGACTGGGTGTCCCTCACTCATCACTGCCCTGGAGTTGGTCCCGGCTCATAGCGACCCTACAGGACAGTGTAGAACTGCCCCTTTCTGAGACAGGAGCTTTTTATGGGAGTAGAAAGCCTCAGCTGTCTCCCACAGAGCACGTGGTAGCTGCAACCTGCCAACCTTCGGGTTAGCGACCCAGTGTGTGACCACTCTACCACCAGGACTCTTAGATGTGTAGTCACTTGGAGACCTTGGCTGAAGGGCCAGGGGCATGGCTGAGAGAAGCCTTTGGGCTCTCTTCTGACTGCATAGATGTGATGGGACCCCGTTGCTTCAGCATTGGCCGCCATGACAGCGCCCTGCTGCGAGGTCAGGAAGGGTAGCCAGCCACCAAGAGGTTGGGATTCTTCCTTTCTCCGGGCCCAGGGATGAAGGGTTTGGTTGAAAGCCATGGAGGACATTCTGTAGGCATGATTGTGTATGACTGTTTTCTCTGCTCGTTAATCCTCGCCCACCTCCGGGGCAATTCCCAGAGGGAGAGATTGAGTCACCCAAGACTCATGGCCTGCCCTGGGCAGCCAGGGGCGAGGCAGCCACCGAGTGTGATTCCGGCCTCATCCAGAGGTGGATGTTGAACAATGTGTCCTTTCACCAGCCTGTCACATGCGAGTCAGGGGATGGGGGCAAGAGAATGGGGGGGGGGGGGGGCTAGGAAGGCTGCCAGCTTTCAGGACTGGAAGCCCTGGGTGGCAGCAGGGGCAACATCAGCTAGCAACGCTCCCAAATGGGAACTTCTAGGCTTTGAAGGCATCAAACAAACGAAGAACAGCGGTTTCTTCATGGACTGTCAGGATGATGTGCTGCAGCTTTATTGGGAACAGCTTGTTTAGGCCTCTTATAAAAGACCGGCAGGAGCAAGAGCACTGGACTCCGAGTCGGGAATCTGCTAATGATGGGCCCCTGAGATTCAGCCTTGCTCATAGCTGGCTGGGGGGCCAGGCCAGTGCTTCTGGAATTTGTTTTGTCTGGTGTCACATGAAAATTGAATTAGACGCTCTCTCTCATCCCTACCGGCCTTAACGATGGATGATCCTATTATCAATCATGCGTCTTCTTCGTCTTTTTCTTTCTTTACCAGACACTGGCCTTTTCTCTCCTAACTTCTGTTTAGAATCAGCTCGCCTAGGTTTGTGAGTTGTGTAATCTTCACTTTTGGACATGAGCTCCGCACATCGGAGGATGGACACCGAATCCTGGCTCTTCTGTGATAAACCCGATCATAGTACAAAATCTGGAGACCTGACTAATGCTTTTGCTGCTGCTGTCCAAGAGGTCTGAGTGTGACCACCTCCTGGGGACATTCAGTCTGACGCGGTCAGCCTGGAGTGCTGCATTCTGGTGACAGTGATCTGCTATCTAGTCATGCTTGGTCTAGATCTGTCAGTTGGTCAACGGACATCTCAAATGTCACAAGATGTCTTGTGATATGGGTTCTTGACCATGGACCAAGCACGACCCGAGTCCTCTGATCATTAGCACTCAGGCTGTAAAGAGCAGAGGAGGCCTAAGGACTGCAGATCAGGCTGGACTCTACATTCGTTCCCAAAGAGATCATGGGAAGTGCAATGGGTGGAAACAGCGAGAGGTAGCCAGCTCACAGTTGGGGAGGTGTGTGACTACTGAGCCTTCAGGATCTTCTCTCTGGAGAGAGGGTGGTAGCTCCATTAGAGAGGCTTTTCCGCTAAATCCTTCCTTACCAAGCCCATGGGTAATGAGCCCTGCCCTTTTGAGCATTACAATCCAGAACAAAGAGAGCTCTGATCTTAAAAATAATATTCAATATATGTGAACTCCTCTCTCCAGACATCTCTTTCACAGCTCTTTATTGGGTAACCATTGGATTGCTAGCCACAAGGTCGGAGGTTCAAACCCACTAGGCATGCCACAGGAGGAAGATGAGGCTCTCTGCTCTTTTGAATGATTACAGCCTGGGAAACACTATGTAAGGCTGATACGAGTTGAAATGGAATTGATGGCAGTGGGGTGGGCTCCACGCTTTTGAAACCACATGGAACGTGAGTTTCCTATAGATTTAGTGGCTGGCCTCTTCATAAGGTACAATTAACACAGCAAAGTGATCGGACAGACCGCCCACTGTGAAACACAGACCCACTAATGATGAGCTCAAGTCACTTACAGTCTTGCTGCAGCACCCCAGGCTCATTGTCCCCCTCCCCTCACCCCTCCCTAAAGGCCACTCCTGGATTTAAGGTTAAAAACCTGTGGCCTCCCAGCTCTGTTAGTAACCAGCTGTATGAGGTAGACCTACTCAGCACTCAGGAAGGCTTGGAAGATGTAGATGCTCGATCCACTCACTGCCATTTAGTGGATTCTGACCCGCAGCGACCCTATAGGACAGGGTAGATAGAACTGCCACCGTGGGTCTTCAAGGCTGTAAGTTTTCACAGGAGCAGAAAATGTCCTCCTTCTTCAGTTCATTGGAAGCTGAGGTCAAGCAGTACCTTCTCACCTTCCAGCAGATGCTGTGACTTTCTGCTTCCCAGGAAATGATGGAGGCTGGCCAAGACACTGCTGCTCTCAGGCCCTGTAATCAAGGGCAAGTGTTAACCCGAGCTCGGCCACTTTGTGTACAGAGATCTTATTCCCCCGGGTCTGAGATGGAAGACAAATAGAGGTTAAAAAAATGGCATTATGGGCCAGCTATGGTGTGTCCATCTGAGGATGTATGTACCCAGACCCCTGCACAAGAGGCAACGTGAACAGAGATTGGCACCCGGACTACCCTACGTGGATGACCTCCAGCAAATTACCTAACCTTTCTGTGTCTCAGTGTCCTTGTCTCTAAAATGGTCTTGACAGTGGGTCCTACCTGAAGCAGTTTTTGTGAGAATTAAATCAGCTGAAGTACATAAACCACTAGTAACCACACAGTATCTTTGCTAAGCATTATTCCAATAGCCCCCCTTTATCTGAGGGGCATATAGTCCAAGACCCTCCAGTGGGTGCCTGAAAGCACAGATAGTTACCGAATCCTGTGCTATGTTTTGTCCCGTGCAAGTATACCTATGCTCAAGTTACTTTCTAAATTAGGCACGGTAAGAGATTAACAACCATAACTAATGGAACCGAACACTGAGAACAATATACTGTAATGAACGTTATGTGAATGTGATCCTAGTAACCAGCAAAGGGTTAACCCCGTGGGCACGCCCCACCCAATTGACTTATTGGGTTGAGAACCCTTGCCTTCACTTAAAGAAGCACTGGGCGTCTTCTCTCGATTACCAGCATCACTGCTCTTGTGCTGCGAAGCAAAGTAAAACAAGAGCCCCTTGAACACAGCACCGCCTTGTGACTGCAGCGAGCCACTAACCAAAACACCTTCTAAGCAACTAACGGTCGGCAGCTTCCGGAGAGTGGACACGCTGGACCAAAGGATGAAACCGAGCAGGATGGTGGGAGAGATGTCAGCAGTCTACCCAGGATGGCAGCCATTTCAAACGTAGGGATTTCCATTTCTGAAATTTTCCATTTTCCATTACGTGCTGCAGAAAGCGAAACTGTAGATAAGGGGGCACTCCTGTATGTGCTAAGCTCCGCAGTGAGCGATAAACACATTTTATCTCATTTAATAAAGGAGCCCTGGTGGCTCAGTGACTAAGCGCTTGGCTGCTTACAGAAGGTCAGCACGCCCAACCCGGCAGCCACGGCAGTTCCACTCGGTCTGAATGTGTCGCTCGGAATTGGGATTGGCTTGCTGGTGATGCGTAAATAGCCACAAAGGGATGGGAGAGGAGGCTGAGAGTGGGACAGGAACTAGCCCTGCCACCTGGAGCACGGGCATATCCGCAGGTGACCCCAATCTTGTGTGGCTGAGTACCAGAGAGCAGATTGATAAAGAGACGTTCTTGGAGAGCTACCACCTCTCCTTCTAGTTTTTGCCGCAGGACCTCTTCCCATGTGGGCGATGGGTCCCTGGGCACTTGGCCATGCATCCCCTTGCCCCATCCCGGCCGTAGGTGCAGGAGCTCTAGAGCGACCTGAAGAGTAGACTTGCTGGTTACAAGTTGGGCAGTTATTTAAACGAGGGCCTGGAATTGCAGTTAATGAAGCCTGGCTCCCCCACTAATAGCTCTGTGAACCGGGCAATGGTTCTTCCCCTCTTTGGGACCTGGCCTCTGTAGCTGGCAAATGGGGACCATAGTATTACCTAACTCATAGGGCTATATTGAGCGTAAAATGAGTTAGTACTTGTAACAAGCTTACGGAGTACCTGGCACATACAAACTCACTGCGATTTGCGTCGATTCTGAGTCTTGGTGAACTTTTTGAGCAGTGGATCTCAGCCTTCCTAATGGCCACCACCCCTTAACACACTTCCTCATGTGGTGGTGCCCACCCAACCATAAAATTATTTTTGTTGCTACTTCATAACTGTAATTTTGCTACTGTTATGAATCTGGCAACCCCTGTGAAAGGGTCATTTGACCCCCAAAGGGGTCATGACCCACAGGTGGAGAACCGCTGTTATAGAGCGTCTCCAAGGAGGCACATCCTCATCGGAACAAGAAAGCCTCATCTTTCTTCCTCAGAGTGGCTGGTGGTTTTGAACTGCCAGCCTTCTCCAGCACTACCTGCCAGGGCCACCAGGGAGGGCTCTTTGGAAAATGCAAGAGGTTTTCCAAAAGTTCATGGAAAAGTGGGAAGAAAAGATAATAGATGTTTCCCACATATTCTTCAGGGCCTCTTGCCACTATTGAAAGGGCACAATCAGTATCAGTTACCGGGACTGTAGTTCTTAGGAGTTCTGGGGGCATAGTGGTTGAGTTGCGCTGCTAACTGCCAAGGCCGGCAGTTCGAAATCACCAGCCACTCTGTGAGAGAAAGATGGGGCTTTCTACTCCTGGAAAGAGCTTTCGTCTTGGAAGCCCACAGGCAGTTCTATCCTGCCTAACAGGGACTCTGAGTCAGAACCGACCCGCTGGCCGTGAGTTTGAGATTTGCCTTTTGTATTATGGGGTAGTCATCAGTACTCATGGAGATGGTCGTTTGTAGTGGTTGACATGCTAAGGATGCCTTTTGGTACGTCTTCATGAATTATTAGGACTTAAATGACGCGCACTTGAAGGCTTTGTCTCAGTTAAAGCACAGGGGTTCAGAAGATAGAAATGGTATGACACAGTTTGGCAGGAAGGGAAGCCGTGGGCACCGTTTTTGTGTTCCTGAATGTCTAAATGCCATCAGAGTTGTGAGCTTGGCCTTCTTCAGGTGACTGAAAGGAATACAGAATCAAGTTTGAATGGAGTGCCTTCATTCATTTGGCGGCCGCTTGCTGAGCCCCTGTCATGTGTCAGGCCCTGTCCCTGCTCTCCACCCTAGGCAGGCTGAAGGTAACGTGTACTCTCTCATCCTGTCTTGGTGGACACCTACATGCTCAGGGGCTGGCACACAGATCCACCCGCTCACACGATGCTCATGAGGGTTAGCTCTCATGCTATGGTGGCTGCTACGCAGGGGACTCAGGAGGCTCCTTCACAGGCTTCAGCCTGACTTAGTTCCTTCTGCATTTGCATACTTTGTTGACTGGTTGGTGAGACAATTCAATGAGGAAGAATCTGCTACTCAGCTCCAAACCACCATCTGTGCCTCAGACAGCAGCCACCTGGGCCAGCGGCTAGATAGTCCCAGCATCCGCCTAAGGCCCTCCTCAGCCACCGCTTTTAAGATGCCGCGTTAGAGGTTGTGCTTTGCTTCTGTAGGCTGGACAAGGAGAGCCACCTGAATGAAGGGCTGTCACCCAGAGTGGCAGTTTCCCTTTGCAAGGATTGGCCAATGGAGGTCAGGGCTGAAAATGCCACTGTAAGAAACAATCGTATTGCAAAAGGGCTTTCTTTGCGTATTTCCCTTCTCTGTGCCTCAGTTGCTTCACCAGCTGAGTGTTGCATGAGCCACTTGAAAGGAAACCATGAGTTTGTTTGCTTTTATTTCATCACCTTTAGCAAAAGCCCTGTACCCCTTAAGCAATACCCTCATTTACCTTCCCACCCATCTCGAGCAACCACCAGTGAGCTTTTGGTCTGTGTGCACTTGGCTACTCTGGACAGTTCACCTAAGTGGAAGCATGCAATCTCAGTCCTGACTTACGCCCCCCTCCAGACCTGCACAAGCAAGACGAGGAGCTTGGGATCTGTCGGAATCCACACCTGGTTCTTAGTGGACCCACAGTGGGGCCAGGCCAGGTGCCTGGGGCAGGGAGGTGGAGTGGGGTGGGGGTAGATTCAGAGTGCATATTGGTGATGTGCTTCTTCAGAGAAGCCATGCATCACCAGGCCCGTTCCAGTGACCGAGACATCAGTGGCAGGGTCACCTTGGTGTAACCCAAGGATCATACAACCCTAGAAGAAGAACATTTTAATTTTTTTAATTAAGGGGCTCAAATTCCTTGGGGATTATTATGCAGGGTCAGACATCACAGGGGAATATGGGGCTCCCTGTTGAGATTTCAGATTAATGCCATCAATTGGTTGTGTACAAGACTCACAGAAGTCTTTGCCTTAAATCACCCTGTAACCAGCCGACAGCAGGATGCCTCTGTTACCAATGACATCTACTCTTGGTTACAAGCAGCCAAGATATGTTTGTCTGATAAAAGCATCTGGGGGCGGAGAACGGTGTCTATGAGCGTTCGGGCATTCAGTCAGCATTTGTGGAGCATCTACATGATGCCGGGCACTCGTGCAAGTGTTGGAGACAGAGCCGGACAGGACTCCTCCGGCTGTGCTTCCCTGGCACTTGCCTCACCTGGAGAGGAGGCTGGTCATGCCTGAAGACACAAGAGCGGGAGGAAGGGGAGGGGAGGCTGGAAACTGTATCCGGTGCCCAGAGAAGACCTCTGAGCGAGGGCAGGTGGAGTGGAAATGCTGACTGGCAAAAATGAACCACCCACGTGAAGAACTGAGGATGGAACTTTCCAGATATAAGTGCCTCGGGGGTGCCATGGTTAAATGCTCCGCTGTGAACCCAAAGGTCGACTGTTCGGACTCGCCGTCTGTATGGGAGAAAGATGGGGGCCATTTGTGTCCATAAAGATGACGAGCTTGGAGACCCCGTGGAATCGTTCTCTGTCCTGTAGTGCTGGGGAGTCAGGGTCAAGGCCATGGCAATGGGCTCTGGGTAGGATGGGAAAGAGCTCCGGTGTCCGAAGGACCCAGAGGGAAGCTTTGCGCCTGGAGCCGGAGATACTACTTGGAGGTTGGAGAGGAAGACGGGAGTCCCATCGTGGGCCCCAAAGAGGCTACTGCCATAGCACTGCACCATAGGGCAGCCAGGGCTGTGGTCTCTACAGAAGCAGACCGCCGCCTCGCTCGCCACACAGAAGCTGTTGGGTTCGAACCATCGACCTCTTGGTCAGTAGCCCAGTGCTTAAAGACTGCGCCACCAGGGCTCCTCCCACTGGCCATGACTAGTACATTTATTCTGGATCTTGGAAGTTATAGTCAATGAAGGGATACCACTCGACTGTGGAAAAGTACACAGACAATATTATGTGCAAGAAGGATTCTCAGATGTAAAGCTATAGATTCAGTGCTTTTTCAACTAGCTAGTGTATGCGTTGGGGCATGGGTGGGGGGGGGCGGGCTTCAAAAAATGTGTGAGAACCTGGAGGGGAAAGATAATGGAGTTTTCCCACGAACTTCTTGGAGCCGTCTCGTGTATGATCAGAAAACTCTTGGAGGGCCAGCTCCTATTTCTAGTCTTCACAGCAAAACACTGGGTCTTTCAGATGTGGGGTCTTCCGTGGTCGAATGACTGCCTTCCGCATGTAAGACCTGGGTTTGATTCCAGCCAACGCTCCTCCTGTGTGGGTACCGTCCATCCGGTAGTGAGGGTGGATGTGTTGCTATGACGCTAAGCAGTTCCTGGCAGAGCTCCTGGAGTCAATGTAGGAAGAAAGGTTCCGGTGATACGCTTCCCAAAACCAGCTAATGGAAACCCTATGGGTCAGAATGGCCCCATCCCCAGTCTGTTGTGGGGGTGGAGCAGGGCCCAGTGGGCTCTGCTCTGTTTGCATGGGGCCGCCATGCCTCAGAGATCCTCAGAGAGGACGCGGGGCGCGAGACAGTGAAATGTGTGCCATGGTTTTCAGGGCGCGGAGCTTTGCTTTTACTTCTTTAAACTGAGAAACCAAACCAACTGCTGGGGGTTGATGCCGACTCCTGGGGACCCTGTGTGCCCCAGAGGGACACTAAGCTGGAGT
The DNA here is from genome assembly GCF_050624435.1 of Tenrec ecaudatus. Lineage (NCBI taxonomy): Eukaryota > Metazoa > Chordata > Mammalia > Afrosoricida > Tenrecidae > Tenrec > Tenrec ecaudatus. Next base: position 35,607,902 of record NC_134533.1, on the reverse strand, counting down.
TCTCGCGACAGGGACTTTTATCCAGAAGCAGACCTCCCAGCTCCCCTCCCACGGCACCAAAGGCTGGGTTTGAACCGCCAGCTTGTGGCTAGGCCTCAAGCACAGATCATTTGTGCCGCTCAGGGAACCTCCATTGCTGGTATCCTGTGTAGCTTTCCAGGAGTCTGAATTGCTCCAGCAACCAGAAATAAATCACATGTTCTCTTAAAAGAAAAACAAGCAAACACAAAAAAAAACACAACGACTTTGTTGTGGAGCACATGTTGGAGCCACGCTGCCTGGTGTCTCGGCCCAGATTTGAGCTTAGTGTGATGGAGCTTTGGGATGCAGAGAGAACCCGAAGAAGAGACAGTGTAGCAGGATCCCCTTACTGCTCCCCAAATGAACTTCTTCCTCTTGCCCAAGGATTGATGCCAAAGGATCTAACCCTTCTGTTCCATCCCATAGATTTGAACATAACCTGCCGATATGCCGGTGTATACCACGTGGAGAAAAATGGCCGATACAGCATCTCGCTGACGGAGGCGGCTGACCTCTGCAAGGCTTTCAATAGCACCCTGCCGACCATGGAACAGATGGAGAAAGCCCGGAGCATCGGGTTCGAGACCTGCAGGTAAGAGGCCTGTGCCTGCCCACTGGGTAAACCTGACTGCTGGCCCCAGGGTGGAGTTTAGACCTGGAAAGGTTGCACTCTGGCAGCTGAATGGATTACCGCTTGGAGAGTCGGCCCCACCTATTAATTTGGCCCGGTAGATCTGGAACCTGTATGACAACTGGAATTAAAGTCAGCTAAAGACACCTTTGTGAATCATAGTGGGGAGCCCCGCGGAGGCAGTGAGGGTCATCTGCTGAGATCCTCGTGTCTACAATGCCTCCATGGCACTCCTCTGGCTTTGAAGATCCCTGCAGAATCATTGTCGGGACCACAAGAAAACACAGAGCAAAGAACAGTGTTTAAAATAAATATGTGGCTGGTAGTCTTGGCCCTACAGACTTGGCTCAATGCACAATTTCAAGCCTCTCTCTCTCTCTCTTTCTCTCTCTCTCTCTTCTCTCTCTCTCTCTCTCTCTCTCTCTCTCTCTCTCTCTCTCTCTCTCTCTCTCTCTCTCTCTCTCTCTCTCTCTCTCTCTCTCTCTCTCTCTCTTCTGTGTTGTTCTGGTCAGAGAGAGCAAGTCAGAAGTTTGAAAATCAGGATTATATGTCCTAGAAAGTGACTGACAAGGGTTGGAGGGACCCTTGAAGACCCACTAGTTGTTACCACGCTCCACAGACAGGGACTCCGTCCACCTTGCCCCGTTGTCCTTGTGACCGGCAGTGGCTGTCGGTGTGCATTTCTGATGGTTTTGTGGCCAGTGGTGCACAGCGAGGTTTGGTGACGACCATGGCTTTGTTTTGTTTTGTTGTCACTGGCGAGTGTAGGCATTCCGGGGTGGTTCCACCATGGCTCATCGCTAGGCTGCGAACTGAAAGTGGGTAGTTGGAGTCTAACCAGAGGTGCCTTCTAAGCAAGTCCTGGGGAGCTTCTTCTGAAAAGTTTTGCTCTGGCCCAGGTGAAGGGGCCATGATTCACCTCCCCAGCAAGTGGTTGTTCAGAGGTCTGGGAAAGCGCAATGACGGCTCTGAAATTTGCACCAGAGCGGCCTGCCCCTGCCCCTGCCCTGCCCCTGCCCTGCCCCTGCCCCTGCCCTACCCCACCTGTTTTTGAAACAAAATTAGGCAACCGAGGTTCCTCTTTCTCACAGTGTGCGCGCATTCTCATGCGTGGATCTTTTTGTTTAACTCATATCGTAGAACCCTGTGGGAACCATGAAATGTCAGGTAAGCAAATGACAGAGCAATGCAGCCGCAGTATGTGTGGGACTGAGATTCTTTTTGCTGATAGGGAGAAAGGAGCATCTTTAACGTCGTACCTCCCAAAGACAGTGGCCACCTATGGTCACGTACGTCTGAGTTCCTGAAGGTTAAAGGCACCAACACCTTCAGTTCTTCCAGGGAACACACTGCCCTCCAAGTGCTCCATTAAACGCCCCCCCCCCCCCCCCCCGCAAGAGGCTGCCGCAGGGGACCATGCGGATGGTAGACCTTTTCCATCGCGGTAGAAAGTTCCGCGGTGCAGCGTGCTCCTGCAATCAGGAAAGCCGGTGTTTCTAGACACTTCGATGCCTTCAAGATGCCCTGGAGGGGTGGCGCTGCTGCAGGGAGCTGGCTGCTAAGTGCGAGGCCGTGCCTGAGCCCGCCAGCTGCGCCGTGGGAAAATGAGGCGGTCATCTGCCTCTCAAGGATTGCGGCCTTGGCAACCCCACGGGGCAGTTCGCGTCTGTGCGTCGGGTGCTCTGAGAGAGAATGCACTCCTTGACCATGGGCTAGGTTTGGGTAGCATGTGTCCAGTGGAGCAACGGTTCAGTGCCCAGCTGCTTGTGGAAAGGCCGGGGGTCCACAGCCCCTCCAAGGGAGAAAACCCCCCTGGCCCTAGCGCCTGTAAAGATTGAGAAACTCTTGGGGCTTGCTCAGCTCAGTAGGGGGCTATGAGTTGGAGTTGAGTCGACAGCACACAGTAATGACAACCTGTGTGCTCAGAAAGTCGCTGCGTGGCACAGTGCGTGCTTGACCGCTAACCCACCCAGTGGGCACTGGCAATCTGCGTCGGTCTAGAGAACTGCCAAGGAATCCTTAAGGCACAGTTCTCCTCTACTCCATGGGGTTGCCATGGGTCCACCTCAACTACAGGCAACGGGTGTTTTATTTGTGTCCCCAGCTTGGTCAGAGGGAATCGGTACACCAGAGCAGAGCAAAGGAGACTGCTCGGGTTAGCTCCCTAACCTGGGCTGTAGGCTGCAATGAGAAAGGTCAATTAGCAAGCCCAGTTATCCTAGGCCCAAGGCTACTCAGTTCAGTATGGCCCTGGGTAAGGCACCAGCCTAAGAAAGTGCTTTTAGTAAGCTATGTTTTGATTGTGAAATGTAGACACAGCATCATTGCAAAATACAGAAGCTTTTTCATGTGCTGTGAATCAGGAGACGTTCTTACTGTTGCCATCAGCCAAGTGTTGGGGCCGGAAGTCCTAGGTGCCTTGTGGCCCACTGACCCTGTCCTTCCCGTGATCCTCCATATCTGCTGAAGGTGGATATTATTACCCCATTTTGTGGATGAAGAAACTGAAGCTTAGAGCCAGTCTGCATTCGTCCCGGACCACACCACTTCTAGGTAGACAGGTTAGGAAGATGCTATTTCATCTGAGTCCAGAACCCAAATGTCTGTCTTTTAAGTCTTGTGAAACGGATGAAGATTTCCAGAGCAGTTTAGTTTTCCATTCAGCAATTCATACACGCTTTCTTTCGTGTCCCTGACTGCATTCCCTACGATGCGACCTCACTCAAGCCCTTCCTCCTCATGCCCTCCCGCCTTCTTTCCTGACCCTAATGAGCTTGGTTTTGGGGTACATGCCGCCCTTTTACAGAGTCTCGCATGGTTGATTATTTTAAGGCGTGTGTAATCCTCCTGCTACGGTTCCATTTACAGACCCATGGAGGTTCTTCTTCCAATCCAACAGTAGAACCGTGGGAATGGGTTCCGTTCCAAAGCTGGACTGAATCAGCACATCATCTGGGGTGGATTGCAGGTTTCTACCAGTCTGTAGCTGGCCAGTAAGGCTGGTCTGCTTTATGATGTTCAGTTTTGTTCTACAGTCTCCTACTTTATCCCGAATCCTCTCATGTGACCCCTTTCCGAGCAGTTGGTAGGGATCGCTGGGGACCACCTCGTTCTTCTGGTCTCAAGGCTGTGGAGACTGATGTTAGAACCCTGCTTTTTTTTTTAAACCTTGATTGATTAGAATTAGATTTCTTTTTTTAACAGTTTTATTGGCACTTACTTAATCCACATATCACACAATTGAGTAGTTCAAGCATATCAAGAAGAATTGCACAATCATTACCACAATCAATTTCAGAATACATTCTTCCCCCACCCCCACCCATGGTTAAATCACTTTTAAATTGAGCTGTGTAATCACCATCAGTTTAGTGCTCCCTTCCCCCTTCCATATAGAGTGTTTGCTCCCCTCCCCTGCCTCTTCACCCCTCCTTTCTCCCACCCTACCCCCACCTCCCCTATAAACCTTTGCACCAGCTCTTATCTCTATGCATCTACTCCTGCACATCACAGACTGGAAAACCCAACAGAAATAATAAAAAACAAAATAAAGTGATAAGGATTAAATAATAATAGCACAAATAGTGAGTGTGAAAGAAAAGACCACCGTGAATCTTTAAAAGGGCAGGGAAGGCATTTTTTGGCACGGAACTAGCAAGAAATCCTTGCATCTAGGAGAATTTCAGCTTGGGTCGAGAGGGAGCTCAGCTGACCAAGTCTCAGTTGGATCCAGTATGCCCACGATTGAAATGATCCCTTGCTAACAGTCAAGCTGTTCGAGACACGTGCCTGTGCCTAGTGGGGCTCTGCCAGCGGCTTCATCTGACTCGAGACTCTGCAGATGGACTTTGGGGCGCCCACTATCCTCTATAACTGTCTAAAAATTGGGTGTTCACAATTCGGGCTCTGATACATTTCCCTTTGTCGTATTTGAATTTTGTTATTGTCGCCTTTGCATCACACGAGCTGGTGTGCTTCTTCCTTGTGGAATTAATTGGCGCCTCGCTTAGATGACTTGCTCATACCCAGATTCTCACGATCAAGCCAGCCTGAAGAACCGGGTGCAATAGGGAAATGGAAGTATTTGCTGAGTCTTCTTTCCTGCCTGAGAACATATAGTCGCATATAAAATCTAATATTTCCAACTCCTTCGTACTTGGACACATAAAACTTGCAGCAACTCGCTATGGTGAAAAACCACAGTAAAATTTACAAAGGAAATGTGTTCGATTCTAGAATGCCGGTGTTACTTGGCAACAGGCTGTGTGAAGAGGGTTGCGTAGACCGGCCGGGGGTATTATCCCCCCACCCTCCCCCAAACCACGGTGCCAAAGCATCTATCACCCCCCCCCAGAAGAAGGACTAAGAGTTGCAAAACTCATTTCCATAATTTCACTCCAGTAGCTATGAATCAGTTGCCCGCCGGAGGACAGATGGCAGTCTCCCAGGCTAGGATAAAAACCTTTTGCCTGCCCCTCCCTGATTAGTCGCAATTCTCAGGTATACGGACACTTATTAACATTTAATTACAACAACCCCCCCCCACAACCACCACCAAGCTGAGGCGATTTCAGGGAAACCAGTCTGTCCATTCAGATGAGGAATGAGTCATGTGCGCTTCAGTTGCAACCCAGGCATCGTGAGGGCTATGTGCTCAGAGACTTCAATCTTCAGACATTTCCGTGGGCTTGTGGGCACTGCGCTCCGGCCCGTGCCGCTGGCGGGAAGATGGACAGGCTCTGTGCTCTGCGCTTTTGTCGGCCTTACATTTTCAGAGACCTGCTGGATTTAGCTTCTCTCGTTCTCTCTCTCTCTCTCTCTCTCTCTCTCGACCTTTCTCTGCCTTCCTCCTGCCACCGCCTCGTCCCTGGCAAACGGTATTTCTCTGCACGCAGCTCACATTTTGAGGCAATCTATGTTCCGATGTGGCTGTGGTACAAGTGACCCTTGAGTGCATGTGCCGACGCCAGGAGGCTGAGCAGGGGACGGTGGTCTCTGCAGAGGACCCCCAGCCGGAGGGCGCTCCCAGCAACTCTTGGGTGGGACGGAGGGACTTCATCGCTTCTCTGGCTGTGCCCCTTCTGGAATAAAAAGTCTCTGAGGTGAAGGAGTCCTTGCTATCTGTCTCCTCATACCCATTGCTACCGACTCATGATTGCCTCTGACGTGTGAAAGTCGAACGGCTCCTCCGCGTGGGTTTCTGGGCCTGGTTTTTTGGCAAGTAGATCAACTCTTCTGAGTACATTTGAAGCAGCCTTTTGGTTAGCCGCTGGGCACTAACCGCTCGTACCGCCCAGGGACGCTGCTATGGAACTCTGCTATGATTCCATTTGAAGGATGGGCAACAGATTTCTACTGGCACCCACACTGTGGCTGGGATGCTCCTGTGTCCCACTCTGCGGCATCCTCGGCATGCCACCACGGTCTCACCTTTGGAATGATGGAGCACGACTGGTACAAGGAGGGAGGCGAAGCCAGGAAGGAAGGTGGGTGGGTGGGTTGGCAAGCGAGGCAGTGAAACCACCCTGAAGCTCACCCTCGGGTCCATAGCCTGCGTTGGGCATTTGCAGACTGAAATCAAGAGCCACTCTTGCCGGGCTTGCGGGAGCTGGTCATCCACTAAGTCCTTTCTAGAAAATGAGGTGGGGGGGTGGGCATTGAGAACAGGACTGACTCTCGGGTCATCAAGTGAGTCTTCAGCCCCCCGGGTCCCCTGTCTTCCACCATTCAAACCGACGTGAGGCCGCTGACCACACCCTGTCATGGATCTTCATTATTGAGAACGAGAGAGCGAGCGAGAGAGGAGCAGACAGACAGAGAGAGAAATGGGTGGGGTGGAGAGAAAGGAAGGCAGGGAGAGAGAAAGGAGAAGAAACCTCTCTTTCTAGGTCTCTAAATCAAACCACCTTGTCACTAGATCAGCACGGTGGATCACCTTCCCTCTGATCCCTGCTGTTTGTGGGTTTTGCACAGCTCCACACTGGGAGCCCCCCACATCCCTGGCGGCGAAGGGAGTGCAGTGGGCGCTGCTTTCAATGTCATTGCATGCGGATTGTTAAATCCCCTCACAGCCGGGTGGTTAGTGACCTCTCGTTTTCTTGGGCAGGTATGGGTTCATACAAGGGCATGTAGTGATCCCGCGCATCAACCCCAACTCCATCTGTGCCGCCAACAACACCGGAGTCTACATCCTCACGTCCAACACCTCCCAGTACGACACGTACTGCTTCAACGCTTCAGGTTGGTGCCCAGTGGGTCGGCTTTGGTTTTCTGGGTGACTCTTTGCAACCTTGGCAGCATCGCTGATGGTGGTTTGATCTCAGCGCTTTCGTTCTTATGACAAGTAGTCAGTGCCAATCTCATCCACAGAGACGAGAGTTCTGTCTCCATGGTGGCCCATGGTAAACCAGGGAATCAAGCAGGAACTACCTTGCGTGAAGTCAGAGAGGGGACTAGGGCTGGGAGGAGTGGGAAAATGGGGGTGGGCGTGCCATTATTTAGAGAGCGTCACATTATGGAGATGGAAAGTCTGTCAAGCCATCTTGGTGATGGCCGCGCACCCTGATGGAGGTAATTGGTTTTAATGAACAGTGTGGAACTGGAAACTGGGTTATCGATGTTTTTACAGCACCAAGGAAGGCAAAAGCACAATAAAAAAACCTTCAAAACTGGTGAGCCCCCAAACCAGAATAACGACAGCAGAGTAACGAGCTGACGTGTAGCAGGGATGCTTTCTCGGGGAGGTGGTTAAGGAGAGTGCTCTTGAGGAGGTGCCGGTAGGAGAGCTAGGGGAAGTGAAGGCGTGGGCTCTGGGCAGTGTGGACAGCCAGACTGGGCAAATGGGAGCTTGTTCCAAGAACAGCAGGGAAGCCAGAGTAGCTAAAGCTTGGTGACCGGAACACCAAGGAACGAGATCAGAGATGAGCGGGGGCCAGATCACATGGACTTTGTCAGCCATGGAGGACCTGAGTTGGGATTCCATTCTCAGTGTGCTGTGCAGTCACCTCACAGTTGTGAATAGAGGAGTGGCATGAATCTAATGCTAGCCTTGGATGCAAGCCAAATAGGAGTGGGATTTCGGATGCATGATGTTGAGAGCCAAGGCTGGGTGGATACAAAGCAAGCTCTTGACCTTGTTAAGTGCTCCTTACGCAACAGCTAGAGAATAAGAACCCAAGTTAAGATGTGGCCCCTGGCAGCTGGTCACAGCTCCTTTCTGTCTGGGGGACTTGCTTTCAATCACTGATCGAGAGGCACATGTTTACATTTGAATTCAAATTCAGGCCCCAGTAAAATTAGAGCGTTCTCTGCATCATGAATCTTCAGGATCCTTTAAGTAAGGTAAAAATCATAAATGTCAAATTGTTCAATATCAACAATCGAGTGTCTTACTTCTCAAATGGGCCCTCGATTCTCTGGAAGGTTTGAGAGTATGTGAAGGAAAATATAAAACCACACACAACAAACTGGACACACCTTCTTGTGGAGTCAGCTTTCTTTGGAGATGGGAAGAGTACATACACTGAGTTAGCTAGAAAATGGCTTCAGAGATTGTTTAAGACAAGCACAGGTGGTATATATGGCAGGGGAATATGTAATCTGCACGGATTTTAAGGTAAACTAGGGACATGCAAGAAATTGTGAGACTCCATCAGTGAGTTTCGGCTGTGCCACTCATGCATTACTGGGTGAGCAATAGGGATCAGAGTGGGAATTCAAAGAGGGCAATCTAGAGTTTAGAAGAAAGGGAAAGTTATCAAATCGAATAATTTGAAGTATATGAAGCCAGTGAATTATGACACATAGATATTGGACAATTTACTGCACCAGGCTGTTGAAAGGCAAGGGTGCTACTTTGAGGACGAAGTTGCACCTGACCCAAACCATGGTGTTTTTAATCACTTCCCATGCATGTGAAAGTTGAACATCGAACAAGGAAGACCAAAGAAGAGTCAATGCATTTGCATTATGGTGCTGGTGGAGAACATCGAAAGTATCATGGACTGCCAAAAGAACAAACAAGTCTGCCTTGGAAGAAGTACAGCCAGAATGCTCCTTAGAAGCAAGGATGGTGAGACTTCGTCTCACGCATTGGGCATGTTATCAGGGAGACCAGTTCCTGTCGTGCTTGGTAAAGTAACGAAGCAGCAAAACAGAGGAACCGCCTCAATGAGATGGATTGCCACAGAGGCTGCACAATGGGTGCAAACACAGACTTGGGAAGATGGCCCCATAGAGTGGTGTTTCTTTTGTTGTCCCTGGAGTTGAACCACCTTGTGTGGGGCTGTCAGTCAACCTATGGGAGAGGTGCACCAAGCAAAGACGAGCAAACCGGAGAAGGTGTAGTTCCTCCTGTTAGTTGAGCAAAGAACACAAATGAGGTTTGACTAAAAGGAAGTGAGTACCCAAATGAGGCTGGGCAGTAGATGGCTCAAGCCCAGTTCCTCATTCCCACTGAAGCCTGCCGAGTGAGCATGTGCAGTACAATCATCTAGTTATGCATTTCTATTGTATCACCAGTTTGACAAGTTATTGCCACTTGCCAGGAAGCACCTTAACTCAAAAAAGGTAGGCGCTCACCCTGTTGATACCTGGATCGGAAGGCATCTTAGGAGGGTTGCTACTGAGATGTTTCACTTTGCTCTTGTCTTTGACCAAGAGGTTGGCCATGGAGTAGAGTCACAGTGCTTATTAACACCCCTCTCAGTTTAGTTTAGGATCAGTTTAGTTGAAAACTTGGAGTGACTGGGTGGGGGTGGGAGGTGGTACTCCTCTCCATCCAACTATGTCTTTGAAGAAAGGCCTGGCTATCTACTTCTGTTAAGATGAACACCAAGAAAACCCTATGGTGAACATAGTTCTACTCTGACACACACACAACTTGGGAGTTTTATTTGTTTGAATCATATACCAGAATGACTGAATTAAGGTGCCAAAAGTGAGGAGTCATGCTTTTGGTTTTCTGTATTTTCCAAATTTAGCCAAAGGTGATAGGCTTATTGGATAATTCTGTAGATCTTAAAAGAGCATTTGTTAATCTACAAGGGGTTCTCAGCACCATGGTAGGTATAAAATAAAAATGCAGCGAGGCACAGAAGAGTGTGTGTCTCGGGATAAATGCATTCTACCTGTCTTGGTTGAGAGGCAGACAGGAAGGCAGGTGAACTAAAACCTTGACAATCTTCTGCTCCACGTCAAAGATCTCGCTGGAAAGACACGATGGAGCCTGAGAACTTTAAGCAGGTGTTCCAGACCCAGTGGTGTGGTCCCTGTGTAACCTAGCCACAGTGCAAAAGTAGCTCAGTTTTAGCATGTAGCTTCTGTACGCTCACATGTTCCGCAGCGTTTTTTGTGAAACATGCATCCGCTTTACACACCACAATCAGGCAGATCTTGGAAAAGGCAGCATGATTTTAAGCATCTTACCTCTAGGTCACAAGGCCTAACATGAGTCTAGTAACTTCCAAGTTAATAACACAGAATACCGAGCTGAATTCGTTTATTTTTTATGTTTCCTCTCACTGAAATTCTTCCTTCCCTCTGTTGTTGTTGTTGTTGAAAATTGTATCGTTGTAAAAAAAGCAAGAGCACATTTTCCCAGTCCACATCGTTCGTGTGTGATTCAATAAAGCAAGGCAGCTAGTTGTGGTGTCGACCCCTCACCCCGTTCCCTTTTGAAGGTAGAACTTCCGTTCCTTTGTTTATACAACCACTTATTCGAGCAATACTTACTCGAAACCAACAACATATCAAGCCTGGAGAAACTTGTCTTTGTAGATGACACGATATCATTGACCAGACTTAATAACGAATGTTTCTTTTGGCCATCGATGGGTTGGAGCTGTGGTTTTGAGAATGTAGTCTAACAAATCCTTGGGTTTGGAAAAGCATCACAAATCCTAGTTCTCCCAGCAGTACGGAGAATTCTTGCGACTCAGAAAGACCCTACAGGAAAGGGTAGGAGTGTCCCTGTGTGTTTCTGAGACCGTAACTCTTTGCAGGAGCAGGCCGTCTCTTCCCTCTCCCACAGAGCAATTGTTGGTTTCAAGTTGCTGACTTTATATTTAGCAACAACATACGGCCAGAACTCTAGGGCGCCTGGAGAACAGTATATGGCTGCCCATGTGAATTTCTGAGACTGTGATGTTTACAGTAGCAGGAAGCCTCTTTCTCCTCCCACGTAGCCACTGGTGAGTTTGAACGACAGACCTTGCAGGTCGCATACCAACGAGCCATGCGCAGTCCTCCCCAGCAGTACGTTGTTCATTCCGTGGAGGCAAAGGCTATCTAATGAGGCCCTGCTGTCTGCCACAGGAGCGGGGGTGTACAGATGGCACATTTGGGTCACCATCACCTCAATGCTTGCCAGACTTGATGCTCTTCCGAAAAGAGAAGGAGAAATGGAGCGTGAAGGGCTTCTTTTGAACAAAGGCTCTAGTCATTCAAAAACCGTCTTTGCTTTTGTTGTTGCTGCTGACACCATGCCCCATTCTATTAAAATTGAATTCCTGTCCACTGCAGACATCTGTGGTGACATTTGCATTTAAGGGAGCGTGTTGTTTTTTAATCCCCTCCCACGCGCTATCTCCGAGTCCGTGGGCAGCCCTAATCATTACCACGCTTGCCTGCTACCCAACGAGTCAGAAGTTTGAGTCTATCCAAAGATGCCTCAGAAAGAGGCCTGAAGATTAACTTCTGAAACAGTTGGAAAGTTGGGGGAAAGCTATAAAAAGCTAAATCATTATGAGCTATTATTTCCCCTACGACTTTCCTCAAAAGTAGGGACAGAAACATAAATTCTTCTTTCATTTCCTTTTTAAATTAGGCAGTCTGGCATATCGGTGTTGAAAATAAATATGCAGACTGCCATCTCAGTAACTCCCTTGGATTCTACCAGATGCTGTTGCCATTCTTTAGCCGTCCCCACCTTGAACCTGTTTATCTTTTCAGACCATTTTGGAGGTGAACAAGTAGTCCTGGTCATGTCTTAGGTTATAAGTTGAGCTACTACGCATAAAGTTAGCAGTGAGAATCCAGTAGCCGCTCCCTCCAAGGGAGAAAAATGAGACTTCCTGTTCCCACAAAGGGCTATCCCCAGAAACCCCGAGGGCGAGCTCTGTCCCATCCTATAAGATCAATATGAGCCAGAATCTATTCGCTGGCACTGAGCTAGAGATTCACATTTTAGGGACACTTAGTGAAAGGACACATCCTTAGCCTATTCATTTTATCAGATCTTTTTTCCTTTTGATTCATTCGACAGATATCTGTCGAGTACTTCTCTGTCCTCATCACATAGAAATGTGAGTGTCCCTATTTCTCTGTGTGTGAGAGAGGATGCAGCAGAGGGTCAGAGTTGGGTGATGTGTCACAAACAGTCAATGCACAAGGTCGCAGTAGACGTTGTGAGTGTGCACCAGGGAGAGGAACGAGCGCAGGGTGATGTGATGGTGAGGACGGTGGGAGAAGTGATGGTGTGGAATGGCTGCACTCAAGTCGTGACCACTTTCTGAGACTCTTAGATCAACCCTTGTCTCCGGTTAACTGTATCAAGTTGCCAGTTTTATTAGAAGACCAATAAAATAGGTGGGTGGGTGAAAGGTAGTGCCCTTAATCTGCAGGGAGGGATGCCCAGGGACCAGGAAGCAAATTAAATCTATTTTGTTCTTTCCTCACCGCCTCCAAAATTTGTTAGTAGTTAACCGTTTGTGGTGGAATTCTTAAAATATGTGTGATAGTAGCCTTCCTTGTAACAGAAGTCTCCATCCATCCATCCTTCCTTCCATCCATCCATCCATCCATCCATCCATCCATCCATCCATCCTTTTTGTTCTTCCTTTTTGATATGAAGCACCTCTGGGAGAAGCCAAATGATCAAATTTGGTTTGATAATTTAAAATTTTAATACACATGGACTAAAAGGTATAACAAATATTAATGGATATCACTTTCATATTATAGCAAAGGTATGAATCTTTAGAGCCCAGCATAACATGCAGTGACTGCAGGCGCATGTTGACGTGAGTGACGTGCCTGGTTAAGATACGTCTTGTAACTGTTTTATAGAATCCCAAAGGATCGTATGCAGGGAGGAACCGTGGGGACTTTTTTCTGAGGGCTTCACGCAGGGCTACTCAGGATTACCAGTAATGTCGGCTCAAGAAAGTGCCTGGGGGGCTTAGAGCAAGAAACATAGAAGCAAAACATTGAGAAAACAGCCAGTACAGAGTTTACTGCAGCCGCCGCCGCCACCACCACCACCACCACCCATTGCCATTGCGGTGATTCCAACACAAGGCAGCCATATGAAACAGAGTTGAACTGCTCCGTGGGCTTTCTAGGGACATGAATCTCTGCAGAAGCTAACTGCTCTCCGTTCTTGCTCGTGGTGACTGGGGTTTCCCTCCTGATGAGCCGCCCACCGCTTCACCCATTATGTTATGTGGGTTCCTCACATACAGAATAAGCACTTAAAAAGAGAAGCTAAATGAATCCATTCATTCATTTTAAAAAGACTTAAAAGTATTTTGTTTTAAGAATACTTGATCAAGTAAACTCTTTGTTATCTTATTTGGTTTTCACATCATCATGGTGTTCAGCTTTATACACCATTTGATTGGATGCAACTGTTATGCTTTCCTGTGGCTTCTGGGCTACGAATTATTTTCTATTGTAGTTCATTCGATTTCTTGATTTTTTTCATTTTTACAATGATCCCACAAAACTTATATAATAAAATTTTAAAATCTTTTCTAATATAAGGTACATTGGAGAGCAACCATGTTTAGTTTATTCACTATTATACCCCAACCTTTCACATCTTCTCATATATGATAATCAATAGATCACATATAATATATAGTGTCTATATACATGTAACATATACATAGACACTATAGATTATATGTATATATATTATATGTATAATATGTATATTATATATATATATATATATATATATATATATATATATATATATATATATATATTAGGGTTGCTATGAGTCAGCATCGACTTGATGGCAATGATGAATCCCAAACAGTTCATAGGAAAATGGAATGAAAAGGTCATGAAATTTTTCCATAAAGCTTTTTAAAATTCCTTGTATATATGTTTATTTGTTAACAAGCAAATTGTTGGAGCAGGTAAGGGAACAAGGAAATTTCCAAATGTTTATAAGGCTGGAAAAAAGGGGAAATGCACCAGGAAAGTCACAGGGGTTCCTCGCTCATGCACCCCGTTTCTGAAAAAGACGAAGATTCGGTCAAGCTCTAGCAAAACGGCATGCTAATTCTCTAGTGCAGAAATGGGCTAGCTTGGCTCACTTGGTGTCCAGTTCTCACGCCTTACTGCTCTCCACCCCATAGCTCCAGCCGACAAGGAAGACTGCACTTCTGTCACAGACCTGCCCAATTCCTTTGAGGGAGTCATCACCATCAGTAAGTATCTCTCTTCGTCTTGTTGGCTCTTTCCATTCTTGGGAGGGGGCCTATGCTTGTTACTTCAATAGAACAGCAATCTTCTCCTGAGGCTGGTGAGAGTGAGATGTGGTTCAAGACCTCTTCCTCTTTCTCTGCTGTGGCTTGAGATGGCTACCGTCATACCTTGTTCCTCAAATTTCAGTTACTTAAAAGCCGCAACCACATTGACTTTTTTATACCCACGTACACAGCGCGACCATTTTTCTGGGTCTGTTTCTTTTCTCTGACCTGGCTGAGAGTTGCGGCTGCTGGTTGCCACCATGATGGCTCCCACTGGTGCAGAACGGAAGGCAGCGCTGCCCAGTCCTGCGCCATCCTCAGTCATTCCTATGTGTCAGCCCATTGTTTCACTTACCACGTCAGTTCATCTCACGGAGACTTTTCCTCGTCTTTAGCGACTTTCCACTTTGCCAAACATGACACTGTTTTCTAGCGATTGCTCTTTCCTAGTAACATGTCTAAAGGAAGCACAACAGAGTCTCACCCGGAGTAGATACTCAATACATGTCCTCCTTTTTTTTTTTTTTTTTTTTGGTCTCCACAGATCTCAAAGTCTAGCTTCTCATGTAAATTATCAATAGTTCAAAGAGGGCTTCCATAGGATCCTGGGATAATTGGACTATCTTCTGAATGCACTTTTTCCATGAACACTTTGAAGCGCCCTTCTGTTTCCTTCGGAGCTCTGGTGGCATAGTGAATTACACATTGGTCTACTAACCACAAGGTCTGTAGTTCAAAACCACCAGCCACTTCTAGGAAGAAACATGAGGCTTTCCGCTCTGGTAAAGATTTACAGACTCACAAAAGGGTAAATGTTGCCTAAGACTATTATCATAAAAGAAAAAAAATCAAACTAAAGGGTGTGTGTTTTTTTTTTCACACCAAAAGATAAGAGAAGTTGACAGTTCCCAGGGGGAGAAAAGGGGAAAGTGAATGGGAAGCAGTCGGCCAGAGGGCAGACAGGTGCTAGCTAAGGTGCTGATGGGAAGAAGAGAACAAAAGCCCGAGTGCTTGACAAGCTATTGGAGGTTTGATGAGTGGCTTAAATTTATGAATTAAGGGGGAAAAAGATGATCTGAAAACCTCTGCCGAATTCATTGAAAGAGGACAAAACCAAAACAAATGGCTTACGGTCTCGGCAGCACACCTCTGTCCTAGAGGGTTGATGTGAGTCAAAATGACCCTGATGGCCATGAGGTTTGGGGTTGTAATCTCTTATCAAGGCTTCATTTGCAGAGATTATCAATGTGATAGAGAGTTAGGAATTTTGATTTGCGTTTATGTTTATTACTCGTTCCAACTGAGCAAGCCGGAGAGGTGGACAAAAAAGGAATGCTTGGTACCAGCAATGCAATCTGGCAAGAACTAACTAACTAAACCACTAAATGGACATTTGTGTTTAACTTCGCCTGAGACTTGAAGGCAATAAACCCTCCTTTCAGGGAGGAAAAATGAACAGATTCACCCTTGCTTCCTTGGCTCCTGTTCACTGTAGTCCTTTTGCTTGTTCAAACCAAAGCCTTTGATCTTCTGTCTACACATCTATGCTAGTTAAGTTTAAGGTCGGAAATCATAGAAGATGGCAGAGGCTCAGCCTATGTTTATACATGGCAATTCCATAGCTAGGAAGCAGGGTTCGCTTACACAGTTAATGGCCCCTTAGAAAGAAAACGTCACAGATTAGAAATGTAGCTACCTGTTCAGATTCATAGCCATTGCAACTGGTACTTCGACCCCTTTCTGGAACAAGATAGAAATAAAAGCAATAACTTTTCTGCTTACTTAAGAAGGATGCATAGGGACCCAGGAGGGAGACTGATCATTTCTTGAATACTAGGCAGAGCACGTTACATACAAGGTATCATAATGCTTAAAACAAGCTCGCTCAGGGTCCCGTGTTCATGAGCCACCACGCCATGCCTGCCCTGGGGAAGGCCCTGGACCAGTATTGCAAGCTCCTCTGTCTTACATCATGCATTCGTTTTCAGTGTTCCTTAGGGAACCAGTTGCTTGATCCCGACAATCCCTGCTCTGAGAATCCCACTGGTAACGATATTGTATTGATCTGCCACCAGCCGTGTTTATGTCACAGGCTTCTTTGATCACTCATGCCCCTTTTAAAGGCTATGTATCCCAGAAAACCCTTGGCCATCCTGAGGACCTTGCTCATCATCTCCCCTATTCCGATGACATGTCTGTGGTGGTCTTGTTCTTGTCCCATTTACGGCCATGAGGGTTCTCTTTAAAGAGGACAAACAAGCAGCCCCATCCAGAAAGTGGCCGTATCCCCACTTCAAAGGAGGAAACACCCAGGGAGAGCTGTCTGGCCTTCCCCTTCCAGGTCCAATGCCAAGAAGGTACACTCCCTTAGTCGACCAGCTACCCTATCCCACCAGGACATAGATATGCAGGGAAGCCAGGTGTTTCCTCATAAAAGGGAAATTAAGAGTTAGTAGTGTCGTGCCGTGGGTTAACATTGGACTGCTAACTGCGAGGCAGCAATTTAAAACCACTCCACTCCGTGGGAGAAAGATGAGGCTTTTGACCCTGTAAAGATGTACCATCTTGGAAAGTCACGGGGGCAATTCTACCCCAGCCTCCAGGCTGGCTCAGAGCGAAGACTGGCTCAATGGCAGTGATCTTGGTTGGGTTCGATTGTGTGGCAATCCGCGGTTTTCCCTGTCCTCTGAAGTTCTGAACACCCCTTCCCTCTCTCTCAGCTATTGTTAACCGGGACGGCACCCGCTATACCAAGAAGGGAGAGTACAGAACCAACCCTGAAGACATCAATCCCAGCAACCCCAACGACGATGATGTCAGCAGCGGCTCATCCATCGACCGGAGCACTGCAGGTTCCAATATCTTCTACATGAGTTTTCCAACTAAAGACCCGACTCCAGACCTCACCAGCCCTGACAGCACTGACAACGCGCCGACTACCAGTAAGGAGCATGGGCCACCGGGTTTCCCATCGGCAGTCCTTCCTCTGCAAGCTGCCCCCTCCCGTCGTGGGTGGGACGTGCGCATAGGATGCTTTCCTCCGTCCCTAGAGACGGGAGACATCATCGGGGGAGGTGGGCCGCCGGGTCCTGGTGTTCTGTGTGCATTGATAACGACCGTCGACATTTTTTCCCCTGTATATGACTCCATTTTCCTCACCCTCATCTTGGAAGTTTGGAGAACAGTTCCCTTTTCCTCAGACCCCTGGGGATAGCTTGGGTTCGAACTTGGGGACACTCCTACTTTCAGGCCCCACCCAAACCTGAGACAAAAGCTATTTCCACTCCGTGTGTTTCCTTCAGGTTCTCCTCAGCCCTGGGATGAAAATGTCTTGCCTGCACCGGGGATCATGGAATATACATGCCATTCCATCTGCTACCCTTTACATTTCTTACTTAACTTTCTGTTGGGGCATTTTCTTGCCCTCTGACCTCGGCTTAGTTGCATAATGTGCAGTGGTACTCACAAGCCATGGTTTGCCAAGCAAGTCTCTTGTTTGGGGTTAAAGAAAGCCGATCTGGACGACTTACTGGGTCAAATTAAATCAGCTTAAGTGTTCTCTAGGCCAGCCTGCTGGGGCGAGCTCTTTGCTACTCCTCTGGTTTGTGGGGGCTATTTGTTCCTGGGAACCACAAGCGGGGAGACGTGGCAACACTGCACTAGCTTTTGTGGGGTTTGTCCTTTGGACTTCAATTTCCTGGGCCAGTGTTTACAGTCCCTCTTTGGTCTCTTTCTTCTCTTCCCTGTTTTCTAAACCTCTTCCCCACCTCCCACCTCTACCCCCCCCCACACCCCCCTGTTCCCTCCCCCACCCCCCCCTTGTGAAGCAGCTTTCCAGTCTGGCTGGGCTCCTTCTATGGAGGATTACGGGCATCTGCGTCTGGGCGGTCTCCTAATATGGTCTGGATCTTCTCCATTCCTGGCTATGGCTCTTGAGGGGTGGACCTCTGGCCTCCAGTTTCTGAGGCAGAAGCAGGCTGGTTAGTGAGTGTTCACAACGGGACCCCTTTCTTTCCCTTGTGTCACCCAGAAGCCAGGGAAGCCCCAAGAGCCCTGTGAGTTATGCGTCCTTTCTCCACGGTACCTAACATTCTGTTAGCAGCCTGCTGCAGGCATGAGATCAGGCGGCCTGCGATTACACTCACTCCCGATGATGCCCCAAAGCACTGCAAACCCAGCTCCTGTCCAACTGCCCACACTTTCTAGGGTTACTGGCTCCCCAGACAGTGTTGGCAGGTCCATAGACAAGAAGCCTGTGCTTTTCTCCAGATCCTGAGGCAGTGCTGCTTGCTGCTCCGTGAGTTCTCTGCCTTCTTAAAGCAGCCACCTTGAATGTGCTTATTACCGGGCATCGCATTTGGTCAGATGCTGGCATGCACGGCAGTTAATGAGCTCACTACGAAGCAGAACTGGACTGCTCTCAAAGGATCTTTTCCCACCAAAGTAGACATTGTTGACAAAATACATTCTTAGGGGGAACCAGCTGAATGTAATATTCAAACCGAAAATAGCCTGCATGACATTCTAAATATTGCTGTGTCCTTTGGAAAAGACAAAGAAGGCATTATAAAGGGTCTTCAAAAAGTTTGGGAAAATTTGCATTATCTTTTAATTCCTCTTTCCTGCAAACTTTTGATGCTCCCTCATATATATTCATAGTCATAGCACATCCCTTAGGGACTGAGCCGTTCCTGCCCAAGTTAGTCAACAAATAGGTCTTGAGGGGAAAGCACTGCTAGAAAGCCCCATTGAAAAGAAGCAAAGCTTAGTAAATGAATCATTCCCTCAATGGTGTCTGCTGGGCCACATACTGCTCCCATTATTAGAGATGCTCATGACTGGACAATCCTCATCACAACCTACTCTCCTGGAGCCCAATACTAGTTCAGAAGTCAAGGACAAGGAAAGGGGGTGCTATGAGACTTAACTAGAATGCGGTTCGGGATGTGGATTGAGAAACTAATGGTGATTCTCTCCTTCTGAGCCCTGGTGGCAGAATGGGTTGTACAGTGGGCTGCTAACTGCAAGGTCCACAGTTCAAACCCAGCAGCTGCTCGATTGGAGAAGGATGAGGCTCTCTGTTCCTATAACGATTGACAGCCCTGGAAACCCACAGGGGAAGTTCAGCCCTGTCCTCAAGGGTCCCTAGGAGTTGGGATCAACTCAATGGCAGTGAGTTTGGGTTTCCTCCTTCCAGAGCACTTGGCCAATTTCATTAAATATTTGAAAACCAAAGAGCAAACTCCCTGCCATTGAATCCATCCCAACTCAGAAAGAACCTATAGGACAGGGGAGAACTGCTGCATTTTTGAGACTAACTCTTTACGGGAGTAGAAAGCCTCATCTGTCTCCTTTGGAGACAGCTGGTGATTTTGGATTGTTAACCTTACTGTCAGTAACCCGACATATAACCCCCTGTGCCACCAGAGGAGAGATTACTTTTCCATCAGGGATGAGGTTGATCTCTGGTTACCCTGAGAGTCATTGATGTGCTATCGGATCCACGAACGACAACGGTAGCTCCAAACAGATGAAAGAAAAATCAGGTGGAAAAGTAAAAATACTTTATTGCATATACTACCAAAAGTTTGTATTGGCAAGTTCCAGAATAGAACCCTCTTGCCCAATCCCACGCCTTGTGACGGCTGGGCTGGGAGTTGGAACTAATCGAGAGGGAGTGGCTGTAAAGCCGTTGACAGAAGTCAAGAGGTGGGCCGGCTGGGAACCTAGAAGCCTGCCGTTGGCTTGGCCGCCTCATTCCCTCCTTTAAGATCCTTAGTGGGTGGCAATGGGAAAGTCCAATAAGAACAACCCTCTGAGCAGTTGTAGCTTCCAGTGGGCTTTGCATTATAAGTGTTATTCTTGGAAGAACTGTCCTGGAGGAGGCTGATGAGCCTCTTTCCCCTTGGTGAGCTGGAACTCTTTGGAATCCAGAAATCTAAAACTAAGTCAGGAGGCCAGTTAGTACCGTGGACCGCTTTATTTTCTTGTCTTCTGGGTGTCAAAGGCATTGGTCTGTGTGTTTTTCAGTCTTGGTCTGATAGGCCCTACTTGGGTGGGGAAACTGGAAACCCTGATAGCTAAGCAGTAGCTGTTTCCATTTTCCCCTCTCACACAATGCTTTCCAGAAAGCCAGAAGGCCTGCTGCTTTCTTGCTTGCACTTATTCTCTGTTCGTATACTATTGGGTAAGGAACTTTGCACCTTTAATAAGCTTTCGGAAGGTGTCTGTGGACTTTTCAAGGGAATCCTCAGGTGGATCTGGGGATGCCATGGTGGGGCTGGTGCTTATGTCTCTGTTCTGAACTAGCATTGTCGTTCTAGAGCTTAGGGTTTATTGTTCAGGGGTGATGTTTGGCATGTATAGAATCTAGGGCTGTAAAACGGGTGTGCTGAGTCTCACAAGTTTCAACGACAGGCCACCTGAAATCATATGAAAAATTGTGATAGTGCGTATATATACTCGAAATCACTTTCCTGAGGAGAGATGCTGTAAGTTAGATCAGATTTTCAAAGTGATTTGTTACCCAAAATGAGGGGATTTGTTTGTTTGTTTGTTTAAAAAAACACCTCCTCTGGTTCAGATGGTTACCCTGGTGCAATTTTCCGTTCTGCTGTGATAAGAAAACATACTTGACTCACGTCCAATTTGAAGATCAGGAGAGGGGATAAGTTGGAAAGGTTTCCTGGTGATCCTTTCTGTCATTTGATTAGAGTCTAGGAGGGCTCCGACCTGGCCCTCTGTCTCTCTCTTCTGATAGCAAATCTGAACGAGAGCCAGAGGGTGGAGAACAGAAAGCGGTCAATGGACGCTCAAGACACTTTCTCCGAATTCAAAATTCTGGGAACACACACCTTTTAAAAAAGTGGCTACTCAGTGATAAAGCTTGAAGTGAGGTTGATTGGCCTAGATGGAGTTTTCAGATGCCACCTGTCATAAAATAAGTAACTTGCACCATGCTGGGCAGACCATAAAAGTAGCAAACACTTCCAATGGTGCCCTCAGGAGAAATCAAAGCCAATCGATGAAAAGCTACTCTGACGGACTTTGATGGACTGACTACTTGGTCATCAAATCAAGTAGTTAGAAAATCTCTTTCCATACAGTTTGGATATTGCTAGCCGATTTTGCTGAGTCTGTAATCAGGGAGCGCAGTTTAAAAAAGTAATGGCGTCGAGTTGCCATCCATCCAGAATTTACATTTCTGATGTTGCTGAGAGATTCTGGATGATTTCAGAAGGCTGCAAAGATAAAACGAGGCTTCCGTTTTTGAAATCTTCATTCCAGAAAAGATACAAATGTTGTATCTAGTCAGAGGGCAGGTACAGGTTTTGCAGCAAGACCTCACTCAATGCTCTTTTCATAATTGCTCCAGCTACCTCAGCCGCGCGCTTACACAACCACGCAACAACCAAGGAGCAAAGCAGTTGGCTGTGGTCCTGGTTTGGTAATTCACAGCCTGAGACTCAGGATGCCCCAACAGCAGCAGCTACAGGTAAACGATGACTACTTTTGCTTATCAGTTGTCCAGAATGGCACGTCGCGCCTTCCGTGTGAAGGAAGAGGGCGCCCATTGAAGTTGCCCCTTAGCTCTCTCTCCTTCACCGCTGTTAGTGAGAACACACGGGGACGCCATGTCAGCGATCAGGAAGGGCTCTGCATCTGGGAATATGACTGGACACCCCTCATCATCCTACTTGCTCTCCTTTGGACATGAACTTAGAACTCAGAATGATTTTTCTTGCAGAGACTTTGACTATGAGATTCACGCAAACATTTCTCCTAGAAAGAAGTGTATTATGAAATTCATCTTGCTGCTTCCTGTTGGTCTAATTAGCAAGGTTAATAATTAGAGAAACCCTGCTGTATACCTGCACGCAGGTACGGACACGTAGGCCTTCAACTGTCGAGTGTAGGAGAAGATCGGCTGCTCAGTGTTAGCAGTGACACCGCTAACAAGCTCTCTAGATGTTGGGCGGTTAGCTCTACATCCCTGCAAAGGGTTTTGACTCGGGAGCTTGTAGGGAGGGGATATTCACAATCTGTCATCACAATGAAAGATGAAAAGGATACCTTCCCATTCTGACGTTCGTTGATGGAGGATATTACCATATTTCAAAATTATCGGGCATTCCTTCCATAGACAGACAGCAGTAGCCCTGGCCCGTTACATTTGTTCATCTGATCAGGCATCGAATAGTAAGTCCTTCATTTCCATCAACAGTCTTGTAAGGAAAATGGTGCTGATGGTGTGGTTGTCGTACTGTAATGATTAAGGGGGTGCTGGAGAGAGAGGGAGATGGAGAAAAGAGATGAGAAGTGGAATGATATGGAATAAAGCTGTGGTTTTAACTATTTCTAAAGTTTATAGAGCACATGGTTTGGGGGGAAATGGTCTACTTGGTGGTATTCATCTTGGGTCATTTCTGGGCTTTAACAAATGTTTTTTTTTCCAGCACTCTCGAGGGAAGAACTCTATTCTGATAAAATAAGCCTGATTCGCTTTCGTATTTGAGAGTTCAACAATGGTTTCAGTCCCTTGCTTCCAGGGTTTAGTCTATTCTTATCGGATATTCTTCTGATGCACATCATGTATGCAAAAGTGGCAGCCTGGGAAAATGACATTGTTTCCATTTGTGTCTACTTCTGTTACTTTTGTTCTTTGTTAGTGGGGCCCTTGGTTACATCCTCCCTGTCTTTCCTGAATGAGTATCCTATTCTGTAAAAATGGAATTTGAAGTGTCCTTATTCTCCTTTGCAGCATGGACTGTTGATATATATAAACCTGGCGTGGGTAAGGTTGGGAGGAGAACGGGACTCCAAATTGAGATCAGTGGAGAGGCATCGTTTATAAATATGCTTTGTGATCATTCTTTCTATGTCGGGGATTACTGGGATTATGTGTCTAGAATTACTGGCAGAAATATCATATCCCAAAGTATAGGATAATGATATTGGTTGGCCAAGAGAGCCTGTGTAGAAGATCAGGGAACTAGAATTCTGGAGAATTGGGTTTTAGAATCATAGAATATCAGATTTGGAGAGAATCTTAAATTGTCTGGTTCAAGAAAATCTTATAATTTAATATGACGATACTTCCAAGCAACTATGCAATCTCTTTTTGGTAGTGGGAACATAACACCTTATGAAAAACTCGTTATTAAATAGTTCACATTGCTACTTTTAAAATCCAATATTTCTAAAGCTATCTATCTCACTGAAATTCGCTCCCATGGGACCTAGGTTGGCCTCGTGGGAACACAGACAAAAAGTTTCATCTTTTATTTAGGAACTCCAGTGGTGCTCTCCGGGAAGCGTTGGATGGCTAGCCGTTAAGGTTGGGGATTCAAACCCGCTAGCCACCCCCCAGGGCAAGTTGAGGTTATTTGCTCCTGTGAAGATGTATAGCCACCTCCGGGCTGTTCCAAGGTAGAATCCACTCAATGACATTATAACTTTTAAAAAATACAAGCATGGCTCTCATGTTCTCCTTGCAACGTCTCTGTTGCTAACTAGATTTCTGATCAGGAAAGATCAGAAGACCTGTCCTGTCCAACACATTAAAAAAAAAATCTTTCAAAGGCAGAGCATGAACCAGATGACATTTAAGGCCTTTCCATGTCTGCATTCTACGAAGTTTAGATTGGGTCGTTGGTTTCTCTCAGTAAAAGTGTGAAAGTAGACACAAGGCTAATCCCGAGGACTTGACCAACAGTTAATGAACAGCTTTGACCAGCCCTCCTGGTACAACAACTGAGAGGTAAGATGGCAAAGACTGGTTTTCATGGTGGCTTCAGCCATCACATGCTAAGAATGATCCTCACCCTACAATGGAAAGGCTGGTAATGAGTTCTTGATACCTCACTTTATTTGGTTTCTTGATCATCTTTAATTATGCTCATGACCATTGGGGATAGTGTCATAATCTAAAGTTCATTCTGGTCTCACAAATCACTGTAATCATTTCAGAAGGGCATGGAATCTGAGATTTTCATGTTTAGCGGTTTATATTAATAAGCAGATTTTTTTCTTTCTATACTACACAATTAATATAGGAGGAGGCTACTATGGAGACTGTGAAAAGAGGCAGATCTTTCTGGATGGCCAGATAAAATTTTAATTATGAAAGATTGTACATGTGACTTCTTAAATAATCTGTCATAAAAAATAGATAGTAAGCTCTAACAAAAGATGGGACACAGAGAGCAATAGAACTGTGATTGGGAGAGACACTAGTCACATGAAAAGCCAAATTCAGCCTTAGTCCCACTCAATATAGGAAGGCCCCTTTCAGGAGTGACATTTCTACATGAATTACCGAGCAGTTTCTATTTTCTTTTCTATGAGTATATTCAAGAGGAAAACTAGGAATTTTCTTAAGTTAGCAATTACAGTTCACTGTAATCAATCCTTTTGGTGGACTAAAATACGTGCCAATGGTTGTTTCCTTAGTCACCGACTGTCCCTGTTGCTATAGACTAAAATACTGCTGGCAACCCCACCGGGCCTTCCATTTGCACTCAGCTAGATCGATCTGATACTAGAGCGGGTTGAAAAGTGAATTAGCACACTGTACACACAGTCTCAGAGTTTAGAAATTATTGACATGGGTTATAGTATAAGGCAGTGTTTCCCACCATGGGCCATAGCACCCCCTGAGGGGTGTGTGTGTGTGCTGGATGATCCAAAGGGACTACAAAAGAGACACCCACAGTTTGTCCTGGAACACGGACCGTAATACAAACGCTTTTGGTTGCCAGAGGGTGCGGAGCACCTTTTTCTATAAAGAGGGGTGCAGGCCAAATAAGCTGCAGAACCTATGATCTAAGGTTTTCCTGTAGGTGATTTGCAAAAGCATAGCTGAAACCTTTTCACCCAATTCTTGTCTTCCTAGCTGTAGTGACATAGGTTAATAAGTTGGTAATAAATATATATATGAAACCATGGGGAAATTGGACATGTGAATGGTTTCTCCCTCATCTTCTTTCGTGGGGTTATGTCCCTATTTATGCTCTTAGCTTCTTTAAAGAATTTCCGTGTAATTGCATACGTTGGCTCTCGAGATCGGGACATAGGAATTTGGAGTCTTCGAGCCAACTAAGTCTTTCTTCTCACAGCTGTGGCCGGCCTCTGTGCCTAGCTTTCTTCCTTTGATAAATGGGTTGTTTGGCATCCACTAACGTTAGTCACCACACAGGTACGGATTCAAATACCAGGTCAGCAGGCCCGGAGCCAACTGAAGAAAATGAAGATGAAAGAGACAAAACCCCCAGTTTTTCTGGATCAGGCATTGATGATGATGAAGATTTTATCTCCAGCACCAGTAAGAATAATCAATTACAGTCAAATCATGTATTCAAGGCCTACTGATTCAGCTGGGTAATACCCCATAGGTGTCTACCTTCGGGAGTAGTTAATATGAAAAATGAATGTGGTCCTGTACTTTGATGAGGTGATAGAGGCATAAATGGAACGATTCAATGAAAGCCAAAATATATTTGGAGGATCATTGGAGGAAAGGTTTTTATTTGTTTTGTTTTGATAAAATCTTAATTCTTTTTACTCTTCCTATTTCTTTAGCTATGGGGTCTGCTGCTGTGACTTCTCTTTTTAACAACTTGAGTAAACTTTGAAGTTTTGCCAGAGAGTAACATAATAAAACATTAGCATATATCTTCATTGTTGTATCTCTTATAGTCGATTCTGCGAATACAAAAGAAAAATGTTAGAGCCCTTGCTCTCCAGGGACTCTTAGTCTGTTGGAACAATAGGTTCAGACAATGTGATTAAGAGATTGGCAATTAGAAGGTGTAGTTAATCCTAAATTGAAAGCATAGAAGACCCTAGAAAGGTCTACAATATGGAAACACAATTCAGGAATTGCCAAAACTTTTTTGAGGGTAAAGGAATAAATAGAGGTTTTAATGAATGAGTTGGCCAAAGAACACCTGAACATTAACAGAACAGGGCCAATTATTCAAAGCAAGGACCACTACATTATAGGATCAGAAGTGGGACAATAAGCATACCTTTTTGAGAACAAAGGGATGGGGAGAGAGCGAGAAAATGCCGTTTAAACAAATTCTAATACGCAAAGCCTGTTGCCTTGTCTGTCAGGTGCTTGAGTTTCTAACCATATCTGTAATGACTTGGGACTTTTCATCAAAATCCTGAGCCTCATTCCATCATTGCTCTGCATTTCCTTAGAGAAGGTGAGCCTTTGAATGATGCCAGTCAGCTCTTGGGGCTTCCATTACTGGACAACTCCTGAAGTTAGGGTTGATTCCAAAAATACAGTTTGAGCCTTAAAAGAATCTGAGCATATGGTGTTAGTACAAGAAACACTCAAGAGCAATTAGGTGTTTCATTTCTAAACCTGCATGTGGTGTCTTCCTTAGACTAGACACACCACAAAGCATAGTTAGTAACTTCAGTAAGAAAAGTTGCTAACTTTAGTAACTTCAAAAAGAAAAGCAAATGACAAAACACACTGAAACCTTAGTGCTACCCTGGCTCCTGGTTTCCTCTGTGGTCCCACCTTTCAATTGAGTCCACCAGTCAAGCTGTAGTCTGGACCGTTTAGAGACAAATGGGTGGCATCAAATAGCCCAACTTGGAAATAATAGGGTCTAACAGGAACGAAACACCTGGTGAGTTTTGTTGTTTGTTTTTATCGCTGTGGCAGATTTTCAGCTCACCTTTCTATTTGGCCCCTAGGCACCTCATTTAGCAAATTGCCTCCTTTTCCTGGAGGGGTGTGATAACTGTCATTTTTTCATGCTTTCTGAAAATATCGTTAACAATTCTAAGTAGGATTTTCTTAGCTTGTGAAATAGAACTGACAGCACTGCTATTTATACTACTAAATGTATCTCTCCAGACTCTATCTCCATCTATAATTTGGATACTAACATAAAGTTTCAATGAATTGCATTGGGTTTGTCAACAACGTTTTCACAAAATACATTGATTTTGATTTTTCCCGTGATCGCGCTCTGTGGTTCGTCCCCTACTCCTGATGCAATGCTTTGGGTGACCGTGTGAGCGCACTGGTGGGTGTGTGCCCCCTTTGGTGTGCCGCTATGGTGGTGGGTGATTGCCTGTGCGCTTTCTCAACTGGCTGTCTGTTTGCCTTTCATTAGCTATGATGACCTGCTCGCGATATACTTTTTATTATTTGATAAGAAATCCAGGGGGGTTGACAAATATTCACAAATGTATATCTGAATCATACCACTATTCTAAGTAGATTTTGTTCCCCTCAAGATTATCTACAGGAAATCTCTGGTTGCTCTAAGTGTTTTTCCCACAACAAAATCTCTAACAACCTAAAGTGGCCGCCATGGTGTAATTTTCACCTACCCACCCCTTTACTCTGAGGAAGGATGAGGATCTACGCCGAGCATGCTTGCCAGGGATGCAAACTGTTGGGGCTTTCGAGGACGGAGGCCACCACAGACGGCATGGAGGCGCAAAACTCTGATGTCTTTGGTTGTCCTTGGTGGCGGGCTGGTGTTTTCAAAGGTCTTCTTCCTCATGCTGCAGTTTCTCTGGCTGGTTTCTCTGGAAGATCTCATGTTCTGAACCTGGAAGTATTCTATAACAGAATGCAAAGGACATTGAGATGTTTTTCAAGGTGACTGCCTCAAGCGGAAGACTCTCTCTGCTCTCGCTCCATTGCCACTCAAGTCATCTATATAACCTGCTATAGATGATTCCGCCTATAGACTGAAGGAGGGGAGACGGTGCAAAGCAAGCGGGGATGAAGAAATAAAAGTGTTCTAACTGCTTCAATCATCGTTGTCACAGTTTCAACCACACCGCGGCTGTCTCACTACACAAGACACGAGGACTGGAACCCATGGGACTCGGGCCTTTCACGACTCCAGACAACCACACCGATGACTGGTAATGGGTTATGTCAACTTACATAAAGATCTCCCCACCCCCCAACCCCCTCACATTCTGTGATATGGTCAATCATCAGGATTTCCTGGGAAATTTCATGGGAATCACATCACAGATCCTTTGTGCGCTTTCACGGGGCCCCTCGGTTCTACTGAGGGGATGTCTGTCCATCATATAGTATAGCCATCAGTGTTTTATGTTGCCTCGTTGTAAAAATGGATGCACTAAAATGATTTAAGGTGCTGCTCTTGACAGAGTGGTTACCACAGAATAACAACTCATCTTTGGACAATTGTGCGTTCAGTGGTTTTGTCTTGGGAGTCATTTGTGGAAACCATTGGCAATTACTCAGAATAGCAGGAGCACTCGCTAGGCATGACAATTATTGACAAGAGTAGAATTTAGGCAGGCAGAGTGGTTAAAGAGCTTGTGCCACATCACAGAAGGACAGAAACGTTAATGGTTGGTCAATAAAAGTCACAGTGTATGCACCCATCATTGCGACAGATGTGGACAGAAGTGATATCAGTGCTCACGGAGAAAACTCGACCCAAGGATCACAGCCTCCCCTCCTTCACCCTGAGCATCATGACGACGTGGAGAGCCAGCCTTCTACCAGCACAAGTAAGAAGGGGGCGGTCAGCGGTCTACTGTAGACCAGTTAGCGAAGTCATTCCAAAGAGCAGGGGCAACTTTGGCTCTCTCTTCTTCTGCTCAGTCGTTTCTTTCATGTATAGAGCCTGAAAAGTTACCAAGACTGCACACAAGTTTTAGAAAGTGGAAATAAAATGCTAACTTTTCAGGTTATCCTAACATCCAAAATGTTCAAGAAAACAGACCTCTGATTTTTGTGTGAAAGGTTGCTTGAGGTTCTATCTTGATGGCGGTGGAGGTGGTGTGTGTGTGTGTGCGTGTGTAAACGTATCGCGGACAGTGTGTTCTCTTGGTGTGTACTGTGGAAAGTGAAGCTTTCTTGTGCGATCTGGCAAGGGGAGGACTTACCAAGTGAAACCTTCTCTGGAATACTTATTTTCTCTGAAGCTCTTTGATGAATCCCGTTTCCTTCCCCATTGTGGTCCTCTCTGCCTCAGATGAAGGCACCATGTGAGTGGCTCACATGGTCGGTATTTTAACCCCACACTGCTCTCTTCTGTCCTTAGACACTGGGTAACCTGAAGCTTTGGGGCTGTGGTTGTTATTTCCATGTGTATACAAACACCCTAGGTTTTCTCAAACAATCTCAAGTCTGAGAGATGAGGAGGCTGAAAAAGAAAAGCCATTATCATTGAGTCCATTTTGACCCAGGGATGCTAGAGAACAGAGTAGAATGGCCCCCCAGGGCTTCCAAAGCTGCCCTTCCCACTGAAGTGACTGCTGCATCTCTCTCCCGCAGAGCAGCTGGTGGATTTAAACGCCTGACGTGCTGGTTAGCAGCTGAGCTCTTCACCATTGTCCCACCAGGGCCGCTTACACAACGAGGGTACAATTTTAGGAAGAAAGAAGTCTGTACTCTTCTGTCGTCTAGTTCTCCGACAGATGGATAGCTGTCCTGTTTGGAACAAGGGGCGCATTTATTTTGTTGTAGCCCTTTTCCAACTATGGTTCAACTATCGTCTTCAGAGGTTTGAATATCCCTAAGGGAAAAATGTGTAAAAAATAACCGAGAGAGAAGTCCAAGAGAGAAACTGTAGGAGGTTGAGAATTCATGCCCTCTTGCCCCCCAAACACAAAACTGTTTCAGATATCAGCCAAGACGAGCTTATTAAGTTTCCTACACCTTCCATGGAACACACCCAGCAGCCCCGAACCTCAGTACGTTCCCCCAAGAGAGGCAGCACGTGCATGAGGGTCGTGGAACAAGGAGTCAGGGCTCTGTCCCAGTGCCCTCGGGATGCTGACATGATAGTTTCAAAATTATTTTAGAGAATGTGCACTTTCAAAACACTTGTGAGGCTTGGGTCCAATGGGTCTCCTAGCAAGGCTGGGGGCATAATTATGAGGAAGGATCCATGAAAGGACCAGACATATGGAAATGGGGGAAGAAGAAAAATAAGAATGCCGCAATATCTGTAGACATTCTCTTATTAATACTCACAAAACATAATGTTCTTCTAATTGTTCTTCTAATTGGTGACCTGTGGCCTTTAGCCATTGAACAGTACAACTTCCAGAAGTGAGTCAGCCTCCGTACTGGAAATCCTGTACTCTTTTAACCCATCCTGATAATTCATACTGGAAAACACTGGGGAGCTACTGAGTACTTTATGAGTACTTTATGCTTATAAAGATTGTGATAGAAGAAGTATAGAGTGGTGTGTGTGCATGTGTGTGTTTCTTTTCCGTCTTTTAAAGAGTTGAGTAATGTGGCCGTCTCCATTTGGGCCAGGTTTCCTCATAGAAATTATGCTTAGTGGCCTCTCCAACTCATTGTCAGGAAGTAGAGATGTAGTCAGTCAGAGAGAAAACTCAAGATTTGACTGTGGTGACGGGGTTAGCGCTGAGCAGAGGTTTGCTCAGACAGGATATGCGAGCCCATGTTGCTGGTAGGTGTCATGGAGTTGGTTATGACTAAGTGTAACATTGTTGGGGACCCTGTTGGTACAACGCTGCTCAGTCCTCTGCTGTTCTCCTAACTGGGCTACCTTTGGATCCATTGTGGTAGCCACTGTGTCCAACCATTTTGTTCAGCCTCTTTTTTTCCAGACCTTCTATTCTATTCTACTGTGTTTGAGGTCCTCCTTCAGGGACTGGTCCCTCCTGATAACATGTCCAAGGTGGGGCGACAATGTCTCTCCATGCTCCTTTCTAAGGAGCCTCTGGCAATCCCTCTTCCAAGACAGATCTGTTCATTTCTCCAGCAGCGTTCCCTGTTCTTGGCCAGCACCACCCTCCACAGGCGTCGACTCTTCTGTGGTCTTCCTTCCACACAGTCCCTCCTGCACATCCATGTGAGGCCATGGAGAAGACCGCATGAGACCATCGATGGCAGGAAAATAAGAATGCATGGAGAATCCAGGGGCTGTGGTCTAATCCTAACTTTCTCTCAATCCGCCTACATGATTTTGAGCAAATCAAAATGGGCCTCGGATGTTTCATCTGCAAAGTTAAAGGATCGGGCCATTTGGTTTCTTATACTCATTATGGGGCTATCCGGGGTCTCTCTCTTTGCCGCCTTCCCTTGCTAGCTCTTCTTCTTCGTGCAGGTAGGAACACATAGTGGCTGTTGGTACAGACGTTGGGCAATAATGGCTCATGGCTCATGTTCTTCTCACAGTCCAGGCGACTCCTAGTAGTGTAACCGGAGAAACAGCTACGCAGAAGGAGCCGTGGTTTGGGGATGGCTGGCCTGGGGAACATTCACAAACACGCAAGGAAGACTCCCATTCAACAACAGGAGCACCTGGTAATAGATTCTTTAATAAGAAAACTTGGGTGGAAGGTTCCTTATGAATGAAATGTTGGCTACTGAAGATATTGAACAAAGGACCAGTCTTGAAGTAATTGTCACAGACATTAAAGTTCCTTAATAAAGTTTGATGCCATCAACTCCAACCTAAGCCTAAATGACCATAGCAAACCCCCCTGAGTAGATTGGACATAGCAGGCAGAGGAGACCCAGGGACTCCACGCTGGAGGATGTCACGTTCAGAGCTAGTTTGCGGCATCCCCTAGTGAGACTACAGCAAAAACCCGACCTTAGAAACTCCTATTTTGGAAAGAAATCGTCAACCTAGTTCTATGAGGTTCTCAGTTATTGAGACAGAATTTTGTCGAGCCCTCAGTATTGGAAAAACGGCACTGGGTTGTTTGAAAGAGAAAAAGAAGAGAAAAGATGTCTGTCTGTTGTCAGCTGGCCCTTTGTTCCTATCTCTGCTTGGCAATTTCTCCTTGAGGGTACATTGCGAAAGGCATCTTCGTTATCCTTGAATTGTGGGATTACGGAAATGGGACTGAAGTCTTGTCATCATCTCTAAGTGTTGCCAGATAACCTACCTTTGCAAGCTACTATATCACCATTCTTTTGTCTGTGTGACATATGCGTTGAAATGCACCATGTCTTGTAAAAGAATGCAAACCCCACACTGTCACTTGGTATCGGTGAGTGGTATCCCTGTAGTTCTGCCTGCTTACACTATTGGGTGTATTGCATAATGTCCTTCTACTGGGTGGCAGTTTCTGAATGCAGCTCAGGCACAGCGGTGGATTCAGCCTGGCTCTGTGGTGGTGATTGTTGACAACAGATTACTATCATACTTTTTTTCTGCATGCATTTCTTTATGGGCTAAGAGCAAAGGAAAGGCCCTCATTGCACACTTCTGTGGCACTTCTGGACAGAAATCCCATTGTCAGAAGGTAATGCTTCTGATGGATTGGATTCATCCTTTTGAGATGAATGGCTTTTATCTGTCCGATGGGCAATTGTTATCTGATTCCTTGGCTGCACCACTTCAGCCCGCAGTGTGTGTTGGGGGGATGCGCTTCTCTGGCTTGTTTCTGGGCTGCGCTCTTGAGTCTATCACTTCCTCGTTTAGGAGACTGTAGCAACATGGCATGGGCGGAGTGCTGCTGTTTCATCTCCTCTAGATGTCAATACCTCGTGGTCTATCCACTGCTCAAGTTCTTAATGTTTTTGCAGTTCCCCTGTTCACATGCTGATTGGGGAGAAAATGAGCATGTATGAACTCGAACATGCTCAAACACTCTGCATTGATGCAGCCTCCTTGCCCACGAGCTGGGAAAGATGGTTTTGTTGACTTGTCTGTGAATAGCATGTACCAGGCCAAATGTCAATTAACACTTTGACAATTGCTTGCAACTGCATGATCACGACAGCCTCGGCCCACGACAGCCACGCAAATCAAAGAGGGACAACGCCCAGTCCCGAGGACAGCAGCTCCTGGATGGATTTCTTGGACCCAATCTCACATCCAATGGGACGAGGTCATCAAACAGAAAGAACCACGGGTAATAAGCTCTGTGCTTATTTCCCCCCACATTATGATTTTGGAATCTGCCACAGGGTCATTGTCCTGGAGATATGCTCCTCAGACCAGTCCACTCTCCCAGGGAGGAACTGGAAGGGTCTTTAAAAATTCATTTTCTTTGTGGGAATGGTAAGCAGATTCATCAGCTTCTCCTGGGCAGATCATGAAGAATTTTGCAGTCGGGTTAAACAAGAATTAGCCCTGGAATGATGGGAGCAGAAGTCATTTCCTGGGAGGCAGGGGCAGTCAGGATATTTTTTTTCATTTTACTTCTGCCTGGAGAGTTTTAAATAGAGCTAAATGATGGATTCGGTGACTATTTCCATTGTAGACCCCAAAATATATCTATTTTTAGGAGAGAAATCAGGTGTCAATACCTTGTGACTAGTCATTTCACACAGATAACTACAAGGCTCAGAAAGCATTTTTCTTTCCTCTGGTCATATTCAGAGATAATTCAGTACCAACAGAAGGATTTAGGATGTAGCCCACCCTTTACTTTCAAGAAATGTTGGTGAACTTAATGGATGATCAACTTCTTTTTATTTTTTTAAGTTTGTGAACTTGATTTCTTGAATCCCAGCTTCCTGAAATACCATTTTTAAAATTTATCTACAAATAATTCAAAAATAGAATTAAAAGAGAGATAGATACCAGTAGTCACACTGTAACATTATAAGTGAAGATTGTGATTTTATCTGAGCACTTTTTAAAAATCATTTTATTGGGGGCCCATACAACTCTTATGGCAATCCATGCATACATCAACTGTATAAAGCACATTTGTACATTCGTTACCCTCCTCATTTTCAAAACATTTGCTCTCCACGTAAGCCCCTGGCATCAGCTCCTCATTTCCGCCCCCTACCTCCCACTCCCTCATGAACCCTTGATAATTATAAATTATTATTTTGTCAATCTCACACTGTCCATATCTCAGCCATTTTATATTTTAAAATAATCTAGCCTTGTTATAATAGATGACATCTTTTCTGACTGTCTCCAATGGTTGGTAGCAGGGGGTCCTCCTTTGTTCTTGCCTTTAAGAATCCCTGTTCCTTACTTAACCCATGAACAGAGTTAGTCATATGTTTTTAAAAATTGAATATGTTGTCTTCATGACCGAAAAGTAGCATGCCCAACAAGGAATTCATAATAAACCAAACCAAGAGAACCAACATAGGCTTGCAGCTTTATAATCATAGCACTGAATATGCTATCTGAACTCAGATCATGACGCGCATGCATGGTACACACTTAGTGAAATCTGTCCTAAGGGCATACTGATTATGTCTCTCAGTATTGAGCACATATAAAGTTAGCTCCAAAAATGAAGCCTAGATTTTATATAATTACATTTCTTTTGAACACTTAGCTACCACCTATACCTCCCTCAAATATTACTGATCAGATATCCCTTAACCCACAATGCATATTAAATATCTGCTGCTACACAAAGCATCATGGAGACACAAAGATATTCAATTTATGGTATGCTCTTAAGAAAGACAGGATGTAAAGACGTACCACCTGGGAAACCCCTTAGAGTTGCTGCCCCTTTGGGTTTCTGAGGCTGTAAATCTTCATGGATGTAGATCTCTCTCTCTCTCTCTCTCTCTCTCTCTCTCTCTCTCTCTCTCTTTTCCCCATGGAGGAGCTGGTAGGTTTGAATGACTGGCCTTTGGGCTAGAGCCCAATGCATATCCCATGACATCATCAGAGGTCCTTTATAACTATTTACAACATGCTGGCTAACTCTAGGAGACAGTACATGGTAAGCAGCACATGAACATTGCCCACAGTAACCTTGCCCCCAATTCAGAGAAGCCCCCGGCTAGTGTCACAGAAAGGCAAATTAGAAAAACGTGGGGCCGAGGCTGGGGGAAACCTGCCTAGGCAGAGAAGACATACGGGACTTTTCCTCCGAAGAAGACTCCTGGGAGGAGAGTCATAAACAAAGGAGAGCAAAGGAGCGTCTTTGTCAGCAGTGAGGGAGTCCATCCAGCAGGCTTTCCCGGTAGTACAACCGAAGATACGTTTGTAGGACTGGGCTTGGGGCCATTGGTACCAAGTGACTGCAGATCCACCACAAATGTTATGTACACAGCTGCGAGGGACTCTGACCACACGCCGGGTGAGCAAGCAAGCCAGCCCAAGAACTTCAGGCTCAATAGTACATCTCTAAGTCAGCCAAGAGCATTTCCCTTAACCTGGTGAACACGCCCAGAACAATATGGTTGGCTTTGGCCATAAGATGCTTTGGGCACCTTTGACGATTCTACTTGTAAAAAAGGTGCGCCAGAATCAGACCCTTCAACCAGCAAGGGTTTTTCTGGAAGGAAATCCAGTTGGGATGTTTACTGAAGTGTGCTGGCTCTTCCATGTTTCTTGAACGTTAGGATGGAATCGTGCATGTTTTTGTCCTCCAAAGACTTTGATCGCCTTATCTTTCCGCGTGTAAAGCTGCAATGCAGAGGTGGGTGTCCAATAGTCAGTGCTGCCCCTGGAGTGGTTTGAAATGGATTACATTTCCCCGGCGGCAGAAGCGTGGGTAGGCTTTGATGGAATGGCCGAGTCAGCAACGCGAATGAGCTTGATGGGTTGTCTGACCCAAATTTCACTTAGGACTTGTTATTTCTGTGCAGGAGATCTGTGATATCGATTAAAGATAACATTTATACAGACTCCAGTGACATTTTGGCAGCGTCCCCCATGGTGCATGTTGTATTGTATTTAACTATGACAGCGGTTCAGTGACACTCCCTGCTTCATCTTTCGGTCCTTGGGCACTTCCAGTCGCCTCTCCTAGGAAGTCTTGGGTGATAGGGCTCTGCTTTCACGTGCATGCTCACGTTGGGATGAGAAGGGACTAGGTAAGGAGGAAAGGACCCCCTCACACGCACTGCCAGCAAGTGGAGTTCAGCTCATAGGGATCCTAGGAGTCAAACCCTGTGAAGGAGAGGTCTGCGAGTAAGCACCTTTGGCGAGTAGAAGTTGCAAGTGTGTAAGCCGGTGCCCTTTGTATTGTCTTCGTGTGCCCGCTGAAGCGAGCTTTTAAGAGAGCCGGTGGAATGGGACAAGTCACCTATCATCGGTCACCTTTCTGTCTCTCCGCAAGGCTAGGGAGCTCCCCTGTGCCCTCACGTTAGCACTCTGCAGGCATCCTTCCAGACTGAGCAAAAAACAAGCCCAAATCATAGATTTTACAGAATTCGCCCCTTTAATGAAAGGCAGTTGCTTTGGGGGGTGTTCTTTCAAAGCAACCATAATCGATCTTATTTCTGCAGACCGGAAATAGTCGATGTTTTCTTTTCTCTTATCCCTGATTTGAATATAAAAGCAAGGCAGCCACAGAGTGCACAAACCCCTCTGAGGCGGTGGCTCAGGTAATGAAGCAATGACACGGATTTAATTCCTCCAGATGTGGACTCCAGTCATAGTACAACCCTTCGGCCTACGGAAGATCCAGACAGTGGTTTGGTGGATAACCTGGACAGAGAAGGACCTCTGTCAGTGACAACACGTAAGGATGACGCCCACCGGCCACTCATGGAGCTGCATTCCTGCTTGGCGGTGGAATGGTGCCCTTGTTACTACATAGATCAGCTCAGCCTGGGTGTCAGAGCTGTCTGCACTGTCCATTCTTCCTCCAAGGTGCCTCTTGACACCTGTTTTCCCTTCATTCTTGATGCTTCCTGGATTCACTGCTTTCTGGATTTAAAAAAATCCCAGGTGGTGGGACTCCATTCATGTAACTTGCTCTTTCTTCTCTGCATAGTCATGTCAATGAAACCAAGGCCACGGTGAGGACAGTGATTTCTTCTTGTTTTTACTGACCATTCCCTTTGCCTTGATCAAGGTAGCAGGGGCCAGGGTTTTTTAGAAAGAGGGCAGAAATCAGATCCATCCACAGAGGAGGGGGACACATGTTGTTGGCAATTGATGAAAGCAGGTGGGTCCCTGGAACAACAAAAAGAACAAGCAACATGTCACCATCTCTTTCTCTCATGAAGCAGCTGGTAGGAAGCAATACTGACTTTCTAGTAGCCCGGTTTCCACTGTATGTACAGGGATATCCAAGTATCTGTGTCTAAAGCCATTCCCCCCTTTTCTGGCAGAACATGAAAGGAATGCCAAATTAAGAGGATCATCTGCCTCCTCCCACCACTGGCTACACATAATGGGCAGAGTCCTTGCAGGCAAATGACAAAAATCAGCCCGCTTGTGTTGATTGTCAGCAATGTAAACAGCACTGTGTTAAGCATCAAAGAAGCTGCAAAGAATGGCTCCTGCTGTAGGTGGGCCCTCCCATTTAACTCTCTTCAGATTGGAGATTTGGGAATACATCTCTCCTGACTGTCATATGAACTGGTGGTGAGCATGGCTCACCGATGCACTGGATGGAGTGCTTCCAGGTATTGACAAAGGTGAATGCCTTTCTGAGAACTCCAAAGACAGGAGCTCGAAATAAAAGGACTTAGATATGGCAGCGATTCAACCTCAAATTGATACATGTCACTGAAGGTCCTGTGTTTGTCCAGGCAAGCGTTTCCTTGGCGCAATGATGAAAATCCCATCCACTGACGAAATAAAAAACCCAATAATAGAGTAAAATGGCAATTTCAAGTTAATGCTCTTTAGAGGGGTGCTCAGAGTTTCCGCGTCTACTTTGGTACTGGGTTACTTGAGTAGGTTATTCTCCGGGCGCCCTGTCCTCTCGTGTTACCAATGTGTCACCTACTGCCGCGGCCTTGACGTTCATGACGCTCTCACTTCCTGCTCCAAGGTCAAGTGCTTTGACTGTTAGGGATACTGAGATCCAAGCATTCCTTTTCCCAGGTGTCTGTTCTCTGCTCGTACTGAGTGGCTGAGAGCAGGACATGGGTATCGGGATGATCCGTGGTGGACACAGGTTTTGAGTTAGCTTTAACCTGGGCACTTTACTGTTGCTGATTGGTCTGATGATGGTCTGTCTTAGGGGGCAACCGAGGGGCCAACAGAAACTCTCGTATGTTTTTCAAGCAATCGTAAGAGAACGATGTGCACAAACTTTGATTCTCTTCTGCGCTTACCCATCTTGGACATTTCCGTAGTTAGATCTTCCCTGTTAGTAGACAACAGAGAAATTGTATCGTGGTTTCCCTATAACACTGGATTCATCCCTCACTGAAACAGAGGAGAGCCATTCTCGCAGCTTCTCAACAGAACATGAAGGCGTGGAAGAAGCTCAGGACCGCCCAACAGCTCCTGCTGCAACATCCAGCAGTAAGCACGAGAAAGCCCCTGTGCGGCGACTCTTGATTTGAAAATAAATACAATGTGGGTGCTTTTGCTGTGTCTTCGGTGGAGGTGCAGTGGATTGCGGCTGTGTTGTTTCTTTCGATTAGAGGGTGCGCCTGGTGACGGTTCTCGGTGATTTTTCTGCTTTGTAGACCTTGTGGTGCATTAAATGCGAGCTATATCTCTTAATCCTGATGAGTTAGTGTCTGCGTTTAACACGAATGAATCACACATGTAGGACTTAGGAGCAGTGTGGAAGTCTCTATTATATCTCTCTTTATTCCTCGCATGAGCAGTATTATTTTGTCATTTGTCTTCAGGCCCATAAATCCATGGTGCTGTTGACAAAGAAGGAGTGCCCCTTCTGACAAAGAAAAACAAATATATTGGAAGTGTAAGGGCTTTGAAATAGTATTTTACCACTCAGTCCAATGGTGCATTTCCCCAGCTTCCAGTACCTCAACTCGTACATGAGCTTCAAGGGGGCAGCTGAAGTGACACAAAACTTACCTTAGCATGCTAAGCAGAGGGTGCAGTAAATGTCCCTTCTGCACGTTAGCATCATGGAAATCCCTTCTGTGGAACACTATCCGGGTAGCGTTGGTGAGAATATTGGTTGCTCAACAGTGAAATGGCCTTCAGTAGCGTGTGCTCATTGTTCATGAATAGTAGACAGACAGGACAGGCTTTCTCAGCAGTTGCATGTACTATTGACCAGTGCACAGTGGACAATGGCCTTACGAATGTGGGTTCACCGTTGATTCCACCTCTGCACAGCTAGCAATGATGACAGAGGTGGGACGAGAGAGGAAAATCTTCCTGAAGACTCAGCTACGTCAGTGGAAAGTTATATTCCTCGTTCACCAGAGCCAGAGGCAAACAGGACCCTCACCTCAGTCACCCCTGCTATGACCCCGCCCCCTGGAGTTGATGAAGTTGCTGTTGTTGGAGACTCCAGCTCTGATGTAGGAAATTTACTTCCAGGTAATTTGGACACTGGTATCCGGTTTGCTTTCTCTAGCGGAAGAAACAACACCTACTTTCATCTTATGGGGAAATTTTCCTGTCTGGGTTGTAAGCTGGGCATGGCTTTGACCACCAATCATCAACACTAGGACAAGTCACCTTGCAGGGACACACATGAGATTAAATAATGCTTTCATTTTCCAGTGTAATTTCCAATTCTTTTTTTGAATTGGTTATTTTAATGGAACTTATTCATCTTGTTCCTAATCTTGTGATATATTAAGTTGAATCATGAAACCGGTAGATCAAAAGGTTGACCATGTGCAGTTTTATGTGATTCGAGTAATGTGTCTTTCCTACTTAGTAAGGTTTGCCAACGTGCATGAGTAATTCCCATAACCTAATAGCCTGCCTCGGAAATCATGACCTTCTTTTAGTGTTGCTTAAAAGTGTGGATAGCACAACATTTGCTGAAATGATCTTTTATTGTTCATTGATGAATTTTAATTTTGGTGAAGGGTTGGTGGATAAATCTCATTATCATATGCATTTTAAACTTATTAACCATTGGGCATCATTTTTCCTGTTTTTATGGCTAAGAGATGATGACTACAGGGTTTAACTTGAAGACTCTGCATGGAGCATTTTTTTTTTCAAGCAATAAGCCCTCGTTGCTGCTGTTTTTCTTTATTTCTCCATTTGCAATAAGAAATGGAAACTGAAGAAAAGGGGATGGAAAAATACTTACTTTGGCCAGGAAACTAAAAATGGCCTCTCTCCCCCTAGTACTGGTTCTTCAAATGTTTCTTATCACTCAACCACTAAGGTGCAGGAAAGATCAGGGACTTTAAATATATATTTTTCTGTAGGAGGAAACTTTTTTTCCTGAAAAAAGAAAAAAAATCTAATGAGAACCCGAACATAGATGACAGTCATCCTGCTCTGACCGCTGTGGGCCAGACAGCCCAGATGCCTCTTTCTCCTGGGTTGGCCATGCCCAGGCTTCAAGGGGAAATGTAAAAATAAAATACTGATTCAGACAATATTGGCAAGACAAAGCCTTTTATACCTACTAGTTTTTATTCAGCATGGTCTCTCCAGTTATTAAAAATTCCAAATACCATTGTTAGTATTCTTCTGGAGAAATGAACCAGAGTGTTGCCATACATATTTTTTTTCTTGGTACAATAAGGCCTATGGTGCAATAGAATAAAGTTAGATTTTAAAGGACAATTTTAATAGTTATAATATCCTAAGACAATATCTTAATTATTACTAGATAAAAAAGTCTTGTCTGTCCATTTTTTTCTTCAGTCTTTAGGCTTAATGTTAAGAACTAAAACATTTGGGATTGTGATGGTAGTGGTGTTCACGATGATAGCAGTGTGGTGGTGGTGGTGATAAAGTTGGTGATGGTGACGGAGTTGGTGGAGTTGGTGATGGGGGTGGTGATAGAGTTGGTGATGGTGACGGAATTGGTGATAGGGATGGTGGAGTTGGTGATGGTGATAGAGTTGGTGATGGTGACGGAGTTGGTGATAGGGATGGTGGAGTTGGTGATGGTGATAGAGTTGGTGATGGTGACAGAGTTGGTGATGGGGATGTGGTTTGGCAGATTGGTGTTGGCATTTCAGCACATGCTGTTTTCAGTTATTCTAATTGTCAGTCAAGGAACAAAGAAATCTGTCGTTCTGGTGCAATTTTATGACAGTCACCACCGACATCTCCTCTAATCAAGGAACGATTGATGATCAGGTCTCTGTATATTCCTTAAAGGTACCTTCTTATGGAGAATAATGGTAAATTTATGAAACCATTGTCCTGCGGGGTGTTTTTATGTTTTTGTTTTTTTCTGAAGACTTTAATATACCCTTGGGCATTGTATATAGGTAGAGAAAGGGGTTTTTAAAGAAGAGGGAGTTTCTTTATACAGAATCCAAGTTTACCTATGGATTCAAATTTTATCCATTCCTGAGCTCTTCTTCATATAAAACCCTTGGGTAATGGGTGCCTGAAATGATGGATTATATTAACTATTGGGGCTGAAGATACAATTTAATTTCTTTTAAAATATTATTATTTTAAACTTATCCTAACACTCAGGTATACGTTGTTCATGTTTTGACCATCATTCCTCATTCCCATTTTCATTCTTTCTAAATATGTAGTTCACTTTTCTCTTTGGGTGTGGACATAGTTAAATCCCAAGATCTCTTAGGTGAACCCAACCCTTTTTCTATTTTCTGTATTCGTAAAATTAAAAAAATATGTTTCATGCCCTGAGAAAAAAAACACCATAATATTTTTTATTAAAGTGTTCTTTGACCCAGTTCCCAGATGTCTCCCCAAGCCATCCATCCTTGTGGTCCCCCTTCGTGTCCCGTGTTGCTCCCGTTTTCTTCATTGTGATTACCGCGCTAGCCGGCTCACTTGTGGATTAGCAATGCGTGGCCAGGACTCCCCTGGAACCATCCTTAGATTCTCTGCCATCACGTTTCTGGTTATTTTTAATGGCTGAACTTCGTGATGGGCTGTCTGACAGTTCGAACAGGAGACCAGGCAGATGGCTGTGTAAGTGGACACTCCCTATACTGAACCTTCCTCGATTGCTCCTTACAGAACACCGAGAGGACGGAACTGTTGGAAGGTCCCAAACCACCCATGGATCAGAGTCATTCGGTGAGTGTGAGCGGCTTTCCACATTAACGGCCATCATAACCACCGAACCTGCTGGGTGATTACTGATGACGTATGCACTGTGTCTCTTGAGTAGTGGTTCTCAAAGACTTTAAGGATGCATCAGACTCCAGGTGCCTCCAGCTCAGGGTGACCCCATGGGTGTAGGATTAGAACTGGGCTGCATCGGCGATTTTTCAGAAGTAGACCACTGGGCCTTTCCTCCAAGATGCCTCTGGGTGGGCTCAAACTCCCAAATATTGGGTTACCAATTAAAGTGTCCTAGCCATTTGAACCAGGCAGGTTTATCAAACCACACGACTGAGTCCCACCCTCAGAGTTTCTGACTCAGGAGGTCTGGAACTAGCTGAGCATATGTCTAGTAAGTACTCAGGGGATGCTGATTTTCATGTGAATATTGACCACACTGTGTGAACTACCATTCTGAAGAAGATCTTCCCTCTGGAAGGATGAAGGAGAATTCAAACAGGATCTCAACTGAACATTGCCTGAAGCAGAATGTTTCAGAAAATATGTTTGGGGAGTAAGAATGGCCTTTGTTTGCTCCTGGGTCCTCTGTTTGCTCCTGGAGACTGTTTCCTAACTACTGAAAGTGGCATAAGGAGCTCAGGTGCATGAGCAGTTCAAACGACTGGCTGGTCTACCAGAGAAAGATGAGGCTTTCTTCGCCCATAAAGCTGTACAGCCTCAGAAAACCCACAGGTTCCGTTCTATTCTGTCCTCTAGGGTCGCTAAAGACTCAGAATTGACTCCATGGTATTAAGTTTTGAGTGGTTGTGCAAAGAACACACCTTAAACAATTAGAATCATCTAGCACATAGTACTTATAGCTAGAGTCTATTGAAAACACACTGGGTGTCAGGCGCTGTTTTAAACTCCTCAGATGGACCAGATGGACCATATGAACATGTCATTCCAGAAGTCAGTAAGAATCAAATATCAACAATTTCATATGTTCATCAAACATCAACTCATTTAATCATCCTACAAACCATGTGGCATCTGTAAGTTCTTTTCTTCTCATGCTACTGGTGAGGAAACGAAAGCCAAGTTGATCTAAGTGGTGGATTGAAGACTCGGGCTTAAAGCGCAGGGAGTCTCACATGGCTGCTCATAAGCATGGTCTACAGAAAGCACTCCGTAATGACCATCATTATCACTAGACATGCTTGATTACACAGAGTCCTGTTTGCCATGATTCAGCTCCCTAGAAGCAGGCAGCTGAATCCGACAAGATGGAAGTTATTCCTGACATCTAATGCTTAGAGTCCTGAAGGGCTCTGCTGGGGTAACAGCTTATGATGGTCTCACAAATCCAAGCAAACCCATGTGAATTGTTGTCCTCCCCCGTCATGCTTGCTATCCCCACCAAGGGTGCCTCCTGGTTTAAACACGCACACATTGGTCATCTACATGGCACGGCTTTAGTAAGAACTGTTTGTATTAGAGCCCAGAGAGTTGGGGGTTCACTAGAAATGGATCTGAAAGAAAAGACACATGTCTTGGGCTCACTGGGCACCTCGGACAGGGCCCTTCTGATTTCCTGATCACCAAACCAAGCCAAATGTCATCGAGTCCATTTAAAAAATCATTTTATTGGGGGATCCGGCAACTCTTATCACAATCCATTCAGCCATCCATTGTGTCAAGCACATTTGTACATTTGTTGTCATCATCAGTCTCAAAACATTTTCTTTCTACTTGAGCCCTTGGTATCAGTTCCTCATTTCCCCATCTCCCTCCCCAACTCTCCCTCCCTCACAAACCCTGGATAATTTAGGAAAAAAAATTCATGTCTTACATTGTCCAATGTCTCCCTTCATCCACTTTTCTGTTGTCCATCCCCCAGGGAGGGAGTTATATGTAGATCATTGTGATAGGTTCCCCCTTTCTCCCCGACCTTCCCCTTACCCCCTAGCATCACTACTCTCATTATTGGTCCTGAGGGGTTTATCTGTCCTGGATTCCCTGTGTTTCCATTTCTTATCGGTACCAGTTACATCCTCTGGTCTGGCTGGATGTGTAAGGTAGAATTGAGGTCATGATAGCGGCGGGGAGGAAGCATTAAAGAACTAG
Source organism: Tenrec ecaudatus (assembly GCF_050624435.1). Taxonomy (NCBI): domain Eukaryota; kingdom Metazoa; phylum Chordata; class Mammalia; order Afrosoricida; family Tenrecidae; genus Tenrec; species Tenrec ecaudatus. The sequence continues at coordinate 35,563,857 of NC_134533.1, read as the reverse complement.
AGAAAAGTTGTGTGTTTCATTGGTGCTACACTGCACCCTGCATTGAGTCCATTTTAACTCATGCAACCAGTTTCGTTCTTCATATGTGTGTCCACGCTATCTCTTATCTCATCAGGAACCAAAGATATGGGAAGGAGCAGTTAACTTCAAAATGGACCAGAACCAGTTACCTTAGGACTCATGGTGGCCCAATGGGTAGCGTGACTGACCTGAATGCAGTAGATCAGCAGGTCTTCTTCCAAGCCACCTCTGGCTGGGTGCATCCAACCAAGCAACCTTTCTAGTAGGCGCCACGTGCTCAACTATTTGCACCAACCCGGAGCTTCTTGGAGAAATGCTGGCTAAAACCAAGAGACTCCAAGCACTCCATGTATGGTCCTTGGACCAGGTTCACTGACATCCCTGAGGAGCTTGTTGGAAAGGCAGACTCTCTAGCTTGCCCCAGACACACTGGATTGGTACCTGTGTTTTAATTAGACACCACCACACCCCCAGGCAATTTGTCTGCACCTTAAAGTTGGAGAAGTACTTCCTTCCCTAGACTGTTTTCTCATAGTTAAAGGCTGCTGAATTACATCTCAGATTTGATCTCATCTGCCCAACTGGAGAGTTCAATGCCCCCACGTTTGTAGAACTTGCTTTTGGGGACCTCTAGGGTTCAAGGAGAGGCCTCCTGTGTCTTGTCCTTTCACCCCGGCATTTGCGCGAAATGAGAATCGGGTGGGCGGGAGGCCATCCCCTTTGTTTGACTGTGCAGGTGTCTATGGTTGGGGCAGGCGGTTCCATCTTGCTGCGCACACACCCAAAGCTTTCCTTGCTTGGAGCACTTTTTTAAAAAATTAAAAATAAAGAGATTAGGATCCATTACCAGCCTCCCTTTCGAATATCAAAGGCGGGTGTGAGTCAGAGCAAGGCCAGCGAGACCGACTGTGCCTCTGAGATAGTTTTTGAAGCCCAGAGAGCGCCTGTTGAGACGGCCAATAACCCACGACTGTGCAAGAGACAACCTGTCAGCCACCCCATGCTGTGGAAAGGGCCATGGACTCCTTCTGAGGTTTGGAAAGTAAAACCCGGGCTGGGTGTTTTGAAATGGCTAGGCATCTGGGCAGAGCTTGTTTTGCTCCATTTTGATTTACCAGAAGGATCAAATCACAAGGACAGGAGCCATGCGACCCAAACGGACCTCTGCTCGGGCTCTTAGAGGCTACTGCGCCGAGCCTGAGGCTGGCCTCTCCGAGGAAAGCTCGTCCAGTAGAGCCGGGCCCTCTTCAGCCATTATCACGCAGACAGGCTTCCATGGTTTCTGTGTGGTTTGGTTTGGTTTCCTCCCCTCTGGGGCCGTTAGGATTCTGCAGTGGGTTCCTATTTAGCAAGAAAAAAACCCCCCAAAACCAACCCACGCATTATCTGGGCAAGTGTTTCACTCTGTGTTTGGAGCGATAGGGCTCAGAAAAGGAAGCTTCCCTGGTTTCTTCTTGAACCTGATGCTGCCCGCATGTTGCTGGACCACCTCTTCTGCCCGGTGGACTCTCCATCTTGTGAGACTTCCTTTCAGGTTGAGGCTTTGTTGTTGTTGTTGTTGTGTTTTTTTCCAGCAGTAGGAGATGTACATCCTTCTACCCCAGGGCATGTTTCACCAATATGTTCTTATCCGGGCCTGTAAATGGATTTGTTGATATAGACATGAAGGGGCCACTTCTTCCCTGTTAGCTCTTATTTTTTAAATGGTTATGTTTGGTGCTATAAAACCATGACTTTGTTGTTGTTCGGGGTCGGTAGGTGAGGGAGCCTCGGTTCATCCTAACAAGATGTTCGATGAAGCCTGGCCTACGGACCATTCTGGCTGTGATTTTCAGACTTGCTTTTGTCTTTCTAAGGTAGGGGGCTCCACTAGGGACCCTGCTAAAGGGAACGCTCTGATCCCGTGTGTCTTAGGTGAGGCCTGATAGGCTGCATTCTTAGCAAGCCCCCAAGGGATGACCGCTTTGGTGACCCACAGACTGCAGTTCGAGTCATAAGACCCTCACCCCCCACACACACACAAAATAGAAAATAGCAACCACACACATCTATGAATATTATTTCTTTCAACCTCTGTAAAAGTATGGAGCAGATATTATTATTATCTACATGTGATGTGAGATCTGGAAAGGAAAACATGGTCTAGCGAACACACTGGTACCGAGAAGCAGGGGTAGGACTTAGATTCAGGTCTGTCCACCTCTACAGCCCAAGAGTTTAAATACTACAGAGCACCACTGCCTTTAAGGATTCTCACGTACCTCGATAAAAACAATGATAGTAATAACGTCTCCAAACATTGGTCTTAATCAATCCAAAATGTTTTGTGGAAATGTCTTTAACTGGCAAAGTTTGCACTCAAACTAACAACAGAAAGGTTAGCCGTTCGAACCCACCCACAGTGCTGCGGAACCAAGGCCTGGCTGTCTGCTTCTAGAGGATCACAGCTGAGAAAGCCCGACAGAGCAGTTCTAGTCTTCCACCGGTGGGGTTGCCACGGAGTCAGCAACTGGTTTTGGTTTGTTGCCGTGACCTTGCCTGAACCTATGCCTTGAGTCTTTTCCGTGGCTTCGCCGTGATGTAGGATAGACAGGCAGGCTGACGGGTTGCTGTCAGGGGTTAAGGGCTTTGCATTCCAAACTTTGAGTGAGAGATGTTGTTTTTCTCCTCAGGACACTCCAGTGGGAATCAGGGAGATGCCAGCACCACCGAACCTCCCGTGAGGAAAGCGCAAATTCCAGGTGGGTTTCCAGCTGTGAGCAGGAAAAGATGCTTCTAGGCGAAAGAAAGACGAGGCCTATTGGAAAGCATCCCCCTTCTCTTCTTTACATGTTAAAGGACACGGCTCTTAGTTGGAAAGGGTCGAGCCCTCTTTTGCTTGGTCTACCTGCCTGCTATTGATGGAGCTGATTTTAGGACCATCCCAAAGAGCTGCTCCGTTTGTTAACAAATCCTCCTTCCCAGATGAATATGCCCACAGAAGACTGCAGGGCACACCAGGTCCTCCCCAGCCCGGTCTAGCTTCCTCTTGGCTTCTGGGGCGTGATGTGCACATTGCAGAGGGCAAGGAGTTGCAAGGCCTGTATCTATGAGTGCAAGTACAGCATCTTCCTAGTTCTCGACAAGCTTTCTGGACCCGTGCAGCCAACGCCTTCCAGAGTGTTGGTGCGCAGCGAGGGGACGGGAATGTTGGACTCTCCTGAGCTTCGAGATAGGAGCCATTTGATGAAACATGTTTGTTTGACTTGGGCGCAGAATTGAGCTTTGGCAAAGGGGGAATTTCAAGAAAGGGAAAGGTTTTCCTAGAGTTGTAAGCTGGCCTTCTCATCCTTTCCTCTCTTTATTGGTCTCAAAGCTGATCTTTCCTTGAAGAGACGGAACAATGTGGTGGGTGCTCCCCTCCCGCCTTGCCTCCACTTGCCTGAGGGCACCTGAGGGTGATGGGGAAGGGGATATGGAAGAGCAAAGGAGGCCCCAGGAATCTTCCCAGCTCGAGTGAAATCAAATGTGGGGCACCTCCAGGGCTAACCAGGGAGATAGGACAGAAATGACACTGTCCTGTTGGCCGCCCCACCCTTCTGGTTCTCCTGTCCTCCTAAAACCAGGGCTCTGAACTGGCTTGAACTGGTCCAGTTATGGCCAGTGCAGCCAAATGGGAACGGATCTGATTTGTCAAATGTGTGTGCACTGGAACGATAACTGGAATAGGAAAGTTGACTGGTGAAGCCCTGCAATGGAGACGTGGAAGAGGTGAGATGACCCCTTTCAGAAGCCTGGTGAGCGACTGTGGAGAGTGACACCCATTCGAGATGCAGAAGGACCACCGTCATTGAGTGAGCCACTGTTGCTTCCAACGGGCCGACGAAGAGATTTGGCTGCTCAGCAGAGCGTGCCCTGCCCTTGTTTTCTCAGAGGGCACCTATGTTTCTAGCAGATGTTGCCTTATAATCTATCCCATTCTAGAGATCGTTCTGGGACACCCACATCTTAAAAACTCAGGTCTGCCCCAGTATCACTTCATCAGCCATAACTGAACTCGGAAGAACTGGCTCAAAGCCCTGCCCCACTGTCACCTAACGAAGTACAGGTGAGGCCAAGGCAGGGCAGACTAGGAAATAGAAGGGTAAACACTGATCATGGACGACCTTCCATCTTCCTTCTTTCCTCGAGCATGGTTCATTAGACCAATACCCACTCCACTCTTCACCCACATGGGAGCAAGTCGGCACGTCATTTTAAGATGTGCTGTGTTAGTCTGGGCACTTTAGAGAAACAAATCCACAGAAACGCATGTATAAGAAAGAGTTTTATATCAAGGTTAAGTGCACATCAAGAAAACATCCCAACCCAGTGCTACGCAAGCCCACAAGTCCAACATTAACCCATAGATCTGACACCAATCCACAAAGTCCTCCTCCATCTCACAAAGTACACACAATGATGCTGACTGCAGGAGGAAAGCCAAGTCAGTGAATGTGTAAGCATCTCAGCGCTGGCAGGGGTCTCCACACAGCTGCTCCAGCACCCAGGGCTGCACCAGGGTAGGTCCATGTGGCTTCTCCTTGGGGATGTCTTTCAGGAAGTGAGCCTTGCAAGCTGAAGCAGGGAACTGGCTAAAGCAGCTGCACCCTGGTCTGACCATCAGAAAGCAAGAGATCCGAGAACTAGAAAGGCGAGGCTCACCGAGCCATTTATCCCTCCACCCTTCAATTAACCCCACATGTGTTTATCGGCCAGGTTGGCACAATAAACTAACTCCCTCACATGCATAGAACATTTTATTAGTCCATAAGTGATGCACAGTTATTGCAGAACTTTTAGAAAATGCCGCCAAATAGAAGACTGAAAATATAGTCACTTGTTATTGAAGATACCACATTTACCATCTCGGTGGATACTGTACCTGTCTGCTTTCCTTTTTCTCAAGGATAGACTTTTTTTTTTTTCGAGTAGTTTTTGGATTTGCAGAGTAATTGAGCAGAAAGCACCAAGAACTACCACATACCCCCCTTTTTTTATCGCCACTCACACAATTCCCCTTATGAGGAACACCTAGCATTAGTCTGGTGCGTTTGTTACGATTGAAGAGCCAGCAGTGAGGCAGCATTCTTAACTGAAGTCCTGGTGGTCACGGGCACCTTCCCCTGGCGTTGCACAGCTCTGCGCATGGTGCCAGGAACCCACTGTTGCCGTATCATACAATATCGTGCAGCATCACACATGCCACACTATTTATCCTTCCCACCCATGCACTGGGCCCGTGGCAGCCGCTCATCTTTTGCTGCATCCTTGCAGTGTGTCAGAGAGTGGGAATCATGTAATAGGTAGCCTGTTTCAACGGCTTCCTGTCATATGAACATATGCCTTTAAGTTTTCTCCGGGTCTTTTTGTGGCTTGATAGCTCATTTCTTTTTATCACTGAATAATATTCTGTTGTTTGAATGGGACCACAGTTCATTTATCCAGTCCCTCTCTGAAGTATATTGTGGTTCCTCCCGAGTTCTGTATAGTACGAATACAGCTGCTAGAAACACTCATCATTAGGTTAAGTTTTCAGATCAGATGGATAACCATGTAGGAACCCGATTGCTGCTTGTATGCTACACTAGCTTTGTCAGAAACTGCCAGACGGTCTTCTAAGAGGCTGCATTCCCACCATCAGTGAGTGAGCGTTCCTGTTGCGCCCTCAGCTTATGTCAGCATTTTGGATCCAAGAGTGCAGGAGTATTGTACTGTAGTTGTACTCCTTACCAGTGTAACTCAGATTGTAAAATGTATGCTAACACAGATACTCGGTAGGAAGCTAACATTCCTTAATAATTGGGCACAACTTTTCATGTCAGTACCTACATATTCTTTCCCTGTATTTGTTATAGGATACAGTGGACTTATTCTAATGTAAGCTTATTCTAATGCTTCTTATTATAAATAATATAATAATGAGAGTTCACACAGCTAATTCTGAGTCCCTAGTAATACCCGAAATGCAACTACTGGATCAAAAGTATGAGCAATTTAGAAGGATTTGGGCAAATGACTCTCAAGTTCACAACCCTATAGCACTCCACAAGTGTGTCCCCACTGCCAACACCAGATTTCAGGTCCTGTATTGAGTTCCTGACAGCATGTGAGATGCAGTCTCTGAGATAGGGAAGAGGCTTCTTTTTAAGGGAAGCATAACATTGCTCAGTCTGTGTAGTAACATTGTGCCAAGTGCACCTACAAGTTGTGGTAGCTCGCGTTGCAGCTCTGGGGAAGCGAGTTTATTATTTAAAGGAACTTGGAGATCTCGCATGATTTTATAAGTTTAAAACAAGACGTCTGTTCATCAAAACTGTTGTAGGCGACACCAACACCACCAACAACAAATCCTCAGTAGGATGTGCCTGTTGGCTGGTTCTTTTGGCTGGGCCCCCTGTGCAGTGCTGCCCATCTTGTCTGGAGCAACTCAGTGTACAAAGCACATGATGGTTGTTAACAGGGTGCATTTCCAAAGCTCACGCGTGTCTTTTGGCTCTCCCATTCCAGAGTGGCTCATCATCTTGGCATCCCTCTTGGCCCTGGCTTTGATTCTCGCCGTGTGCATCGCTGTCAATAGTCGAAGAAGGTAAGGAAATGCTCCTTGTGACCCGTACCTGTGCTGCCCAGTGCATGCTCTCTGGGCCTAGCAGCCCAGCATCCTGGGAGCTCAAGAGAAATACCAGCATGTGCATTTCCAGATCCCAGGGATTCGGGTACATATTCCAAGCTGAAAGGTCTGCTCTGGCATGTTCTTTAAAGAGAGGAGACACCTGGAGAATTTAGAGTGTGGTTTCATAATTATTGAGTGTTCTGTGGTAGCATTTAAATTTTTCAAGGTTAAACACCATGGAGATGCTATCTGATGAAAACTGTGAACGACTTCTTCAGAAGGGTGTGTACCTTCTCACTTACCGAATCATTCAATCAATATTTATTTACAGGCTCGGGGGCTGTAGTGCTCTTTGGCCTGCCTAGATTCGTAAATCTGCTGGCACTCTGACATAAAGCAGACCTTAAGTTTGGGATCATGTTTGTCCTTCCACCCAGGACGTTCAGAGGCGCAGTCCCTTTCTGCGAGCACACACACAGTCAGAGCGAGCCTTGCGTACATGCCCCGGGAGGTTCCCTTTGGTTACGTGGAAGCCACAGGGCTGGCCTTTGCTTTGCCACATCATCCAGTCAGCCAGCCGGGAGATGCCCACAGCTTGAGTCTTTACACAACCTGTGTAAACCTTTACAAAATCTCAGCTGGCCAAAAAACAAAACCAGAATCTTTCCTGGCAAGGAGAGGTCTTTAGACTCTGGATGGATGGCCTTTGGAGAGCAGTGAGCAGCTAATCCCCATGCCATGGCCTGTACATTGCTATTGGAGGAACTCAAATAATGTCATTTTACAAGTTAATAAATGTGCTATGTTAATGGCTTTGCTCCGGTCTATGACCTTGGAAACATAATTTAAAAAAATCTTTTTAAGTCAAGATAGCTGATTGCTCTAAGCGACCAGTTGCTATCAAGTGTCACGGTGAACCCCAGTCTGCAGAGTGGGATTGCAGCAGGCCTTCAGTGCTCCCCTTTCAGAAGCCAGGGTGTCTCTACAGGCACCTCTGAGTCATCTGAACCCCCAATCTTCCAGCCAATCGTCTAAGGAACAAACACTAGCAGGGGCAGAAAAAACCTTCACAGACCTCCTGAAACATCTACGATGAACTAAATGGGGCATCTTTGTTGTTGTTGTGTGTACTTGAATTTAAATTATGTGACTGGAGGGAGCCTCGCTATGTCCTTTTACTTCTTCTCAGCCTCCTTGTTGTGCCAGGGATTACTCTTGCTCAATTAAATGTGAACTTCCTCGTGTTTGAAATCAGATCTTTGATTCCAGCTCATATATAGAGTTCCATAACTTTGTCACCATAGAAACGTCGGCCCTGGATGCTGTCCCGGTGGGGGGTGGGGTCTTCAGTGAAGCATCTCAGCTGGCCTGAGAGCAGCTGGAGCCCTTACAGGGTGGCTGGTTAGCTCTCTGTCTTTACCCAACATGTCAACAGCAGAGAAAGGGCCTCATTACAGCCCCCACCCCCCTTTCCCGGCCCCTACAAAGGCCAGCAGTTGCCCTAGCAACAGGTAAACAGGGACATGCAGGGCCCGGCACAGCGAGTGTCTCACCAGGAAAGTAGCTACTTGGATGCCATAAATTATGATGGCCTGATTTGCTAATTGAAAGCAGATCTGCCACGCAGCTGAAGGATGGTTAACGGCAACAGAGCGCCTCCAGGCTCCGTGTGTTTCTCAAGCCTCCAGCCCGGGTCTAATCCTCTCACCAGTCGGCAGCTTTTCCCTTGGGGTGTCGCACTGAAGACAAGCAGAATCGTGTTTTCATCCAGAGGAGTTGCCATCGAGTCAATTCTGACTCGTCGCTACTCTACAGAACAGGGAAGAACTGGCCCTGTGGGCTTCCAACACGATAACTCTTTACAGGAGTAGAAAGCCTCTTTTCTTTCCTCCTACGGAGAAGCTGGTGGTTTTAAACTGCTGACCTAGCGGTTAGCAACCCAGTGCTTTCCCCTCGACCCCGCCGGGACTCCTTGGTTGAAAATATTGGCTTGCAGAAGGGCACTCACTGGTTCAGCCGAGGACTCTTGAGTGGATCCCCGGACGAGCGGTTTTACGGAGGAGGAAGAGAGATCCAAAGAATCTTGAGGTTCGGAGGCAAGGATGGCCTGTCGAATTCCCGTCAGCTAACAGTTTTTTGAGAACAGAAGCCATGCCAGGCACTGTCATATGGATTACAGTTAAAAAAGGAAGAAAGAAAATGGAAAGTCTCTCTGTCTCTGAAATTGGCATGCAAGATTGAGCGAGGGCCTCCAAGGCACGGGGATCTGTGAGCAGCGCCGTCTTCAAGAACCTGATTGAAGGGGTGCTAAGGAGACTGGGGTGCAGTGGCTTCTATGTCGACCTGCTAACCACCAGGTCAGCCGTTCTGAACTAAGTTCTATTTCATGGGATAAAGAAGCTTTCTCCTCCTGTACACGGTCTCAGAAACCCCCAGGACAGTTCTACCTAGTCCTGCAGGGGCGCAGGGAGTCAGACCGAGACGCATGGCGAATATGGAGGAACCTTGGTGGTGCAGCGGGCTACCTGCAAGCAGCATTGTACCTTTGGCCTTTGAAATAGTTTTCTTAGTAATAATAGCAAGGTCGGGGGGTGGGAGGGGAGTCACTGGGTGCTCAGTTACTGTCTGGGATTTGCAGGGAAACTAGAGAAGTGCAGGACCAAGTTTGGCAAGACCTGTGGCTGTGGCCCTGAGAGTCAGAAAATTGGTTGCCGTTTGGGCCTTGCCCTGATGAGGTGTGGGGCTCTGGATCATACCCTGGACCTCCTGGTTCTCAGAGCTGCTACGCAGGGAAGGGGTTGAACCGGTGGTCTCTGAGTGCCCTTAGTACTGAGTTCCGATAACTGAAAAAAAAATTAGGACTTGTTTATCAAAAGTTCTTATTGCATGCCTGCAACACTAATCTTTGCCCCGAGTAATTTATAAAGATAATCCTGGCCTCCTGAAAAAAAGAAAGTAGGGCCCCAAAACAGAGACACATAAATCCAAAGAGAAATAGGGTAAGACTAAGCCCAGGACAGTATTCCTCTGTTACTACAGGTCAGATGTTATCCATTTGCAAAATCAGCTTCACTTAAAAGCATGACAGTAAGCCCCCCACCATGCACAGACAGCTTTTATGCTTAACCCCCACCCACCCCCTCAATCTCATTTAACTCCTCAATGATCTATTAGGTAGGCAAGCGAGAATGACTTTGATAAGACACCTTTTCACCAAAGAACACAGGCGACCACGTGAGAGTCTGAAGTAATGTAAGCAACGTTGTACCTTTGGCCTTTGAAATCATTTTCTTATTAATAATAGCAAGGTCGATGGAGGCAGTGAGATGAAATATGAGAAACGTCTCCTAACCCATATTAACCATTTCAGCTAGCGTGTCTTGAACACTTAGTGTGTTCCAGATACCGTTCTAGATGCCCGTCCAAGGAGCAATAATCAATGCACTTATTGAAAGCCATGCTCTGCTTCAAGACTTCCCATAAGCCTGTGATGCTGATACTCTCAGATACCCACTGTCACAGATCAGAAAAGTGAGGCACAGAGAGGTTAAATGAGTTTTCCCAAGTCAGACTGCAAGTCAAGTGTTCGGTCATGTTCGGTCAGGGTTCAAAAGCAGCCCTTTCAAGCTCCTGTTCTTGACCCCGCTCTCTGCTGCCTGTGTGTTGTCCACCTAAACCCAGCTGCCCTGAATGGCTGCCCTGCTCACGGATCCTGCTCCACCCCTCATCCAGCACCTTGCTAAAGAAGAAGATTAGACCTCCTGTTGAGGAGGTATAACTTCTATTTCCCCAAATACATGATTAAGGTTTACGGCCTTGGCCTTTCTAGAGGAAATGGCCCGTGATCCTGAACAATGGAGGCTTTGTCTCTACAGCTTCAAATGTCCAGCAGCAAAGTGAGCCGGTCTAACTTCATGCGGCTTCCAAGTCTTCGGATGGCTGGCAGCCTTGATGAGCTGGGCAGAGCCCAGGCTTTATTCATAAAGGCCTGGCCCTGGCTGTGTGACCTCAAACCTTGTTGGGCCTCAGTTTCCACTGCTGTATGATGGGATAGCGCTACCAGGGAGGGGATGATTAGCAACATTCCGTGGCATCGCAAGTGAAGTGCCTGGCATTCAGAAGGCGCCCAATAAGCACTTGCCCATTTCTCTTCTCCCCCACCTCACTGTAGGTGTGAGGCTCTGAACCTTTGTTCCGTTAAGCACCGTGTGACTCCGACACGTATAGCGATGATCATGTTCCAGGAAGAGGAAGCAATGTGTCAGACTGGGTGTGGTGAAGCCCTGCCAGGCCATGCCCAGGGATAAGATCAAAGTCAAGCTCTTCCATTACAGACTCACTTCCAGATTTGCGTCTCAAGTAAATTTCCTGAGAACCCATAAAGCAACAGTCAGCATTTGCTTTCCATACTTTAACCTGCTCTCTGCAGGTTAACTAGTCTTCGGGGAAAATCAGTGTGGCCTTTTGCATCTAGAAACGTTGTGTTCTTCTCTGTGAGTGCAATAATCGCCCTGGTCAGGCCAGCAGAGGAAGAGGAAGTGGTGTGTCTTTCTTGAATACACATATCAGAATGATTAACAGTCGTCACGTCGATGGTTTATATAAGCCTAAGCCTGTGGAGACGGCGAACACTCATAACGGGAAGCATTTCCATAACTTCATAAGATTAGAATGAGCACTTCGGAGTGGGACAGACCTGGGTTTGAATCCTGACCCTGTGTTACTGACCCAGTGACCTGGAGCACGTCGTGCCTTTTCTGGGCCCTGAGGTTGGGTTCTGGAGTGGGTGACGTTTTGGGTTGCTAGCCACAGGTCTGCGATTTGAACTGACAAGCCTCTCCTGGGAGAGGAAACTGAGGCTTTCTGTTCCTACAAAGATTTACAGCCCGCCCAGGGGCAGTTCTCTATTGTTCTGTGGGAGAACTACGAGGCTGAAGGGACCCAGTGGCAGTGAATTTGGTTGGGTTTGGTCGGGGATGCTATTGGGTGAACACTGAACTGATAACTGCAGGGTCAGCAGGTCAAACTCACCAGCTGCTTTTGGGAAGAAAGACGAGGCTGTCTGCTCCTGTAAAGATGGCCCTGAGTTCAGTGACTCGAGGCCAGTGGGATCGGGGCTCGAGGAGTTTCCTCACCCGTAATAGAGGAGATGTCAGAACACCTGCTATCCAGGTGGATTGTGATCACCGAGTCTCAGACTTGATTGTGCATTAGAACCCCCCCAAGAGCTTGTGAAATACAGATCCTGGTCCCCCACCCCAGGTTGGTTTCCCCCAAGTAGGATCGGTAGAACTGGGACATAGCTGAAAACGTCCATTTCAGCCATTTCCCAGGTAATACTCTCTTCATGCTGGCCCAGGGGCCTCACTTTGAGAACCACTCTTGTTTAAAAGTTCAAAAGTTGTAGCGGAGAAAGCACTGAACACAGAGTGAGTCCGCCCTAAGCCTCCGTGGTATTCTGAGCACCCGGTTCCAGAAGGCTGTGGATGACAGTGAAAGCCCACCGTCCATCCCAGAGTTCCCACTGGATTAAACCTCCATTGCATTGCCGGGAACAGATTGACCAGGCATGTGACTAGTCTTGCCCGCGGACAGAGGCCACTGGAAAGTGGATCCCTGCCGAGAGAGAGGTTGCCATGGAACATGGATCATTGACCCATTTTTAATTTGTTCTAGCTTCTGTTCTGTTTTCACTTGGATGGAGGTTATTCTGGGTTTCATTTTATTCTCATTGTTGGGGTTACTGATATAATTTTCTTTATGTAAAATCCGGGCTTGGTAGACCTACAGATACAGAAACTCCCTCACTGCCATCAAGTCAATGCCAACTCCGAGTGACCCCATGGGACAGAGTGGAACTGCCGCCTGAGGCTGTCCTGCTTTACAGTAGAAAGCCGGTCTTTCTCCTGAAGAGCAGCTGCCGGTTCCTAACTAACTGCTGACCTTGTGATCGGCACGTCCACGCATCACCGGGAAAGTCACTGGAGGCCTTCTCTGCCTGTAAAAAGTTTGACTTGGAACCCTAGAAGGGCAGGTCTGCTCTGACCTACAGGGTCACTGTCAGTCAGAATCGACTCCAGGAGTCAGACGTGAGTTGTTTGGGTGAGTGAGTTTGGTCAGGCAGGTTTGGATTTTGTGTTTTAAGTAGGCTATGCCCGGGGAGGTTGGGGGATAACAAGTTCCAAACAATAAAGGGCACAAGAATGGGGGACTCGTTCTCAAAATGATTGTGTTGATGATTGGAGTGAATTGTGTGGTACAGGAATGGCATGCCAAAAACTGTTAAATAAGTAAACCTGAGTGGAGGAGCTGATGGTGGTGACAATAGGATGCCAATGCTGACTGTTGTGTCTTTGTCCCTCCCCCCCCCCCCCCGCAACGGTGTGCCATCAGATGCGGACAGAAGAAGAAACTGGTGATCAACGGCAATGGCGCGGTGGAGAACAGAAAGCCGAGTGAACTGAATGGAGAAGCGAGCAAGTCTCAGGAAATGGTGCATTTGGTCAACAAGGAGCCATCGGAGACCCCAGACCAGTGCATGACAGCCGATGAGACACGGAACCTGCAGAATGTGGACATGAAGATTGGCGTGTAACACCTGCCCTGCGACCTGGGAAAGAAACAACAGAGAGAACACCATGAGCGGGAACTGGGACTGGCATGTAACAGATGCAATGTGCTACTGATTGTTTTATTGGGGATCGTTTTTTTTTTAGTATAACATTTTCTACTTTTTTGTGTATGGGATTTTTCGTGATTTTTTTAAAAGTCAAGTTCAATTTAGAAAATCAGCATTGCTTTCTGAACTGAGAGTCCAACGAGTAATTGGCATGAATTTGAATGTTCCAGTTCCCACCTAGAGGCCTCTCACCTATGGAGGTGAGCTGTGGATGGCTTGTAACAAAAGTCACAAACACATCTTCCTGATCCCTAAACTTCCCTCTCCACACCTCCTGGGTAGCAGCTACCTGAGCATTCCCCAGGGCGAAGAGGGATTGGTCTCTTGGAGGAAATTTGAATGGTTCCATAATGCCCTTCTACCAACCCAACCCCTGGACATTGCTTTCCCATGCGGTAGGAGATGGGGGTGTACTGGTTATACATCCCTGTCTCCAGACTCCCCACCCCCAACCTCTGTGGTAAAATGTCAGATGCTTCTGGGAGACACCCAAAGGGTGAAGCTATTTATCTGTAGTAAGCTATTTATCTGTGTTTTTGAAATATCAAACCCTGGAGGTCCTTTGATCTGTATTTTTTTTAATTACTTTGTCAGAAGCATAAAAGGGCTTAAGCTGATGCATAATAAACATCTGTCCTTCTGCCATCTTTATTCTTTGTGCTGTGATCCTTCGGTTTCTAGACCAGCAAGGGGGGAGGGTCCCTACAGCCAAGCCAAGAACTCTAAAAATGATCCTCCTTGAAAGCTGTCATCTCAGAGGGCCTAGGCTTCCACTCAGGCTCACTTACTCAAGTCTCACAGGAGAACAGGAAAGACTTACCGGTCACTGAGTCAATTCCTACTCCAAGCAGTCTACAGGACAAGATAGAACTGCCCCTGTGAGTTTCCGAGGCCATAACTCAGTAGAAAGTGGTAGTAGGAAGCCCCGTCTTTGTCCCACCAAGAAAAACAGCATTGTTTTATTTACAAAGTTATCCAAAGGCTTCCTGTCCCCACCCTAAACCAGCCTGGTGAGGAGAGAGGCTTAGGCCATTTTTGTGTTTTCATGGGCCCCTGTTCTCAAACAACAAGAGGGTTCAAAGCCAAATGAAATTTCCATGGCCTACCATTTGTGAGATGCCATTTCATAGAAGCAGACCCTTTTCATGGTATTGCAGAAAAATTCAAAAGTCCCTTCAGACCACTTGTAATAAAAGGAGAAGCCAATGGAAATGGAAGAGTACAATCAGTGGTCAATGGATTGGAATGGGTAGATGGGTGGGTAGGGGTGTTGTAAATCCTGTTCAAGTATTTGTATGATTCTAGCTATTTATTTATACTTACAAATTGGTTGCTTCCACTTCTGCTGCTGTTACTCAGGATAAGTCCAGTGTCTGAGGAATCCTTAAAACAGTGGTTCTCAACCTTCTTAATGCCACGACCGTTTAATACAGTTCCTCCTGTTGTGATGACCCCCCCCCCAGCCATAAAATTATTTTCGTTGCTATTTCATAACTGTCATTCTGCTACTGTGGTGAATCGGGCGACCCCTGTGATAGGGTTGTTTGACCCCCAGGTTGAGAACCACTGCCTTAAAAGGTTACTGGGCTCCCCACAATTGGAATCTTATCACCAGATACAGTTTTATGGCAATAAAGGGGAAGAATGGTTCTGTGTTCTGACCTCATGTTCTCCCCACCTGTGCCTGACTCAGGACTTCCGTTGTAGTCTTTATGCCTTGGCCATTAGACTCCATTGGTCCAGGACCTTTCAAAAGGCTACTTGTAATTGAAGAGATTGAATCGATTGTTTATGATCCTATAAAATGATACACCTTCTTCCACAGGCTGCCATGAAATCTCACCTGTTGCCTAAACTGATATGATTAAATGGAAGTGTGTCTCCCACAGAAAAAAACCAAAAGGAGGCAGGGAGGAGGGAGAAGAGCTAGGTGCCCAGGTAATTTAGGACAGAGCTTACTCCTGGAGTTTATGCTGAAAAATAGCCTTTAAAGAAGAGCTGGCCTCTGTTTAGCCTCTCCCACACAACTGCTTCCCGCTATCCACCCTCAGCTCCCACCCTGCATTGGCTTCAGAAAACCTCCTAGCTCTTCCTCTGTGGATCTCAATTGACCAATCCCACAATCACGTGTCTGGCCTTCTCATCCTTGTCCCACAAATTGAAAGAAAAAAAAATAGCAGGTCCTTCTGATTCTTGTATTGTGACTGTCCTTGGTGTTCACTTTGCCCATTTTCCCAGGAGCTCTCCTGGGCCTGCTTCAGACGTGACCGACTCATTCAGGCATATGGGTCCAGCTGTAGGAGGGTCCGACGAGGCTCTCTTGTCTCTCAGGTTCCTTCTGGGGCATGGATAGCAAGACCAGCCCTTCTAGGCATTCCCAAACAGATTGAGATGGACCGTTTTCAGTCGGGTTTTTAAATTCAGTATAGTCCTTCTTGTTGCTGCTGTCCCTACTTGGACATACTTGTGCTCACAGACGGCAGTAAGAGGGGCCACTCTTCTCACAGCAGCCGGGTGGGTAAGATTTCTATTGCTTCAGAGTATTTAACAGAGAGCTGATCGACTCTCTGCATGCCATGCTCCTGAAGTTCATGGGATTTGGTGCATTCTCGCCCTTGTAACATAATGGCATGATTATGGAAGCTTTCCTGTGTAATTATTCTTGCCAGTGTGTTGCCAAGTGGGCTGAGTCCTTAACCAGTAGTCACTTACTGGTGTTCTAGCTCTCCTTCACGCTGCTCCTACGTGTGTCCGAGGAGAACTGTGCTCCACTGGGTCTCCAATGCCTGCCTTTGGGGGAATAAGGTCCTCAGGCCTTTCTTCCAAGGCACCTCACAAAAAAAAAAAAAAGGACTTCACCGCCATTGAGCATGGAGGTAATTCTGACTCATAGTCACCTCTGTTGTGGTTAGATGCCACGGGGTCTGTTCCAACCTGTGGCGACACTACACCACCATCCTCATGATCGTTCCTGTGTTTGAGCCCGTCATTGCAGCCTGTGTGGATCCATCCTGTCGAGGGCCTCTCTCTTTCCCACCTCCTCTACTTTACCAAGCATGACGTCCTGCTCCAGGGACGCATCTCTTCTAACAACATGTCTGAAGTACATGAGGCAAAGCCGTGCTATCCTTGCCTCTAAGGAGCATTCTGGCTGTACGTCGTTGCAGACAGATTGGTTTGTCCATGGTAATTTCAATATTCATTGCCAACGCCATAATTCAAACACATCAAATTATTCTTCCGTGTCCCCTATTCCCTGTCCAACTATCACGTGCATCTAAGGTGATTGAAAAGATCACAGCTTGGGTCAGGCACCTCTAGGCAGACTCAAACGTGTAACCTCTGGTTAAAAATCATGTTAATCATGTACAGCACCTGGGCCTTGCTTGTAAAAGTAAAGGTTCTGCATTTAACTAAGTAACTTGCAAAGCAGCCTGAAAGCTAGAGATATAATTTTCCCCCCTGCAACTCTAAATCATCTGTGCCTCCCGAGGACTTTGCATTGAGGTAGCAATTACCCTTGCTCCACTGGGTTTCCAATAACTGTGTTTTGTTGAAAAATCAAACGGTACTTAAGACACCTCTGTGTCCACATAGTTGCAGGACCTCCCTTGTTAGGATGGATTTCTCCAGCAGAACCTCTCTAAGTGCGTATGTTGAGACTTGACTGGACTCTGTAGCCAAGGCTGAGCCAGTACTCCTCCAACAGGAGTGGGGAAAAGGAAATCCCTAGGCTGTCTGGGAGAGAAAAATGTGCCTAAGGACCAAATAGCATGATCCAGCCACTCACCTCTGCGACACAAGAGCGGCGTTTGGCAAATCGCTTGTGCTGACTGTAGAAAGAACAGTTCATTGCCCATGCCTGTACCATGTCCACTGTTTTAGTTTTGCTTTGTCTCTTCACACCCACCTTCTGATTTTTGTACATGAATTGCTAGGTCAATAATCATGAGGAAAATACAATATGTATGTGCCCAGATGAAAGCACTTATTAGAAATATAAAAAGGCTAATGGAAATGTACTGAGAAGTCTCTAATTACAGGAGCTGAGAGGGTGGCAGGGGCTGAGCTGTGATTGGCCCTCTGGGTAATTAGGATGCAAAAGAGTTTTGAAATGATGGAAACCTTACACTCATTCTTTTTATTTTTAATCATCAAAGACTTGCATCACTTGGAAGTTTTTTCTATGGCGAAATTGGACTTTTCATGGGTTTATAATCCATATTTTTCCAACTGAATGAGATCCCGTAAAGTGTTAGTTTCGTAAGAACCAAGAGCTACCCCTGGGGGTCCAGTTGAAAAGAGAAGAGCGAAGACATTTACCTCCATTCCCTCCTGTGAGCCTTCTAACAGACAGGAAATGGGTATTCCAAAAATGTAGAAACCGATCGAGTCAAAGAGCGTGGAAAAAGTAGCAAAAGCAATGAAATTGTGAAGCCGGAAAGTATGATCAATTGGTAACTGATTAAGCTACTTTGGAAAATCTGGATCCTAGCTAGAAATTTGGAAGTTCAAAGGCAACCAGGTTATTCCAAAGGCTAGGGCATTGGCAGCTTGAACTACCTCCAGAGTGCCACAGAGCTGAGCCTTTGTAGGCTTTCGAGACTAACTTTGTGAGAGCACCCAGCCTCATCTTTCTCCTGCAGAGTGGCCACTGAGTTTGAACCACGAACCTTAAAGTTAGCAGCCCAATACTTAACCTGCAGTGCCACTAAAATTAGCAGGACAGGTTGAACATTTATTTAAGAAATGGTTAGAACTCTAGACACCTCCCACGCTCTCCATAGCTAGGTGACTCTAACCTTGGCAAAGAATTGGAAACTTATTCTCTGGAGAGAGTGGAACAGTCTTTGGTTAAGGACCCTCCAGTATATGTAGTTGATACTTGAAATATAAGACTGAAAAAGTGACACTTTACATAAGCGATATTAAGACCCTCAAGTTGCCTATCAGAATGTCCTCCAGGCAGAATCTGTCTTTCTGGAGAATCTGAGAAGCCCAAGAGAAAACCCAGAAGATCCTGTCTTCGTTTCTTAAGGCAGCCTTAACAAAGTACCACAAACCCGGTGACATAAAACAATCGAGACACATTGTTTCACGGACCAGAGTGTGAACTCAAAGAGTCTGCGGGGTCATGCTTTCTGAAGGATGTAGGCGAAAAATTTTCCCTTGTGCATCCCTACTTCCTGTGACCCCTGGAAATCCTTGGTGTTCCTTGGCTTGTGGCTGCATCGTGCTAGTTTCTGACCACATCTTCAAATGGCTGCCTTACCTCTGGGTCTGTGTTTCTGTTCTTCTTCCAAAAGGACACCAGTCACATTAACTTAGGGCCCATTCTATTACATGATGATCTGATGTTAGCTGATTACATCTGCCAAGACCCCCTGAGATGGTTCCAAAAAGTTAGTGGGGAAAAAATAAAATTCTTTAATGAACATTTTCCACAGATGTTTAAGCCCTCTTGTGTTTCCAAACAAGTTCACATTTATAGACACCAGAAGTCAGAATGCAGCATATCTTTTTGGGAGACTTGATTTAAACCATTAAGGACATTAATGTGGTAGTTTCCCCAAATACATGACCTGACAAATCAATGTACAGTGAGGATCTAAGCCCCCACCATGCACACAGGGTGTTGAAACCTGGTCTTAGTTTCGGTGGCTCATTCTCAACTATGAACGGTACTCCAGGAGCATCCGACATTTGAGGAAGTATCTGATATTAAACACGGGGGCTACAGATCACAGGAGAAAAGTCACTGTGAATAAAGAGAGTACGGAGCAAGATGAAACTTAAAAAAAAATGATGATCACGAATAGCTTCAGTGCGATCAGAGGAGAGTGTGTATTTATGAAGCACTAACAATGCTAAGATACACGGGAACACAGAGAAAGTCAATTCTTCACATTTTAAAGATGAAAGCATCAAGCGAAAAATAAATTCAATTGCCAAAGAGTAAAGGCATAGAAACAGCAGGAAAGATAAAGCATACTGATGATAGGGGTCACGGAAAGAGCAAACATAAAGAGAAGATATCATCTCAGAAATAAATCAGGAAACTCTCAGAATTGAAGGACGTAGATATTTGGATGAGGAGAGCCAAGTGAGTGCTTAGCACAAGGAGTTAGCGCAGACCCAGACCAAGGCATGTTATCTGACAATTGGTAGAACATTCCATAAACTTGCAGAGAACAACATGGGTATCATGCAGTCTCCAGAGTCAGAGCAGGATTGGGCTTCTCAACTTCCATGTTGGAAGATAGAAGACCCTGAAACGGCATCTTCAAAATTCGGAAGGATCTAGAGTTCAGAAAAAGGAGGAAAGAATAACACGGGGCATTTTTAGGGCAAAACCTGATCTTTATGGAACTGTCATGGTAGATACATGGTGTGTTAGTCTGGGTTGACTAGAGAAACAAATTCATAGACACTCACATGTGTATAAGAGAGAACTTTATATCAAAGAGCAATTGTACATTAAGAAAACATTCCAGCCCAGGCCAGATCAAGTCCATAAGTCTGATAGTACCCCATATGTCAATATTAATCCATAAGTCCCTCTTTAAAGTGACACAGCCATGCAATGACACCGAATGCAGGAAGATCACAGGCCAGTGCGTGGAAAGTCTTGTGAATCCAGTGGTGGTGGAGGTTCCTCAGCGCTGCTGTGGGTCTCTACGTGGCTCCTCCCGCTCCAGGACTCAGGTTCTATCAGTGTAGCTCCATGTGGCTTGTCAACAGGAATGTTCCGCAGAGAATCTCTGTGTGTCCCACCTTCAGCAAGTGATTTATCTCCATAGCGCCTCCAAATGAGGTCATTAAGCTGTGACCTGATAGACGGGCTAAACTCCACCCCTTCACTCTTAATAGCCTCAAGTTGGCACCAGATTATTTAACTACCACACATGGCATTATGCATTTGTCCAAACCCATACAACACAATGGGCGAACCTTAATGTAAACTATGTGCTGTAGTTAATAATAATGTATCGATACTGATTAATCAAGAATAGCAGAGGTACTACGTGAATGCAAGATGTTAATCATTGAAACAGTATGCAGGAAAGAGGGGAATATGGAAACTATATTTTCTGAAACCTTTTCTGTATTCTCAAAAAATTGATTATTTAAAAAAATAATAGCAACCATTAAAAATCTAGAGAGAAGTTTTTAAACAACTCCCGAAAGATATGCTCCAACAAGTTGGGGATGGGGATTACTGAAAAAGAGGAAGGCATAAATTCAGGCAACAATAAAGGGAATTCCTAAAACGATGATCAAGGGAGCTCTCAAGATGACAATGGTATGGGAAATATAGGGGGAAATTGGTCAAAATGGAGGCCCTAATATTTAAACAATAAATGCTTTAGCTTTACTGACCTCTAATGAAAAATCCAATTATTTCTTGGTTAGATCTGCTAACTATTGATGCATTAAAATTACCCCCAAATTTAGTAGCTTGGAACAAAAGAACAACAAGAAAATATTATTATTTCTTATGCGTCTACAAGTTGGCTGGGTAATTTTTTGAGGTGAACGGGGCTAGGATTTGTTCATGTCCGATGGTCAATAAATGGGGTCAGCTAGAAGCTGATTGATGCAAGATGTCTTCATCTGGGATGGCTTGAATGACTGGGCCTCTTCCATCGTATTCACATGTCCCCAGCTGGCTTATCCAACTCTGCTGAGTTCCAGGTGAGAGCAACTGCACACAGGACATCTTGAAGTTAAGTTTCCGTGCTCATATGTAATCATTACATGGTCTTCTTGTTTCAATCTCGGCCTGGATGTAAGGAAGTGGGGAAAATGTTTACTTCTTGATTGAGGTGCATTGATGGGACAAACATTGCAAAGAATCTGGATACAACCAGGTCAATCATCACGGCCTTCAGTAAAATAAATTTACAAAATGTGTTGAAAGATTCTCATGCTCAAATTCCTGAGTTATAAACAGAATTACGGACAATATCTATTTGTCCTTTAGTGTTCTGTAAATTTGCCCTCTCACCTCAAGTGCATGTGAAAGTTGCACAACGAAGCAGCAATCAAGAAATCAAACTACATATTGTGTTGGGTAAATCTGCTAAAGAACAAGGAAGCTATTTTGAAGACTAAGGTGCGCCTGACCCAAACCGTGGTATTTTCCATCACCTCATATGCATGTGAAAGCTGGGCTTTGAATAAGGAGACCATAGAAGAATCGGTGCGTTCAAATTATGGTGCTAGCGAAGAACGCTGAAAGTACCATGGACTACCAGAAGAACAAAATAATCTGTCTTGGAAGACACACAGACAGGATGCTCCTTCAAAGTGAGGATGGTAAGGCTTTGATCTCACATACTTTGTTACCAGGACAGACCAGTTGTTGCAGTGGCTGCTTGTGCAGCTTTTGACTCGTGGAGAAGGCGTCAAGCTCTGTCTTGCACTCAAGGAAGGCTAAAAGTGGACGAGCTGCGCCCATTGAGACTTCCCCACCAACCTGACTTAGACGCGCTCGGGAATGAATCTGTATTCATGAAGCTTGTATTCCATTTTTGCTATGTTGGCAATATTATTTAGACAGCCACAAACAACTTCATAGAAGCCATGTTTCTTTGAAAAGAAGGCAGCAGGCTCATTTATAGCTTCAAACCCAAGTCTATGCCTCAGACACTGCCTGAGATGGTAGAAATGACCTGACCTTTGGAACCACAAGTCTGAATCTCAATACCGACTCTACCTTTTACTTAACTATACAAGCTTGGTCACACATCTTAAATACATTGAGCATCTGTTTTCTAATCAGTCAGTGAGTGGAGATAAGGCCTTCATGGGGCTGAGATGAGGGTGAACGAGTTTGTAAGCTGATAAGCCGATTACAATGCTTGCTGTCTATTAACCAGTTGCACGGAAGCATTCCAGTTGCCTTCAACTCGTGTTGACTCCAAGGGTGTCAGAGAAGATTGATAAGGTTTTCAATGGCTACTTTTCAGAAATAATTCACTAGCTCTTTCTTCCAATGTTCAAGTGCATCCTCTGGTTAAAAGTTCAAAGTAAAGTGCTCAGTGTACTAACAAAAAAATATGAATTCCTGCTTGCCATCTTTCACACGCACACAGTAGGCTCTTCACCGTCCTTCCCAGTTCCCTGACCATGAACCAGTATAAGCGTGTGCAGTGATTAACTGAGGGTGGGACGGATTGAGCCAGAATTGTTCAGTATGCAAAACTGCCCATAAGGGAAGCCCTTTGTTTTCAACAGAGTTTTTCCTTAAAACAAGGCTAAAGAGCGAGGGTTCCGGAAGAAGATGAGCTGACATCTTTTGGAGAAGCTTGGCCATCCAAGCAGTGGCTACAGCTCGACCGCAGTTTGGGCTTCACGCATTTCTTCAGAAAATTGTCTCATCTCACATCATTTAGACAAGGCACCTTTTCCTCTTCTCACTGCTACCCTTGACCTTGCCCATATGTCCCTGGTGTGGAGAATACTCCGTAATGGTATTTAATGTGCTCGTGGCATCTGTCTCTTCCAATGGAAGGTGACCTTGTGGGGCAGGACCTGGCCTTGTCTCTCCAACACCCCCTTCTTAGGGTCGAGGACTTAGTGCCAGGATTCTTCATTACAACCTAGTAGGAGAGTTTCGTATCTCATTTTTAATGTGCAAGGCACCTGGAGTGAAGACAAGCACATTGTGATCCCCAAGGCAGTCGGGTAGTAAGTGGTAGAATATGGAAAGGGGCTCCGCTCTGTCCAAGGTCCCCAGCTTTCTGTGCTTGCTGGACCCTCATCACAAGCCCAGTGACTGAGATTTGCTAACGTTAAAGGAATACCTGCAACTGCTACAAGCCAGGACATCACATCTGCCTTCTCGGTGCCTTCTGAGGCCAAAAGGGGGCTTCCAGAAACCATGGGGAGAATTTGGGGCTGAGTGAGTAAAGGTCCGCTCACCACATAGGCCACGTGGACTGTAGAGTTTATTGGGGAAGCCAGAAGCAACCTCATCCATGTTGCGTTTATTGGAAGGGAAGGAAGGAGGCGTGGGTATCAACCTGATTTTTGAGCGATGCCTTTGGCAGAAGGTCAGCAGATCAGGAAGTCTGGCTGAGCTCTTGCTTCAACAGCTGCCCCAGGCTCAAGCTCCGCTCCCCGGTTGTGTTGAAACCTGGTCTTTTCACCACCAGCCTTTTAGCCAGCTGGGGCTCCCCCAACCCGCCTCCGCGAT
This sequence comes from Tenrec ecaudatus, assembly GCF_050624435.1. Lineage (NCBI taxonomy): Eukaryota > Metazoa > Chordata > Mammalia > Afrosoricida > Tenrecidae > Tenrec > Tenrec ecaudatus. The sequence goes on along the minus strand of NC_134533.1, from coordinate 35,540,325 downwards.
CCGCCTCCTTCTCCTGGCAGACCGCTTGCCTCATCGTGTGGTGACTACTGTTTTCCAGAAGTCAAATCCAAACCACTTCCTCCTTCTTTTCTCCCTCAAGAGGAGAAAAACCTCAGGAAAGGCCACTAAAGTTTCCTACGAAAAGTGCGCTTTAAACTAGGACTCTGAGTTCAAATCCCACCTTGCCCCTTTGCCTCTCCTCACCCATGTGACCCCATCCAAGTTATTAATGGCTCCGTGCCTCAGTTTCCCCATCTGTCAATTGTGGACGGCAGCCTCTACCAGAAAGACTGCTGGCGTGGGGGTGACATGGGACTAAATAAGATCACGTTTATAGCAAGCCTAGGACTTAACCTGGGAACCACCAATTTCTTCCCCTTGTTTGCCATCTTGAATATTTTTCTTGTATGCATAGATAGAAACCACAGTTTAAGGGGAGTCAGAAGTATTCCAAGAATTTCTAAGCCCTTCTCAAATCCTTTCAAGAATTGGGGTCCTAAAAGCCTACCCCTTCCCACCAGGAGATTTCCAAAGAGCCCTCCATCAGGAAAAGGCTTTCCCTGGGCAAGCCTGTTTTGCCAGAGTCCTCACTGTGTAAAGTTTCTTCCACAGCCAAGGGCAGTGTTTGGAGGGAGGGAGGTGGGGAGGGGGAAAGGGCCTCAGAATCCATGGGCTGGGCTCCAGAGATCCTCAGCTGATACCTTGGGAGGGGAACTCATTGGCACAGAAGTGGAAAGATGGGTTTCCAGCAACAAAGGCTTAAGGGAAAGCCAAGCTTCCAGCCAGGTTATGGAGTTAGGAAGAATTGCCCCTCTCATCTACCTCTCCCAGGATTCTCTAAATCCCAGTTAGGGATTAAGCAAGAAATCAGGAAAGCTACCAGGTGCGTAAGAAGAGTGTAAAAGATAAGACAGATTTGAATAACTTTCCTCCCCCCAAAATTAAAATTGGTCACCACTTATTAACATTTTAATATTCTTCTATACCTGAGAACTGATCTAGAGGTCACAGTGGGGATAACATCATTGCCCCAGCCCCAACACAAACTCCCCTCTAGCTCTGAGCAGTGTTTAGTGGCTGCACTTTGAGGGCAGGTGGAATTGGCTGTGTTTGGACCCTGTTCTCTCCCACTTACTTAATTCTTGATGTCTCTGAAGCCACTTTTCTTTCTTTCTTTCTTTTTTTTAGACCAAAATTTATTAATAGGAACCAGAGGTGGGCGGGACAGGGAAAGAGGCCATTAATAGTGATGGAAAAATCGCATTGATTAGGAATAGAGCAGCGCAGCCCATTATTATCATTTCTGTCGGTAAGGTGTGCACCTGCAGAAAGTTGAGTCGACAAAAGTTGCGCAATAGCTATACTTACAACCATGACTTAAAAATAGAGGAGCTGGTGAGGCCGCCTAGGTACAACAAGCACCTCATGGAATTTGGTGCCTTGGTTTGAAGATTTAGAGTCTATTTTTCTTTTCTTTTTAAAAATAATTTTTGGGGGACTCCTACAACTCTTATCACAATCTATACATCCATCATTGTGTTAAGCACATTTGTACATGTGTTGCCCTCATCAGTCTCAAAACGTTTGCTTTCTACTTGAGTCCTTGGTACCAGCTCCTCATTTTCCCTCTTCCTCCCCATTGTCCCCCTCCCTCATGAACCCTTGATAATTTATAAATTATAATTATTTTGTCATATCTTGCACTTTCTGACATCTCCCTTCACCCACTTTTCTGTTGTCCGTCCCCCAGGGAGAGGGGTATAGGGAGATTCTTGTGATCAGTTCCCCCTTTCTAAACCACTCTCCCTCCACCCTCCTGTATTGCCACTCTCACCACTGGTCCTGAGGGGTTCATCTGTCCTGGATTCCCTGTGTTTCCAGTTCCTATCTGTACCAGTGTACATCCTGTGGTCTAGCCGGATTTGTCAGGTAGAATTGGGATCGTGATAGGGAGGGTGGGGAGGAAGCGTTCAGGAACTAGAGGAAAGTTGTGTGTTTCATCGTTGCTACACCGCACCCATGGACTGCAAGGCAAAACAGCTTCAGGAAAACCGAGTCGGGCTGGGCTGCAGGCAGGGTCAGCGCTGCGTTCCCGTGGGGCAGACTCAGGCTGGCACCTCTGCCAATACACCCGCCTTTATACACCGGCCTTCCTCTTAGGGCATTTTCTCCTTGAACAAAGTTTAGAGCATTGTGTACATCGAAATGAGTCAAGACCTGCAGTGATCCCGCGGCAAATCAAGGAGGAGGACAACAGGAATCCTCCCACGGAGGTCCTAGCCTTTCCAGAAACCCCAACCTGCCGGTCTTCTCTGGCTTGCATAGGCCCCCTAGTGGATGCTTCCGAATATCTCCTTGGTCCAGGTTGTAACTGGGCCTGGTGGCCTGCCTTCCATCCTTGAAGTGTCCAGGTAAGACCAGAAAGACTGAAGCGTTGACGCGGAGTGAAAGCGACACCGAGGCAGGTGCTTGTATGGTGGAAGCAGGAAAGTTTCAGGGTGCAGCACTAGTCCACATTTTTTTTAATCCGTATCTGGCGTGCAAAGGCGTCAAAGGTCACGAGAGCAGGGGACGTGAAGTCGTCGTCCCCCAGTCATAGTTTACAGACTCTCCACTGACCACCAGGTACCGTGCTGGGGGCGAAGGCTACCAAGTCATTTGTGACTGGGCAGATAAGCACAGTAGACTATATCTTATGAGGAAGGGATTAAAGGCAGCTGTTTATCCGTGATTGTTGACACTCACTTTGAATTTACTATCTACAAGCATGGCTTTAAATGTGTTCTAGGTATTAACTTCATTAAGTGGTTGGCCAGGTGCTTCATCTGTGAAATGGGTGCTATGCCACAACATAGCTATGAGCGAGAACCGGCTAGACAACACCCATTATTTTAGAACCATGCCTGAGACAAAGCGCTCTATGCAAGTGTGTTAAAATAAGGAAAATAATGGCATCTAACCACAATCTTGTGGAATCAAATACTGTTATAATCTTCATTTTACAGATGAGAAAATTAAGGCTCTACATTAGCAACTGGCAGGGCCAACAGATCACCGTGGGCAGTCCACGGTTGTCATGGCACACCACACTTCTGCCTGAACACGTGGCTGTCTTAGATGCCATCAAGTCAGCCCCCGACTCCTGGTGACACCAGGCACAATGGAACGAAACATGGCCGGCCCTGTTCCATCCCATGATGAACTGCAGATGGACCATTGTGCTCCCTGGCGCTGGCATTGGCCTCCTTTGGGAGAACATTCTGATCCTTTTAACAGGAATGGATTCAAGGAAACCATTTAAACAGAAATGATTCTCATTACAGTTTCTGAAAATGGATGGAATTTGCCTCCATGAGCTATTCAACAAGTTTCAAAGTCATCTAGGCCGCAGAAGGGTCTTGACTTTTTAGTCTCTTTAAATGCAACACAGATTGCTTGTTCCCTTGGTCTTTGGGAATACGTTTGATTCTGTACTAAAAATGTTGGCTTTCAATTCAGGGTTTAACTGAATGAACTTGGTAAAAGAAATTAAGAATACTTCAAGAAGATTGGCGCATTTTCTGTCTTTTATTGTTCCCCCCAAAGAATTAGAAACTTTAAAAATGTTAAATGCTGGTTTTCATGACTCATAGGCAACAAAAAAATCTGTTTTCTGACAAATGCCCCATTCACGGAAAGTTGATGTGGAAAATGCTCTTTGCTGTTGTTGTTCCTAAAAGCATCCTCTGTGCTCATTGACAAGCACATCGACGAGTTAATTTTCAAATAATATCACCGTGACCGGATGACCTCCCCGGCCCCGCAGTTCAGAGAAAATTGATTAGGACAAGATCATCTTTACTGTAAACCACACTAAGGGGTCTAATAAATCACCTCAGAGGCAAGGTGAAAGCGAATGCTCATTTAGCATAATAAGTCCAAGGGCTTGATGATGTTTGAAGAATATAAATATAATGAGAGAAATTGGGTTTGTTATGGAGATTCCAACAGGGAATTTCTGAAAGAAATCAGTTCTGCAGGGGCTGAGGTAGGCTCAATTGCAGGTCATCCAGGAGAAGCCAAGCCAATACCCGGGTGGCCCGTGTTTCTTTTCCCATCCCTCCAGGTACTTGATGGGAATCCAGAAGACACGGAGACAGACACTTCTCTTTGGAACAACTCTCACTTGAAGGAGGAGAAACAGATGTTCAGCATGGAAGGTGGATCATCTGGAGCCTTCAGAAAGAGCAGATGCAGACGAGTCCTTGAACTTGAGCCCACAGATGCATACACTGACATAGTTGTGCAGTCACCTACCCATCAGCTTGTCTGGTTTGAGGACAAGGATGCTGTATCAAACCTGCCATGCTCTCCTCCCTCCTCTGCTCTTAGGGAAGGCTTCCAAGGACACAGTTACTAGAAATATAAACTTTGTGCTAAGTATCATGATCCCCACAGCACACGGGGAAAATTCAAAGAATTGAACAACAGGTTAGCTGCCCTAATGACTGTTTCAAGTATAAAAAAATAATATACCGAAAGGTAGTGTATTATTTCCTAGTTAGCGCTTAAATAAGAATAATCAAAGGGGTTCACAAAACTAGATTGGTATTAGAGTTTTAACATATTAATGAAAGAATGTTAAATGGTACCCGACAAAACCAATCGAACCACGATTTAAGGTATTTCCAGATCGCTTTTTGACTGGCCTTCTCACTCGCCATCTTCGTTTTTATCCGGGCGCCATCGGCTGTGTGCTTTCTCCGTAACCATCTTCTCAGCGCAGGAGGGGAAGCCCAGTCCTGCAGAGGGGGGCCAATTAGGCCCCAGCCATTGTGTTCGTGTATTAGACACAGGTGAGTTCTCTCCCCTGAGCACATCATGCTCATCTGTGGAAAATCCCCTTCCGCTTCTGCTGAGCTTACAGCAATTGCTCTGACAACATTTTTAGCTTTTCTGAAGACTTTCAGGAACTGCACAATTAACTCTTAATATCTCGTGGGAAACTGGGGCATGTTTGGCACTTTGTTTTCTTTATGTGACATGTTTGTTTACTGAAGTAACAAACGCAAGGGAATGAACATGTAGTATTTCATCACAAGTATAACAAGTCTTCTAAAATGAATAAATGCATTTTACATGCAGAGTGTGTCTAGTTTTTTTAAGCCTGCGGACACAATGAACATTACTAGGAGAGGCGGTTAGAAAATGCTGGGAAAATGTGGAAAAAGAGAAAGGAATGTAAATGTGTGGTGTCCACATCGGGCGGAAGTCCAGCCGCCTACCTTACCTGGGAGAGACCCTTGATGACAAGTGTCTTTCCACAACCGGTTCCCCTCACTCAACACAATATTAGGTCTCGGTTTGGCCGAACCGGTGCAAACTGGCTGAATCCCAGCCCTGCGGCAGTGTCCTTGGCACCACAAGAGTGCCTGGCACAAATGACCGCTTAGCAGAGACACCTCTACACCAGAGAGCAGAGAACTGAGTGATACCGACACAGACAACGACCCTGGAAGCCTGAGCACCAATGGAAAGAGAGTATTTGATCAAATGCTCATTGAAAAGAGACATTGAACACCAGCAACGAATAAGGAGAGAAGCAAAGGTAAGGTTGCCGTCTGCTGGCCGGCACAGCACAGTGAGGGGTACAGGGAGGCGATCCCAGGGACCCCCGAGGAGAGAGAGAGAGAGAAAAACTGTGCGAACCTGCTAGCATCAAACCAAGTGGAGCGGAAGCAGGGTTCGTGTTCTAGGACTCCTGGCATCCGCAGGGCACAGCGGGAGGCAGGACTACCAGTAGGTAGGGTGGGTGGAGCACACAGTAATAGAGAGTGTTAGCAGGAGCCCCCCTCACCGACCAGACCATGGGAAGAACATGCCCCCTCCTGTGTCAGTCAGAGCTAGCTTCCTGTTGCTGGCTGCAGGCAATGAGGCACACCCAACACCCAGGCCTTGTGAGTGCAGAAGCATGCTCCCCACCCCTGGGTCTTCCTGGAGGCCTTGTTCATCCATAACGTGAATCCTTCTTCCAAGTACCCACCCCCTTTTGCTCTTGCCCCACAAACACAAGTGACACCAAGTACTCCCTACATACTGAGTGTCCACCACAGTCTTTGCCCAGCACCCCACATCCCCATAGTGAGTGGCGTAGAGTGCGCCAAGCACCCAATTACCACTGTACCTTCTGACAGATGAGTGAGTGTCTCTAGTGCCCCCGTAGCTGGTCGGAACATTTGTATCCCACCCATTTCTGCAGCCTTGTTTCCGGCTAATGCATCTGAGGTCTTAAAAGCGTGTGAGTGGCTCCATTCCGAACACAGGAGGGTAAAGAAAGCCCAAAGCTCTGGGAAGCAATGAGTCCAGAGGATGAATGGCCACACCGAGCATCGTCTCCTCCAGCCCAAACTAGGTGGCGCCCGATGACAGGGACACGGTAAAAGGCTCTGGTTAGGATGGGAAGAAGGTGTGAAACAAAACTCAAATTCATAACAGGGTTCAGACTTCCTGCAAGATCACCAAGACTGTCCCCCAAGACACATGTGTACCCTGGGAACTGAAGCCATGCCTGGAGGTCAGCTCTCGGGCCAAACAACAGATTCCCCATCAGATAAACAGCATCTTCGGGAAATGTTCTCCTTAGAACATCAAGTCTGTGAGGCCAGATGGGTCACATTTACCCAGAAGCAGACTCGAGAAGGCAAGGATGGGCATGGAAACTGGGGGATGGAAGTGGGGAGCGTGATGACGCACTGTGGGAGAGCACCCAACCTCGCTGCTCACGCTGGGTCTAAATTGTTGAATGGGGCAGTAATTTTCGATGTACATTTTCACCTAGAACGCACACACAAATGTTCTAAAAATTGCTGCCGTCACCCCCAGCTAAGTAGGTTTCAGGAAAAGGAGCAGGCTGAAGTGAAACAAAAGGGACGGAGAAGAAGGAGGAGAAGGAGAAGGAGAGGTTCTGCTCGAGGCAGGAACATTGTGGTGCCCTGACCTTGCAGGAGCATGAAGAAGGGATCTGAGAATGCCCAGTGATTGCTCAGAAAGTTCAATCTGGACACCAACTGTATCATGACCCTGGTGGAGCAGTGGTCATGTGCTGGCTGCTAAGGTGAACAGTTCAAGCCACCGTCTGCTTTGTGGGAGAAAGACTGACCTTTCCACTCCCACAAAGAAGCAGTCTCAGCAACTCACAGAGGCGGTTCTCCACTGTGCTAGAGGGCTGCTGGGGGTTGGCATTGACTCATTGCCACTGAGTCTGGATTTGGTTTTTATCAGATGACCCAGAAATTCTTTTTGTTTCTTTTTTTTAGATTTCCTGTACAGGTTAATGTTTTTGTTTGTTTGTCTTTTAAATCATTTTATTGGAGGCTTATATAACTCTTATCACAATCCATCCATCCATCTATTGTACCAAGCACATTTGTGTCTTTGCTGCCATCCTCATTCTCAAAACATTTTCTTTCTATTTGAGCCCTTGGTATCAACTCCTAATTTTTCCCCTCCTTTCCTCCCTCCCTCCCTCCTCCCTCTCTCCCTCTTGTACCCTTGACAATTTATAAATTATTGTTTTTTCATGTCTTACAATGACTGAAGTCTCTCTTCAACAACTTTTCTGCTGTCTGTCCCCCTGGAAGGGGTTATATGTAGATCATTGTGATTGGTTCCCCCTTTCTACCCCCTCACCTTCCCCTTCACCTCCTGGTATCACTACTCTCAATATCGATCCGATCCTGAAGAGTTTACCTGTCCTGGATTCCCTGTTTTTCTAGCTCTTATCTATACCAGTGTACATACTCTGGTCTAGCTGGATTTGTAAGGTAGAATGGGAAACATGATAGTTGCAGGGAGGAAGCATTAAAGAACTAGAGGAAAGGGTATTGCTTATATCTCCACAGGAAAAGAGGGACCAGACTTCAACTCGGTGCTCCAAGTGGTGAATGCAAAATACTGGCATGAAGCAGGGAACCAATAGAGAGGTCTACAGTGCCAGCCCCAATCCCAACTATGTGGACAGCCCCACCCCCACCCCTGAAGAATTCACTTCAGAGGACAGTACTGAAGCTACAGCTTGGGGAGAGGGACATGACTGCAGGGAGCACACAGGAACAAATGAAGGGAGAGGAAGAGACAGTGGAACACATCCTGGCCCACCAAGCCCTGAGGACGATAATCCCACTCAGAGCAGCCAAAGCACAGAAAAGACTTTAGGGCCGGCCCCACTACAAGACACAGCATCCTTCACTGACCCATAGCGCTACGGGGAACAACACTGGAGACACAGTGTGAGAATTGCGCCCTATCTGACCCCACCACACTGAGGTGAAACACTAAGGGAGTGCAACAGAACAGCAAGGGAACAGAGCAACGATGTCCCCAGGGAATACCAAAAATAGACTTTGGGGCCAGGGCATAATACCCCACCAGACCGAACCGGAAAACACTCCTAAAGGTTAAAAAAACAAAGCCAAATAAAACCCTTAAACTATTTATAGGCTTTTTTTTTTTTTGCTGGGTGGGCATTGGTTTTTGTTGTAGTTTTGTTTTCTTGCTTTGTTTTGCTGTCTTATTTTGTGTGCATATTATCTCTGCAGGTCTATCTAGATAAGATGGGGGGCGATAAACAATCTGGAGGAGAAAACAAAGGGACCGACAGTTGGGGTGTGGGTAGGACATTGGAGAGGGGGAGGTGGGGGAAAGAAAGTGATTTTAACAAACCCAGGGATGAGGGAACAATAAGGGATCCAAATCAATGGCGAGGAGGGGGTAGGAGGCCAAGGGCAATGTAACCCAGAGGAATTACTGAAACTCAAATGAAGGCTGAGCATGATACTGGGACAAGAGGAAAGTAAAAGGAAATAGAGGAAAGAACTAGGATGCAAAGGGCATTTATAGAGGTATAAATACAGGCATGTACACATGTAAATATATTTACATAGGATGATGGGGAAATAGCTCTATGTGCATATAGTTATAGGTCTAGTATTAAGGAACATATGGACATTGGGCTTCTACTCAAGCACTCCCTCAATGCAAGACCACTTTGTTCTATTAAACTGGCATTCCATGATGCTCACCTTCCTGGCACAATCGCTGAAGATAAAGCAGGTGCATAAGCAAATGTGGTGAAGAAAGCTGATGGTGCCTGGCTATCAAAAGATATAGTGTCCGGGGTCTTAAAGGCTTGAAAATAAATAAGCAGCCATCTAGCTGAGAAGCAGTAAAGCCCACATGGAAGAAGCACACCAGCCTGTGTGATCATGAGGTGTCCATAGGATCAGGTATCAGGCATCAAAGAACAAAAAAAAAAAAATCATATCATTGTCAATGAGAGGGAGTGAGGAGTGGTGACCCAAAGTCCATCTGTAGGAAACTGGACATCCCCTTACAGAAGGATTGGGGGGGAGGAGACAATCCAGTCAGCGTGCAGTATAGCACTAATGAAATACACAACTTTCCTCAGTTCCTAAATGCTTCCTCCCCACCCCACCCCTGCCCCCCGCGCACTGTAGTGATCCCAATTCTACCTTACAAATCTGGCTAGGCCAGAGCATGTACATGGGTACAGATAAGAGCTGGAAGCACAGGGAATCCAGGACAGATAAACTCTTTAGGACCAATAATGAGAGTAACAATACCAGGAAGGTAAGGGGAAGGTGGGGAGAAAGGGGGAACTGATCACAATGATCTATATATCACTCCCTCCCTGGGGGACAGACAACAGAACAGTAGGTGAAGGGAGACATCGGACAGTGTAAGACATGAAAAAATAATAATTTACAAATTATTCAGGTTCATGAGGGAGAAATGGATGGTGGGGGAGGGAGGGGCAAAATGAGGCGCTGATACCAAGGGCTCAAGTAGAAAGAAAGTGTTTTGAGAACGATGATGGCAACAAACATATAAATGTGCTTCACCCAGTGGATGCATGTATGGATTGTGATAAGAGTTCTATGAGCCCCAATAAAATAATTTTTAAAAAAAGAACTAGAGGAAGGTTGCATGCATCTACGGTGCTATACTGCATCCTGACTGGGGATGTCCAATTATTTACAGATGGACTTTGGGTCTCCACTCCACACTCCCCATCATTCACAATGATATGATTTTTTTGTTGTTCTGGAAGACCCAGAAATTCTGTTCCTAGTTATATACCCAAAAGCCTTGAAAGCAGGCGTGTCAACATACACTAGTTCATTGCAACACTGTCCATCAAGGCAATATGGAACCAACCAAATGTCTATCCACTGATGAATGTATCAGCACAATGTGGCTCAGACAGATCGGATAATATTACTCAGGCATAAAAGAGTAACGAAGTTCCATGACTTCATTGCTGTGACACTGATGAACCTTGAAAGTCTGCAACTATAAGGCCAGACACAAAAGGTCAAATATCATCTGGGCTCACTCACATCGTCCCTCGAATGTGCAAACTTGATCAGTGGTTACCACAGGCAGCGGGGGGGGGGGGGGGAAGCTGTTTCTTAAAAGGACACTGACCTTCTGAGTGAGGAAATACGTTGGGAGGGAGTGGCGTGAGTTGCATAACTGGGCGAATGTCATCAATGCCAGTCACTAAATGGTACATTTCAAAGTTGAGAAAGGGGATATTGGGTTATATATAAAGGAATGTCTGGCCCAACCCATCTTGTACAACGAATAAATGCTCAAATAAGTAATAGTAAGAGATACATTAAGGGGAAAAAATCACACAACTCACTGGTTACATTCTGAGGATTTCTCTAGGGTATCGGAATGAGGTAGGATGTCTGCTTACTTCTGAACCTAGTTATAACCGAGAACAAAGCTGGGATATAGTCTGCAGCCTCGCCACTAAACAGCAGAGCATCACCGAGATGTCCCAGGGGAGCGCGCAGGAGGAGCAGTGGTGTATTCAACAGCTACCCTCTGAGAGTGATTAGGTCCAAACCGAGAAATGACTGCAAAGATTTTAGGCGTCTTCATGCCAAAGAAACCATGCAACCCACCTAGAAATTCTGTAACTGTTAAATCCTCAAAATGAACCCTGGCCCAGCAGTTGGTTGTGAGCTGAGATGACTTAAATTGCTTGCCTGTGGACATTGCAAGCTCTCTTTTCTTCCTGGCACACAGCCTGCCTACCACACAAACAAACAGCAGCTCCCTGCCCTGGGGTCAGTTCTGACTCGGATTGACCTTACAGAGCTTCTCCTGTGCCTTTCAGAGGCTGTGAATCTTTACTGGAGCAGCAAAGCAACCTCCTCCTTGTCCTGGACTCCTCTTTGATCCGGACTGCTGAGCTTGGGTTAGGAACTCATCCCACAATCGACTACGACCAGCCCTCCCTCCTGTCTACCACCATGGCGCTTTTGTCCTCTCGGACTCCACGCGGCTTCTGTGGGTGGACCCGTGTGCAGACCTACAGCAGAACACTGATGTGAGCAATGGGGGAACTATCAGGCGAGATAAAATCGATTTGGGGGTCACTGAAATTTGGGGGTGGTCACAGCACATCCTGGCGGCTGCGATCCAGGATGGCAGCTGTTAGACAAACGTAGGCCAGTCTTCTTTCCCTCATCCTTGCCACCAGTGGTCACCAATTGGGCTCGTTTTCTCCTGAGCTCAAGTTGTGACTGAGAATCTTCCGGACTCTTGGCTGATCAGAGTTGACCCTCCTCATTTAGCAGTAGTTTAAGAAAGAATTTCACGTTCAGGCTTCGGGTACCCTTTGAGATCTCATCTCTATCAAATATGATTCTTAGGACCCCTGCTGGAAACTATGGAGGGGCTGTAGGAGGACTCTAGTGGATGACAGACATGACCCTCAGGCCCTCTTGTCTAGGAAAGGACCACCCCCTCCCTCACCCCTCCCCGCTTGGAGGTTCTGCCCATCTCTCACGAGTGGTCTAGGGGAAAGGGCCATTGGATATGGGTGATCAAAGGCAAGACTTTGCCTCAAGGGGGAAACTGAAGGCTAGACCTTCCCTGAGGCTGTGTTCTTGTTCAAGTTTTGCTTGTCCATTTCCGGTTTTCTTCAAGCCCTTATCCAAAGCACCAGCTGCTTTCAGTCCTTTCCTGGAAGGACTCCTTCAAAAATCCCGCGTGCATCAACATTCTGTCTCCGGCTCTTTCTAGGACTTGCCCACTAAAAGCAACAGCGCAGAGAACGGGTTTCTAAGATGCGGTGCTATCCTGAAGCTGGTGAAAACTGAAGATGGGCACCTTTGGGGAAGAATTTAAATGTACCAATGGGGAGCCTCCCCAAACCAAAAAGCTACAAAAAGTTCCTTGAAACTCTTTCTTTTTTTTTTTAACATTTTATTAGGGGCTCATACAACTCTTTTTTTTTTCTTTTTGCTCATACAACTCTTATCACAATCCATACATATACATACATCAATTGTATAAAGCACATCCTTACATTCTTTGCCCTAATCATTTTCAAAGCATTTGCTCTCTCCACTTAAGCCCTTTGCATCAGGTCCTCTTTTTTCCCCCTCCCTCCCCGCTCCCTCTTCCCTCATGAGCCCTTGGTAATTTATACATTGTTATTTTGTCATATCTTGCCCTATCCGGAGTTTCCGTTCTCCCCCTTCTCTGCCATCCATCTCCCAGGGAGGAGGTCACATGTGGATCCTTGTAATCAGTTCCTCCTTTCCAACCCACTCACCCTCCACTCTCCCAGTATCGCCCCTCACACCCCTGGTCCTGAAGGTATCATCCACCCTGGATTCCCTGTGCCTCCAGCTCCCATATACACCAGTGTACAGCCTCTGCCCTATCCAGTCCTGCAAGGTAGCATTCAGATCATGATAGTTGGGGGGAGGAAGCATCCAGGATCTGGGGGAAAGCTGTGTTCTTCATCGGTACTACATCACACCCTGACTGACCCATCTCCTCTCCTAAACCCCTCTGTGAGGGGATCTCCAGTGGCTGACAAATGGGCCTCGGGTCTCCACTCTGCACTTCCCCCTTCATTCAATATGGTATATATAGAAACTCTTAAGGGCAAAACCTAATTTCTTCTGTGAAAGATGGCGGGGCACAAGAGAAAGGGATGCTGGGGAGGGAAGATACTGGGAATGAGTCCAGCCAAGGACCTCTGGAGGGCCCTGTAGGGCTGAGCACATTCCAGAGACTCGGCCTTTCTCATGACACTGGTCTCTCGCACATACAATGCTGTGAGCTGGGGTCCCTGCGGGGCCTTCTCAAGTGAAGCAAAGCGTTGCTTCATGCTTGGACGTCCTATTTCCTGTGGGAAGGCCAGCGAGACTCTCGTCCCAATGAGAGGCCACTTTGGCCAGGCTGAGATTTGCCTCTTTTCCCTGACGAAATCAGGGCCTTTCCTTGGTGCCCAGCATCAGAGCCTTGGCAAGGAACAGAAGGAAGCGTGAAGTGGCACCCGGGACATGAGCTTGCCAAAGGTCAGGAGGCAACAGCTTCGTGTGGGGGTAAAGGAGTCACCGCCCAGGCTAGGTCTGGGGAGGTCACGGTGCACCCACACGGCTCAGATGCTCGGAAGTCAGCTGAGCCCTGAGTCACGTGCTGGGCCCGCATGAAACGAACGAGGACAAGGAGAAACTGGGAGAGAAGAGGCCTCGCTGCTGCCAATTTAGTCGCTAGGAACTTGTGATTGATAATGCTAGGGATGATGATGATGATAACTCCATTGATTAGACCTTTACCATATGCCAGTACCAAGAGCCCTGGTTGTGTAGTGGTTATGCATTGGGCTTGGATCCGCAAGGTTTACAGCCCCAAAGCACTAGGCGCTCTGTTGGAGAAAGATGGGGCTTTCTACTCCTAAAGAGCTACAGTCTCCTAAATTCATGGGGGGGGGGGGTCAGTTCTACCCTGTCCTAGAGGGTCCCTGTGAGTCACCATCAACTCGATGGCAGTGAGTGATATGCCGGTACTGTGCTTAAAGTTTTATGAATGTTTGCACACCAAATTCCCTAGATCAAGTACCCTACCACACTGTCAGCTAAGGGTAGGGCTGTTCATTGCTAGGCAGCCGTTCCAAAACACCAGCTGCTCAGCAGGAGAAAAATGACACTGTTCTTGTAACACTCTTCAGCCTCAAAAGTCCCTGTACCCGGTCACTATGAGTCGGTTCATTATTCCCTGACTCATAGCTAGGAAAGGGAAAGAGGCAGGATTTCATGTTGGTTTGTCTTCCAATTCATTTTGTATTAAGGATATCAATGTACTCTGCTGTATTTTTTTTTTAAAGGCATGGCTAAGCTTCTGATAGGAGAGCACCGGTGATTCAGTGGGAGACTTGCCCTCTTGCATGGGGAGCCCTGGCTCTGAGGTGCCCAGGGCACCTCATGGCAGTCACGGTAGCTTATCAGGGAGGTCTGAGAGTTGCTATCCCGATCAATAGCATTCAGCAGAGGTGCCGGAGTAACCGAGAGGAGCGAGCAAGGCCTGGCGATTTCCTTTCCAAAATCAGCCCATGAAAGCTCTACAATCACAATGGCCCCAGCCACAGCTGGCCAGGGAGGCGGTGCCAGAGGTGGGCACGGTTTTGTTCTGCTGTGCACGCGCTGGGACCAGTCCATGGCAGCTATCAACACTAGCTTCAGAGCATTTCCTCCGGAGACCCTTCCTTTCGAGCTGGACAATCTGGGCTGCTCTCCGGCCTCTTTAATGAGCGGAGAATAACGTGCGAGGTCAGAAGGGTAAGCATCTGGGGCTGGGCAATTGTTCCAACTGAACTGGTGAATCAGATAAGGCAAATGGGAAATCTCCTGGCTCCACTCACAAGCAGAAAGTTCACCAAGCTGTAAGAAATAACCCAAGGACCTGGAGAATTCCGGGAGGGCTATGCCAGGCGACAAATGAGTGTGCCACAGACGACTACAATTCTATATTTGCCTGTTTTTCCCTTAACTGGAAGACGTGTGCTTTTTTCCAGAAAATATTTGGAAGGCTAAAAGCTGATGACCTCAAATAACAGATGGAAATAGTGACTGAGGTTTTTGGAGATTCATGCTGCCCTGGGAGAAGAAAACCCATAAAATACTACTTTTGCTATCTGTGTTATGACATTTGTGAGGCAAACAAACTTGGTTTGGCCCAAATAACCTGGGCAATTAAGATGCCTTTGTTTTTTAAAACAGGCCAGCAAGAGCCACACGGGCCCCAAGCGCGCGCACCTCAACGAACCTACACAAGGTGGGCCTTCCCGCACATGTGATCAGTGCGATCCATGAACACTCCTGGCTGCAGCAGACCTCTCTCCACTCCCAGGAGTTACAATGACGGGCACCAGGGAACTCCAAGTGCTCCCTTTGGGAACTCCTGGACCTGGATCGGTGAGAGCATCCGTGCAGGAGAGGGGGTGTGGCATGCTGGGACCTCTCCCAGATCTTGTCCGGTGAGTTTCTTTGGCTGGGTTCATTCTGGCTAGCATGAATGAGAACGTATGGGCGATCATCTCTGTATGGGCGATCATCTCTGCATGGGCGATCATCTCTGTATGGGCGATCATCTCTGTAGACTTTGTGCATCGTTCCAGAAAATGAACAAGCACCCAGAGACATTGAACCTGGGGGGCGGCAAGGGGCAGGGAGACTGGCAGCACAGAGTCAGTTTATGAAGACTCAGTTCTCGGTGGTTAGGTGGAAAACTGCATGTGGAGCTAATGAAGGAGGGCAGAGTCTTTCCAGTTTGTGACCCAGTCTCGGGGTCGAGAGAGAGCGAGAGGAAAGGCAGGTGGGAGAGAGAGAATAGGAGAGAGGGAGATTTTGCCACCGAAGTGGCTGCCTACCAGGAGTGACTATGTGGAAAAGTGAAACCTAGATCTATTTCCAGGTGGACATTGAACTTGTGCTGACGGCCTGCCCCCCTCATCCCTTGTTTGAGGATTTATTGCATCTCACTCCCCGTGGGCTAGAATTCTGAGTCATGGATTATAGGCATGAAAGTAAGAGTACTTCAGATAACTTTACTCTCCTGGTACTCTTGTGGGGCAAGCTGCCAGGCTCCAATCAACATTTCTGATTGTGAATCCAACTCTGATGGTCTTACACTGACATGGGAATGGTGTAGATGCTCTACTGCCTCAGCCGTTTCTCAGGGGAAGCATTCACTAAACCGAGCACGCTGCCAGGAAGAGAAGTCTAAGCTGAAGACAGGTGGGTTTTCTGGCTCCTCCTGTGATGCACGTCAAATGTGGGCACCCCACCCACACCTTCCTGTCTGGGCTGAGGATGACAAGGGGCAGACGCGTCATGAAGGTTCCCTGCAAGTGTCAGAGGCCCCTGTCACCTATGGTTCTTTCGGGCTTTGGTGCACAGATGCTGGCTTCCTGTTTATGTCGCTGTGAGGTGAGGATGGTGAGGAAGCCAGAATGCCTTTCATCCTCCTCAGCGATGCTACCCTTTATGGCTTTCCCATCCTCCAGGGTCAGGAAAGGGGGTGCAAGTAAAGGGGCGACTGACAGTTCTTGGGGGGTGGGCAGTTTCTTCTGGGGAGTTCCGGCAACTTCCTGCTTAGATCACAGTGCAAAAAAGCTGGCGCAGGGTGGAGGTGCTCAGTCCAGCAGAGTTGTTCAGAGATGCGAGCAAAGACAAAGCAGCCCCTGTCCAGCTCCCATCGGGCCTTACAAGGTGAGCCTCAGGAAATGCAGCTTCGCTTTTAAACTTGAACTCTTCTCCTACACATGACCTGCTTTTGCCCGCTCCTTGGAGCGAGAGGTGAACTCCAAATGACAAGCCAGGGACAGAATGGTTCGTTCGAATTTCCAAGAGTGATCTTTGGGTAGATCCATGGCCAGAGCCAAGCTGGAGCGGTGAAAGACTTGAATAGACCATTCTAAGTCACATGTATCCTCCTGGGTCTGCTTCGTGTCTCCAGCAACACAGATGGGCCTGCTTCCCCGGGCTGTACCCCCAGGAGATCTACACAAGCATGTTCCTAGCAGCACTGTTTGCCAGAGCAAAACAATCCGAAATGAGGTCAATGTTTACTGCTAAGGAAATGAATACACAAAGATGTGATATATTTCATACGCTATCCTAAACCACTAAACCAAACTCACTGCCATCGAATTGATGCCAAATCATAGCCACCTTACAGGACAGAGTTTCTGAGACGGACACTTTCTGGGAATAAGAAGCCTTGTCTTTCTCTCACACATGCTTATGCCTCAGTGAAAATGGGGCTAGATGTTCCTGAAGCAATTCCTTAACAGCGTGGATGAACTTAGAGACACAATGTTAAGGAGAAAGGAAAGCGATAAGTTCTGAAAGACTACATCCGGTATGCTATCTGTTTACCAAGCTCAAAGGGGCAAGTTCAGCTGGTTGGCACACGCACGTCCGTGACAAAATTCTTTCTTTAAAGGCCAGGAGATAACGATAAACACAAAATCCCAAGGGGTATCTTCCTCCGGGTAATGAAGTGGAAGGATGGGACAAGGGAGGAAGACAAAGGCCAAGCGTGGCATTGGTGGTGCATGGGTGCTCACTCGGAGTAACTGGGCTGCGTACTTGGGTGTCACGCAGCAGGAGGACTTTGAGCGTCTGCTGTCCTTGTCCAGTTGTCTCTGACTCACGAGGACCCTGCATTCAACACGCAGAGCATGGTCCGCTGCTGTGTCATCTCCATCATCACTGCTGAGCTTTGGTTTTATTCTTGGTAGCTATTGTGTAGCATCTTACTCTCCACCCCTTGAAGACAGTGCTCCGTTTGGATCCATAGGGTTGGCACTGGGTGGTTATCGGAAGCGGATCGCCAGGGCATTCTTCCTACCTGTCTTAGTAGGGAAGCTCTGCTGGAACTTGTCCTTGATGGGCACCAGGATGCCATCTGCAGTACCGGTGGCACAGCTCCCAGCTACAACGCAGCACACACACTATGTAAATGGCAAACCGAGTAGCAGGGGGTGGAACTTTAATACACACCAGTTCTATGCAGTCCTTTCTATGTGTGGGTTACACGGTTGGGAAGATAGTCAAAGAAGAATATGTCTGTAGGTATCATTACTTACCTGGCTGGTAAAATTACACGTTTCAGTTTACAAGTCGTTTAGAAATGATGTAACCCAAACCCCAAATTTCACATATGCTGAAGTGACTTCCAAGTTGTCAAGGGACTTAGACAAGTTTACAAACATCTTTAGTGACTGAGTTGAAAGTCCAACATTTGTCTCAGAACTCCTAGTCACTCAACTTCTTTTTATACCCATCTCCCAAGTTCTTTTTCTTTGTATGGTCCGTCAAGCACCCTCTCACCTGGCCCTCACAATGAAAGGGGAGATGTCTTTGGCTGTGTCTTCTTTTGATACATCGGGTGATTTTGGTCAACTTGTGACTGAACATGTCACATGAATAAAAAATAACCTTGGATGCTTTAGGCTTCTGATATTTGGGGCTATAACTCGCTCTGTCTGAGTCTCAAGGATCATTTTGAGTGTACATCATTTTTATTCCACCTCACTAACTTTAGGTAGTAATGGTCGTGTATGGTATAACTTTAATTTTAGGCTTCCTAGAAAATCTAGGGCAATGCAGCTTCCTAGCCACAAACCCCTCTGAAAGGAGCACTCTTGAACTTTATCCTGCACCCAACAATAGCCTCACATGAGAACTGACAAAGAGGCAGCAATCAAGAGAAAATTTGAATCCACATTTATTGATGAGAGATATATACACAAAAGTTAAAACACTTAGTGATATATTGAATTCATGGATTATTTCCAGCATAAAAGAACATCCAGTTATTTTACACATGAAATGCTACATTAATCCATCCACATTATAAGAAAGCATAGAAAGCTAGGGGTGAAAACTAAATGACCCCAGATGTGCTTTGCCAATGAGACATTGCTTAGTCCCCAATATAAGAAACACCCAAGAATTAGGTGATGTTTTTAATCTTTTTGCATTTGTTAGTCATTAAACACCATGTGCTATAGGTTCTCTATGCTACACGACTTCACACCAATGGGGTTTGTGAATCTAAGGAAAACAATCTTATATGTCATTCTGCACATGCAAGAATCTTAAAAGAAAATCTGCCTAAAGACTAGTGTTCTTTCAGTAAGACGTCCATCCAACAATTTCAATGACAAGAGTTGAAAAAGCCACCATTTCAAGAGGGGGAAATGCCTGCCCACTAGAACCCCTGCCCCACTCTCTGGAGAAGACACTGCAAACGGATGTGCTCCAAGCCCTCAGAGAATATCAGAGGCGCCACTCCTCCCAGGAAAGAGAGATCCGCTCAGTGTTCCCAACAGCACAAGGCCACTTCTTATTTGTCCTTGCAGAGGATGTGGAAGGGGTACAGGAGCAAGAGACCGCGTTCCATTCAGTGATCATCAGACAGAATATGTCTTTTAGGGGCAAGTGCACAATGACAGTTAATCTCATCTGCAATCACTCAACACACACACAGCATATTAGGAACCGGAAGTCATGCTTCCTTCACATATGTCGGGTCTGTGCTTCACCAGTTCCGTGCCCTGTACCCCCAAAGCTGCACCCCGGCTGCTCCTGTGCTTTCCGTGTCCTGCCTCACGACAGACAACTGTGCGTTTTCCTGGTAGAGCTGTGCTTTCGTAAGGTGTTGCCTGTATGGCAGAGACACTTTGTGGATTTCTTCTGTATCCTGACCCAAGAAGCCGAGCGGGACAAGGCTCTCACAATCTTTAAATCATGAAAATCATGATTGGTACTTGACAGCCAGAGAGGTCGACCCTTGCCTGTGGACATGATGCTAACAGACACAGGAACAGGATGACCTTGAGTCACTCTGAGCCCAATTTCCTGAGCGAAGCAGGATTATAGAGGAGCGTCCTCATTCTAAAGGTCCTCTCCCTAAGCCCACGGAACGAAAGTTCTACAACTGCATTCACGGTCTTTCACGCAAGCCATGTGGCCAGCCATTCACTGGGAACATGGGCGCATGTTCACCCCATCACTTCTCTGAACTGGGTATTCACAAAGGTGCTGGACACATGCACACACACGCACACACACAGACTTTTCAAACAATTATCAGTACAAAGGACCCAGGTAAGTCCTTCACTCATATATCCCCAAATAACATTGCCAAAGAGAAGAAAGGGCTTACTGCTAGGTGTCTAAGAAGGAAAAAGAAAGGTTTTTGAAACATCAATCAACTTGTCTACTGCACTTAGTTGAACAGCCAAAAATAACATTTAAATTAAATTAGTCTGTCTATACACCATTTCACTGAAATTACACACCATGACCTACATTATAGCTACACAGTGCACAGGCACCGTTCTTCATGCGTGAACGAAGGCTCAGCGGGTACATACCAAACTGCATGCGCTGACAGCTACCTGTACTTGAAAATCACAGATACAATCATTGCCAGGTAAGGGCACACCTAATTTGTTTACTTAATGAGCAGCAGGCTCCAATACATACCAGTCCACTTTCTATGTAAACAACTATTTATGAAAACAGAGACCGTGGCCAAAATACAAACCGTACCAACCATACCAGGACGTGTGTTTGGCTGAAGGAAGACACACTATCTTTGTCATGGCTACTGATTTGCCACTGGTGGGGGAAGGTGATGCAGCCTGCTTTCCCACGGAGGACAAATCCACCTGAGCTTCTGCTGAACAATTTCAATGTGACTAAAGCCTCCATGCTGGGTGACAGGGCACTGCTTCAGAGCTGGTCCTAGACACACCTTCTTCCTTTCTTGGAAACATGTGCTCAGTTCATATCACACCGGGCCATTTACTTCCCATCTTCCTGGCAAGAATTAACTGCAACACATCTGTCCCGATGGGCCTCCGAGTGCCCACCCCCTCAGCCTCGGTTCCTGAGGCTTTTCCTAATTCCACGTTTCATATAAACCATTAGGAAGGCATGGGGGATTCTGATATAGAAATGATCCCACTATGTCTTAGATCTTTTTTTTTCTGGAGGACAGCAAGATTGGAAAGCTTAGTTGGAAAAAAGAAACCCCCAAAACCCAAGTCATGGTGTCAAAAAAATCAGGAATCAGCAGCATCCCTCTAGTTAAAACGGTGACTGGATTAAAAGGATGCATTACCCAGCTGAAGAACTGAAGCCGGCCCTTGTTTTCAACAGCCATTTTGTTCATTGCACGGCCAAGGGCTGCCGTCTTAAATGTCTCAAGTGTGGCTAGGGGTTCAGGAAACAATTAACAGCTAGAAATTGCTGTGGAAACACCTTGTGCTCTGATTCGTTATAATTCTACATCTGTGGTTATATAGAAAATACCGTAAGAAAATATCTGTCTGCAAAATTCCAGATACTACATAGGTGAATTCAGTCTACACTGAGTTCTTTAATGACTTCTGAAGGCTAGATAAAAATGTATAATTGTATGAAAGGTTAAATTAATATCAAACACAGCATATCCAGGATTACAAACACGTGATCTCATACTCTTTATACATAATAGCAAAGAAGCTTGAGGATCTGTATTTTTAAAAAAGGACCTAAGGTTGGACTGGAGGAATGGGTGGGTTCGGGTTCTAATACTGAGCCGAGGGGCAATCTACTGCCCTAGTGACATAGGGTCCAGGAAGTCAAAATATACCTGCCTGCAGCAAGACCAAGTTAGACCCATGCCAGCTCTCTCCTCAAACTGTAGAAAACAAATAGAAAAGCAATATATAAAAATCCTCACAAAAGTAGCTTTTTATATACAAATCTCTATAGCAACCAGGTAATCTGAGGCATGCCGTGGAACGTGGAGAGGCAATGTTGAGGTTTCTCTGGGGGGAGGGGGAGGAAGGAGGCTAAGAGGTTAGGTAGAAGAACTGATGCCAAAGGGTGAGCTGCTAGTCAGGAAACGAACTCCTTCAGAGTTATTAAGCAAGCAGCTATCGGATCCAACATTTCAGGGAATCCTGTCTGTGGGGGGCAAACTTTACAGTGATGCGCTGGACCAACTTCCTTGGCTAGTAAATGTGTGTGCATTTCTCCCCTACAAAAGCAACAGGCTGTTTCCAGGCACGCTAACTGGTTGCCAGGAAAAGAAACAAAGGCCCAGAAGGAGCGAGGCTCTCACTGCATCATCCCATGGCCACTGGGGATGCTCCCAAGGTTCCCAGTCTGCTGTTGGCTCCAGCACATACCCAGGGATTGGCAGTGTCTCAGAGGAACTGGGCGCTGGTTGCTATCCATTCTCTAGGTCGTGATGACTGTTGAATGGGGAAATTGACTCCACTTGCAGATTTTATTCTCAGTATAAAAGGGCCCTGCCTAAAAATCAGAAGGGCTATGAAAAATATAAAAATGGAGACGTGGCCCAGAGCTAGGAAGGTGAAGCAAAACTAGACCCAGGGGGGGACAACAAAACAGAACTGTGGAGACATGATGCAGGCAGTTTGTTAGTTAGGGTGAATTGGAATAAAGACTCAGGACTTTTCTCCTTTTTCTCCAGGTACGACACGATAAATTAAGGAAGCCTTTGTCCCATTGTGCCAGTGGGGAGAAAAGCAATCCTTTTCCCAGCTGTCATCCACATAGCTCAAGAACCAAAGCCATCACCGACGGATGGGAAAGCCAACACAACGCTAGCCTGTACTCGGCAGAAGTTCAGCCAAAGAGCAGTGATGAGAACAGCAGCCCAGGCGGCAGTACCAGACAGTGCAAGAAGTCATTCGGGGACTATGGCTGGCGACATGTATTTGCAGGTCACAGATTTCTGAAATGACTTCCACAGCCCTCCAGCCTAGAGCTTCCCCAGCATTGAAGAGTACAGGGGTGGCCAGCAAAACCTCATCGCGACAAGGTAGAGGCTTTTCTACCTGAGCGAGGTCACCCATCAAACTAACTAAGCAAACTAAAAGGAACCGTGGAAAATGACTTCCATCCGATAGCCCTGCCCATCCGTCCAAAGAAAAGACTTGGGCTAGGCTTGCCTGTGGATGCATGTGCATGTCTGTGTACAGGGGAGGCATTTGCAGTGCTACTGTGCAAGTCTTGCACCATATTTCATAAGAGTGTTCAAGATTACTTGCCCAAGGTTCCCAAATCCCCATACTCGTTTGGCAATTAGGCCCGTTTGGAGAAAACGGAATGTTTTGGTCATTCAGAGTGGGCTGTGTTGCAAGAGCCCAATGATGCAAGAGGCTGGAAGAGGCTGTAGACTTGCCCAGGCATCTGGTGATGCGGGAACCGTGCGTTTCTGCTCTTCTCTGAGCTGAATTACTACTTGTAGCAAGATAGCAGGTTTAGGTAAAGGGCACTTTTATAAAAGGATGCCTGTTTGTGGCCCCAAACGCCAAGCTGTGGATTAACACAGTCATTCACCAACCTTGAAAAAAATTCAAATGAATAGAGAGGTTTTGGATTTAACCCAACACCACCACCCCCGCTCCCCCCCACACAAAGGGTATGAGAAAAATCTAAATTGATCAGTCATCATTGTGGGTTTCTCCCACTTAAATGATAAGTTAATAACATCCTGTCAGAGTAAGAACAAAAATATGCCAAGATCATAACACCATGGTTTCTTAGAGCTGGAAAGAGGTTCTATGTAATTCTTTAATCCAACCTCTTTGCTTCACAAATGTGAAGGGGAAAAAAATCAGGTTCCGAGATCATGTGATTTGTGTAGTTTTATACAGTTCAACATTGGTAGAATCTGGCCCAGATGTTTCTTCCAACAAATCCTGACGCTTCTCTTTGTCATTGTCGAATTAACGGTTTTCTGCTATGCAATTAAGCTCCTGCCATCGATTCTAAAGCAGACCCCTGAGCTAATGTAGTGGGTTATTTATTATGTCAGTCGTTTCTTACGCAGCAGCAACGATCAGTGGAAAGGGAAGAGAAGAAAATTGAGCTTAACCTGGTGAACACCAATAACTCACGTCACATCGGCAGATCCGAACTCATTTGGCCTAAGGAGAACAAGAATTTGTTCAAGCCACCCACCCGAACCGGTGCTCAGTGGCCCTTCTAGGTTTTAGCCAGAAATTACCCCAGAGGAGACCAGGAATCTTCCCTGACAACTAAATGCATCAAACTCTCACTTTCAGGCTCTCTTGGCTCTAACTTGGGAGGCTCCCTAGAGCCTAATATCCTCAGGCAATAAGCAAGAATCACAGTCACTGAGAAATACAATTTGGTCCTTTTTCTTGAATTGCAATGAATCGAACTGGGACATCAGGAAAGCACAATCGAGACAGCTGCGTGGCCCACAGGGCAAGAGCAGGTCCGTGGGAAGAGCCACCTCCACTGGGGGTAACGATGGAATACTTCAGTCATGCAACGAGGCTAGCGCTGCTGAGACTTGTCTACCAAGAGTCTGCATTATGGAGACATGGCAGCCTTCCTTGGATTTATTGTCGTATTTCACGGGAACCTCTTGCACAGGTAGAAAACCTGACTTTGACACAAGGAAATAATTAAAATCAACGTTTGCTATTGAGAGCAAAGGGAAGTCTGGTATTTGCCACAAAAAAATAAAGGGGAAAAAGCAGATTGGTTTGGTTTTCTTTGGGGGGAGGCAGTGGATGAGTTACCCCACCCTCCTTTTTAAAAGGAGTTTCTAGACTAGACACAATGGCAAATGTCCCCCTTCTCCGTGCACTGGTGGAAACAGCCTGCGATCTCCTAATCGAACGGCCGTTGTAATTCTGGTCTCACCTAAGAGGATCTAAATCTCACCGTGGACTGAATCTTCCCCGAGTCTTTCTCAGCTGCCACAACTAACTCCAGAGGCTAGACAGTCTGGCACCCTTTCTTTCGGCTTTCGCGAACATCTAGGTGGGCTAGCTGTCCTGGGGAAGTAAGTCCGTATCTTTGGTGGGGCACGGTCCTTTTCATCAGGCAATGAAGCTGCAGGCTGCGTCAACCCCTTCAAAAATGAAGCCGAGGCTCCAACCGGATCGCAACTCCGTGCACCTCCTGCCACCTGCAGTCCTCCATTGGGGGGCTGTGCGACCTGGCTGGCTAGCTTGCTTCTCTGCTGCGCTTTGCGGGCTGTTGGTGCTGTGTGCTGCCGAGTCAATTCTGACTGGCAGTGACTCTGCGGACCAGAGGAGCCTGGCTCCCATAGGCCTTCTCCAACAGACATGTTTATGGGAGCACATCACCTGGCTGCTTCTCTCATGGAACTCCGGCGAGGTTTGAACCGAGGACCTTTGGGTTAGCAGCTGAGCACGAAGCCCCTGTGCTGCTGGGCTCCTCGTGCACAGAGGCACGTCCTGAAAGCCCCCGAGGTAAGGCATTACCTTGAGAGATCATCTGCTGTTACCGATGACATGCCACCCACTAGGTTTTTAGTAAATAATTAAATGGGGATTGCATTTGGGTTCCCCAAAGGGCACAAACAGGCAAGGGAAAGATCACAGGGTGGACTTAGTTGGTTTTCTCTGGAGATGATTCTCAAATGAGATATAACAAGACTGTGCTGCCGAAGCGCTGAGTTATGGGATGCAGCGTATAGATCTGGGCTGCTTTGTCGGTATAGAAATATAACATTTATGCATGATCAAATATTAGAGGACTGTTACAAGCATTCATATCGGTGTTGGCTCTTCTAATATAAAGCTCTACACATAACTGACAGGATATATGATATGTATATGTATCATTTAGAGAAAAGTCACGAGAGGTATACTCTGGATCCATTGCTGTTTATGGCACATATGCTGGGCAAGGGAAACCCGAGTAGGTGTGGCATGGGGCGATAAAGGAGGCCTAGAGCAACAGAGTGCATAGTCTATGCCAGCTCTATTGGACACAGTCTGGATTTTCGTGAGTTTTAGAAATTGCTGATTTTTAATTGACTGCATTTATGATCGATTGCATTTCCAGTTACGTGTGACTTCCTGAGGATAATTTCATGAGGCTCACTGCGCAGTCTCAGAACAGAATAGCCTGCTCTGGTAAGAGCCGTGCACCGTGTCGCTCTTGAACATATAGTGCCCCATATACTTAACAGGCTAACAGGAGAGCTGGGTGAGAGAAAAGGAAGAAAGCAAGCAAGCTACAACAAACGGGAAGGACAGCGTTCTAGGAAGCTAATTCTCTGGACGTGCATATTGGGATTCAGGGATTGACCACTTATTGAGAACCAGTTGAGCATGAAGCTGGCCTTCAGCGGCAAAATAATGAACTCATAAAGGTTTGGACAAGATCATACTACTCATAAGTATGTTCCTGGGAGCATCAATTAAGACCATGTTTAACAGTTTCACAACTAACCCAGGTCTGCTGGGCCCACGATGTCTGCTCTAAGGGGTGTATCTCGCATTACTAATTTTCAGCATATCCTTCACCACCTTGGTAACTTGGTGTTTAATGAAAATTATGACCACTGCTATCCTTAAAGGAAAATAAGGGTGGGGTGGGGGGGTCATGTAATACTGATCAGCAGCGGTCCTTATCCAAAATTAACGAGTCTATGAAGCAAAGAACAACTATCTCGTGTATGCTCCAAAGGAGTCTGAGTTGTAAGGGAGGAACCAGAGAGAGTAGGCAACAAAGGGTATGAAGTAGAAAGGGTATGTGATGTTCCCAAATACTCTCCTCAGGGAATTTGCATTCTATGACTGCTCATGAATATCCTACTGCCATGTGTGAACCAAGTTGTATATATTCCTTACAGTGAAATAAAGGTGCTTTATTTTTCAGTGGTCCATGCTCAAGTCCTCAACAAATTCTTCAAACCAGCAGCCAAGGAAAACATTGTGGGCTAGTCAACAGTCCATGGTAGGGGAGACACTCAACAATTTCACTTGCGTAGTCAATCATAAAGAATTCACTGTGTAATTAATCAGTAATAATTCTCTGGGTGGCCTACACTGTGCAAGGCATTTAGCTTCTCCAGTTATAGATGGTTTATTCCTTCAAACCTTCACAGTCTTCCAAAGAGCTATGTTTAGCTGTGTAGCGTCATCCCACTTCGCAGTTGAAGGCCGCCTGGACTCAGTCACTGGCATGTCATCATTGTGGGGTTTTGCACATGTTTGCTTTCTGTTCCTTTACACAGAGAAGACTGGAGAAGAAGATTGGCTCTACTTCCAATGGTGTGCTTTGACAGAACGTAACAGACGGCTCTCTGTATATTACATGAATACGAGTTGTTGTTGTTTTGAGAGCTGGTTCAAAGATACACAGGCTACACAGCGATCCCCCATGTGTGAGGAGAGAGGTGATTAGCCCTCCAGGTCCTGGGAATAGGCCTGAACCCTTAAGGATTAAAAACGTCTTTTTTTTAAAGGAGCCCTGACAAGAATATTATGGGCAAAGGAAGCAAACAAAAAGTGAAACAGAGATCAAACCATCTCATCATTCCACCATGGCAACTAAATTCACGTTAAGTATAGACAAATTTGTATATATGAATCTGGTTAAAATTTATATTGCCTGTGCTTTGTTTTTGTCAGTGTATATCTAGTGGTAAAATGTAAGTTACTTCCTAATCTGTGAACATATTTGTCACGAAATCTAAACATACCTTGAACTGAATTATTCACACAACTAGCAGAGCGGCGGCAGAGATGCAGTGAGCTCCATGGTCCATTGCCTTGAAGACCACAGCTCCCACTAAAACTTGGAAACGTTTAGCTTCAAGAGGACACACAAGATAGACGGGGAGCATTCCCCAAGACAGACGCTTGCTTTGAATCCACACACGTGCCACACTCTACAAGACATTTAAAGGGAATAACTTCTAGAGGTCTCTAAAAGAATCTCTTGTGCATCACAAGACGGGACATGGAGAATACTTTGAGGAATAACACACGGTGCGTTTGCTCATTATCCCGCGTCCCTGGAGTGTAGCACACCGCGGCAGGCAGGTGCCCTGGGAAAAGAGCATCCACATTTCTGTATCTTGAGAGAGAAGGGAAGCTGGCAAGAATGCGTGTCTTCCATTCAAACGGCCTCCTCCAGCAGCATCCATTCAAACAGTAATACAAATGAGAACATTAGATGGTTATGAAGCATGATTTGGCAAAGACAGCATTGTGCCTATCATCGCTAACTCACAACAGCTCCTCTGAGCCTCAGCTAACAGATTAAGTAAACATAGAAATATGTGTGGATTTTCTTTCCCCCTCTCCTTTTAAAAAGAAAGCCTGTTTAATCTTTACATCATCTTTTACCATAAGACACGCTGGGGAGTTTATTCAAAATTGTGCTGAGAGTCATATTCTTATTTTTCGTGTTTCCAAGGCTCCTCGTCAACACTGCAGTCGGCTGACTTTCCATTGGCCGCCAGAGTGACCTGAAAATAATTGTCATCAACAACCAGCTTATAGGTCATGAACCAGAAAACTAAAATACTCCCAAACGCATGGGTTATGTGGAGGAGCACTCGATGCAGGGCTGTATCGCATGCCTTAAATATGCTTTTAAATGTTGTTCCTTCCAAATTGGTTGTGAGCCTCTCTCGGGTTTCAATGCCCATTTGGGAATATTAAAATATACATATTTGCCTCAGAAGGGGCGCCTTGGCAACTATGCTTTTCAGGACGAGGGGGCAGTTAATGGCCCTTCGCCCTATCACCGCAGCCCAGGACCTCCTTAGAACACGGTCCCCGTGCTTCTCCACACAACCACAGAGCACAACCCAGGACTAGGGAGCTCCTTCTACTCGTGCACCGGAAGGGTTCAGTTGCCATGAGGCCAGGTGGGTTCTGCTCATGCCCAATTTAAAATCAGAAATCACAGTGGTTTGGCTCTTTCAAGTAAACTTTCACGTTTTTTGTGTGTTCGGGTGTTTTCTTTTTTAAAAGAAGGATTAAAAGTCTGCGATCAGATTAAAAGCGAGAGATACACTGTATCTCTAAATGTTTCTAATGCAAGTATTTCATAATCATATGTAACCACCAGGTAGTGTGCCTCATGTCTCCTTGGCTCAAAGTGAACTGAACCCTTACAGAGGAGGGGAGGGTCCCCTCCATTTCTACGTCATTCTCCTAGCTTACCTTCCGTCTGTCTGTCCTCAACGGCATGTGCAAACTTAAACCCACGACTGATATTCCACATAATGGAGAGACTGGATTTATGGAAGCATTAGGATATGGAGACATGACAAACGCAGCAATGTTTGAAAGAAATTTGACTTTCTTACCCACGTGGACATGAGAGGCATGCATTAAGAGCACACACACATGCTAGAACAGAAAGCCACGTGCCCTTCACAAACCAAGCAAATGGAACGATAGGCCATTCATCCCTGCATCTCCCCAGCTTGTTTGCTTGCTTCAGACAGACTGCAATAAGCAACGATCGCTCCCCATGCAGTTACTCGATGACAATAACACAGCCATTGCACAGCTTGGAACGACTATTATCAAGCATGAGTTTGAGAACAGAGAGGCCAGTGTCACACAGCAATGCTTGGAGCAGTTCAAGTCTTGACCAGAGCATCAGCAAAGTTGTTTCCCCTTCAGTGAACGGTCGAGAAAGACGGCAGGGAGAGAATGCTTAGAGAAAGCTGACTTTCACTATGACCTTGAAGGGGCCCATTTGACCTCCAGTCATGAACCAGGTCCGCAGCAGCACAAAATTCACAATCACAAAGTGGGGTGCCTGCGCAAGAAGCAGAGGGCACAGCGGGGAGCTTTCTTCCTTTTGTTTGAGAGACCGGGATCGATGCTTCCAATGTAGCTGGGCGAGCTTTCTTGGCATCGCCTTGTCTGGGCCAGTGTAAGGCTGCTGTTGAACCCACCCCATCCCTCTCTGTCCCACCCACAAGGGAAATAACCAAGGCACCAGACTCACTGCCATCGAGTGGAGCTGACTCATACCGATGCAATAGGGCAGAGCAGAACTTCCTGGTTGGGTTTCCTAACCTGTAATCTTTAGGGAAGCACCTTGCCCTACTTTTCTCTCGCAGACCTGCTGGGGAGTTTGAACCACCCACCTTTTGGTTAGTAGGTGAGCTCTTTAACCACTGTACCCCTGGGGCTTCACCAAGGTCATGGGAATGCAAAAAGGAAAGGGGCTGCCAGTAGTCTCATGGCATCTCCCAGCTGAGATTTTTTTTCAACCAAGAAACAACGAGGTTGGGAATGGACCAGAAGGAAGTTCAAAAGAAAGAGTAAAGCGACGTGGAAATTCTGGGAAAGGGAGTGAATTCATCTCCACTGACCTGGGTACCTCCTTCCCACGTCGGTGGGAACGAGTTCACTGTCCCAGTGCCATGGGAGTGACACTGCGGAGCAATGACTCTTCACTCAGCTGAGCCCAGTGCCTCTCTAGAAACACAAAGCACTACCACGTTAGTAAGCCAAGCTGGCCACTCTCGCCATCTCCATGACCGATCACCTTGGCCACCAGGCTAACTAAACGCTAATTCACCAAGGAGTCGGTGGGCAGTTGGCTCAGTAGTAAATTAATTGCACAGCAAGGCTGACCTGCTAGCGCCATGGAACTGTCCAGCCCGAAGGGGAGCTTAGAAAGAAATCAAGGGATGGAGGTGCTCAAAGGAAGGAGACATCCAGCAACTATTTCTTGAGCATCCTCTACGTGCCAGGCACTAGGTAGGTGCTAGGAGACATTTCCTTTGAACTACTTTGATTAAAAAAAAAAAAGAAACATCTTCAGATGTTCTTGATATCCTTTAAGAAAAAATATACTCCGAGGAGTATGAAATCAAAAGTATTTCCACGCCAGTATACTTGTTAGCAAAACATGTCCTATGCAAAAGTCTGTTGAAAAGCCCTCTCAGCCCCCAACCCAACCCCGCAAAACAAGGTGACACCATAGGGATGTAAATACCATCGGTCTTCTTACAGGCAACTGTAAATATCGATATCTGTGTGACTACAGGATTACCTTTTCTCTTTTGTTTGGTTATCGATTTGGGTTCAAGTCTTACCACCTCTACAAAATTACAAATTTCATTTTGTTGACCTTGGGGCCTAATTAAAGGCTTTGAAGGTAATGGGCACTCAACTAAAACTTAATAAGTGTCCAGATACAGGAGGTCCCGGGAAAGAGGGGACCTGCAACTAACCCCTACAAGGCACATCACAAGTCCTTGCTAATTGCAGCAGAGCAGGAAGCCAGTCCAGTCCAGGCAGGCTTGGCCCTGCATTGCACAACTTCGTGCCCGCAGGCAATACCCCCTGCTCCCAAACTGATATACTGATAGAAAATAATCCAACCCATTCATTCAGATGTGGGGAACACTAACTTTTCAGGGGGAAAAAGAGTGCCTTTTAGTTATATCATCTAACAACTAGAATACTTTTGATTAAAAATCAACTCCTTAACTCAGTTGCTTCTAGATGGGTGATTCCCTCTCTGATTTGTGCTCCAGGTGTGAGTTCCCCACACGTGGACTTGACACAGAGGGGATGAGCCATGGACTAAGGATGGTACACTCGAATTCTGAACATATTCCTCAATGTGGTAAAGAGACTTGCTTTTGTGGCACCTTTAGTGACCTGGTTGAAGTCATCATGTTTATTTGGGAAGACCCAGAAGTCACTCACAAGGAAATCAGCTACTGACTGAGGGCTTATCAACAGGAATCAAAAACTGTAAAACCCAACTTGGGTTGGGTTTGGATTGTCCCCAGTTGCT
Organism: Tenrec ecaudatus; assembly: GCF_050624435.1. Classification (NCBI taxonomy): domain Eukaryota; kingdom Metazoa; phylum Chordata; class Mammalia; order Afrosoricida; family Tenrecidae; genus Tenrec; species Tenrec ecaudatus. The sequence continues at coordinate 35,508,844 of NC_134533.1, read as the reverse complement.
GCCTGGAACCAGTTTAGCCAAAAAACACCCATGAGTGGTCTCTCTGTTCACCTGCCAGGTTTCTTCAAGTTTGCTTCACTCTGGTCATGACCATCTGTCTTTGACAATGTGAGGTTAGTTACAGAGAAGATCAGACAGAACCCATCATGCTTGTAGTCTCAGCACCCAACAGCTTGCAGAGCAGCCCAGAACACCCTGTTGCAGGAAAGCTGGTGCTTCAGGGCCATCTACGAAGTGGACAAACCAGTTGCCATTGAGTTCATTCTGATTCGTAGTGACCCTGCAGGACCCAGGCTAGAACTGTGCTCCATGGGGCTTTCAGTGGCAGAATTTTGGGGAAGGAGATTCCTAGGTCTTTCTTCTGAGGCGCTTCCAGGTTGACTTGACCCTCCATCCAATTAGCACCTGAGAATGTTTGCCATTTGGGCCAGCCAAATTGTCTTTCTTCTCTTTCTTTGCTTTTGGGTTAAATCTTTAGATAAATGTCCTGAAGGACAGTTATCCTTTACTTGACATTGGCTTCCCCTTCTTGGAGCAAAGGGACTGATAGGTCAACATTCAACCTGAGAGATAGCTGTGCAAAGTTCTGTGGACCCCTGGGTACCCTTTGGACCAATACATGACGTACAACAACGAAAACACCCTGTGCATTATGAATTCGATGACGCCAGAGACTCCCTTTGGTCTTTCACTTCAGGCATAAAATTCGGATACCCACTAATTCTTGGGGAAAATATTAGACAAACTTGGTCAGGAAGGTGGGTGAACATGGGTATCAGAATGATTGTTTGATACCACGCTGAGTAAACAAGCAAGCGTTTGGCTCTTTCACCGTTAGACTTATTGATTTCTTGCCATGTTAGACACAGAGTGAGAAGATGAGCTGGGGCTCACAGAAGCGTGGGTTACAAGCTTCTTTAGAAAGATAACTATGGCAATCATACATGCAGGGCTTTTGTGTTTGCTGGTAAGAAACTGAGCATGCACTACTATATACAGGTCTCGATATCCAAAAAGGGAAGTGATACCTTGCACTCATCTACTATGACAGAGTTGTGTGCTGCATAGACGCACTGATTGGAGTTGCTTTCCCTATGACTCTTCATGTCATCATAAATGGATTGAGTCTTGGTCATTTCAATGTCCTCCTGTGCTTGATGCTGGGAGTCGATGGAGTCCAGCTCAGACTTGGAGAGGTGGTAGACAATTCCAGCACCGAATGAGTCACCCACGACGTTGACGGACGTTCGCATCCTGTCCCTAGGGACAAAGACCAGAAAACGCGTGGTGAGCAAGCAATATGAGGTGGAGGTGGTGAGGTCGATGTCTACAATCAGAGAGACCCTGGGGCAGGTCACCCCATTTTAGTGAATCTTGATTTCTTTGTATGTCAACTGAAGACAATAATCGAGTTTCTCTTGGAGACTTGGGAGGGAAGTAAAGGTGACAATGTACGTGCTGACGAATGATAAAAGCCCAATAAACAAGAGCAAAGGAAAAGGAGGAGTAGGAGGCAGTGGAAAGAAAGGAATTTGAGGGAGACCATCATGTGTCTAAATCTCAAAATTAATAGCCAGGTTTCAATCATTCTTACCTGTGTCCAGCAATGCCTTCTGGCTTCAATTGTTCCTTGGAGATTCCAGACTAGCCCCACTTACTTAATTGTATTTGTTTGAATGGAAACAATGAACCACCTGGGGACTTGTCATGGATTGAACTATGTCCCCCTCCCCAATAAGTGTCAACTGGACTAGGGCATGTTTCCCAGGATTGTGTGACTCTTCTTCAATTATTGATCTGATAGAACTATCTTCCATTTTGTCATCTATGTTCGAGATCCAAACCTCTATATATGAATGAGGCAAGATCAGGGTGAATGGTACCTTGAATCACAACCTTACAGGAGGACGTGACTCAAGTCCCACCCTTCCTCAAGTCCCACCCTCGATCTTCTAAGACATAAAAGGAAAGGAAAGCAATAAGGGGAAAAAGACTTCATTACTCCACGAAGAGCCAGGAGTCAAGCATGTCCTTCAGGCCGAGGCTCTCACCACCATCAAGTCAACTCTGACACCTAGAGACGCCACAGGACAGGATAGAAATGCACCAGGCATTTCCAAGACTGTAAATATTTGTGGGAAGAGAGAGCCTTACTCATTTTTTCGCTCATGCAGTGGGGGTGGTGTCAATCTGCTAACCCTCCCAAGGCATAACCCATGCTGCCACAAGGGCTCTAGACTGAGGGCGAACATGCTGGAAAACTTCTGGACCAAGGAAAAATAGAGAGCTCTCCAAGATTGATACTGAGACAAATAGAGATTTCCAAGAACATTAAGGATCCACAGATATTGAAAGGAGACAGCGACCTTTTTCCTGAGCTGACACCAAAGAGAAAGCCTTTCCCTGAATTTTCACATTCAGCCCCCTAAACGATACGAGAATAAGTTACTGTTTGTTAAAACTACCCACTCGTAATATTTCTGTCACAGCAATGCCAGACAACTGAGAGAGAATTGTGCATAGAGAAAACTCATCTTTTTGTAAGGACTGAAACTATCAGTGCCTTTCCCAATTTATCCGCCCCCCCTACACACACACACACACACACACACACACACACACACACACCCTCTCCCTGCAGGGAAGGTGGGCAGAGGGAAAGAAAGGAAGGAGGAAGAGAGGAAGGAAGTACAAACAAAAGGAGGAGAAGAATTTCAGGTAAAGATGTCATGAAACATTCTCAGCTTGGACTCTTTAGCCTTTGATTTTAATAATACAGGCATAGTAAGGTTAAGTGCCAGCTAAAGAAGAATCCTTAATTTCTACTTGGAACAAACACCTCAAAGAAACGACTGCTGCAGTGATCAGATCTATTCCTCATGAGAGACTAATAACACAGAAGCTTCATGGGGAGGAGCCCGCTCTGGTTCCCATGTTCACCTGTGAAGACGGCCACTTGCCAGTCTGCTGTCTTTCTGGTTCCACCTAGAAGACGCTGCCGATGAAAACCAGAAATCAGAGTTGGATTCTGACTTGTTGGGGCAACTTTTCATTTTAGATGGCTCTTTCTCACCCGGCTGCTCCAGAGAACCATCTTTAGGATGACGGAGCCAGTTGGTGAGGACATGGTGACACAGAGAAGGGGAGACTGGAGGGTGTTTTAAGAGAGAGAGGAGTAGGGGGTTGTCTGGCTACTGGAAAGAGAGAGGATTTCTCTCAGGTTGCTGGTTTAGCCTACAACAGGGAGAGGGGTGACCGGTGAGAGTGAGGAAGTTCCTGGTGTCCGTGTAAACACGTTAGGTGTGAGGCCAGTGAGCCACTGAGGGAGACATGATTGGGAATACGGACTGAAGGGACCCGCCGAGCTCCGTTCAGAGGGTGAGTGGGAAGGTGGCATAGGGCCACCGAGGTGTTCGAGCTCGCCCTCAGAGTATACTCAGAGTTAGACAGCAGATAGCCGAGTCGAAGCCACTCAGAGCAGCCAACATTTGAGAAGCCCAAATTTGTACATTTTCTTCTCCTCAACAAAGGGGGTGAGGGTGGGAGGAGGAGAAGGAGTCCCAAAAGATAGGAGGGTGAAGGAGAGTCAGAGAGGTCAAGCCCACTCAAGGGTGACCAAGGTTAGGCCGCCATAATGAATCGAGGGTCCACGCTTCTTGTCACATGTATACTCCTAGACCCTCTCTTTCCAATTACACCCCTAACTCATCCCCTTCCTGTTACGCTTATGTCCCTCTCCTATTGCTTGTATTGTGTATGTTACAGCCCCTTCCTGTGACGTATCTCTTTACCTGTAATTAGGGGGCATGGAAGCCCCAAAGATATATATGCCTTGGTTAGCAATAAATCACTCTCGCCCTCTCGCTTGCTCCTGTAACTCCCACCTTCCACATCTACACATGGACCATCAAATGGGGCGGGGGTGAGCATGCTACCATGAAATGTGTCTGACTTCTTTATTTTACGCTCTCTCCTATTACTCTATGACTTTACTATAATCTTTACATATCCTAACCATACAATTGTGCCTAACAAACCCATGATCAGTTGTGGGGGGGCTGACTTCCCCCACAGGAGGGAAATTAGAAGCGTGAACTTAGTGTTTCATAAACAAAAGAAGCTATGTTTCAAGAATAGACGGTGCTCATTATTGATCAGAAGTCTAGTAAAATCATTAAAGGGAGCATCTCACGGTATCCGCAGGGGGAGGTCATTATTGGCCCAGCAGAGGCCGTTTCAGTACAGGGGCTGGAACAGAAGCCAGTGGGTAGATGTTTGGCTGAGAAGCGAAGAAAGGAAGACACGGACTAATGAAGGGGAGGAAAAGAAAGAGATGGTGGAGGGAGAAAGCAGATCAAGAGCAGATATTTTGGTATGCCCTGATTTTCAGACTTGGACACGTTGGAACCTTAATGGAAGAGCGTCAACAGAGGTGGAGAAATGAGAGCTACAGAGAGGCAGGAATGAAGGATGAAGCTCTGAGCCCAGAGAAATGAAGGGAATGGGCTTCAGAGCAGGTTCGTGAAGGTCATGTCATCAGGTGGGGACACTATTCCATCCCTGCAGAATTCAACGTGAAGTGATAAGAAGTTATAGTAGGTATGAAAATAAATGAATAGAAGTATTAAATTGGACTAAAGTAATAGATTAGAGCCCAATCACGCCAGGTTCCTCTGGCATAAAGCATTCTGGGAAAGTTCTTTTCTGAAAATACTGTCGAGCAGGTCACCCCGAACCCTCAGGGGACCATCTGGCCACTTCTGGGGAAGTCCAACTCTTGCCCAGAGCAGGATATGGGAATTTACGAGGTTGTAAAACCCGGAGGCACTGTTTGACAGACTGAAAGTGTTTCCAAAGGCAACTACTTTTGTTGCCTTTCACCACCAGCTCAGGTCCCTCACGCCTGGCAAGCTGACCCTGGGAGCTTTCTGGCTACACGGCAAATGTAATTTTTGAGTGGTTGGTGAGTCAGCAAATAACTAGGTGGCAGGGCGTTTGGAGTTAGATGCACACTCCTGGGGTCTAGAAGTGGTGCATCAGGAGTACGAGAGTAGGGTCCACCTTTAATGGAAAGGATTTCTACAGAGGACAGAGCCCTCATTTGGGACCCCCCAGTAACCCAAGACACGAGAGGAGATTTCCTCAGTTCTTTCATACAGGCACACTGGGTCTCGCTCCCTGGAAGGGGAGAATTTCCCAAGGTGCTTTCTCTTTCCTTTCTATCTCTGGCAGGCAGATGGTGGGATTGTCTTGAAGTTCGGATTGTCACAGAAGAATGAAGGTGAGGGAGCAGGCTCAACCAGAATTTGTCTGATTTCTTGTCCTGGGTTGAACCCTATGAGATTGTCATTTGCATAAGTCTAAAAGAGGTCAGATATCGTCAATTCCATATGATTTGAATCAGCATTAACAGGCACAAACTGGTATGTCCATCTCCAAGAGGGTAGGAAGCTGGGCGACCGACCATTTTTAGAGTCACGTGTGGACAAAAAGGGGTCACTGGAGGTGCCAGACCTGAGGCTTGAGAGGCTAGGGGTGAAAGTCACATTGGGTGAGGCTAGAGAAGGGGCCACCATCTAAACACTGATTACGAGTATGAACTTTGTATCTCAACATAAGAGGCAATCCTGCCTCCGCCAGGGCAAGTGTCGGCCTTTCCAGCTCAGTTTTCTCATTAATAAAATAGGAACAGTAATGTCTCTATCTCCAAAATAGTAAGACAATCCTAACAGCTAACCTGTACAGACTCCCTGTCACATGCAAGGTCTTCTGCCAATTTTTTTTTTTTCACAGAAAAAGACTTCTCATAGTGCTTGGTACAAAGTGGGGACTTCATTGATCAGTGCACATTTATAGTGTTACCATTATTAGGAGCCCTGGTGGTGCTGTGGGTTAGACATTGGGCTGCTAACCTCAAGGTCAGTGGTTCAAGCCAATCAGCTGCTCTGTAGGAGAGCGACGTCTAGTCCCTAAAGTGACGTACTCTATTTAGGGTTTCTCTGAGTCGGAATCAATTCGACAGCAGTGGGTTTAGATTTGTTTGTTTTCATACCACATGAAAAGCATAGCGATTCACTTCTTTTTGGGGGGTCTCCGCTCAATCTCATACTTCTTGTTACATAGCTCATTCTGTGGGGCCTCTTCCTGTGGTCGTGTAGCGGTTACGCGTGACAATCCGCACGGTTCAAAGTTTGAAACCACCAGCCACTCCATGGGAGGAAGGAGGGGCTTTCTACTCCGGCAAAGAGTCAGAGTCTCGGGAACTCTCAGGGGCAGTACCAGCCTGTCCTCTAGGGTAGCTGTGAGTTGGCATCGACTCGTGGCAGAGAGTTTGTGTGGTTTTCGTTTTCCATGTGCACTTACTTACTTTGGAACACACACACATACGCATCCATTTGAAACCACCATTCCCTCGAAAGGGGAAAGGGGAGGCTTTCTACTCCCATAAAGATGCACAGTCTTGGAAACTCGCAAGGGCAGTTCTCCCGTAGAGTTGCTAGGGGTCAGAATGAACTCGATGCTAGTGGGCACTTCTTAAAGGGACACCCTCACATGTTCTCCCAAAAGGCAGTGTGACCATGAAGCTCTTAGCTTCTAACGCACTTGGCGACGGTTCGAACACTGAGGAGGCCCTCAGGATCTGCTCCTGTCAAGACCACGGCCTAGAGTTGAACAGGCCAGTTCTCCTCTGTCCCCGGGGCTCATTTCCAGTTGGAGTGGACTCAACAGCACCCAACAGGAACGGCTACGGGGCCATGAAGCAGTCTTCTTCCCCAGGTCCCTTCCCACTCACTTCTCCAACGAGCAACCGTGGCCTGGGAAATCCCTCACCAGCAGTCTTCTGGGACAAGCGGATCATGGGGCCACTTAAGCCGGACTGCCTCTTGACTTTACTCTACCGACCTGCGGCCAAACTCAGGTATTTATCACCTCTCCCTGGTTCCAGCTCCCCGTTTCCACCCCATCCTGTCTCCTTCAGAGAGGAGGTGTCAGTGAGTCCCACAAATATCTTTGAATGATTCCTAGAATAAAGAGGTCCTTGGGCTCTGGGAAGGTTCTGGTGTTCCCAGTCCTGCCCATCTGGTGCTTCAAGACGTGGGCCTTTCCAGGGCTCCAGAATCTGGGTTATTACCACGACATTTACACAGCCGTTAAGCCTGCCCACTGAAAAGCATCCAGGGCCTGGCGGGCAGTCATGAGGCTGGCTGGTGCCCAGCAGCTGGCAAATATCACGGCACATTAAATGTCACTGCAGGCTTTGTTAGGCTTTACACTGGGAAATTGCTTGAGTTACAAACTCTTATAAACCTTGCCTAAAAGGTAGGGTTGGGGTGGGGGATGGCGGGGAGAGGATCCCCCACTTTGATTGTTCTTAACTTTTCCTTCATGGATGACTTGTCTAGGGACCGCCAGTCTCCCCTGCACTTGACCTCACATCTCTCCTCCTGCACCCACAAGCACAATGATGGGCACCCCATAAACTCTTTGCTAAGAAAGAGTCTGTTCCCTGGGCTCCTCTTGCTAGTGAGAAAGAATGTGGTGCCATTGCTAATTCAAAGCAGACCTGACCTAGCCAAAGACCCTTGTGCACATTTTCCCAGGATCCTTTCTCTCCCTTTCGCTTTTCTGCCTAAAAGGAACATTCATGTTTACCGTCTGCCATCATCCATCACCAGTAGAAAACAAGTCTGGGTCTCTGACCTACAAGGGCCCTCGAGGGCATTGATGAGACCCCTGCTTGCAGACGGATAGGTATTGTCCTATTGACACCTTGAAGGTTGCTAGAGTCCAGAGAGGAAGGACCTGTCCAATAGACAGGAAGTACAGAGCACACACCTAGGGCTCCTGCCTCCCCCTTTCTTCCCCTCCGTCCTGACCTCCTTCCATCTGGGATCTGAGCCTGAGCTAGAGAAGAGGTCTTCGTCCGCTCCTTTCTTCCCAGCTCCAGCCTGGGCTAGCTCCCTAGAGGTGACTTCATCCAGATGGTTCACCCAAATGCATCATCCCATTTCCCTTCCGCCAACTCCCTCCTGCTGGCACGGCTCAACCCTCAACTCAGCCTGCCCTGCTTTCCTGGGCGAGTGGGAACACGTGAGCGCCCGTGTGGGAAAGTCTCAGTCCTCCAGTTCCTCCCCCTAAAACGGAGATCAGAAGTAGACAGGATCTTGAAAGGCTCATGAAATGCCTCCTACCCAGAGGAACTGAGGGGTCAAGGAGAGCTAGGCGACAGTAGCAGAACTCCTGGCGCTGGAGGCATTGCATGTTAACATCGCCCGAGACACTGACAATGCTCCAGGGGTGCCCATTTAGGCTCTTTGTTCTGTTTGTTTTATTCCTGGGAGCCGGGGGGAGGCCAGCAAGCCCCCTCCTGCCCCCGAAAAAAAATCTGCTTAGTATGTTGGACCAGGGGTGACCTGAACAGGCCTGCCGTCTGTAGCTTTCCTGACCCCAGGTCTCTGCTCCAGGCTCTCACTGTTAGAAGCGCTCACTGCTGACGGGGAGGTCATGTAGGTTAAGGAGAGTGGCCTTGAGCCGACCACACAACCTCTGCTGTGCCCCCAGACAAGAGATCTCATCCACCTGCTTCTCGCTTTTCTCATCTGTAACATACACCATGGGGGATTCTGTGGAAGGAGCTTTACCTTCCTTGCAGGGGCACTGGGTTCCATCTGGCCAAGGCGCTGCCTGCCAGGCCACCACGTGCCTGTGCAAGGAAGTGTGTGGGTGGCCATGACGATGAACGGGTTTGGGGGTAAACGCCACACGGAGGCCAATGAGGAGGAGAGGCCTGGCCATCCACGTCTGGAACCTAGCCAGCGACAACCGAAAGGCTCCATGGGGATGGTCCAGGACGAGGCAGGTGTCCGTCCATGTGCATGAGATCTCCCTGAGCCGGGGCCGCCTCCACAGCGGTGGGCAGCAACAGACACCGCAGGGTGAGCGAGCCCACGGATTACATGGAAAACACATAAACTGTCTCGCAGTACCTACCAAATACGAGGACCTCCTCCTCATGCCCCCTGTTATTTTCACCTTTTCTACTCGGTCATTCTCCTCAGAGTGAGGTTGGCATTCTGTCACAATCTCACTTGTTAAAAGGAGAGGAGACACTATGGTGGGTGTCAAGCCTCAGACACAAGCCCAAGAAGAGACTTGCCAACGTCGTTGCAGAAGGCCAGGGGCCTTAAATGAAAACACCTGTAGAGGAAGCTGAGGCATCACAGAATGAGGCCCAAAGGTGGAAGCCCCCCCCCCCCACCAAAAAAAGTATGACAGCAGAGGAAAGGCTGCAGTGTCATGCATGCACACGGAGAAGCAGTACTCGGTGCTAAAGGGAAACGAAGTCTTGATACGTGCTACAACCTGGATAAAAGTTGGAGACATTGTGCTAAATGAAATAAGCCAGACCCAAAAGGATCCCTACTGTGTCTTACTTTAATTGTTATCCGACATCATCTAGTCTCTCCAAACCCTTCCCACCCACACAGCGCAAGCTCACCCTAGCTGCCCTCATGCAGGCCTGCTCTGAAGAGACTTCGTGGTGAATGCTGCTCCTGGGAGGGAACACAGGACACAGAGACCAGCAGAGCCAGCATGGAGGAGCCCCCCTCCCCCACCATCACCTAAAAGAAATGGGCTCAGACACGCCTGCGCCTACGAGGTTATTTAGCTTGCTTTTCAACTCTCCACAAAAGGCATTTGCAGAGTATTTCTCTGGTGATGGAAGAACCAACTGTGAAGAGCCAGGACCTTCCCCAGAGCCCTCTTGAATGGAATGTATTGGATCTTGACTAAACTCAAACCAAGTCCACAATCATCGAGTTGGTTCTGAGTCCTGGTGAACCTAAAAAGCGTTTCTGAGACTGTGAATCTTTATGGGAGCAGTCAGCCTCACCTTTCTCTGACAGCCCTGCTGGTTTATTTGAACTGCCCAGCTTCTGGTTAGCAGTTCAACTCCTAACCCACTGTGCCACTATTGATGGAAGTATTGTTTGCATGTGATAAAATGCATCTACTCTCAGTGCACTGTTTGACACATGTGGACAACTTCTTTCTAATGCAAACCTGATGTGGAGCTCCACCAACAGGCACGTTTTATGGAGAAGTCAGACTTCCTGCTAGCCTGCCCCTATGTCCTCTTTCTCTTCAGTCATTTGTATTTTTATCTGGTTGGAAGAGGTGACGTGGAGGAAGGAAGTATTGCTTTAGCTCATTGGAAGCTCCACAAAACACTGGAGGGCCATACAACGTAACAACTGGCATTTAAAATCTATGTTGATATACGTGAGATCAATTGCCACTGATGTATGCAGCAGCTTGACAGATAAGCATGTGCACTTTGGCCTTGGGGGTCTAGGTGCCAGGTGTCTTGTCTTGATGAGTGTCTTTGAGGGAAGTCCACAGCATTCTCTCGTCCCTTGGCATTTAGCTCCAAGACTGTGCAGGAGGCATCTGTGTATATACCACAGTCCAAATGGATCCTGCTAGAGGATCGATCCAATCTCTTTGGGACTACCAGGCTTAGCCTGCCCGCCTCTGTGAAGGGCACGGAGCCCCCTGCATGGAAAACATGTCTTTAAATGGGAAAGGTAACTGATCAGTGCTTTCGTGAAGGCAAGGTCAAATCCTAAGTTCTCAGACTGGCCCATCATGCTGTCCACCTTGCCTCCCCTTTCACCTCCAGCAACATGAAATGGCTCAAAGTCCCGTCCCCCCCCCACCCCCGACCCCACTCTTTATAGCTTCGGTGCCTTTGTGCAGGTTGGGCCTCCTGACTGGGATCTTCTGTCCTCCCCTCCACCCCACCAGGCACCAAGGTCACTTCTAACTCACCATTGTAATTCCGCTCAGCTAGCACGTCTTTAGAAGCTGAACCACAGCAGTGAATGAGAATGAGGGGCCCAGAGTCAGCCCGCTGAGAGTTTGGATCTTTGTTTATTCCCAACACCTTTCCTCCCTAGCCCTGGGTTTCCTCATCTACACATGGGGGTAAGCACACCAACACTGTAAGACAGATGACTGTCACAGGTCGATGTAAAATGCTTGGTATAGCAGGTGGCCCATGGTGAGTCATCCGAATGCCGGAGTCATTTTCATTGTTTTTTCCGATAGTGCTTGCTCCGTCTTCCTGTTCTAGACTGGAATGTGAGCGCCTCTCTCACCACGCTTGTCTATTTTATGAACGTTAATATTTCAGGAGGCTTTCTGGAAATACAATCTGCATATCACAGAATAGCCCCGTCTCTGACGCATGGTTTGACACATGTGGAGTCCTGTGCCTATCCTGCATATGAAACGTTTTATCACCCCAACAGAATTCCATCTGCCCCTTCCCTTCAGATTAACCCCCTGGCCTGTAACCTTGGCCTTTGGCAACCACTGAGCTCTTTAGGGCTGTTGCCTGGCTTCCTTGAGGTTCACGGAGATGGCATCACCAGGTAGCGCCCAGGCTTCATCATGCAGCCTAATGTTTGGAGGGTCGCTGCATGCGTCAGTAACTTGCTCCCACCGTGTTGCTTTCAGTTTTGCATTAGACTCTATCGGATTTGCCCGCTAGCCTGCGGCACCCTCACTGTGTCCATCTTTGTCTTCTCTGGCGTCTAAGGAGGCACACAGTCAGTGCTGGAGAGAGGGCAGGAAGGAGACCGTTGCCATGGAATGGTCCCCTGGCATCCTACCACCACTGGGAGGCAGGCCTCGCTCCCCAGCAGAACCCCGTGCGCAGGCACTTACAGCAGCCAGTCCACGGCCACCAGCAGGCTGATGTCCTCTGTCGGCAGGCCTACCGCAGTCAGGATGAGGAGCATGGTGACCAGCCCGGCACTGGGGATGCTGGCAGCACCGACACTCGCCAGGGTGGCTGTGAGACTGTGAGGACAGAGAAGGCTAGATCAGGAGAGGAGACAGAGGTTTTGGCAAAACCATGCTGGACAATGTCATGCTTTGATGTCCTAGCCGGTCACCCCAAGCAGTTTCCCGCAGGGAATGCAGAGGATCCAGAGACACAAGACGCAGGGATTGTGTCTATTGGGATTCTGCCGAGCTGTGATGGACGTTTCTACATTCAGGGAGCGGAGGCTGCTCCCGCTCATGAAACCCCATTAGTCTAATGCATCGCAGGGCCCAAAGCAGGCCAGGACATTTTCAAGGAGGAAAGCAAACCACCCTTAATCCTGCTCCCCCAAGACCCCTTCCCTGGGAGCACAACTGTATTCATTTCTGCTTGCCACCTTCGGTCTCCGTGAGCACCAGAGACGTGGGCAGCCCGCAAGACGCCGAGGAGGCCACAGCCAAGCTAACACGGGAGCTCGGCAGATGCGCCGACTCAACAGAGTGGGCATCAGGGGGACAGACCCGCGGATTGCAAACAAACAGCTTCAGACGCCGGGCTGTTTCCCTGTGAGCTGGCAAACGCATGATTCAGGGGGAGCGGAAGGGGGTGTGTGAGAAATGATGGGGAAAAAAGGGAGGCTTTCTCTCTGAAACATCTGTGCTTTTCTTTCCCAACTCAGCCAGCAGCCGCCTGTGGGCATCCCTGCAGGAGGGGAAGGCCCGGGCTTCTGAACCCCACAAGGACCCTGGCGTGGGGTGCGGCTGGGTGGTCTCTGGAGCCCAGCAAGGCGACTTTTCCTCTCTTCTAGATGCCAGTTATACAAGCTGTCATTTCAAAATGCAAAGATGCTTCTGAAAATATGGATTCGCAACTAACCAAAAATCCCCCCCCCCCCAAACTAGGTGAAGCATTTTCCTTCCGGTTAGAAAATTCTAGGGTTAGAATGGCTATTTAGGCTCCAAACTGAAAGCCAGGCCCCCAAACTAGTTTAACCGGGTTCAGGCCACTGGTGGTAGCAAACAGCAAATCCCGGATGTCCGGGGCTTCAGAATGATAAATTTCCGGAAAGGCCTGGGCTTCACCACATCGACCTGCCAATGAAACCCGGATGGCTCACAGGGTCTGACCTGCAATGACCTTGGGGAGGGTACAGGACCAGCATGGCATCGTTCTGCACGATGTCACCAGGAGTCAGGGACCAACTTGACGGCAGCTGAAAACCAGAAGGGCTGAAAGGGACTTCGGTTTCTCTAGTGCCAGCTCTGACTTTACATAGAAGAAACAGGCCCAGCAAGGTTTTGTGGGTTATCTGTCATTAAAAGGTGGTTGGCTAATGTAATTAGGGTGATGATTTTCCATATTGTCATCTTTCCCAGACGTAGGTCTGTCACGTAGACACCTCCTCTCCGAAGTGTGGATCACCAAACCTGTCAACACTTCCTTTTGCCCCACTAATGGGGACCCAGTGGTGGCATTTGGACAGCTCGGTTTTCCTTGAATCCATCTGTACACAGGAGCTGGTCGTGGCTAGTGGCCGCCTTTGGAGGTTCTGGAGTGGAACTACTGGGATTCAAATCTGAGCTTTGGCAGTCATTGACCATGTGAGCTTTCACTGGGTGTCTCCATTTTATGACCATGATGTCTAACCCATTGAGTGGACGGAAGCCTTAGGCATCAAAAAATCAAAAGAACTCAGAGCAGGCCTGATCTGTTAAAACCCAATTGTGTTTGTTTCTGGAAACCTGGGTAGAGTGAGGCTGCTTTCCTATGAAGACTCCTCAAGGGCCCAATAGCTGGAAGGTGGCAATTCTCAGCCACGTCCTGCAGAGGGACAGAACACCAGAGACAGAGCAGGGCCACGGTCCATGGCCTGAACCCGGGGCTATTGTAGTAACAACCTCACTTGTTTCTGCTCTGAGTCACTCCTGTGTCTCCCGTTGGTAACATGGCTACGATGTTCCATTATCTTGACTGTATGAGACCATGTCCTCCAGAGGTCGGCTACAGGTTGGGAAGTTGGATCCCCCTACATGCCTCCTTCTTTCCCAATAACGTTCCCCCATACCATGGGTGGAATGCCCACTTGGGAATTGCAAGGCCGGCCGCAAGTCCCTGGGCAGTGATTTCCCCTCTGTCCTCTCGTCGATCGATGGTTTTTTCCCCTGTCTTGCCCTCTTGGCTCCACCCCTTACTTCTTTACGGTGAGTTCCCGGGAGCTGTGCAAGCTACTATACACCCATCATCAGTCAAACCACAGAGCAACTCTGCAAGGTACATATGGGAATAGCCACCGGACCCATGAGGAAACCAGGGCTCAGAGCAAGCAGTGAAACTTAGGGTTTCCAACATGGCTTGGAAAGGGTCTGCTGGGACCAGAACCCTTCCCTGCCTGCCTCCAGCGCCATGCTGGCTTGTGATGTCCTTAGTCCTTCTCCACCTTGAAAACTCATAACGAATACATGACCATCCCTAGTCATTGTAGCACTGCATTCAAGGAAGTGGAGAAATTGCCTGGAAGTCCGGCAATGAAGTTGGATTTGACTTCTTTCTATCAACTCAGTTGGAAGTCAGTGAACTACATTCACTCCATGTTGGGGCCGCCAAGCAGGCTTTTGGATGCCTGCAACGAAGGAGGAGTTGACTGAACTTTTCCAGGGACCAGAGATTGACATGTATATGGTCAACCAAACCCCTCTCCAGTAAAAATTCTCAGGAGAATGATGATTGAAATAAAACAAACCCCATAGAGATGAATCTGGGAGTCCCCTGGTGGTACAAATGAATGGGCTCAGCTGCTCATTGACAGGGTGAAAAGTCCAGGCCACCCAGGGGTGCCTCAGAAGTTCTAGTTAGTGGGTCTATTTCTGAGCAATCGGTCCTTGAAAATCCTATGAAACACATGGGTTTGCTATGAGTCAGAGTCGACTTGATGCCAGCTGGGACTGGGAGACTAATTTAAATAACTCAAGCACAATCACTTCTTCAAGGGTCCATTCTTCAACCCCAAATTCCTACCTAATGACATGAACTTGATGAGAAGCTCTATGACTCCAGAGGATAAGCATTCAGGGTCCAGAGGTCAACTTTCCTCAGAAATGGGTTCAACATTCTTTGCACTGCAAAGCAAGAAAGTGGGCATTCCCACAGGAGGTCCATTGGCACCTGATTCAGAAGGTATGATCTTCTGATACCCTGCCCTGCAGTGTGTTTACACTGCTGGTAACAACACAACCCTCACTCTGTCACCTCACAGTGGTCTGTTCTATCCTAGGAGTATGGTTGCATTTTTCTGAGCCTGAGTAATAATAAAAGCAGCTAACATTTACTGACAAAAGACTATGTACTAAGTACTAAACATATTTGCAGATGAATCCATTGGTTCCTCTTATCCACTCTAGAAGGTAGGAGTGATCACCGTGCCCATTACACAGAGAAGAAAACTGAGGCTCTACCCTGGGACATACTTCATAGAGGGAGTGGGTGTTGAGAGAGAGAGGCTTGTCTCATGAAGGCACTGTGCATAATGGTTAAAAGCACAGGACCCCAAGTCAGGAAGCCGCGGTTCCAATCCCACTCCTACCACTTCCCAGTGTACTCTTGAGCAAATTACTTCACCTGTCGGCGCTTCATTTTCATGTTCACCATCTGTAAGATCCAGAACCCAATACCTACTTCGTAGGGCTGCCTTGAGGATGACGAGTTAAGGGCCTCAATAAACAAAAGCAGAAGGAGAGGGGGTTGACAAAGTATTGTTACAAAAGCACAGAACCTTTTGTTAAGCAAACATATCCACATGTGAAGTCACTGTTCTCAACAGAGCCTCCATCCAGCTCTCGAGCTTCTGAAAGTGGGGTTTCTACTCTCTCTTCTTCTTCTCTGATTTCCGCCACATCCAAACGGCAGCTTTGGCAGCCTCGAGGGACTCGCATTGGGCCCCCTTTCAACATTCCTTGAATTTGGGGAACAAAAGGAAGACTGAGGGGCAAGAGCAGGGCTGTAAGGTGCATAGGGTAAGGCTTCCCGGTGAAGGTCTCCTGAGAGCCCTCGTTGGCCTGCAAGAACGAGCAGGTGCATCGCCATGCATTGTCATTTAGGTAAAAACTCCTCAGCACAATTTTCCTGACCTTCGTGTCATGGTGCAGTTTTCCACTTTGTCCATGCGATAGTCTTATGTCCATCAAGAATATTGATCAAGATGATCCCTTGGGCATCTCAAAAAAAAAAAAAAACAACCCCTTTTGAACCTGACCCCTCTGCCTTGAGTTAACCCGGTCCACAGATCCCCCTCCGAAGCCACTGGTGGGATGGGACCTTTTGGGAAGGCAGCCTCATGAGACCAAGGTGGGTGCAGTACTGGAAGAGCTTGTCTGCCGCCATCCACTGACGGCAGAGCTACCTTTAAACGCGTCTTGTTTGGAACCAGCCCGAACGTGTCTGAACTGGAAGCCCAGAGACAATACTTGTGGACTTAACCTCATATGTCAGTACTTAGAAACCTAAATCATAGGCGTTCCTCTGGATGACTGTGTGGGAACCGCTGCACAGCCGTGGCTTCCTTATATGTCCGATAAGATGCCTGGAAAAGATGTTGTTCCACCCACTGCTATCCAGATGATGGTATAGCTGATTAGATACACGTGGTCATCATTGATACTGCCCTTGTGTGTGTGTGCTCATGCACACTTCTCCGTAAAACATAGTAGGTTATTCTTGTCCATCTTTGCTGGGTTAGCTGCTGATCAGGGCTCAGGGGTAAATGGGTGTTCACCAAATCTTTTGGAATGGCCACAAGAGGAAGGGGAAAATCAGTGTATAAGTACGAATGTGCCTGAACTAGTTGGGTACCTCAGAGTTTATCAATCAAGTATAGCTCAGGATGCTGTTTCAATGGTTTAGAATTCTTTCTACTGTCTGTATGTGTGTTATGCAGAATGTCTGCTGATCTCATAGAAGCCACGGCCAAGTAGAAAAAAATAAACCATGGAATATATAAGATCTCCAAACCCAAATGTCTACAGGTCAAACAGTGGAGGTGAGGCAAGCAGGTCAGACATAGGCTGTCCGGAGTGGTGAGGACAGTTATTCCACAGGGACAGTGGGCTCGAACGGCTGGCCTACAGTTAGCAGGCTCAGTGTGTAGCCCACTCCACCTCATGGCAGGGGTAGAACTTGAATACAACGTCACAGTTGGCTTGTTGCTTTGCCCCCTTAATTAAAGCCAGACCATCCCATTTGGAGAGGGAGTGACGGCATTCAACTGATGGTTACAAAACAGGTTATAAGGTCAAGACGACCTTGAATGTTCTGAAGACTGTTGTTTTCAAGGGCCCTACGGAACACTGGAGTGGAGGAGGTGGACTGGCCAGTAGGTGGTCTCTGTACATTTATGCAGTTATGATGTGTTTTCCATGACCTCTGGAGAAATGTCCTCTTATTTATTTATTTGATGATGGTAAAAATGGCTCCCACAAAAGCAAAATTAGACGCTATTGACTTGTAACAAAGTGCTACACGTCCTATCCAGGAATCTCTCCTTGCCATATTTCATCATGTCTGCCATCGCTGGAGCATATTGTTAACGAATGAAAGACTAGAGTCAACTGATAGGACCCGGTGGCAGCCCCACCAGCTCAATACCAGCCATTTGGCTTTGGACAAACGACTGTGCCGTGTGGAGCCTGAGTTTCCCCATCTGTTAAATGGGTAGAGACATATCTGCCCTGCCTACATCCTAAGAAACAGTTGCCATCAAGTTGATTCTGACACCTGGCTAGCCCGCGAGTGTGGACCCCGACAAGTCAAAGTAGAACTGGACTCCATAGCGCCTCCAGTGGTTGATTTTCAGCCATGGCTTACCAAGCCTTTCTTCCGTGGCACTTCTAAGTGGATTCAGACTTCTCCCCTTCCAGTCTGCAGTCGAGTGCATTACCCGTTTGCACCACCCACGGACCCTGCCTAATCCAATCTTCGAATCCCAGGACAGTCTCACACATGCAATACCAACAGAAGCCGTTCACATTACCTGCCTCCTTCCTGTGACAATCTTCCCCTGTGAGCCTGCCACTCACTCCTCTGCTCTAATTCCCTTCATCCCCCTCCCACCAGGAGAGCTGGCATTCCAGGGACTCGTGAAGCTAACGTGGGAGCAGGGGCTGGGGGCATAGGGTTGTGCTTCACATACCTCACAGTCACAATCTGACCCCCATCCAGGACGACGCCGTTCATCTGGGCTATAAAGATGGCGGCCACTGCTTCATACAAAGCTGTGCCATCCATGTTAATGGTCGCTCCCACGGGGAGGACAAACCTGGTCACACGCTTATCAATCCCGAGATTTTCCTCGAGACAACGAAAGGTGACGGGCAATGTTCCAGCACTGGGAGACAAAGGAGCAAGAGAAAAGCAAAGGTTATGTCCACCTTACAGGAGCAGGACCCGCGCACAGTGGAAGCCATGCGTTTTTGTTCTTTTGTTCCAACCAAGCAACACAACAGGCCAAAAGAGAGAGAGAGAGAGAAATTATCTGGAGCCAAATGAAAAACCAGACAGTGTACAATATGACAAAATAAAAATTTATAAATTATCAAGGGTTCATGAGGGAGAGGGGAGAAGGGAGGGGGGAAAGGAGGAGCTGATGCCAGGGGCTTAGGTGGAGAGCAAATGTTTTGAGAATGATGAGGGCAACGAATGTACAAATGTGCTTTACACAACTGATGTATGTATGGATTGTGATAAGAGTTGTATGAGCCCCTAATAAAATGATTTTTTTTAAAGAAAGAACAAAAAGCCAGACAAGTGGAAGCTCAAGTTCAATCCGTTCAAGAGGCTAACAGGCAGCACAATATTTTTGTGGGTTCATGTTCAGGAGAGCTGCTTAGAGCTTCAAGTTTTCTTTTCCCTTTGGTCACCCATCTAGGACACAGTATCAAAGTGTATCGAATGACACACATTAATTGGGCAACAAAAGCCCAACAAACTGTGGCAGAAGAAGACTCAACTGTCCACAGTGTGAAACGGTTCCAGCCATTTCTGCATGACCCATCCCTGCGTGCAACATGATGACTGTACCCAACCCCGCAAACTGCGCTGAGCTGGGCCTGCTAATTTGGGAAGGGCAGGTACCGGTCAGCACAAACCCTGAGCTTCCAGCAGTTCTCTGGGGAACCCCAGAGACAGATCAGCGGATAAAGGGACATCTGCCAGCTCCCAAGTCTCTCCAGTGACACAGGGCAGGAAAGACTGACCCAGCCTCAAAGGCCAGTCTCCTGACGTCTTCAGGAGTCTTCTCATATCAGAGAGAGACCTGTATGGACAAGGGGTGCTGAAGGCCAGAAGACTATTTCCACGTGGGCTAGAGGTGCAAGGGAGGGTAGGTGGAATCGCTTCAAAGCTGGAGTCATGAGAAGAGCATGGATGAGGCCCAAGGGGACCTTTGGAGGGCTCTGGAGCCCAGCTTCTGTTAATGTGAGTTATATATTGTTTGTAAGCAAAGTGGATTGGGAAACTTCCCATCTGGACAGTAATTGGGAGCAATTCTCTCTTGCAGGTGTAGCTTTAGTCCTTATTCTCTAACAGTCAGCTGTAAGGCTCCAGCAGAGCTGGACAGACAACCACGGTGGCTTTGCTTTCTCAGACAGCGGGAGAGGAGTAGAGCTAAGTGAAATGCAGATTCCCGGGTCTATGTAGAACAAATATTTGCCATTGAGTCTCTTTGACTGACAAGCCATACAGGACAGAGGAGAACTCCCCACATCCTTCTCTCAGGGCGAGGCTGGTGGCTTTGAACCACGGCCCTTTGTGTTCCCAGCTGAGCCGTTTAACCACTGCGCCAAACCCACTGCCATTGAGTTGAAACCCAACACAGACTGACCCTACAGAGGGTTTCTGAGGCGGCCTCATCTTTCTCCTGAGGAGCGGCTGGTGGGTTTGAACCGATGGCCATGCAGATAACAGTCCAATGTTTAAACTTAGAAGAAGGCTCAAAACTGGATTTTATCAGACCCCCGAGGTTTGCTCACCACTGATCCACAAGCTTCTATCTAGGGACCACTTTAGGGGGTCCAGAGTCACCTTCGGGAACACTGCTACCTCCGGCCTCCTTTTGGTCTGGATAGGGAGAAGAACTGACAAGGTTTCCGAATGCCTTACTGTTCCCAGGATCAGCTGTCAGTGAATCCACCCTGACCCTCTGGAACCTTCTGGTTAGCAGTGGAGCGCTTAAGCATGTGTGCTACCAGGCATCGCCTCTTTGCTCACACCTTCCAAACCCAGAGGCAACCTCGGGGTCTGGCCTCCTTAGCACAAGGCGATGCAGTTCTCCCTGACTGGCTGTCCCGCCGCTTTAAGGCGAGCTTGTCTTCCGTTGTCCCTCTCAGCACCCCTTTCCTGAGGCCCTTGCAGAGACTTGCCAGGGACCCAGCCTCATCTGAAATGTCTGCGCAGCTGCCGTGGGAAGCCAGGATCCTCGAGCCTTTAAATCAAAGGACATTTCTGGGACCACTAGAAGACATGTGTTTTTCTTATTGAGTCCATCTTGTCCAAACGCCAACCCAGGGGCTTAAGACAAAGACAATATGCTGGATTTGTCCTGACCACACTGGCTCAGTTGGTGTCTGAGCAGCGTTGATCCCTAGTGACCCCAGGGCGAAACTCCAGTAAGGCGAGTTTTCACTCTTTCCTGTGCTGCCAGGCTGACGTGCTTGGGGATTTGGTTTTCTCTTTTGGCTCCTGCCTCAAAGCTCAGAAGATTCTTCAAAAATCACTAATGATATCTGGCAGCTACGTGGCATCATCTCTTCCAAAGTCGCTTCAGCAGAACGCACTGCAGATGGAGGGAGGCGGAGAGGTCTGTCCCAGGCTGGCTTCCCTCCATCTGTCCGTCCTGAGAAAGCCACTCAGTCATTTCTGAGCTCCGAAAGGATCTTTGCTCTGTGCTGCTTGCCTGTGGCTGTGATGGTGAAACCAAGCTCACGAACAAAAACACCCTCCGAGTTCATTCTTCGGACTTGACTCCTACCACTCGGACTTCTCTGAAAAGAGATATTCCACCTTCAGGCAAAAAGCCACGATTAAGCCATCATGAAAACCATGGCTTCTTTTCAAAGACTGACTTCTCTCTCACTGTTCAACAGTAGACTTTTCACACATTTTTAAGTCTTTCTGAAAAGGTGAGCCCTTTTGCTTTTTGAGCTCCTAGGAATGTCTGACTTTTTTGATAACTCTATTTTGAAATAGGAACAGGTATTCAGAAAGAACATAAAGGAGAAGGGAGAGAGAGAGAGAGAAACAAGCAAAAAGGTAATTTCTTGTATTCTCTACCTGGAAGCGGTACCCAGGGCAGTGATCCAAGCTTGGAAAATGCCAGCAAAAAAGGAGAAAGGGTTTTTCCTGGTCACTACAAAGTAAATCAAGGGGAGGAAGATGCCCCCGTGGATGATGAGGCCCACAATCACCGTTACCATATACATCCCCAGTTGCCTAGCAACCACCTCTAAGTCCTTGATTGCAATGATCTTCCCACAAATTAGGCAGGCGATACCCAGGGGCGAGTACCTGAAAAACATAAAAGGGGTGAAAACGTTAAAGGAAGCATTATGGGATTCAGAACTTTACAAAGTAAATCCATGTTCAGGTATGGCCTTCACCCGAGGATGCCCTGCACTTTCCTGTATGAGAGTGTGTGGCTGAATGAGGTTCCCAATATTCAGTAGATTTTTATTTTCTTCACTTTAGACTCTCTAATGATGCTGTATCCTCTGCTTTCCCAGGCTATCCATCTTTACAGGAGCAGAAACCCCCATCTTTCGCCCATGGGGCAGCTGGTGGGTTTAAAGTGAGGATGCCGTGGTTAGCAGCCCTTCTCGAAACCCACGCCCCCACCAGAGTTCCCGGAAGAGGGGGCTTCAAACACTTTGTGGAAAAATGGAATGAAAAGATAAGAAAGCATTTCCCACAAGGGTTTGGAAGCCCTTTCGTATTCCAAGAAATGTGGTTTTATTACTTCAAGATCTGGGAGTGTGTTTTGTTGTTTGTTTCTGCCCCCCCCCCCCATATTCACTTCTTGAACTATCATCCTGACTATATGTTATTAAGAAGTTGGTATGGACGGCTCACAGGTATGACCCTCACGTGCTGTGCCAAACAGCCAGTTTTGATTCCTAGTCAACGTGACTGAAGGACGCACACATGGCTGTGATGCTGGACTGTGGCAGCTGTCTTCAGACTAGGTCTAAGAAGAAAGGCGCTGGGTATTTATTTCCAGGAATCAGCCACTGAAAGCTCCATGAATTTACAACAGAACAGTATCTAATCCTCAGAGAGACAGCACTGGACAACGCAGCCTTTGTGTTCTGAGGTATCTGGGTTTGCAGGAGTCAGTGCCCACTCAGGGCAGCCATTTCTGGGACACTACAGCCAGGACCAGATCGTTAGTCAGGGACCATAGAGCAAGCTTCCCACGCATTGCCTCGTCGCCTTCTTACAAGAGCCTTTCAACCTAGGTATTACTTCTCCTTAGCAAACAAAGAACACTAACGTTCTGAAAAGGGAAACCACAAAACCAGGAAGAGTAATTGAAACCCAGGGCTCTGTGACCCCTCTATTGGGTGTTTATGCACCCTCCCCCCAAGGAAACCACTCCCCTTAAGCAACATTAGCTCTGTGTAGATAAGCAGATGGCATGCCGCATACATGACCAGTCCATCCGAGCAGACTTCGTGCATCTTTCCCTATTATTATGACTATGCTTGTAGTGAGCTGAGGAATTAGTTGGTCACCTCGCTCTTGGGTACACTAAACCGTTTTCCCTTTCATCCTGACTGTGGTCTGCAGGTTGGACAAGTTCCCATTCTTGGATGGCCCACGACCTATTTTGGCATTGATAGGCCATGACCTGGTTGGGCTTGGGACACTCTCTAGTGATAACCTGGAGAATCAGGAAAGTCTGTGGGGAAAATGAAGTCCCCACATGAGGCTCCCAAGAAGGATCGGGGGACAGGGAGGGAAGAAGAGCTACTCAGCTACACGAGTGCTTTGGCTGGACTGGGACAAGCGCCGTCACAGGCCAGAACTCAAGCTTTGCAAAAAAGCGCCCTCCCCGCCCCCCAATTCACTGCCATCGAGTTGATTTAGACTCACAGTGGCCCAACAGGACAGGGCAGAACAGCGCCTGTGGATTTCTGAGACTGTAACTCTTCAGGGGAGTTGAAAGTCTCATCTTCTCACTTCCTCAGGAGCCGCTGGTGGTTTAGAACTACTGAACTTGCAGTTAGCAGCCTGGTGTAATGATTATACCACCGGCACTCCTTGAGAGCCTCACAGTTGAATCTTGAACAATTGTCCAAGGCTTGAACTACGAGCCCACGAAGGATATGTTTTTCTTGTAAACACTTGGCAATGCTAATTGCCTCCAGCAAATGGCACATCCCAATGAAAAGTGATCTGACACATTTTTTTATCATGTTGAGTGCAATACAATAAATCGAACCACACCACGAGACCCAAGAATCAAAGCCATTACAGGAGAAGAAAAGGCCTGCTGGTTTTGTTTGTTTGTTTAGTTTAGTATACATATTGTATGTACTAAATAGCTTTACAGATAGGCTAGTGAATTCACAGAACTATTCCTACATAAATTGGATTTCAAGCATCTAGTTCAGGTAATTTCCTCTTGGGAAGACAAATAATGATAATCTCATCAGAGAAAAGAAACCCCTTGTCATGTACAGATTCAGACTTGCTTCATTATTTGGCTGTCTTTAACACAAACCACCAGACCACAGTGGAGAAGTTGACATGGGCACTGCGTTTAATAGAGGTTCGATTTCGCAGAGAATTGACTGTTTTCATTGATTTTTACAAATGGAATCTAAGTGCTTTTGATTTGGAGTTTCATTTATAATAATATTTGTTTTGATATTAATAAAATGTGTCAAATGCAAAAATTTAAGCTGCCTGTATATGTATGTGTGTGTATATATGTATATGTGAATATATATATCTGGTTGGAGATGCAGTAATGTCTATAGGTTCTTGAAAACGGAAATAAGAAAGGAAGGGAAAAACAAAGGATTGGCCCTGAGATGGGGACTAAATCTGAGCAGCATCCATTCCAAGTACGCGTAGGTCTGGGGCTGTGTCTAGATTGGAAACTAGAGATCAGTCTCTGCATGTTGGGCAACTTTCTGCTCTGCTGCTTTTGTTCTGGGCAGAACTGCAGCCCAGACAAGGGGCCCTCCTTCATTGCCACTAGCCTACCACACTCGGTATCAGGGCAAGGATTGTGGGGTTCCCCAAGTCCATTCGGATGTTTCCAGGATTGTAGACAAGAATGCCTAGAACTGTAAATGTTTATACTTTGGGGACGAGATCATGGTTCTTTGTCACCTTATACACACTGTCTTGGGAAGAAGCTATAGCACCCAATATCCCTGGAAAAGCTGAGTTCTCGGTATGTGCTGTAGAAGAAGATCTGCAGCCGCCAGCGACTGCTCACCATGTGAAGAGAAAAGAACCCAGTATAAGGAAACAGAAAAGGAAACGCGTGTCGCCGTGCTGCCATATGACAGCAGGTGTGAACGACTTGCACGTTTGCAAAAGAACTTTTAAAGTCTCATAATTGAAAACCCAGATTTATTAAAGGGTTGCTAGGAGTCAGAATCAATTTGATGGCTGTTAGCTTTTAATTTGGGCATATGATTGCAATACCTATTATATATAACATACAAAATGTGTTAATTAATTTTCTGTGCTATTGGTAAGGCTTTGAAAGAATAATTCATTATTATTTCTTTTATAAGGACAAGAGTGTGGCATCAGGATTGGAGGATGGCTTATTAAACAACCCGCAGTACGCAGATGACACCATGGTGCTTGCTGAAAGTGAGGAGGACTTGAAGCACTTGCGGATGAAGATCAAGGAGTGCAGCCTTCAGTGTGGATGACAAGTCAAGGTAAGGAAGACCCAAAGCCTCACAACTGGACCAATAGGTAACATCATGGTGAATGGAAAAAAGGTTGAAATTGGCAAAGACTTTGTCTGACTTGGATCCACATTCGGTGCTCATGGAAGCAGCGGTCCAGAGATCAGAAGATCTATTGCATTAGTTAAATATGCTGCTCAAAACCTCTTTAGAGTATTGAAGAGCAAGGATGTTACTTTGAGGAGTGAGGTTCACCTGACCCAAGCTACGGTATTCTCTATTGCATCCTATACATGTGGAAGTTGCACGGTGAAAAGGAAGACTGAAGAAGCAAGGATGCTTTTGAATTGTGATGCTGGAAAAGCAGATAGACAGTATCATGGACTGCCCAAAGGATAAACTGATCTGTGTTGCAAGAAGTAAGGCCAGAGTGCTCCTTAGAGGCATGAATGGCAAGACTGTCTTACATATTTGGGACATATTTTCAGGAGAGACCAGTCCTGGAGAAGGACATCCTGTGTGGTATAGTAGAAAGACAGCAAAAACTAAAAAGGCCGTCAACGAGATGGATTGATACAGCAGCTGCAACAATGGGCTCAGGCACAGAAAGGTCGCGCAGGTGATGCAGGACCGAGCAGCGTTTTGCTCTGCTGTGCACAGGGTCACTGTGCGTCAGAGCCAACACAATGACACCTAACAGCAACAAACATGATGTTCTGGGGAAGTCAAAAGTCGCACTGAAACTTTCAACCACACAGGGGTAGATAACCCACATTGTTCAATAGTCAACTGTCTACATATATGACACACAGCTTGTGTGACCATGTACAAGTTACGCAACCCAGCGTTTCTCATTTGGTTGCTGTTGGGTGGTGCGGACTCAGTGCTGACTCAGCGTAACTCTCTAAGACAGAGTGGACTTGCTCCACGGGACTTCCCAGACTAATCTCTTCAGAAGTAGTTCACCAGGTCTTTTCTCCCACACGGTGGCTGAGTTCAAAATGCCAGCCTCTCCGTAAGCAGTCAAGTGCTTAACTAAGTACCACCCAAGACTCTTTCCATTCCTGTTTGAAAGATGTGCAAGACAAAGCACACAGAGACTTGTTCTAAACTCACAGAGAGGACTACGTTTTTACACATGAATTTGAGTACATTGGCACAAGAAGCACACCAGCCTGTGTGATCCAAGGATTGTCAATAAAATCCAAATCTGAAAGAGGGAATGGTATTAGAGCTTAATATATGAACACCTGGTTTGCAAAAGGCTATGATGACAGTGGAAACCCCAAATCCACTTGAAGGGTCCAAACATGGATTAAGCTTCTGACTATTTCCCTCTGATCACAGTCCAGAGGTACACACAGCCTTGTTATCAGACAGAGAACATTGTAAAATCAATTACGGCTGATGAAGTTAGGGTAAAATGTAATACCTTGTCATTTGATCGCCCTTTTGAACCACATGATAGTTGTTTGTTTTTAATATTTTCTGCCTTTTGTCCATTGAGGCGTTTCTGTTTTGTCTAATCATGGCTGTTGATTTCTTTGTTTGCTCCCTGTTTGTGTTTTGCATGAATTTTGTATAGAAATGGTACAGAGATGGTAACTGGACCTTAATTTTCCAGGGCCCTGGCCAGGGAAGAAGGGGGACATGGAGAGCTAACAACAGTGAGTATGTGAGGAAAGTGTGGTGACGATTGTACAAGTCTTCTTAATATGACTGCGTGATTAACTTGTATGACATGAGAAGTATAAGCCAATAAACCTATTTTTAATAATCTTTTCAACATCCCCGTTGTCGTGGATTGAATTGTGCCCACCAAAACAAACGCTATGGTGAAGAGCTACTTCTGGTACCTGTGACAGTGGACTTGTTTGAAATCGGGTCTTTGAAGATACTGTGGTTAAATTAACACGAGGTCAGACTAGAACAGGGTGGGTCCTAACCCAATCTGAATGGTGCCCTGTAGAAGAGAGGGACACAGAGAGGCTGACTGGTACAGCAAGGACGGCCATGGGGAGGTACATCTGCAAGCCAAGGAACCTGAGAGAGAGACCAGAAGGGATCTTTTGGAGGCTGTCTGAACTCAGACTACTGGTCTCCAAATTGAGAGACAGTCGACTTCTCTTATGTAAAGATGCCCACATTCTGATACCGTGTGAAGGGAGCTTCGGGAGATGAATGCACCTGTTGGTACCCTGAGTTTCCCAACTCCTGCCAAAGAAGTCTGTTACGTTTTAACAAATTACTCTATATTCTCCCCGCCCATGCGTAATTAATAAGACTTTCTATACCCTTGAGGGGCCTGGTGGTACAGTGGTTAAGCTCTTGGCTGCTTACCGAAAGGCAAGAAAGATGGGTGGTTTGACCCTACCAGCTGCTCCTCTGGAGAAAGATGCACAGTCTGCTGTCGTAAGATTTGTGTCAGGAGTCACTACTGGCACGTGACAGGTGCTCAACAAATATTCACTGACTAAAAA
This sequence comes from Tenrec ecaudatus, assembly GCF_050624435.1. Classification (NCBI taxonomy): domain Eukaryota; kingdom Metazoa; phylum Chordata; class Mammalia; order Afrosoricida; family Tenrecidae; genus Tenrec; species Tenrec ecaudatus. Next base: position 35,481,611 of record NC_134533.1, on the reverse strand, counting down.
GAAGGAAGAAGGAAGGTAGAAGAACAGTAGGAAGGAAGGAAGGAAGGAAGGAAGGAAGGAAGGAAGGAAGGAAGGAAGGAAGGAAGGGTGGAAGGATGGAAGGAAAACAGTAGGAAGTAGGAAGGAGGGAAGGTAGTAAAAAAAGTAGGAAGTAGGAAGGAAGGGAGAGGTTTAGAGTGTTTACCCAACTTGCCTAAAGTCATACAAGATCAAAAGAGGAGGATCCTAGACTCAATCCACTGTGAAATCAGATAGCATAGCCCCATTGCTCATAGCTGTGAGACCCTGGGTGCATTAACCTCGTTTAGTTTTTTTTAACTGGAAAACAAGACTAACCCAAGTACCTGTTTCTGCTAGGTAGCATTGTGAAGAATGAATGAGTTAATGGGTACACAGTAAGTTGGTCACGGTTGACTCTTACAGTGTGAGGATGGCACAGGACCGGGCAAAGCTTCATTCTGCCGTGCTATTTAGGTCGCTGAGTTGAGGGCACCAACGATAGCAACAACAGGCGCTCAAGGGGCTGTGATGGCACTGAAGGAAAAGCTTTCGGCTGCTCCCCACAAGCTCAGAGATTCAAAATCACCAGCTCCTCTTAGAGAGAAAGACGAGGCTGTTTACTCCCAGAGAGGTTCAGAAACCCTTTAAGGGTCCCTGTGTGTCAAGATCACCTCAATGCCAGTTGATTTTTGTGGTGCTGTTGGTTAAGGTCTAATAATACCCTAAACTTCACAAATTCGTGTTTGTCTGACTCATTGCTAGCCCCTGCATTCCTAAGGGCTTCAGGGCAAAAGTCTGTAGAGTTTTCTTGTCTGTAATCTGTATAGAAATAGATCACCCGACCTGAGTGGGTTCAGACTACCAACCTTTAGGTTTGCAGCCAACTATAAACCTCTTGGACCCTCCAGGGATCTTTCGAATCATAAGGCTTTAATCATTATTAGTCCTTTAATAATAAATGAGCTAATACATGTCATTGCAATGGCACTGAGCCTGAGAATTTAAAGACATTACTTATGGAAGCCAGGAACAGGAATGGGAATAGAGATATAAAAAGGAGAAGGAGAAGGGGGTGGAGAGTTGGGGAGGGAAGGGGGCACCAATCTCAATGAATGGCACATAACCACACACCCCCACCCAGGGGGGAAGAACAACAGAAACCAGAGGGGAAGGGAGACAGTGGTCAGTGAGAGATTTGAAAATAATTAATGATCTATAATCTATCAAGGGGCCACAGGGTTGAGGGGGGAAGAGTAGCTGATCCCAAGGACTCAATGGACAGTAAATGTCTAGAAATGAACGATGGAGAATATGTACTAATATTTTTGATACAATTGATGTATGGATTGTAACAAAAGTTGTAAGAGCCCGCAATAAAATGATCTAAAAAAAAGACAGTACTAAGTCTTAATTACATTTAGTAATAATGATCATTATCAGCTCTTCCATGTTGTATTTTTATGATCACTGAGTTAAGGTTTATTGTGCCAACCTGGCTGATAAACACACGTGGGAGATTATTTGAAGGGCGGGGAGATAAATGGCTCAGTGAGTCTTGCCTTTCTAGTTCTTGGGTCTCTTGCTTTCTGATGATCACACCAGGGTGCAGCTGCCTTGGCCAGGTCCCTGCTTCAGCTGGCAAGGCTCACTTTCAGCAAAACATCCCTGAGGAGAAGCCACATGGACCTACCCTGATGCAGCCCTGGGTGCTGGAGCAGCTGTGTGGAGACCCCTGTCAGCACTGAGATGCTTACACACTCACTGGTTTGGCTTTCCTCCTGCAGTCGGCATCATTGCGTGTGTTTTGTGAGATGGAGGAGGACATTGTAGATCAGTGCTAAGGACATATGGGTTAATGTTGGCCTTATGGGTTTGGACAGTACTGGATTGGGATGCTTTCTTAATGTACACTTACCCTTTATATTAAACTCATATATATATATATATTTAAATTAACACGAGGTCAGACTAGAACACGGTGAGTCCTAACCCAATCTGAATGGTGCCCTGTAGAAGAGAGGGACACAGAGAGGCTGACTGGTACAGCAAGGACGGCCATGGGAGGTACATCTGCAAGTCAAGGAACCTGAGTTTCTGTGGATTTGTTTCTCTAGTTTACCCAGACTAACACAATCACGAATCTTTCAAACACATTTAAAAATAAAAGAAGGTTAAAAAAAAGCATGATTATTTAGGCTTTTAAATGTCAGTTGATAAGTGGCTGGCTGTTTTACCCAGAAATTTCTCTTCTGCATGGTTAGCAAATACTGATGGTGACAAGGCAGCTAAAGAATGAAAGAACTGTGGAGTGTAGAATGATCGTCTCCCGTCACACATCACCTCCCTGACTGCCTCGGTAGTGATAAGAGTGTCACTAGGGTCGGTGATGCTCAGTGTGGTAAGTCATGGTGCCACCCGACCTCATTGGAATGCCTCCCACATGAGGCCATGCAGAATCTTGAGCAATGCTTATGACCCATTTTGATCATAGAATACTATGTGATAAATATAAGGTCAAGTGCTTAGCTTCAGTATTTCATGGATTATATGATTCCGAAGCACAAAATAATTTTGTGAGATCTTCCCACACTGGGTTACATCATCTCTAGCTCCAATAGGATTAGTAACTGAGTGGAAGCCTTTTAAATAATTTTCACTACCTTCTCCATTCTCAACAAAGTGACTGGTTCACAAATACGAATGACTATGACATTGTACCTGAAACACCACACAACTAAACCCAGTCGGCGGTTATAAAACCGCTGGCGGCAGCAGCGAAACAACAGGGCATGCTTGTAGGAAGTGTGCAGTTGAAAGCGAGTGATTCAAAGTCTCGCTGTAACTAGGTAACGCTGACGGCTCAAAGCAGACGCATTCAAAGGGCCAAAAAGTAAATTAACACAGAGTTTCAGCCTTATCACTGTATTGACACACAGATAAGCTGGGCTTATGAAAAATGTTTTTGTTGTTCTAACTACAGGGGTGAGCTTCACCCCGCCCCCCCCAAAAAAAAACCTGTCGAAAAAATGCACAGAAACTTTATAGACAGTCATTCTGGTGTCGTCCCCTCTGACAGTGTCACCGGTGTGGTCCACCCACCCCCACCCCCAATATGCCCTGAGTGACAGCACCGGGCAATGAAAGAGCTGCCAGAAATTGCTCTTGATCTCCAGGGAGAGGAGGCTAACTCCCCATGAATTCTGGAGTCAATGACTGGAAACTTCTTGGTCCCTACCACGCCCTACTGCTGAGGACAAGGGAGGCAACGCTCTATTCCACGATCATCTCAAAGACTCCTTTCCCAGCGAGGGCTCCTGAGGTTGGTATGGGTGAAGGACAGGACTGGTACATTTTATTCACACAACCGCTGTCCACCACGAAGGCACTGCACCGTTCGAACAGCGATATACTCTCTCCTAGAAATTCCAGCAGATCCCATTGTTTCATAACAACAGGCCAATTCTGCGATGTGTATTCCTATGTTTACATCCTCGGCAGTCTCCTTCCTTCAGAAGGGCTCTGAAGAACGTTGAAAATCCTTCCTACAGTCCACTATGTGACCTTAACTCATCTCACAAAAGAAATATTCAGAAAACTGGAGAGTCGAGATACTAACAATAACAAAAGACATCGCTTCCCTGGGATCCTTCCTTTAAAGAGCCATATTCTGACACAGATGTTTAGAAAGACCATATTTTGACACACACACTAATTTTAATCTCTGTGTATAATCCACTTTGCGAAGCACCGATCAAGACTCTCGAGCCAACAGGGAGGAGACGGTGCTCCAACTTTGGGCTCCCAGAGTTCAGAAGTGGGGGACAATGAATTTCTGATAAACCACCTACGTGATGGCCTTTTGTTACAAGAGCCTTAAGAAACCAATACACCAGGTCTAGTGGACCTGGCTCATAAAACCATACGGAACATTTCCTAGATCCTGGGGCCTGCCGCTGGGCCGCCCATTCCTGGAGTCTTAGACTTTGCTGCCGACATATTGCTCTGCTTGATCCTGTGGAGATAAAAAAGATGCCAAGAACAGGTTTGCGCCCCTCTGAGGAGGGGGCTGTCATCGTTAGGTGCTGCTAAGTCGATTTTCAACCCGTCGCACCCCCATGTGACTGAGTAGAGAGGCCTCACAGGTTTCCTAGGCTTCAACCTTTTGGGGAGCCTGAGAGTCTTGGGTAGCTTCAAAGTGCCAGTCTTTCCGTTAGTAGGCAGGTGCTTAATTTCTGAGCCACCAGGTCCCCTTGAGGTGAGGGCTAAGGACAAGAGAAGGAAGCATAGAGAACAAAGCTAGGATTTCAATGTAAGGCACCTGAATGGAAGAGGACTTGGGGCAAGTCGGGGGGAGGAAGTGGGTGGAGCATGTAGAAATGCAGAATAAGTGACTCCGAGTTCTTGTGGGAATAAGCCAGCATTGTGGCATGGGTTCAGACTGGGTTATTGTATTTCCACTCAAAGAAGACCCTCCTAGGGGCCTGTAACAAATGCCTATATGAAGCTGTGTCTGAAAGCTGAAGGTCACTGGAAGGTCTCAATGACTAACCGCAGTCCAGCTCCCTCGCTGAAGGAGTGGGCACTTGTGCCCTCCTGGGTCAGCCTGCATCCAAGAACCACTAACTATACACACACAGTAGGAAGCAGAGTCAGCTCTGTGCCCAGGAGCCAGACAGAACCCCCCAGCCACACACGTATCAGAGATTTGGATATCGATGTGAATTCCAATCCCACCCCTCCCACCACCCTAGCTGTATATAATCATTGGCATGCCAACGACCTCCATGAGCCTCCGTTGCCCGTTCTGTAAAATGGGAATCCCAGCACCAGCCTGGCAGGGTTGTGGGGACCAGGCTTCATAGGTATTTAGCACCTGTCCTGGGGCTTGGCAAGGACAAGGACAACCGTCAGCGGTCACTGCTGTGATTATTCTTGTCTGGACGATGCTAAAAGAATTGAGGTTTGGTGTCCTGGGAGCTGAGTTTTCTCTCCTCTGTGGGTCGGGAGTGAGAGTAGATTTCTCAGGGCAAGTTCCAGTTCCAGCACATCCTCCGCCATGTCACTGGTCCATTCATGGCCTAAGAACTAGCTTTCCTCCCTTTGATGTGAGGAACCCAGGTCGAAGAGCCATCTCTTGGGGATACCAGACCATGAGCCCCATGGTTCGTTCTCTCTCTCTCTCTCTCTCTCTCTCTCTCTCTCTCTCTCTCTCTCTCTCTCTCTTTCTCTCTCTCTCACACACACACACACGCACATACACACACACACACACACACACACACACAGCCATGCCCTTTCCTTGGTATCCTGGGCTCAGCTCCCTGTCTCCTGCTATTGCTCAGAGTCCATATTACAGGTTAGACTTCCAAGTCACCTCTTCTTTCCTTCAGCCCGGGGGCTTCGGTCACAGCCGGCTCTGTGGGCTGAACTGCCTTTGCCACACCACTCGTCTCTGCCACTGCCACGTGAAAGCCATCGCCGTTAATATGTAAACAAATGGGTGTTCCGATAAAACTTTATTTATGGACACTGGGATGTGCATTGCAGAAGATTTGCAAGTGTCTTGTTTGTGTTTATTTTATCAGCCATGTAAACGATCATTCTCAACCCACAGGCCACACAGGAGTAGTAGCTTGCTAATCCCTGTTCTAAGAGATGCCTCACTGCTGCCCACCCCCAATTCCCTGCTCAAAAAAAAAAAGCAGGGGGTGGGGGAAGCTCTCATCCCTTTCTTGAAGTCTTTCCACAGAGCTTGTTGCTTAGTCTTTGTTCATCATTTTCTCTGGGGACCCAAAGGCCTTCTCACAATCCCACCCAATGAGCCGGAGCGAGTCCACTTACCACATAATCATGATCACTAACTTCATCACAATCTCGTTCAAAATGTTGAAGAATTCCACCATCAGCTTGGCCTGCTCGCCCATCTTCCCCATGGCAATGCCAAAGGCGATGAAAAACCCTATGAGGCCTGTTGGGTGAATCACATCACACAGAAAGCCACGTTATAACAGACGTGCCTCTCCTCCCTTGCTTGTCAGCACCCACGTGTGTGTGCAGCTGGTGTTCCCGCCCCACGCCACCCTGCGGATTAGGGCCTGGAGAGAGAAAAGTACACCTTGGAAGCGCGTTTCCCCCTGGGTAGTGATGAAACCCTTCTCACGCCAGCAAGGAGAATGCCAAGCAGTGTCAGCTCCTTTAGGAAAAGGACTTTGCTTATAGTCCAACAAAAACATCTTCTCGCCCTTCATCACTCAAGAAATCCCGGCCCAAACAGACTAGGTTTATGCACTGGGGAACGGCTTGTTGGACCTTGGGGATTCTTATGCAAACTTTGGAGCCTACAGGGTAATAAAAGACTTGCCCTGAGTCAATCCATGGCCCTCAAGTTGCTCTGGACTCCTAGAGAGCCGACAAGACAGGGTAGTGCTGTGTCACAGCGCTGCCAGGGCTGCGTGTCGGGACAGAAGCACGCGGCCACACCTGTCTTGCACGGGGGCAGCTGAGGTTAGTAGCTGAGGGCATAACGACTGGACTCCCATGGTGTCTTTCTGAATCCTAGGACTCTCTGTTGGAATAACACAAGCCCCCAAACCCACTGAGTATATTCCAACTCACAGCACCCTACACAGGCTTTCCGAGGCTGCACATCCTTATGGGAACAGACAGCCTCAAATTCCTTCTACAGAGTGGCTGGTGGGGTTGAACCACTAGTCTTGCAACTTGTAGGCCAATGTCTAAGCCACCAGGGCTTGTCTACACTGGAAAAGCATCGACCAATGAGCCAGCATGGTCCACTCCAGGCTACAAACGTATTCATTTTGTGCTAGCCCCATCAACTGATGGCTAACGAACATTCACTCCAGAAACAGCCCAAATATAAAGTTAATTCTGTACTCTTACCTGCCAAACACAGGGGGGTGGAAGAATGTTTTTAAGAAAAACAACAGTGAAAGAAATTTTTAAAAATCCAAAATGATTTGAGAGACCTCAATTTTAACCCAGTTTTTTTTAACCTAGAGTTTATTAATCTACCCTAATTCTTTGCTTGGTCAAAATGGTTAGAATCTGTTTTCATTTATTTATTATTTTCAGGGTCATGATGCAAGAACATTCATTTTACTATCAGATTTTGCTAGCTCCTGGCCATTCTCAGCTCTCTTTCCCCCTTGGAGAGCATCATGGACTTCCATCTAAATCCAGCCCCAGCCCCACCTCCAGGGTCGGTCCTGATCCATGGCAGGACAGCTCTGAGGAGCTGTGGTTCAAGCCCCTTGTCGGTTTGCAGGAACTGGTCATAGCTACAGCATCGGAGAACCATGGCTTTCAGGGAGCAGTTTCTCACAGGCTGATCTAGCAGACTGGGCTAGGGTGGGAACCACAGGTGGGTCTGAAGACCTTGTAGCTGAAAAGGGGTCCTTAAAGCAGAACGAATGGGTTTTAGCTTCACTTGCTGCAATGCTTTAATCTTGGGACTTTTCAAAGTCCAAAAAAAAAAAAATTACAGGCACTCTCTCTGTCCTTGGAAGACCATAGAAAGAACCTTCGCTCCAGCCATAATTTGCAAATGGGAAATTTCTCAACAGTCTACTTTCCCTTGGCTCTCTAGAGTTTGGATCTGCATTTGGATGAAAACCCAACTTGTCAACATGGGCAATTGGGTTAGTTCTTCCTGTAAACATTGCTTAACTGAGCCCACTCGCTGGGCTGGGGGTGTGTCACTGGGCAAAGCTCTCTTAGACTTGGTCACGGGGGTTGAAAGAGTGATGAGCTGTGTTGAAACTCCCCAGGATGGACAAAAGTCATGTGACTTCCCAGAATATACGGAGACTCTGAGAACAGCCAGGAAAGGATGATTCTTTCCAACGCTTTGGCCCCCTGACTCACGACCCCAACCAACTCCAGAAGGTGCACAAGACTGTGGGTCTCCGAGCGACGCCCCACCTACCACAAGAGAGCAGGAGGAGTCGGGCGTCCTGAGGGTCAAGGAGATCTGGGCAGATGGACTGAGGAGCTGCCCTGGAGGAAGGCGGAGGACATCGGCAAAGGCTGCTTCGCTGAGGAACTTTCACTACTTTCCCCTCTTCCCTTCTTCCTCTAACTTCCTTCTGATTGTCAACAATGTTTATTGCTCTCCAGTTGCCTGGAAACCTAGCCAGTTATGCCCTCCCTCAGTCTCATTTACCTGAACTTGCTTCCTGTCAGGGAAAACTCAAGGGGAAGGGGGTGCAGAGTTCTGCAGCGGAGTCAGCCTGCGTCTCACCTCTGTCTCTCTGCTTTTCTAACTTGGTGAGCAGTACAAGTGGCAAGTTTAATGAACACCTACAAACATGGACCCCCAAGTTCATCTGGTTTAGATAAATAACTTTTTTTTTTAAGGATAAGTCTATCTAGTGCAAGATTTTGGACCTCAGAAAAAACCCAAAACAGTTGCATTGAGTTGACTTCTGACTGATGGAGACCTAGTTTCATTGAAAATAACCCTCCTGCTAACTAAAATTCACCATTGCGTGAGTGTTCTAGATTTGATCTGGCAACCCTGGCTAGTCAGGAGATAAAGGCATGTGATTTTTTAGATAGGCAACTAGCGGTAACACCACTAGCTGACCCATTTCTAAATGTCTTTCAACTCAATACTGGAGTGAATCACTATCTTCCATCCAGATTCCCCATTTCTCCTAGCATACAGCCAGTGTCACTTGGGATACCAGCCTCGCTCCCGAGAGGGCAGGTTATGGTGGGGAGTGGACTCGGGCTAAGGAGGGAGATAGTGGGCCAGGTGGAGCCACATGACAGGGAGTCTCTGTAGGTGGTGTCTTCTCACGGAGTTCCTCAGCTTTCCCTCCACTTTCAATTAACCGTGACTTGCAGGAATGGAGCCTACGGGACACACCACGCCATGCTCTATGTGTGCAATCACATTTACACATCACGACAACCAACACGGTAGCTGCCAACCACTCTCATTTAAGAAATGAGGCTCAAAGAGTGGAACCATTTTATTTTCCTGGGAGGTCAAACAGCCAATAAGAGCTCCATACTCCAAAAAGCCGTCAGTTCCAATTCATATAGGACAATGCTGGTAGCAGAGTGGTTACACACTGGGCTGCAGTTCTCATGGTAAGCAGTTCCAAACCACCAGCCACTCCAAGGGGGAAAAGCTGGGGCTTTTTCCTCCCATAAACAGTTACAATCTCTGACATTTCCAGGGGCAGTTCTATCCAGCATAGACTCGAGGGCCGTGAGTTCAATTACAGGACAGGACAGGAGAGAACTGTCGCGTGGACTTGCCTCTGCTGTAATCTTTGCAGAAGTAGACTGTCACGTCTTGTTCTCAGGAAGTGGCTCCTGGGTTCAAACCACCGACCTCAGACCTTAGCAGCCAAACTTGTAATCGCTGCAGACACAAGGGTTCCCTCGAGTGTCTTGCAGGTCTAGAGACTGTAGAGTCCAAAACATGTCTAGGATGACAGGCTGCGGAAGGTCCAGGCCAGGGGAGAGGGCACCTTGGAATCCCCCAGGGACCCTAAAAGAATCTCTGAGGCTCCTGGAGGCACACAGTCCAAGAGGTTTCCGTTGGACAACACTCCAGCGGGCCGCAGACAGCGAGAGCAGGGACGGTGCCTCCCCACCCGGCGCGACCATGACTCAGAAGGGCAGCTCAACAAGAGATGATGTCATGGGTCACACAGACGACTAGGCAGCAAGAGAAAGTGCCTTACCACCCTCCCGCAGGAAGTCAATGAACATGCCCAGACCTCTAGCTGCCCTGACCTTTCATGACCTTCCTTCGGTCTTATCTCTCTTCCCCAATTCCTCAGCCCTCAGTCCCCAAACCAACCCCACCAAATCCTCCCTTCATATTGACTCCCCATAGCGGAGAGCCTACGCACAGAGCAGACCTGCCCCCAGAGGGCTGCCGAGCCTGTCATTCTTGTCGAAAGCAGACTGCCACATCTCTCTCCTGCAGAGCAGCTGGTGAAAACCAAAGTCCCGCCGCCTACCTAAGACATTCATCCCATTCTTGAACTCCAGGCCCTTCTTGACAGCCATCTGGGTCTGCTCAGGGGCCTCGGTCGCCGTCCCGTTCAGCAGGGAGAGGAGCGCGTTGGTCGTCTCATTGGCCTCTTCCGACTGAGGCGCCACGAGGACCTTCTTCGTCACGGTTTGAATCTGGTTAAAACAACAGGGTTGGAAAGCACAGAGAGGAGGCTTAGTCTCTGAAAGGTCAACCAAGGCCTGGCTGTTTATAGATGGCCAAGCTTCTCATCCACTGACAAGAGTTAAGAAATGCCAAAACAAGGTGATGAAAGTGCGAGGATGTCTTATATATGTATGCAAACCAAAGTAAGGTGGGTTGTTTGCTTTTTCCAGTACACACAATACACCGTGGTCAAACTGCCCAAATCACAAGAGAATGAACGACAGGGTGTTTGTTACAAGTTCACTGAGAATGGCGTACTAGTGAACCAGTGCAAAGCAGGAGCACGGCTCGCGCGTGAGGTTGCTGTGGAGACTCCACACGTGTCAGAGTAGAACTGGGCTCCGTACATAGGGCTTTCAATGACGACGATGTCTTCAGAAGGAGATTTCCAGGCCCTTCTTCCAAGAGTCGTTGTCCAGGGAGTTTGGGGAGGGCTGGCTTCTCCTTACCTTCCAATGACCTTAGCAAGGTAGTCTAACTTGGGGCATCTTCCCAATCGTGAGAGCCATCGTGATGGCCCTTCCTGGCACCTGTGACGGATCGTGGGTCTGAGCAAGAAGCGGAGAAGAGCCTTGGCAGTGGGGTGAGACCGGCATCTCGTCATCCATCTGTTTGGCTCCTCCCTGCCTGCTGGCTCTTAGGCAGAGCCATGCACCTCTGGGAATCTCCATCTGGGCATTCGGTTGCCAGCTGCCCCCAGGTGTCATGCCAGAGGCAGGTGCTCTGGTGTTTGATTTACACATAGGTAGGAAGTCGCCTGCTCCTCCAAGGCCGTGAGGCCCCGCCTCCCTCCATGCTCCCTGGGCATGGCTGAGCAAACGGCCTCCCAGGAACCCGCGGATGCTTGACAACTGCAAGTAATCTTACTTTGAAAGGTGCCAGGCAGCCTGCAAGCAGAATGCTGGGAAACTCCCCTCTGAGCCCAGGAAGCAACATTTCCACTGCCGTTAAAAGAGAAGGCATGCAGAATCACGTAAAAGGCAACAAGTAGGTGAAGCCTGAAGAGATGTTCATGCGGATACACAGAGAAATCAAATGATGTGTTGGGCATCCTAGAGCCAGCCAGAGCTGGACTTCCACTCTGATGGCCTGGCCACGTTGAGCTTTCTCCCCCACCCATGCTGCATGTTAAACTAGATGAACCAATCCTACCACAGCTGGGCCAATGGTGAGCCAAGGACAATGAGAGAGGTGAGGGGCTCAGCGGTGAGGCAAGGCAGTCTCTGTTCCAGCCTGGCCACATGCACTTGTGCAGGGAGAGAGGAATCTGAAGACAGGTCATGCCGGGGGTGAGTGAGCGACTCCCTGGCTCTTGGCCTGGGCCAATATTGGCATAAAGAGACAAGCAGGAGTGCCCATAAGGGAAGCTTTGGGGAATAACAGGGCCAAGCTCCTAGGAAAGGAGGGGGCCAGGAGCCAGCTGTAGACCCATTCTGACGATGCCACAGAATCCAAGGCTTGCCTCACAGACCTAAGTGATGACTGCCAGGGGCAGGGATAAAGGCGACATGTTTTAGACCTGTCATGTCGACAGTTACCCCTCAAAGCTCAGGCTGTGCCATTGTTTACGCCCAATGCTCCCCCCACACTGACCTCCTTCCTCTCCTCTAAGCAGGCTGGATACTTCTGTCTCTGCAAGGGTTGTGTGCCGACGTCGGCTCCTCACCCTTTTCTCCCCCGGTTTAGCTCGTCCAGGCCCCTTAATGTCTCTGCTCAAAGCACCACCCTAGTTAGCCGCTGTCCCTGGCCATCAGAACACTCACATCAATCTGTAAACCTTGTGTGTTCATCTCCTGCCCCGAATGCTTTTCCTTCACTCCCATGAAGGTCAGCACCCCAGGCAGGGACCCTCAAGATCTCATTCCCTGTGGCGGCACCCCTGCTGCCCTGCAGGGAGCTGGCACCCAGTAGGTACTCACAAGTATCGGGTGAATGAATAGATGCTGAATTCCTTGGAAGCAGCGAACCCGTGAGGTCACTATCCAGGAGGTCTGAGAAAATACTCTGAGTCCACAGCTCTTAGACGCTCACTTGGAAAACTGGCCTTCGTTCAGAGTCATCCTTAAGCTGCCAAAATCAGGGATACCAGGGCCCAACCTCACCCAAGCCTGTCATTTGGGTAGGCCAGCCCCCACATACCTTCTTGTTCATGTCCCTGTGTCTGACCTTGGTCAGGAAGCGCCTCCTTCCTGGGGAGATGATTTAAATTACTTTAAGCTCGGCTTCACGTCCCAGAGGGCACCTCTCCCCTCCTCTTTCTCTCTGGTGATGTGAAGTCACACTGTGTAAGAGCTGCACCTCCTCCAGCCCAGGGGCTGCACAAGTTTAAGACACTTTTCAGCTTGATGTACTGTCTTCTCCACCTTCACTTTGGGGTAAGGAATTCTAAAATATTGTTTCTTTGATTATCTTAACCCAAAGGGCCAAAGTCTCGGGCTCAGCTGGGGAACGAAGTGCTCGGTCCCCATAAACATTTGACAGTGGAAGGGTAAGGCTACAGGGAGAGAGCAGAAGGGGGTCAGTTTTCCCTGCCACTGTCATAGGCAGTGTCCACATAGCAGTTGCTACAGGGGAGTAGAGCCAGGACCACCAGAACTCTCCACCAAGGCCACAAGTGCGGCCAGAAGGCTCCGTACGAGGCAAGGATGGCTTCCTAAGTACTTTGAAAGTGTCATCGGGAGAGAGCAGTCCCTGGAGAAGGACCGTCTGCTTAGTAAGTAGAGGGGAACTAAGAAGAAGACTCTTGATAAGACGGGCTGACACAGTGCCTCCGCCATGGGCCCAGACGCAAGAACAGGGTGAGGCTGATGCACGACCAGGCGGTGTCCCCCTCGTGTACACAGGATCTCCAGCGGCTAACGACAAGACCAGAGCATCTGCTCTGCTCCCAGGACCCATCTGCTCTTGGGTTTTGCCCACTGGCAAGCCCTTCTTGCATGCAGAACGGCTCGAACTGGGCATGTCCTCTTTTATGCCCGGGCGCCCCCAGTCTTCTGTTCCACAACACTCCTTCCAAAGGGCTAAGAATCGCCTTGGCATCTAATTTTATTTGTCCCTCAAAATGAATCTTTCTAAGCAAGTCATCTCAGGGGTGGGCAAGCAACACACACACACATGCACACACTTGTCTGGTTTCTTTGCTCCCTATCCAATTTCCTCTGCCTAGAAGGAGTTCTTTCACGATGACTTCATACTACAAGGACCGCCACGATGGTGCTTGTCCTGGAGAACATAGCCAACCCAGAGCGGTTTGGACTCAGCAGTGGTGAGCTATTGAGTCTTGGGGGCATCTTAAAACACAGCCAACATTTCCTCTGGTTCCCCCTTCCCTTCTTCTCTGGAAATGACTGCAAGTAGCCACTTGCTTGTGGGTTCTGAGCTGCATTCCACCCTCACCTCCCCCCAGGGTCATGGGCCCGGAGGCGCATTCTCACCTCAACTGTTCTAACAGGCTGGAGCGGGGTCTCAGCAGCTAACTTGGTAGTTCCAGCCAGCAGAATTACCAGTGGTTGTTTGTTTGTTTTAAAGGACAGATTTTGTTTTTTTAATTTAATGCCCATGCTTGTACCTGGTTACACATTTCTATAGGGTCATTTTTGCAGCATCTGCCAAATTTGAAATATAAACTCTCTGGCAGAACAGCGGTCCCTTCTTGGAAGCGCTCCGTGATGCATACGATGGGAAACGGGCAGCGAGGGCTTGGACACACGCTTAGGGAAGCAGCGCAGGAGCAAGCACAGCGCCTTGTGTAGCACCATTTGGACCGAAGACTTTAAAACTACACATAATGCACCTGTAGATGGATACGTAGACGGAGGTATAGGGGAGGAGCAACGTTCTCCACATGCGTAGCTCTAGGGAAGGGAAGTGGGGACTTGTAATCTGTATCTCAGACACTGCTATACACTGCAACCACTACCTGTCTGTTCGCTGATCTTGCTCTGGTAGTTTGCATGTTGCTGTGATGCTGGAAGCTCTGCTGCCTCTACTTTAAATACCAGCAGAGTCACCCAAAGGGGGAAGATTCCACTGGAGCTTCCCAACTAGGTGAGCGGAGGAAGAAAGGCCTGGCCATGTACACCTGGAAACCCTGGATGAAGACAGAATTGTCTCTGGCCGCACAAACGCACGGATGATCACAAGGACAACATGGGTCTGAGTAAAGCTTCCTTGTGTTGCATGTACAACAAGGGTGCCGTGCATCTGGCGCCGATATGAGAGCCGTTACCACATCTGATTTAGAGTCTTCACAATCTGTATGCAGTTCTTCCACAAATTAAAAAACACCTAAGCCCCAGAGGCTTGGCGATTCTGATTCTGCAGGCCATGCGTGTTTGTAAAACAAGCCACAGATGCTTGCACAAGGCGGCTGAGAGGCAGAACCCACTGGGCGTTGAGGGTTGTGTGCATGGGTGATTGACGTGTGTCTTGGATGACACAGGGACAAGGGGGGAGGTAAGAGACAAAAGGGAGAAGAAGGAGCCCAGAGCAAAGAGACAGTAAGGGACCTAACTGTAAAAAGAGAGGAGGTATTTTCAAAAAGCCTAAACTACTCCCATCCCAAGGTCTTATTCCAGCCTCCTCATAAACCCCTGGCTAGACAAAGTACAAAGCGCCCCAGTGGCATGGTGGTTAAGCACTCAGCTGCTAATGGAAAGGTTGGCAGTTCAAACCCATCACCCACTTCATGAGAGAATGGCAGTCTTCTTCCATAAATAGTTACAGTCTTGGAACCTATAAGGTCTCAATGAGCCAAAATGGATGCATTGACAAAGGAGTTTTGGGGTTTTGTTTCTGTGATGTATACAAGAGATTAGTAAACATTAAGGAAACAGCTCACTCATCCAAATACTCTACATTACTGTCTTGATAACTAAGAAGGTTGAAGAGGTAGGAGCATCAGGATTTGGATTACCTGCTGGAAACAGGCTTGGACCAGATTTTCAGGGAAGAGATTTCTAATGAGGTCCAAGAAGGCATCCAGGCTGGACACTTCGTCGTTCTTCGTCCCAGGCCCCAGCTGCTTCTTGAGTTTGGGGTTCCCTGGGTGGATGGCCAAGACGAGGATGACCCCCAGCACAGCGGCGATGATGGTGGTGGACATGTAGTACACCATGGCCCTTGTCCCCAAGCGGCCACTGGCTTTAGCATCTAGACCTGACAACCCTGGATCGAAAGGAAATTCAGAAGGGTCGATTATAGTACTATTCCACTAATTATCCATATAGCCATTAGTGTTTGAAGACATAATCAATCGCACCGTTTACAGTCCTGTTTTCTAAGGACATTTTGAAGCTTTAGAAAATGGAGGCAAGCTAGGGGTGGTCCTCTGGTTCCTAGTTCACAAACGGGCCCGTGACAACCTTTGGTTAAGGTGCCATCCGAACTCAGACTTCACAGCCATCGTGTTGATTCCTATTCACGTCAACCCTGTAGCACAGGGGAGAACGGCCCCTGTGGGTTTCCAGAACGGTGGTTCTTGATGAGAGAGAAAGCCTCTTCTGTCTCCCTCTGAGTGGCTGGTGGTTTTGAACTGCTGACCTTGCAGTTAGAAGCCCAGTGCATAACCCACCACACCACCAGAGCTCCTGATATCATGTAGCAGTGAGCTAAAATAAAACCGGATCGACTTCATTTTCGATTCTGCGATTGCGTGCTTTCTGTTTGGGGTGTTAGGGCATCCTTTGCTTTATGAAGGGATGGTGTTAGTAGGTGTTCGTTTTTGTTTCTCTGAGCCCTTTGTGATGACTTGGCAATGCTTCACTTTAGACAATGAAACGCGGATGGTTCTGTCATGTCGAAATGTTTGATTCGATCACGGTGGTTGAAATCCTGGTGGTGCAGTGGTTACACGCGGGGTTGCTAACTGCCAGGCCAGCAGCTGGAAATCTCCAGCACTCGGGAGAAAGGGGCTTTCTACTCCCAGGAAGAGTGACAGTCTCAGAAACTCACAGGGCCAGTTCTGCCCTCTCCTGTAGAGTGGCTATGAGTGGGCATCGACCGGATGCCAGTGCCTTTGATTGTGAAGGTGAAATTCGGAAGTCTGAGGATGGTGATTGAACACAAGAGCCCTCCCGTTTCACTCCAGCATGTGGCGAAGACCCCACTCCCTAACCTCTCGGAGGGGTTGGAGGGCACATATGTAAAACACCCGGCCAAAGGTGGGCACCTCATCTACAGCGTGGGGGGTGGGGAGGGTGTTCTGTGATTCTTGGAGGAAATTCCAAGCAAGTCACAAAAACTCCAGCCTCCATGGGGTTTCCCGCCTCCCCCACTTGAATGTTTCCATTTCCTGGTTTCCGTTTCTGCTTTTCATAGAGTGATCTCAAACTCTTTGCCGAGGGTCAGTTCTTTCTGCGATGGAGGAGGAAGTCATCAACAGCAAGTTTTCTGAATTCAGCTGACAGGGCCCACTCCACCTTACCCCCTAGAGCAGTGATTCTCAACCTGTGGGTCTCGACCCCTTTGGGGGTCGAACAACCCTTTCACAGGGGTCCCCCGATTCATAACAGTAGCAAAATGACAGTGATGAAGCAGCAACCAAAATAATTTTATGGCTGGAGGGTCACCACAACATGAGGAACTGTATTAAAGGGTCGCGGCATTAGGAAGGTTGAGAACCACTGACCTAAAGGCTAAGTCTAGGTGAACGGCAGCTGGGGTTCCTTTCCAGGTTGGTCGGTGTACAATCTGTTCAGAGAGGAGGGACCCGGAAGAAGAAAGCATGGCCTCACTCATCAATCGGGGTGGAATGATGAACTTCTACTCAGTTCCTGAGTTCCCAAAACTGGAGGCCCCTTGACGCTGTCTGGTCTCCGAGACTACTGGTCTACCAGCTCTGAGCTTGTTGAACAAATGACTCATTATGTGAATGTCTTGGAGTCTACAGCCTCACCTCCTGAAGTCCCCTAGCTCAATGGTGAAGTCCAGCTTCTCAGCCTTACCTCAGAGCTTAGTGTCAAAGTCACAACGAATTAAGAAACCCATTAACTAATGTTATCTGCTGAGGAAGAAGCCACTGCTGTCAGCTCATGGAAGGCAACACATTCTTTCAAATAAGTATTTCGGTCAAGAACAGGTGAACATGAAGCTTGACGCATAAGGCTACTTTCAAATCTCACATTATTTTCACCTTCCACTTCCCTGCACATCAAATCAGGTAACGAAGAGAAATCCCCCTTTCAACTAAATTCAGGTTTATATGCTAATCTAAAAACCAAAGCAAGTATATGACCTCCTATGGCCGGGTTTCCCGTGAGGCAGTCTTACCTGTGATTAAGCTGGAGATGATTAGGGGGAGAATGAGCATTTTTAGCATTCTCATGAGAATATCCCCTGGGAAGGCTATTAACATAACCACATCAGGGTGGATCGGAGACGCCAAACGAAGGAGCCCGCCACATAGTGCCCCCAGGATGACGCCTGTAGAGGAGAAAACATGGACAAATATGTTTGCTGATATCTGCATCAATCGCTCTGGGACCCTTTTCAACGACGTGGGTCTTTTCCTCTAGCACCAGCTGAAGAATAAGATGCAACAAAAATGCCATTACACGGGCTGATTTTAATGACCAGTGAGAGAACATTCTGGAAGTGCTGAGCCTTTTCAGAACATCACGAGAAGTACTGTCCACTTGCAGACTCACAAGGACGATCAGTGATTAATTGACCCACAGCACAGATGACCCACAGACTTCGTTCCTCCTCCCGGTCACGGGCTAGCCACATGGCACGGTGCCTCGGGGTGTCCTTCTTTGTCATGCATGCCAGATTTACAAAACAGCCCCCGAAACATTTGAGTGGTCACGCTAGTGAGTTTCTTTTTTTCATTTATTTTCTTTGAATTCCTGTCATTTCCCCCATGGCTCTTTCTCAGTAAACGTTGTCCTTAAGGCCCGTGTCCTTTCATATGCCCTTACGCTTTGCTGGTCCTGTGGGAGATCAGTGAGAATCTCTCAAAATGTACCACTTGGGCGGAGATGCTGGCAAGAGTCTTTCATTTTGCACACCACAAGAAGACCTTCAAGTCTCTCTGAATGGGTAGCCAGCAAAAGGGACCCACGTGGAACCCACAAACCAGGTCATAGTACCATGGGCTGTAAGTGAGGGGGAACGTCTGGGTGATACAGAGCATGGTGTTCATCTGGGGATGCCGAGGGATTTATATGATTTGTTGTGTTTTCCTTTTACAGGTGAAGAACTAACTCCAAATTCTCCAGATCGATGATGAATGAAATCCATTGATGTCGTGGGCTACCCTTGGCAAACCCTACCTGTGTCTGTGCTTTTCTTTTAATTACGTGAAATGAGCCGGGGCAGGTTCCTAGTCCACAAGCACGCAAGATGACTGGCTCACAGGAGAGAGCACAGAACAAAGGGGACGTGTGGGGTGGGGTAGGGTAGGGGAATGAATTGCTCATTAATTCTCTGTATGGCCTGAGTGCCGAGTAACAAGAGAGGGATTGAGAGGACAGAGAGTGGTCGTCATGACAAGCAAATGCCATTTGTTCCCTGTTCATGAAACACTGGTTTAAGACTTAAGCCCCAGCTGTTACCAATAGGCCATGAGACAGAGCATCCCGAGCCTGGCAGAAGTCTAAAGGAAGGACTGGAAATTTGCAAGACAGGGCAGGGGCAGGCTAAGTGACCAAGACAAGCCAATTCCACACTGACCTCCTTAACTGATGTGCTAGATCAGGGGTCCTCAAACTATGGCCCGTGGGTCACTTGTGGTCCACCAAGGACATTTATCTGACTCACCAGGTGTTTTTGCCTCGTTTTGGTTTTTTACTTCAAAATAAGATATGTGCAGTGTGCATAGGAATTTGTTCATTGTTTTTTTTTTAACTATAGTCCTGCCCTCCTACGGTCTGAGGGACAGTGAACTGGCCCCCGGTTTATAAAGTTTGCTAGATGAATGGAAGTGAGGTGCTCACAGCAGGTTAAACTCAGGCTGCTCTCTAAAAATAGAATTTCCCGCCGTGGTTGCCTTTATCCTGGATACGGATATGTACCTCCATGGGTGGGCTCATCTGCTGCCCTGGAATCACCTAGAACCTTCATGAGGACACAGAGTCCAGGGCCTCCTACCCACTGGCCCACTGCGGAATGTCCAGCAAGCTTATTACAATCTGAGAACCAATAGCACTCACAGAAGGGCTAGAAAAGGCCGGGGCACGCGAGGAGAACGATGAAGTCCCTGAGGCGCCAATGAGGCCTTAGGCACATGGCTCCCTTTGCGGTGAACCGGCTTGCTTCCCACAGAGCCAAGAGAGGCCGGAGGACAAGGGGACGGGCAGCCCGGCACGTACCAAACACCGTCAGCGTGAGCAACAGGTTCCTCCCCAGCTTGTCGCGCAAGCGCAGACACAGGTTCCGGTGCTTGGGCTCCTCAGAGATCAGGTGGCTGTCGTGCATTCGCACTTCGACCTGCTTGGGCATATTGTTGGCACTGAAAGAGAAGCAATGCCGTAATTAGGGAGAGAGCACACCTTCCCGGGTTTCCGTAGAAGGAGAAGCAGCGGGGAATCTGGAAGGCGTCCAGGGAAAATGAAAGACAGTTATGTGGGGCCCAGGGCACACTGGGCATTTGGAGCCTGGTGCTTTCACAGCCATGAGCATCAGGTCCTCACAGTCCTTCAAGGAAAACCACGCCCGGGTTAGGGTTTCCCCAAGAGTAGTGCAGGAACTCTGAAAGGGAAGCAGCAACTCGCCCATGGCCAGAACGCTCCACAGAAACCGAGATCCAAACTCAGAGAGAGCTGGCTCTGAAACCTTCCTTTTCCCTGCCCCTCTAAGTTGTTTTGTTGGGGGGCGGGGGGGGGGGAGATGCCATATAAAGATGAGTTTTGAATGATCCAAGGTCAGAAGATTTCCCAGATATGTAAAGGCACAAGGAGTGATGACCCCAGATTTACCCCTTTTCTGGAAGAAGTGCTTTATCTAGTTAAAAACAAAACAAACCACTTTAATCTAGTGTGGGTTTTTAAAAGGAGGTACCTTAATCAAGCGTTTACGAAGCTGCCGAGAATCAGAAACCGCTTAGAATCCAAGAATCCTAACTTTAGAGAGTGAGAGCGTTCTGATCTGGTTTCAGCAGTAGATGATCAGGATTTTCTTTCTAGTCTGTCTCAGTCTGGAAGCTCCGTTAAAACTCAATCAGCAGCACAGCCACATAGCAAGCACAAGCAATGGCCAGGGATGATTATGTTGGAGGGGCCTTGGCTGGGCATTCAACTCGGTTGTTCCTCATGCAGTGCAAGAATCCCAGCACAAAACCACCCACGTCCCCAGGGACTAATGTAGGAAATGCTTTATTTTCCTTTGAGATTTTTTGTTAGTCGTCTTTTCCAATCGCCATCATTTCATAAAAGAAACGAGGAAGAAGAAAGCTTCTGGCGCCTAGAAAGTAGACAGGCACCATCTCTGAATAAATAACGGTGCCTTTCATGGTAGGCAGGTGTGTCATCCACACCCTGGACTACACAAAGGTAGTCACTGTGTAGGTGATAACAAATCATGGATAACATTTAGAAAAATAGGAACCAGAGAAGACTTCATTGTGCCCATGCTGAACCCCTTCCCAGAACAAGAAGCAGTCCTCTGATCAGAGTAAGGGAATGCTCCACAGTGTCCCACCAAAGAAAGCGTATGCCGGGGCTCCGTTCTTTCACCATCCCTTATTCAAGCTGATCAATGCTTTGAGGAACTGGACTATATGACGGCCAGGGCATCTGAGTGGGAGGGACAGTGACAATTTGCAATACTGAGAGTGGAGAGGACCTGAGGAACTAAATGAGGAAAACTGCAAGAGGGCAACAGAACACAACTCTCCTCACACACACACACACACACACACACACACACACAAGTGACACCTCCTGTGGATCACCAATGGCCACGCGGGAACAGTCCAGAAAGAAAATGACATGTTGCTTGGTGACATGATACCGACAGAAATAGCAAGAACGGCGACACCATATGAGCCAGGTGACCGGTGTTGTTGAATTGCTGACAGAACGTGGCCAGGAGATGGATATTTGGTTGTATACTTTCACTAAAATGAACCCCAAAATTCTCAAGGTTGTAATGAAGCTCTACCCCACGAATGGACTATAATCTCTTCAACTTCTGCTTTGTTTGAATCCTTCTGCTATTTAAAGTATAAATTAGAATCAGACCTCTTCTGGCAAGCAGGTGAGACTAACAAGCATATAAAGCAAACATCCTGGTAAACCTTTGTGATCGTGTCAAGGAGTCAGGCACTGAAACAGCCATGTCAAAGTGAGAACACACACAAAGTTACTTAAATGTGCACACCCGACTCAGCAATGTGCTTGGATTCTTCTTGAACATGTTTCTAAATTGCGCAAGAGTGTTGTGTGTTTTGGGGGCCTCGTGAAAAGGACCCTGCAGCGCTAAGTCCAAATAGCAGCAAAATGTCATGGGCTCAAAAGTACTTATTGGCAGAATTCTGGTGGCTTGCCCTCTTGGAATTAAACAAATGCTCAGGCTAACAAGAGTTCCTGTAATGCATATATAAAAAAGTTATTTTTAAGGTAAATTTAGGCCTTATTTGCAGCTAAGGACCCAAAGAGCCCCCCAAGAACATTTGTAAATAATCCCTTACCAGGATAACTGACTATTACCTCCCCAGGACACAGGAGAGGCTGAGATGGGACACGGGGAGAGGCTGAGATGGGACATGGGGAGAGGCGGAGATGGGACACAGGAGAGGCTGAGATGGGACACAAGGAGAGGCTGAGATGGGACATGGGGAGAGGCGGAGATGGGACACAGGAGAGGCTGAGATGGGACATGGGGAGAGGCGGAGATGGGACACAGGAGAGGCTGAGATGGGACACAAGGAGAGGCTGAGATGGGACACAGGAGAGGCTGAGATGGGACACAGGGAGAGGCTGAGATGGGACATGGGGAGAGGCGGAGATGGGACACAGGAGAGGCTGAGATGGGACACAAGGAGAGGCTGAGATGGGACACAGGGAGAGGCTGAGATGGGACACAGGAGAGGCTGAGATGGGACACAGGAGAGGCTGAGATGGGACACAGGAGAGGCTGAGATGGGACACGGGGAGAGGCTGAGATGGGACACAGGAGAGGCTGAGATGGGACACAAGGAGAGGCTGAGATGGGACATGGGGAGAGGCGGAGATGGGACACAGGAGAGGCTGAGATGGGACACGGAGAGAGGCTGAGATGGGACACAGGAGAGGCTGAGATGGGACACAGGAGAGGCTGAGATGGGACACAAGGAGTGGCTGAGATGGGACATGGGGAGAGGCTGAGATGGGACACGGGGAGAGGCTGAGATGGGACATGGGGAGAGGCGGAGATGGGACATGGGAGAGGCTGAGATGGGACACGGGGAGAGGCTGAGATGGGACACGGGGAGAGGCTGAGATGGGACACAGGAGAGGCTGAGATGGGACACGGGGAGAGGCTGAGATGGGACATGTTGATGTTGTTATTGTGCAGTGCCACCGAGTTGGTTCTGATTCCTAACAACCTTAGAGACAAGACAACAAAGCATTGCCCCACCCGGCACCATCTTCAATGGCTACTCTATCTGGGTCCCTCGTGACAGCCCCCCCCCTTGTGTCAATCAAGTTTGCTGAGGGCCCTTCCTCCTTTTCATCGGCCTTCTACTTCACCAAGCAGGATGTCCCTTCCCAGGGAGATTGAGCTCTCCTGGCAGCATATCCAAAGTATGTGAGAGAAAGTGTCACCATCCCCATCTCTACGGCATATTCTGGCTATACTTTTTTCCAAGACAGATCTGTTTGTTGTCCCGCATCCCTCACCAGCACCATGATTCAAACGTGTCATTCTACACAGGCAGTTCCTCAGTTATGAGAGTCCAATTTATATACAAGCATAGTTACATGTCAACTTCCATACATGTTCAAAATCCAACGCATATACAATGGTTCAAAATTTTGAAAATCAGTGCGACTTTGTGATACACATCAAAATCTTATTATTACTGTTGGAGGCTACCTGCTCCTGTAAAACCTTAGAATATTGGGCAACAATGAGTCAGAACTGACTTGATGGCAGTGGGTTGGGTCCCTTGGATTATGTAAAGTATGTTTTATTGTACCTGGAAGTGCTTCTTTAATGTTTCTGTACATAGAAAGTTATTCTATAGTCTGTATAGTTCAGCAAACATTTGACCAACTGATGTGAGAGAGGAACGGCACCTAATTTATAAAGTTGTATCTTGGGATGGGTTGTAGAGGAACAAGACCTGTGAGGTGTATGTACATAGATATGGATATAGATATATAGATATAGATAGATATTCACACAGGTGTGAAAGCTGCAAGTTCCAAACCCAGGAGTCAGGCATCAGACTGGAGACTTCTGATTCCCACAGCTGCAGGGCTTAACAAATGTAAACCCAGCAGGTCAGACGGCAGGCTGCTGCTTCACAGAGCTGCAGGAACTAGCAAATCCCAAAATCTGTAAGTCAACCTGCAGGCTGCTGGCTCAAATCCCTCAAACCAGAGGTCTGATGATGACTAGATGGATATAAGATTGAGAGAGAGCTTTGCCAGAACACCCATATATGCTGGATGAAGGTCACAAGCTTCCCCCAAGGAAGCTCCCTTCCTATCACATCACAAAATGGAGAATAACCACACAATACTGAGATGGCCTACCAGTGGGTCTCAACCTTCCTAATGCCGTGATGCTTTAATACACTTCTTCATGTTGTGGTGACCCCCAACCACAAAATTATTTTTGTTGCTACTTCATAACTGCAATTTTGCTACTGTGATGAATCGGGCGGCTCCCAAAGTGTTGGAGACCCACAGGTTGAGACCTGCTGGCCTAGGCCATCTTGACACCTATATTAACCATTCACCTTTGTCACATGGACATATTTCCTGAAACCATATCAAACCAAAACTACTTCCACTGAGTTGATTCCAACCCCCAGTGACGCTACGGGACAGAACACCATCATCTTTGCAGAGGCAGACCGCCACGCTTTTCTTCCCCACAGGGGCTCTTAGGTTCAAACCTCTGACCTGTTGGTTAGAAGTTGCGCACTGTGCCATACCCCAGAGCTCCCTGGGCCATCCACAACCTCAAATCAAGGGCACTATAAAGTTCTATTTGCACCTGATTCAATACAACTAATATACATACAACCAAACCGCACTAGCTTTGTTTACATCTTATGTTTTCTAAATAATAGACTCTCTGAGAGAGGAAAACACACACATGCGCGCACACACAATAAAACAGCAAACACTTCAGCTGATCATGGTTCTTTGCCAGGTTTGAATGACTCAAACCTTCATTCCCAATTATCTAGGCCAGTGGGTCTCAACCTTCCTCATGCCGCGACCTTTTAATAGTTCCTCATGTTGTGGTGACTCCCCAACCATAAGATTATTTTTGTTGCTACTTCATAACTGTAATTTTGCTACGGTTATGAGTCAGGTGACCCCTGTGAAAGGGTCGTTTGACCGCCCCCCCAAAGGGGTCGTGACTCACAGGTTGAGAACCACTGGCCTTGGCCATTAGTAGTTAATAAGAAATTGAGTTGCTGTTTTAAATTGACTTTAATCACAGAATATAATACTAAGAGATATCCTGAGGGATATCTTGGATGTACTACCAATAAATTGCCCCATGGTAATCAAGATCAGTAACATAGGTAACTACTCCCTTCTTTGCCTGTTGCTCAAGAGTCATGAGGAAGCCATAGTGGCCAGGTGACACTGTTAATGTCTAATTCAAGAAACTCAATGTCATGTCTCCCTTTTGAAGTAAGACCTCCAGACCCATGGAGCATCAGGTACAGAAAGCAAAAATCTGTGAGTGGGCCATTCAGGGTAATAGTGGATAGGTTCACCCCCATTTCCACACCCACCCACCTCCCCTGACGGCTAGAACTGTAAATCCCGACTATGGGAAAAACAGTACCATATGTTGGGTGCTGATTCAGAACATTGTCCCAGCCCTGCAATGTACTGCCACCTAGTTGATGCTAATTATGTCTTTAGAAGACTAATTCCAACAGGCCATGAAGCCAACTGCTTCATGAAGATGGAAAACACGGCAAGGTCAGTGAATTCCATGAGCATGGGCCCATGGCTGCACTTCATCATTCCTGAAATGATGCCCTATGGGATACCACCCTAGTGCATAAGTCATTCTCTAAGTCCATGCATGGGAGTTTGGGAAGAAGCCCTTCATGAAGGGAAGGCAAGTCTGTATTTAGTGTAAGTCTCTATACAGGTTAAAACAAAACAAAAATATTGCCCTTTCTATTATGGAAATGTCCAATGTATCCAGCCGGCAAGAAGTAGCTTTCTAATCACTCCAGGGATGGTGCAATACCAGAAACAGAGTGTTGAGAAGAGGTATCAGAAATTCAAACAAAAATAAACAAATTGACATGAAGGCGCATAGACTAAGTGGAGACCCAGAGCCCACCTATATGATAACTAGACCGTCCCTCACAGAAGGGCCACATGGAAGGGACGATGCATCCAGGGTGCAGTAGAGTGAATATGAAACACATAACTATCTTGAATGGATTCACTGAATAGTGTAAGTTATGGCCCATCCCCTCCAATAATAATATAAATTTATTAAGGGCTGGAGGGTGGTAGGATGGGAGAAGGACGGGATAAAGGGGAGCTGATATCGAGTTCAAGAAAAAAAAATGGATCATGAATGATGATGGCAACAATTGTACAACTACGCCTGATCAAATAGAACTACTATGGATTGCAATAATATCTGTAAGAGCTCCCAATACAATGTTTTTTTTTAAAAAGTGTTCGTTTCTGCTCCTGGTAGATCAGGCACTCAACAGTGGTGGCAACTGATTCATTATTGGCAAGTAGAAGTTCATGTTGTTGAGCCCACCTATAACATTCGATTCCTGCCACCATGAACACTTTTTTTCACGAGCCTGTTGGGTAATGAACAAATTAATAAAGGAATTCACACTAGCTTGCTCAGTAAAATATCTATTTTATCTGTTTCCAGTTTAAAAGGGAAAAATAGGTACCATGTCACATAGCTAACCTTTAGCTGGGGTGAAGGAGTATTTGGTGATGTGGGTCATTCTCACTGAGAATCCTTGTGATTCCACAAGTAGACAATATCTTCAAGAAGACAGATAAGCCATCTCTTCATTCTTTCCTTAAGACTTTTGGAAGACACAACTTGACCCTTCCGGTGTTCCTTTTTTGGGGAAAGTTAGTTACAGAAAGTTCTCTCACTAGTCATCAACACCAGCTTTAATAGTAGTTTAGGGAATGGCTTCCTAATTACCTGCCCATATGTCCTCATCCTAAATTTCAGGATCCTATTTTTATCCCCAATTAATGCCCTTGCTTTAAATTCGGAAAGCATTCAAGGCTGGAAAATCACCACTCTTGTAATATAGCTACTCTTAATTACAATAAGGTTTGTTTTCTGGCAATAACAACTCTATTACTAAAAGAAATAGGTTTTCTTTCCAAGCACACGTGGTAATGCTCAGCTGTTACAATGACTAAGCGGTGCCTCTAAAGCTTTGAGTTCATCCTCTTCTTTGTCCAGCAAAGTAGGATCAACCAATCAGCTTCCTTATACAGCACACCCTTCCAAAACTGTAGAAAAGTACCAAATAAGTAATCATTCAAAGTCTTGTGTCACCGACATTTGATCCAGCCGTGCTGTCATTCGAGTATTCCCACCGCCCTCTAAGCCAGAGATGAGCACTGCCCTCTTTACTACTGGTGGCAGGGTTGTTACTACTTTTAAGACGCACCAGATTTGAGAACCAATTCAGAAAACTTCTATTTAGAATTCTGTTCCTTTCAATACCAAACATAGGCAGGGTTCTCTAGAGGTGCAAAAAATCAGTGAAGTGCATATGAGGTGATGTCAAAAACATATGGTTCAAATAGCATTCCAAAACTCTTAGAGCTACTTTTGAGCTCTGTGGACCTTCCGAAAGAGGGATATCATTTTTATACTGCGTTCACACACAAAGAGCTGGCAGTTCAGTGGTGGAATTCTCTCCTTCAGTGCAGGTGACCGAGGTCCAGTTCCCAGCCAGTGCACTTCATGTCCCGTCACCATTCGTCTGCCACCGGAGGGCTTTTTTGTTGCTTCGATAATGAACAGGTTACAGTGGAGCCTTCAGACCAAGACAGGCTAGAAAGGAAGTCCTGGTGATTTGTTTCCCAAATCTATGAACTGCAATGGTGGGAGCTGCAACTGATCATGGGGATGACAGAGGACCAAGTGCAGTATTTTTTCCCCTCTTGTTCATGAAGCCACCATGAATTGGGGGCCAACTCAACAGCAGTTAACAACAAAAACAATTAATACTAGTTACTGACTGGGTGTAATAACAACAAGAAGGATAATTCATTTTCACTGAGCATCTTCTATGTGTCATAGATGAGATTTAGTAATGCAAGGTATAATCATGACCTTTGGGGATCTTTCCTGGGGAGCAAGATGTAAACCACAGTGCACGTCTATGGTCTACTCTACATAAGAACCGTAACAGAACTTTGGTCAGGATGCAAACCCAGGCTGGAGAAAGGAGAATGCTGTCCAAGGGCTTTCAGGAGGGTTAAAGCCAGAGTTTAACCTCAACTAATGAGTTCAATTTAGATATCTCTATATTACATTAATCTATAAACCCAGGAAGGCTAAGACTGTGATCTTTAACACCTAGTACCAAGTCTTCAACCGCTCATCTGTCAGTTGGTCATGCTGTGTTGGCCTATGTGCTGCTACAAAGCTTGTATCTATGTCACCAATGTTTCAACTACCAGCAGGGTCACCCATGGTGCATAGCGTTCAGTGCAGCTTTCAGACTGTGACAGGCTAAGAAAGGCCTGGCCATCTACTTCCAAAAATTAGCCAATGAAGACTTCATGGACCACAACAGACTATTGCCTGATGGACTTGCTTTGGATATGCCATCCCTCCAAGCTCCAAATCCATTGCCAGTGAGTCAGCACTGACTCTAGCAGCCCTAGAGAACTGCCCCACAGAGCTTCCAAGACTGCACATTTCTATGGCCTCTGACTTCCACCTCCCTCTCCCAGAGAAGAGCTGGCAGGCTTCCACCTCTGTCCTTTTGCTGAGCCGCCACGCCCTTAGCCACTGAATCACCAGGGCCCCTGATGATGTGTAACATTCACTGCAAGACACCGTCATGTTTGATGAAGTCTAAGTCCAGTGAGGACGAAGGAGACCCTCGGTAGTATGAATTCGCTCAGTTGTGCAACAGTGGATTCAAACATGCCGAGATTATGAGGACGATGCAGGACTGAGCAACGCGTCACCCTGTTGTCCCCAAAGCAGTCCGGAGGAGGAGTTAACTCCAAGGCGGTTATCTTTATCTTTCTAATCCAAGTCCTTAGAAATGTTTGCTAAAGGAAATTAAGCTTCTGAAAAGTCGTTCTAAAGGGCACCACGAGTTCTCCAGGGAACAAGGCCCTTCTGTAGAGAGACGAGCAGCATGTCAGTTCAGCCAACCTCTTACCATGCTAGTCTGTACTCCACAAATGTCTACTGGGCATGTGTTGCACGGCTTACACTGGTCTTTGTGTCGGAGACAGCAAAGGAAACAGAAGACAGAGTACATGACAGCAAATGAACGGATGGATACACTTGGAGAGGTTGTTATTAGGGCCATCACGTTGGTTCCAACTCATAGCAACCTTGCGTAAGCAGAAGGAAACACTCCCCCCTGGTGCACCACTCTCACAAGTGTTATACTTGAGTGCACTGCTGCACCATTGTACCAATCCACCCCCATGAGGGTCTTCCTCTTTTTGCTGACCCTCTGTGTTCCCACATATGATATCCTTCCCCATGGTCTTCAAGTAGAGTTAAGTGCTAGGAAGAAGGTGAAGAGGATGAAGAGGGATGTGTAGGGAGGTTGTATCATTTTGCATCAGGTGGTCAGGGGAGCATTCAGTGATGAAAGGACATGGGAACAGAAAGCTGGAGAAAATGAGGCATCTTACCATTGAATTATACAAATCGTCTACAGCTTAGCAAATACATTGAAGATAGGCAATTTGGAAAGATTGATATCCAACCTAGAGCCCAAAGCTCCCACCAGATGCTACTCCTGGTGTCCATGTGTTGGCTTTTATACAGACTTTGGTTTACATAAACGTCCAAGCCATGAGCCAGACTGGGTTCTATGTAGTGAAGATGATTGGATTTTGATGACGACAGTAGCTCCCAGCACGAGAAACAATTACCAGGGAGAGGGAAGTTGGACACAGTTGTAAAGCCTGACGGCAGGGAAGCCTGTATTTTGCCTTCGTGATAATGAGCCAAAGAGCAGGGCCACCTGACCTGGGCAAGTTCACTGAAGGCGCCCAGTAAGTTATTACAGGTGTGTTCTATCAATGCTCCCTTCTTACCTCCGATGGCTGTGCAGACAGGCCCATGCAATAGAAATCTGAAGGCCCAGCTATGGCCTAAGTTCACCAAACCTGTGAGCTACTATTCTCCAATAGAGGCATTGCTGGTTACAGGGGCAATGTCTCGCCTTCCATGGAGGAGGCTGAGCAGACAGCTCCATCAGTCACCACCATCTGTCAGTGGAGGCTTCCAGGTTGCTGGGACCCTGAACAGGTTTCATTGGAGTTTTGCAGCCAAAATGGACTAGGAAGAAAGGCCTGGAGATCGACTTCTGAATATCAGCCAATGCCCATGGTCTGATCCATCAGTGATCAGGGGGCTGATGCAAATGAGACCAGGCAGCATTTCTTTCCCCTGTGCAGGGGATGAGCAGGAGCTGGGTGCCCACTCAATGGCAGCTGACAACACTGTGGGTGAGTGTGCTACTTGCACTGCCCTTGGGTGGAAGATTTAGAACTGTAATTCTTCCTTCTGGAGAGTTCCATGAGCAGATCCGGCAGATCTCTTAAATGACCTCCAAGTGATCAGAAAGCTGTTTGGATCATTAAAAACTTTAACAATGAGCCTATAATTTCCTTCGGCCTTAACCCCTCTCCATTGAATTATTTAAACAGCTGTTAATTTTGCAATCACTGCCTAGTTCTTTCACAAGCAAATCCACGTGACTCCTGCTTATTCCTCCGCAAACTCAGCTTATCATGTGAAACATCCTCTGTGCCTGGGCAGGGAACGTGTAATGGGGCTGGTGCTAAGTTTTAAACTATTCTCAGCGCCTGCTTTTCATTAGCTTTCATTTCCCGCACTCTGCCAAGAGCCTCTAATAATAGACTCATTAAATGTGGTGTCGGGTTTCGATTTCCTGCCTGCACACTTCAGTGTCGCCTGCTCTGGCGACAAATTATTTTTCTCTCCTTCACTGATTCAATGAGGTGGCAACAGAGCATTTCCCCACAGATCCAAAAGACAACCAGTGTGCTTGGCCTGGAGGAGGGGAAGCCTGCAATGGGCATCACCCATTCATCCACCCACCTCTCAGCTGCCTACAGGCCAATACCGCACCCCCTCCCCACCACCAGCCCCTCCTGCTCCAGCCTTCAAGGCCTAGTAGACACAGGAGAGAAAACACCCAGAAATTGCCCTGGTGGAGATATTGTATCATATTCTGAAGGGGGAAAATGTGCTTGATGAAAGGGCTTTTCCCTGTGATGACTAGAGTGTTTGGAAAAGAATTCCAGAAATACCAGTGGGGTCAGCTCTGAGCGCCATGAGGCATTGATTACAGCTGTGACTTTCCAGCATCTGGGATTTCCCTAGCTCCCTAAAGATTGCTTGCCATTTTCAAAGGGCCATAAATTTTTGCCAAGTTCCCTAAGACCTGGTTTATGAACCAGGAGAATTTACATCTTTCAGTGGCTTCTTCGGTCCCCATTATGGTCATTTTTGCTCCCTGTATTTGCTAGGTTACAAAAACCCTTTTTGAAAAAGTCCAACCAGTGAACAACTCCTGACTTTTTCTATAGCTTCCTTCTGAACAGCTGAAGCTCTGGCTAAAGACAGAACGGGGTCTAGCGGATACAATTGAATGGGTGAGACTAGAAGTCCTGAGGGCTGGGTTCTGAACCCAGTTCTGCCTTGAACTCTATGAGGCTAAAAGGAATATAAAGTGATCTGCCCATGAGCAACATAGATGAAGGGCCGTGCGTTGCTGAAACACTCTCAGTCTAGGATACCAGTGTATCTGGGTATCCACTTTGGCACATTTTAATTTCTAGGTGCCAGACTCGTCAGCTGTAAAGTACGACAGCTGGACTAGAAGTTCTTTAAAGTTGATAGTTCTCAGCGCCAGACCTGAAAGCGAGAACGAGCTGGCATTACCCAGAACGGAAAGTGAGAATTTCCCCTGAGCAGAATCGTTCCATTGACCAGGAAGGGACAAGCCAAGACATGTTTCACAACCTGACAAGGAAGGTAGATGGACAACTTAGATGGCAGACACCACTAACAACAATGGTCACTGCTTCACATACTGATCTCCCTTTTTAACTAAGGTGACCAGATGTCCCGCTTTTCAACTATTTTTCCCGCGTCCCATGGCGTTTTAAAAAAGCCCCGATTTTTGGTAAGAATGCACGACAAGCTAGGGTATATGGTTTTTGGCTGCCATGTGGCTATTTCGCCAGGATATGAGTTTTATCAATGGTGTCCCGTTGGTGTCCCACTTTACCGATGTTAAAATCTGGTCACCTTATTTTTAACGGTTCCCATCTCTGCTGCCAAAGCATACTTTCCTCATGCTAACAGAGGAGGATGAGGGTCCTAATTAAGGAAGCAATTCAGACACAGGCATATTCCTAACCACACCCAATCATCCTTACCGATCCTCAGGCTAGACCTCTAAGGTTGGCCACCGACACCACCCAGAGAACACAGTTAAACAGGTGATCTGGCATTGTGACGAATTCCAAAATCCACCTACAAATAATACACTGAGAAACCACCTGCAGCATGTGGTCACCTCCTATGGAGTCTGAGAGGTGATGGACACTGGAAGAGTCCAGATGAAACCTTGAGAGAAAGCAGTCTTCTCTCCGTAGCACTTTCTAGGCAAGAGGCCCAAGCCAGCCTAAAGCCATGGCTAGTAGGTAAAAGAGATACGATCCCTTGGGAGTCCACACACATGGGTGTCATGGGTGTCAACAGGTTGAAGAAATTAACCCAGAAACAGAAGTTAAAATACCAGAAGGCCAGGAGATAGAAGGCAATTACTTAGTTCCACGGCCCTTGGAGTCTGAGCTAAACATCTGCCTTTTATGGCTGTGCCTGGGACAGGCAATTTAATCTCTTGGATAATGAGAGATTATCATCACACTGGGTCTTGGAGCTTTCCTGAGCGAATACTTATGAAATCACTGACAAAGTACCCGACACGTCATAGAAAACAATAGCCAATCCCCTTGCCCTCAAGTCTGTTCCAACTCACAGCAACCTGATCGGGCGGAATTGATCAGTCCCAGTGATTTCCAAGCTTCCGTCTGTGTGGAAGCAGATTTCCTCATCTTTCTTTCTATGAGGTGTCTGCTGGATTCAAACCAGCAACCTTTCAGTTCGCAGGCAACCACTTAACCAGGGCTCCCTTGACCTAGAGAGGCCATAGTCTAGTTCTGCTCTCAGGGTCATGGAAGCGGAGGTTCCTGTGTCACATTCGTCCTTTGGACTAATTTTTTCTGTGTGTCTTTGCTTCTTTTCACTCTTTCTTGCTCCGGACGGGAAGACATGCACGGCTGCACCTTAGATGGCCGTGTGTAAGCTGGAAGACCCCGGTCACGACTCACCAAGGTTGGATGCAGAACAATGTCTTTGTGGGCTCTCTCATGGCAACTGACCTAGAGGCCCCTCGAGAGGATGGTCCTCAGATCCCAGGCACATTCTCACCCGGTCTTGGGTGATAGCTAAGTTCTCATAACTTTGCCCTTCACCAGCTCTACTCTATCCATAGATCCATCTGCAGCACATATGAAAACGTATGCAAAAACATCCTCTCTGTCTCTCTATTTGGGGTTATAGTCCCATTCTCAGGGAAGAGATTTAATGTCAACCTTGACCTAACACATTTGGTCATTTCCGAAAAGACTCACAACCAAAACAGAAACAAGACACCAGATGAATGACAGGGAGCCTCCAGGACCCAGTGAGAGACTGGGATGGGGTGCTTGATCATCCCAAATTGTAAATCTCTTCTAAAAATAAAGATCATATCAAGGGCCAGGAGCACACGGGCCAGCCCAGTCTCCGGGGCATCTTAATTCTGAATTAATCACCACCCAGATCTGGTTCATGGAACATCATGAAAATGCATTTGGAAGATTTGCTTGACTCGAATAAAGTGGGAGAGATTTGTGTGGCATCTGTTCTGGGTTGTGAGCCACGGGAACTTGGCCCCATTTCCAGGTGAATAGGGCAGTGTCACTTTACCCACACCCACTCCCCACTCCCCACCCCACCATTCTCAGTTAATGCCAACTGCCCCAGCAAAATTCAGCTCAAGCCCGTCTTCCCTTGGGAGCCTTCATTGACTTCCAAATTTGCTTTTAACATTCTCTCCCCCAGAGACTTGCCATTTCACCTGTGCTTGCCTCTCTCAAAGTATCTTTCACACTGCTTAAGAATCATTCGTTCCACTCGCTGTTTTTCCCACCAGAAGATAAGATCTTTAAGGGAAAGACAGTTTTACTTGCTTCCTTCTCCCAAACTTCTAATGTGGTTTCTGGCACCCAGAAGAGATGGTTAATTATTGAGTGTTGAATAAATGAATGAACGGAATGGATGGATAGATCCACGGATGGATGAATAGATGAAAAACACTTTCTGGTGACAGATTCTGTGTGATATGGGCTTGTAGAGGTGTGTTCTGAAAGCCCAGGAAATCTGAAAGTTGGGGAGCAAAAAGAGCAGTGGATATCATAAATGGCTTCAAGTACAGAAGTCCCATTTGGGAATACACAGGGGACATTAGAAAAAACGAAACCGTCCAGCTGCCCTGCCTAAGTCATGACAGCCCAAGTGCTCCCAGTGCTACGGAGGAATGAGGGAACCAGGAAACAGTCTGGATGAAACCAAGGTTGGGTTCATGCCAATGAGACTTTCAGGAGAACCTGATGAAGAAACGGGAAGATCCCTGAGTCCCTGAAGGGTGTGACCCTGAATCTCCAAGGACCCAACAGCTAACCATCAACATCTCCATTTCTGCCCATGGGTGAGTGGAATCCAGGTGGTAAGGAACACTCCTGGCTAAGGGAGCCGGGATTTGGTTCTTGTGGCCACGGGCAGTTTCCTGAGAGGGAAACCCGTCTCCCAGACAGAGAAGCAGCCAGAGTAAGGCCTAGAAAATGCCTTGAGTAGCATTTGATCCTTCAGGCACCAGGCAGAGACTGGGTGGGGCACATACAATAGCTGGTAATTTGGGGGTAGTTTGGTCACACCTGGCAATTATTGCCTTTCTTCAGTGAGGTTCCCTCCCTTCCTCTTACCGAGAAATGTATACGTAGTTTATAACCTTTTATATATAAATGATATATCCTTGCTCTCCTTCCTAGCCCAAGTACTCAGCCTTGCAATGCAGCTTTGGTTCCCAATCAAGGGGAAAAAGGTCACTGTTATGATCTTGCAAATGGTGAGACCCTACCGTTGACATTCAAAGTACCCACACCATGCTGTTGTAGGGTAATGTGTAACTGTTTCCTCAGTGTTCCTCCCTAGCCCTTCATCGTCCCTAGCCTCTGGTCCCCCAAAGATCTACCATTGTTTTTAAAGAGGCCTGCCCCTGTGCATCCCAGCATGGAATGGAGATTTAAGCCAGCCACTCCTGGAAGAGGCGATTTATTCTCAGACAGCCCACATGGTGGAGTTTCTCAGATCTCGCCTCCCTAAGGATGGGTTTGCGGAGGGGAACCTTGCAGGCGTTGGATACAGGTCCTGGGCAGAGCCCCAGCTAGACGCCAAAGGAGGAAAGGACAGGAAATTCAATGTCAATATTTGCCACTGCACGCCAGGGCCCAGACCAGTCCTGAAGTCATCGGCTTTTCAAAATCAGTGACAGCGAGAGTTTCTTGAACGCTGATAGTTTTCTGAGGAGCTCTGGTGGCGTCGTGGGTTCAGCACTGGGCTGCTAACCCCAAGGTTGGAGCTTCAAACCCACCAGGCGAGACTTCTTGCTCCATAGGGTGCTGCAGCGGCGGAAGCCCTTCTGTTTTACCCTGCAGAGTGGCTTCAGGTTGGGGGTTTTGTTTGTTTGCTTGCTTATTTGGTAGTTTTCTGGTTCCTTTTTTGATGTTGGGTTTTGTTTTTCATTCTGGAGGCTAGTTTCCCATATGCTCCCTTTATGAAGCTGGATCCAGCTGTTCATTTGAGATTTGTGTACCCTGGCATTGAGGAACAGAGAATTGCTTCTCCCGAAGGTAAATCCCTAGTGAGAGGAAATCAAATTCGATCCACTGAGGCCATTATCCTGACACGGCCGTTTGAGCCTGAAGCCTTGACAGACCTGCTCCCACAGGTCCCCTGCACCTCAGACAAACACCGGCCCTGCACCCTCATCAAGGCCAAGGTGCCTGAGGTGCTGTGATCGCTTGAGGAACCATCTGTGTGGTCAGAGTCGAGAAGCAGTAACTCCAGGGTCTGACCAGCAGCTGTGTCTTAGGGAATTCGTTATTTTGAAGACACCGTCCTGGCCTTGCTTGCAGGTCGATTCTGACTCCCAGTGACCTGAGAGGGCAAAGTCGAACTCCGGCTTCTGCGACTGTCAGTGTGGAGAGTGGAAACCTTTGTCTGTCTCCAGCGGATCAGCAGGTGGTTTGGAACGGCCGGGTTTGCAGCCAGCAGCCTGGCCTCTCAGCTGATGAGTTTCTCAAATTGGCAAGTGGCATTTAAATAAACTTGCAATCAATTTATGTGATCAACTTAATGTATTTTTTTTGCTTTTAACAGCAAGCGCATTACCCTTGAATACAAAGTTCAGAATTAAACAGGCTAAATTATGGTGTTCGCAGTAACTGTGTACAGTGCCTATTTACCTTTCCCCTCCAATATGGGGAACTATGTCCATATTTACTGGTAAACGAGCAGGTGATAATTTTGCCACATGACACCTGTTACTTTGGAAGCATTAGGCTGGTAACCCAACTCGCAGGACGCCTGATAGAGACCAGGGTCTCTCAGGTAAAAGAAAATGAAAAGTTCATGATCTTCATCTGAATGGTTCTGTTCCATGCCAGCAACCACAGAACACTCGGACACACTGCTGAGCTCCGCTGTCTTCACTGTCAGTCCGTGTGGTCAATGGCAAGGATTAGTCCCATTTCACAGACGAGAAAGCTGAGGATCAGAGATGCAACTGATTTCTCAAAGCGATAGCAGAGATGGGACGGGAAACTAGGTCTCCAAATCCCCCATCTCAGGTTTTTCAGGGTCGAGGGCCACTGGTTGCCATCCTCGGTAAGGACAGCAAAGTTCCCAGTTAGGGGGAGGGAAATCTACATCTGTCAGCATCTCTGACCGCTAGGGTAGCCACGTTACCAAATTTGAGACATCGTAGTATCAGCAGAAGTTGCTAGTGGGACTTTCCACAGAGATCCTTCAAAGGGGAACTTAGCTGGAAGGCTCTTACCACCACTCCTTCTCTTCCTCTTTGTGTTTTGTTTGGTTTTGGCTTTTGGTTCTGTCAGCATGGAGATATGCTGCTTGGACTCCGGGAGCTATTTTGCAAGCGCGCAGATGAGGGCAACATATGCAACACTCTGAAGAAGAGAGTTGGCAGGAACCTGGACCCGTGGGTGATAAGCGGCTGGATCAGGCCTGCCTTGTTCCGGAGGTTTCGTTACATGAAAGCAACGCAAACATCTACCTTATTTAAGCCACGGTTACATAGTTGAATTCAAGGATCTAACTGAAAACATTTCTGTCTGCCAAGTTCCCTTCCCCTTAAAGCAAGAGTCCGTTTGGAGGAGCAAGGTACGGGTGTGTGGTTCAGAAGTCTTGCCAATCTCTCTGCTGGAAGAAAGAAAGGCATCGTGGGCTAACAACCTCTTCTTTCCCCACCATCTGTGCGCAAGAGTCTCTCCCATTGGAATTGAAGGCAGTCTTGTGGCTGGCAACCCGACTGAGGACCTCAGGAAGCCCTGCCTACAAAGCTGCTGCTCACCAAGCAGAAAAGCACAGACTAGGGAAAGGCGGTCAGAAGTTCAGGAGGAAAGTCATTTTAAAAATCCCATGTGAGCTATCTCTGCAAGCGTCCCTCTTTGGTTTCCTCTTTTAAGTCACAAACAACAACACCTATCAGTTTAACGCGCTAACCAATGATAGCAGCATAACCCGTGCGTCTCGTTTACAGGGTTTCACCTCCACGAATGTATCTTGTTCTGACATCCCTGAGAGGAAAGAAATTATTCCTGTCTCAAAAACAAAGGCGTGCCTAGGGAGCCCTCCCCTGCTAACGTAACGCCCGGAGGGCTGAGTGCCTTCCAAGGCAGAAAGGTGTGGTTGCATACCTTCCCCAGAGCCAGCCTGTGAATGAACACAGGACGGAGCACAGCTCCACTCTGATGGAGAGACGCAACGGAGAACGCAGTCAGAGGCAGAGTTAACTGAAAGGCAACTGGGTTATTTTTTTGTTTGGAGTAATAATAGACTAAGACTACAAATGATTTGGAAATTTACCCAAGCTCACAAAACTTTTAAGGTGCAATAGGGCTGAGACGTGAACCAAGTGGTCCTGGTGCAATAGAGCTGAGACGTGAACCAAGTGGTCCTGCAGCAAGAGGGAAGCCCGTGCCTTCACCACCTGGAGACCAGAAGAACTGGATGGTGCCCAGCCATCACGGTCGACAGCTCTGATCGGGATCCCAGAATGTCTCGGATCGGGTAAGGGAAAACGATAGAGCAACATTTAAAAATCATAAAAATCCGAGACTGACTGGCCTTACAGAGACTGGTAGAACCCCAGGGCTGTGGCCCTTTGACACTTTTCAACCCTTTGAACAGAATGCATCCCTGGCGAATCACCGAATCAACTTTCAACCAAATACCAGGCAGGCTTATAAAGGGAACAAAGAAGAACGGAAACCTGGGGGTAGGGAGACAGTGGTTGCTGTGAGATATGAAAATAATAATTTACAATCTATCAAGGGGTCACGGGGGTAGGGGAAAAAGAGGAGCTGAAATCAAGGGTTCAGCTGTCTAGAAAAGAATAATGGTAACATATGTACAACGATGCCTAATACAATTGATATATGGATTGTGATACACATTGTAAGAGTCCTCAATAACATGATAAAAAGGGGGGGTAAAATACTGGTGAGGAAGATACTCCTTAGAACAATTAATAGGACAAGACCAAAAAGATAGCATTCACCCCAAAGCAAAGCTCAGGAAGGGGATGGGAGAAGGGGAGACAGAAACCAGCAACGCAGGGAAGAAGGATGCCGCCGCATTGAGGGACTCACAACCAGCAGGTAAGACAGACATGGGTGTCAACTGTGCAACAGAAAAGGACTCTGTTCTGTAAACTTTCCCCCAAATCCCAGTCAATTAAAAAGAAGAAAAAAGAGTTAAACCTGAGCTGTCTTCTGCCTCTGAGACTCGATCTCTGTCGACAGACCGTTTCCAGGGGTGTGTGCAGAGTGTGGGCATATGAAACCCTCTGCCTACATAGAGCAAGGCGCCAACGCCTTAGGAAGCACAGAGGAGGAGAGCTGAGTCAGAAGCCCGCTGCCAACTGAAGGAAAGGCAACGAGAGCTGGGGGGTGGGGGGGGCTGTTGCTGGGTCTTCTGCCTCAGATAGTCCTTACTCCAGCCACACGGCCTTAGACGTCCCATCAAGGGAAAGAGACCCCCACTTAACCGACTCCCTTCCCTCAGGCAACCACGGTACACAGAAGTCACCCGCCAGCACAGGCTGGTGTGAAATAACTAAGGATTCATTCCAACTCTCACTTGGAAGGACGTCCCTCCTCAAAGAGGCTCAAGGGGCTGGTAATTGGTACGGATGCTAATCAGGTGACAAAGGTAAGGATGATGAGGACCACGGTGAAAACAGCTGCGAACAATGCTCTGCAGTAAGCGCTGCTGTGAGCACCCTCGTGGTGCGTGCGTATGAGCTCACGTATTTGATTATCACAGTAACTTCACGAGGTAGATGTTCTCATTATCAACCTCCCGAGAAAGGGCAGAAGCCACGGCACCCAGTGGCTCCATCGGATGCTGCCTGTTAGAAAGTTAGTAAATGGCAGGGTTCGTATTTGAACCCAGGAAGTTCTCAATCTGGAAGTCGGGTAGTACCGAACGTGGAGGGACTGGACAGCCCACTCTTTCCTCTCCAGCTCAGGAAAACTTCTACTTCATATTACGGGTTTGCGGTGGTTGTTTATACTAGCAATGGATCTTGGCATTGAGCCTTGGGCAACAGGCTAAAGATTAACTTTGCTTTGGGGGAAGAAAACCCAAAGAAAAGAAAACCAATATCTATTCCAAAAAACCCTATAGAGTTGTTATCAAGTCAATGCTGACTCATGACCACCAACATCTGTCCAAGTAGATCTACTCTCCATGGGGTTTTTGATGATTGATTTCCCAGAAGTAGCTTTGCTTTTCTTCGCAGATGCCTGTGGAAAGAGCTCCAACCGCCAGCCTTGGAGCTAGCAGCTAAGCAGCCCCGGGTTTCCAGTGCCCACTCCAAACCAGAGCCGGTGGCAAGAAGCTTCCCAAAATATTCATGAGATTCTACAACTGGACGGCCATGGAGACTTCAAGTTCTCCCCTCAGGCTCTGGTCAAATGATCACCTGGACCGGTGATGCCAAATCTTTCTGTGGATCACTGCTTAAAAACTATAGATTTCCAAGTCTCATCCCTGAAGATCCTCACTCAATCACTCTGGGTGGGAGCTGGGCCTCTGGGTTTTATTGTAAAGTGCCCAGGCCGTGTGCAGATGTCTAGCCAAGGCCTGACAAGCTCCGGGGAAGGTGAGGCCTTTCCTTCTGAGGGCTCACTGCCTCCCCACTGAAGCACTCTGCCTCTTGGGAAGCCAGTCCTTCGCAATGAACCTAAACCTGTCTCCTTCACCTGTTGGCTATTTTTCTATCCTGGGAGCCATATAGTAATAAAGAAAGGTATAAAGTACGTTGCCTGGTTATTGCGTTGCCTTTCACAACGCTCTCACGAAGAGATGTCATTACTTTTCCTTCATTCAGAGATGAAAGGGGGACTGTAAATGGTTACCACACCTGACTGCTAACCAAAAGGTTGGAAGTTTGAATCTGCCCAGAGGTGCCCTGAAAGAAAACCCTGGT
Organism: Tenrec ecaudatus; assembly: GCF_050624435.1. NCBI lineage: Eukaryota > Metazoa > Chordata > Mammalia > Afrosoricida > Tenrecidae > Tenrec > Tenrec ecaudatus. The sequence continues at coordinate 35,441,136 of NC_134533.1, read as the reverse complement.
TATATATATATATATATATATATATATATATATATATATATATATATATATATATATATATATATATATATATATATATATATATATATATATATTAAAGAATCAGTTGGTGAAAATGTTACAGAACAGAGATCTCTTCTGACACGCTGGAGGCCACCCTGAGTCATCATCAACTGGACAGTAATGGTCTACTTTTTACAGGTGTGAAAACTAGCCCTGAGAGAGGCTAGTTGGTTTGCACACAATCATCATCGGTTACTGTTGTCTTGTCCTTATTCATGTTGTTGTTCGATGCTATCAAGTCCGTTTAACTCACAGAGACCCTGTGGACCACAGAATAAAACACTGGCCAGTCCTGCACCAATCTTCACACTGTACTAAAGTTTGAGTTCATTGTTGCAGCTAAGGTGTCCATCCATACCATTGAAAGGTTTTTGTTTTCTTTGATGATCTTCTACTTTCCCAACCATGATGTCCTTTGACAGGGTTTATTCCTCCTGACAACATGTTCAAAGTGTGTGAGGTCCTCGCTTCTAAGGCACATTCTTTGTGTACTTCTTTCGAACCAGTTTTCTTGGCTCTTCAGATGCCCCATGATACTTTCAATATTCTTTTCCAGCACCACACCTCAACTGTATCAAGTCTTCCTCAAGGTTCCTTATTCAACGTCCAAAAACCTTTATGGAAAGCTATATAAATAATTGTAGCCCATATTTGTTGACGTGCTATCAGGAGAGACCACTCTCTGGACATGATACTTGATAAAGTGGAAAGGCAGTGAGAAAGGAGAAGCCCATTGACTTGATGGATGGACACAGCGGCTGCAACAATGGTCTCGCACACAAGAACAATGGTGAGCAAGGTGCAGGACTGGGCGGTATTTAGTCCTGTTGTACCGAGGGTCGCTATGAGTCAGAACGCACTCATCGACGCCCAACAGTATTTGTCGAGAGCTCTGTATGTGGGACAGGTGGCATACGAAGAGTCTGTGTGCCACCGCGCAATCTATTATTTAGATTAGGGGTTATCACACTATAAACTGTGGGACAAATCTGGCCCACCTCCCCCCCACTTTTTTTTGCAAATAAAGTTTTATTGGAACACAGCCCAGCTGATTTGTTTACATATTTGCTGTGTCTTCTGTTGGGCTATGAGGGCAAAAACAAGTAGTTGCAACAGAGATCATTTGACCAACAAAGCCGAAAATATTTGCTATCTGGACCTTTACAGAAAAGGACGCTAGCCCTGCGTCTGGATCCTACACGGCAGACTCATTGCGCTTGCCTGCCCGGTAATCATTTACCCCTCTTTTGATTCCAGAGCCTTCGATTTTTTTTTCTTAAGCTGCCTTCCCTGCTCTACTCCTGTCCTGGTTGGGGGGAATGTGGCCACCACACAGCTTGAGGGTAGACTCATGTCTCCACCAGTTAGAAGCGTCCCTCCCATTGACCAAAACCATCCAGAGATTCGATCCTAAAACGTGTCTGGAAACAGTAAGAAGAAGACGCTCTGTTTTGCAGAGTTTTCTGAGCTGCTAGGCTGCCAGGAACCGGCACAGAAATAACCTGCCAGTGTGTGAAGACAAAGAGGGATGGAGACGGAATGAGTGATGAAAAGACTTTAGCTCCTGGGCCCAGCTATTGTGAAGCTACCTCAAGACTTTTAATTAGCAAGCACTCTTTTGTGTGGTGGTGGTGGTGGTGGTGGTGGTGGTGGTGTGTGTGTGTGCACGCACGCGCGCATGTGTTCACTTAACGCAAAATACAGTCACCCGCCACCAGCATAGTACTGCCTTCACAGCAAAACTTTGAAAGGGAGATCATTACTTCGTCCACCAAGACTTAGTCACCAAGTAGCTCAGCTACTGAGTGGGAGACACCCAAACTCCTGGAAGGGGAAAGAGCCAGGGTCTAGAGCTCTCCAGATGACCTGGCTAGGACTGGCCACAGAAGTATCAGGCCACTTTCCTTTCTTTGAAGGGGGCTCGATCACACTCCCTCATTGCCTTCTAGAGGCTGATTCTTTAATGAGCAGCATCGTTTCTACCTGTGACTGTCCCATATCAAAGCCCAGTAGAGAACTGGTTGATAAATGACCTTGCATAAGCAGGCAAGGTGGGAGAGCAGAATCAAGCCTCTGTGGAAGCAGGGATTCCATGAAACTTCACCTAACCTCACCTGACCACTCGTCCACAGTGTCTCCTTGTAGTCTGAGGAGAGGGGCCTAGTCCAGGAAAGGTATCGTGCATGATAAGCAAATAATCTCTTTAGGGGAGGTCTTTGGTTGGTGTATATCTCATTTTTGTATTTTCACCAACTGGAGGGCTTTTTACTAAAGATTAGCTTTCAAACAAGTATCCTGTGGGACCAACAAGATCCTTTGGCACTGGGGAGATCCTGTGCAAATCCCCAAATGCCAAACTAAAACAGGAGAGTGAGTATTCAAGTATCTCAGAGAGACTTTCAACCATAAAAATTAAAGCATATTTATGACCTCCTCCCTGAGGGACGGACAACAGAAAAGTGGGAGAAGGGATAACAGAAGGGAGACGTCGGACAGTGTAAGACATGACAAAATAATAATCATTTATAAATTATCAAGGGCTCATGAGGGAGGGGGCTTGGGGAGGAAGGGAGGAAATGAGCAGCTGATACAGAGGGCTCAGGTAGAAAGCAAATGTTTTAAGAAAGATGATGGCAACAAATGTACAAATGTGCTTGACACAATGGATGGATGGATGGATTGTGATAAGAATTGTACAAGCCCCCAATAAAATGATTTTTTAAAATTGAAGCATAAATTAGGTGGATGGTTGGATGGATGGATAGATAGGTAGATAGATGGATGGATGGATGGATAGATGGATGGATGGATGGATGGATAGATGATAGATAGATGATAGATAGATAGATGGATAGATAGATGGATAGATAGATGCAAACATGCAATTGAACTGCTGACCTTATAATTAGCAGCGCAAAGAGTAACCCCTATGCCACCAGAGCTTCGTGTGATCAAATTACCTACCTCTCCATTAGACCTGGTGGCACAGTGGTTATGATTGGGGCTGCAATCCACACGGTCAGCAGTTCGAAATCACCAGGAGCTCCTCAAGAAAAAGACTGGACTTTCTACTCCAGTAAACAGTTAGTCTTGGAAATCCACGGGGGTCACTGTGAGTCAGCACTGACTCAAGGTCAGTGAGTTTGGGTTCAATCAGTAGCCAAGTGCTCTCACCACTGCACCGCTAGGCCTTCGGATGATCGTATATACAAAGATGCAGAACATTTTCCGGTAGCATCCCGGGGCACTGTTGATCACAGTGGTCTCTGGAAGAACTGAGTATCTGAAGTCCTGGGTGAGAGGGAGACTCGCCAATCATTACATACTGGTTCACCCACTTTGAATGTTTGTCATGCACATTTATTATCCGTTCCATGTGAGGGTTTGCTTAAAAGGTTCAATGAAAAACCCCTGTTTGTTTGTGAATCTCCCAAGGTTCCTAAAAGTTATATAAACCATAACCACTTCCTCAGACCTTCTGGTTAATGAGGTTTTGTAAAATCTAGACATTCCAACTAACATGAGCTCTCTACTCACATGTCACTGCCTAGAGCAGAAAAGCTGCCATGGGGCCTGGCTTGTGCCAGGCAAACACATTACCGAAGACCAGTTCTCTTTGAGCCTATGCCAGTTCTGTGCCAAACCAAAGGGAGAGGCAACAGGGTGGCATGAATGAGTACAAGTTCCAGATGAAAAGACCTCGAGGACAGCTGGTCATAGCCAAGGCCAAGAGAAGGCGTCCCTGCCAGAGATCAAAGAGCCGGCCACAACCTGCCCTCCAAAGCACACTGAGTTCTTGGAAGAGTCTCATCTTCCTATCAGTTTTCCAATAGTCACTAGACCCGTTTTAGGACTTTCAGAGAAGACATAAAAGAGCTGTCCAGTATGATTCTGCTAGCTACTCAGGGGACACACACACACATTCTACAGGAAGAATATTGTTGCTGTTGTTATTAGTACCATCGAGTTCATTTGACTCGTAGAAACTCCATGGACAGTGTAGATAAACCTCACAGAGCGTTCTGGGCTATAACCTTCCCAGGAAGAGACCACCACGCCTTTCCCTCTAGAAACCACTGGGTGCGTGTTGATTATAAGCCAAGCTGCTTGCTAGGAAGCCTACTTGCCTGGAATTAGTACAGCTGATTTCAAAGTCCAGTTCTACCACTGTCCACCTAGGTGTTCCTCAGCGTCTTCATCCATACAAGGGAGAGAAGTCTGTTGAAGAGTAGATTTGCTAACTGAGAAGCAACAAAGCCCACATGGAGGAAGCACACCAGCCTGTGAGATCACAAGGCATCAAAGGGATCAGGTATCAGGCAACAAAGACAAAAAAAAAAATCATAGTATTGTGAATGAGGGGGAGTGTGGAGTGGGGACCCAGGGCCCATCTGGGGGAAATTGGACATCCCCTTGCAGAAGGGCTGTGGGGAGGAGATGAGCCAGTCGGTGCAGTGTAGCAATGATGAACATACAATGTTCCTCTAGTTCTTGAATGCTTTCTCCCCCCACTATCATGATTCCAATTCTACCTTACAAATCCGGCTGTACCAGAGGATGTACACTGGTACAGATAGGAACTGGAAACACAGGGAATCCAGGACAGATGATCCCCTCAGGACCAGTGGTGAAAGTAGAGATACCAGAAGGGTGGAAGGAAGGTGAGGGAGAAAGGGGGAACAGATTACAAGGATCTACATATAACCTCCTCCCTGGGGGACAGATAGCGGAGAAGTAGGTAAAGGGAGACGTCGGATGGTATAAGATATGAAAAAATAATAATAATTTATAAATTATTAAGGTTTCATGAGGGAGTGGGGAGGGAGGGGGAAATGAGGAGATGATATCAAGGACTCAAGTAGAAAGCAAATATTGTGAGAATGATGATGGCAACAAATGTACAAAAGTGCTTGGCACAATGGATGGATGTATGGAATTTGATAAGAGTTGTACAAGCCCCCCAAAAAATGGTTTAGAAAGAAAAGAGTAGATTTGATTCGGTAGCATCTGTTAAGGGTCTCCTACACAGCGGTAGCTGGTCCAGCGTCATACTAACCGGTACTTGTCCTTTCTTGTCCCCATCGCTTGAGCGATTTTAGAAAGAAGGGACTACTTCTAACGCCTTCCTTGACCGCAAAAGACAACAGAGAACTCTGTGAAAACACACTTGGACTAGGACGGATGAACCCCTCAACACCAGCAGTGGGAGTGGCGACACCAGGAGGGAAGGGGGTGTAGAAAGGGAGAACCAATCTTGGAGATCTATGTGTAACCTCCTCTGGGAGATGAGCAATGGGAAGGTGGGTGAGGGGAGACACCGGGCAGTGTAAGATAAGATAAAAATAATTATTTATAAACTACTAAGGGAGCAGAGGGAGGGGGGCAACGGGGATGGAGGGGGAGGGGAAAAAAGAAAACTGAGCTGATTCCAGGAACCCAAGTGGAAGGCGAATTTTGAGAATGACGAGGGCAACGAATGTATAAGGGTGCTTTGCTCAATTAATGTATGTATGGATTGTGATAAGAGTTGTATGAGCCCCAATAAAAAGATTTATTAATTTAAAAAAAGAAAAGAAAACACGTGGAGATTTCTTAGAAAACTCAACAGACACAGCATCCTGCTGCGCTTATGTAACAACTTACGTAAGGATCATCTTATTCCCCCAACATGCCCTCTCTGTTCATGATGTGGAGGATCGGGCCAAAGGGAAATTATGTAAGCATAAGCCCAGTAACTGGACAAAGAGCAGTGGCCAGCTGAAAAACTAAACCAGCAATATGTGAACGGCGATCACTTGGAAGGCTAAAACCTCTAAACCAATAGGAAGATAGAGTGCAGTGGTCCACAGCAGGAGGAGACCCTCAAAGAGAAAAACAGCAAATGGGACCCCAGGACAGTAAGCAGTCTTCATAGTTACTGGAGCCGCATGGGGACAGGGCTGGAGGGCTCACAGCAGCATTGTCCATCAGCCTCTTCACTGCTGGTCACTGGGGCAAATCTCCTGAAAAACACCTCTTTACAGTCTTGAGAAGCAACGATGCCACTGTGAAGACAAAGGTGTATCTGACCCAAGCCCTGATAGTTTGAATCATCTCATGACCATGAGAAGAAGCTAGATAATGAGTAAGGACAATCAAAAAAGGAATTCTGCCTTTGAATTATGGTGTTACCAGAGAATATTGAATATACCATGGACTGCAAGAAAAATGAACAAATTTATCTTGAAAGATGTACAGCTAGATGCACAGGAGAGACCAGTCACTGGGGAAGGGACATCATCCTTGGTAAGGCAGAGGGTCAACAAAAGAAGTGTAAGATGCTCGGTGAGACGGACGACCCACGGGCTGCAGCAATGGACTGGAGCCTGCCACAAGCCCCACTTTGGGGGGTCCGTAGTGTCCGTATGTCCATCTGTAAAATGGGGCTAAGCCATGACCTCTGCCCTGGGACTTGGCCCCTGTGTTCACAGACACAGGTGCAGTTTTGGCGTGCCCAGGGGACTGATGGCCTGAATGAGGCTGGGCAAGCATTATGAAATCCCTCGTGGCTGGGGCCTAACCATCTCTTGCTGTGTACAGGTGATCACTGCTGATGACATGTCCGGGACACAAGGCACCTGGCTGAGCAGTGACCTCCCGGAGGACTCAGACTGGCTCTTTCCATCTTTTAATTAAGTAATTTTTAGCACATGCGATCAAAAGAGGATTCCAGTTACCTGACCCTTCCTGCTTCCGACATTGCATCCGTGTTTCTTGAGCAGTTTCTCTGGGCTTAGCCTGCTGTGGGTGCTGCCGAGAGGGCAGGGGCAGAACAGAAATACTCCCTGGAGAAGGGAGACACACAAAAGCCCTGGGTGCCCGGTGGTAATGGATAAGGTAAAGGACAGTAAATTGATACCAGGACAAGTGGAAAAGAGAGCGACACTGTGGCTGCCTTTGAGTCAATTCCAGGAGAGGGACTGGTGGGCTATTTTACAGAAGGTGCTCATAAAACAAACAAAAACAACTCATTTCTACCAAATCAATGCCGACTCATAAGGGCCCTCCAGGACAGAGGGGAACTGCTGCTGTGGGATTCCAAAACTAACTCTCGACAGGAGTAGAAAGCCTCTTCTTTCTCCCGTAGAGCAGCTGAGGATCTCAAACCGCTGACCTTGCGGTGAGCAGTCGAAGGCACAACCATTAGGTCACAAGGGCGCCTCCAAAGGTGCTCAGGTGAGGATGTGTCACCAACCACTTAATGAGAGAGAGCGTGACCCCTGAGGGGGGACGTGTGCACAGACGGCAGGAACCGCAAATGCAGAAGTCCCGAGGCAGGAGCAAGCTTGGTGTATCTCAGAGACAGTAAGAATCTCCTCGCTGTAAAGTGCACAGGCAAAGTGGCACCGTGCACGTTTGAGGGATCTGTGGACAGCGTGACTGAACCTCTCTCCTTCCTGTCCTCAGCGCTGCCAGTGTTCCTGACCACTTGAGACCCCTGAATCCCTTTGGGACCTGGTTAAGAGCCTCCATGCTGCTTCAATGGAGAAGATCATTGCTCTGACATGACACTAAGGCCAAAGGTCCCGCCTCCCTGGTTTGCATCCCTTGTAAGCTGAAAGACAGGGAGAAGGGCATGGCTCTGATTTCCCCACAGAATGGGGAGTTTTTTTCTGCTACCTTAGCCTGAGGGACTAAGGCCACAAAGAGGGTGCCCCTGGGCCTGCTCACCGGGCTGCTCTCTAAAGCAGCGATTCTCCACCTTCCTCATGCCACCGCAACCCTTTCAGACAGTTCCTCATGTGGTGGTGACCCCCAACCATAAAGTTATTGTCGTTGCTATTTCATCACTGTCATTTTTCTACTGTGATGAATCGTCATGTAAATCTCTGATAGGCAGGATGTATTCTCATTGTTACAAATGGAACATCATTAAAGCATAGTGATTAATCACAAAAACAATATGTCACTACAGATTGTGAAATACTTATTTCTAACGACAAATAAAGGAAACGTTTTCTTGAAGCATGGTGTAGTATGGGTAACAGTCTTCACGATGGGTGTTCATATGTGGGCGTATCTGCATGTGGGAGGGTCGGCCTGGAGATGGACAGAGGAGCCGTGTCTCAGTTCCTAAGACCATCAGAAATATGGTCTTAGGCGACCCCTGTGAAAGAGTCAGACTCCCAAAGGGGTCGCGACCCACAGGTTGCGAACGGCTGCTGCAAAGAAGGCGTTTCTTGAATGGCGAGCTTTGGACTGGACCACCCTCCACTGCACGCCGGCGGACACGATCCAGAGCCACTCCATCCCAGACGGTGGGAAGGGAACCGAACTGCTCCATTCGCTCTGCTCCGGAGAGAGCGAGTCGCCCACAAAGGTTCTTGGGTTTTCTCCACGTTGAGTTTTGACGGCCCCCAGAGTGAAAAGGCTGTAGGACAATCTTTAAAACGATAAATACTCAGACTGCAGCATCGGCACAGACTTCCAGCAGCCCCTCCATGTGTCACCCCCACACCCACAGGGACTCGGCATTTTAAGGCCCACATCTAACAACTCCCGCTTAAAAGCAGGGCGGCAAGTACAGCTCCGCCATAAACCACCTCATCAAATGTGGGCACCCGCTCCTTCTGCTGCGAGGCCAGCCTTGCCCGCTCCCTCCTGCCCTTTGCTCTGCAAACGGCCTGCCTGCTCGCAGTGTCCAGAAGACCACGCGCCTGCCCCTGCGCTGCTGCTGCTCACTTCCTCTCCATGGAGGAGATGCCACGCAGGGCTCACGGCTGCCAGTCACGCTCCATCCAGGAGAGCAGAGCCCCAGGCAGGAGCGCTGATGGTGGCAGGTTGCTGGTGCTTATGTCCCCTGCACCATCGACAATCACCCTCTCGCTCCCCAAGTCACCGGCTTCTTTCTTTCGTCTTTTAAAGGAGAAAATGAGCAGAACATTCTATTGTATGTTTTTTCAGATTACATAAATGGTAGGCACTCTCTATGGCAAGCTATTAAAAAAAATTTTTTAATCATTTTATTGGGGGCTCGTGCAATTCTTATCACAATCCATACATCCATCCATTGTGTCAAAAACATATGTACATTTGTTGCCATCATCATTCTCAAAACATTTGTCTTCTGCTTGAGCCCTTAATATCTGCTGCTCATTTTCCCCCTCCCTCCCCACTCCCCCCAACCTCGTGAACTCTTCATCATTCATATATTATTATTGTTTTGTCATATATTACACTGTCTGACATCTCCCCCTGCCCTCTTCTCTGCTGCCCCTCCCCCAGGGAGGAGGCTATATGCAGATTCCTGTAATCAGTTCCCCCTTTCTACCCCACATTCTCTCCACCCTCCAGGCATCACCACTCTCATCACTGATTCTGGAGGCGTCATCTGTCCTGGATTCCCTATGTTTCCAGTTGCTCTCTGTACCAATGTACTTCCTCTGGTCTAGCCAGATTTGCAAGGTAGTATTGAGATCATGATAGTAGGGGGAGGAAGTATTTAAGAACTAGAGGAAAGTTATATGTTTCATCGTTGCTACCCTGCACCCTGCCTGGCTCATTTCCTCCCCGTAGCCCCTCAGCAAGGGGTGTCCGGTTGGCTACCCTTGGCTTTGAGTCTCCACTCTGCACTCACCCACATGTTCAATGGTATGATTTTATGTTCCTTGATGCTTAATACCTGATCCCTTCAACAGCTCATGGTCACACAGGTTGGTGTGTTTCTTCCATGTTAGCTTTGTTGCTTCTGAGCTAGATGGCTGCTTGTTTATCTTTGAGCCTTTAAGACCCCAGATGCTATATCTTTTGGTAGCTGGGCACCATCTGCTTTCTTCACCACATTTTCTTATCCACACGTTTGGCTTCATTGATCGTATCAGGGAGGTGGGCACCCACTGATATGGTTTTTAGCTCTTTGCTGTCTGATAACTGGTCCCTTCTGCACCTTGTGGTCAGACAGGCTCATTTGCTTCTTCCATATGGGTTTTGATGCTTCTCAGCTAGATGGCCACTTGTTTATCTTCAAGCTTTTAAGACCCTAGATGCTATATCTTTTGATAGCCGGGCACCATTAGCTTTCTTCACCACATTTGCTTATGCACACGTTTGTCTTCAGTGGTTGTGTCAGGAAGGTGAGCACCACTGACTGATGGTTTTTAGCTCTTTGATGTCTGACAACTGGTCTCTTCTACACCTCATGGTCAGCCAAGCTGGTGTGCTTCTTCCATGTGGGCTTTGATGCTTCTCAGTTAGATGGCCTCTTGTTTATCTTCAAGCCTTTAAGACCCCAGATGCTATATCTTTTGGTAGCCAGGCACTGTCAGCTTTCTTCACCACATTTGCTTATGCACACATTTTTCTTCAGAAATCATATCAGGAAGGTATGCATCCTGGAATGCCAATTTGATAGAACAAAGTGTTCTTGCATTGAGTAAGTGCTTGAGTGGAGGTCCAATGTCCATCTGCTGCCTTATTGTTTATGTCTCCACAGGGAAAGAGGGACCAGATATAAAGCCAGTGCCAGACGACTGCAGTGTGCCGACAAGGAGTGGGGAGCTGTGGAGGGGCCTGAGGGCTCAGCTCCCGTGCCCGCTGTGGGGACAACTGCCCCTCACCCCAGAAGAATTTACTTGAGAGGACGGCATTGAAGCTCCAGCTAGGGGAAAGGGACATGTCAGATCAGCACAAAAGGGAACAAAAGAAGGAAGAGGAAGAGAGTGGAGCACATCCTGGCCCAGTAAGCCTGGAGGACGATGCCCCTGCTCTGAACAGCCAATGAACAGAGTGGACAATATGGCTGATCCCACTAGGAGACACATTGTCGCTTGATGGCCCAGGGCCCTAAGGGGGACAACACTGGCGACTCAGGGCCGGGACTGGCCCAGACTGACCCTGTGACACTGAGGCAACACACTAAAAGTGTGCTATATAGCAACAGTGGGAGCAGGGCAGGGAGTCTCCTGAGGGAGCACAAAGGACAGACTCTGGGGCCAGAGCATGGTACCCCATTGGACCTGACTGAAGGACACGACTAGAGATCAAAAATCAGACCTTTATCTATTTACAGGTTTTTCTTTCTTTAAAAAATTTTTTTTTCTTTTAATTAACTTATTCTTCTATGGGTAATTGGTTTCCCCCTTTTATTGTCATAGCTGTGTTCTCACTCATTGCCTATCTTGAAATGACTTGATTTTTGGCCAGCTATTTTTAAGAAGTGCAAATCCCTAGTCAATTACATTGCTAGGAAATTCTAAGTCATGCTACTTGCTGTCCAGTCAATTCCAACATATGGTGGCCCTGTGTGCGCTTGGGTGAGTGGTGAGTGGTGGATTTTTTGAAACTAGATCACCTGTCTTTCTTCTAGTGAGCCTCGGGGTGGGGGATGGGGTGGCTGAAAGATCCGTTTTTCAGTTAGCAGCCAGGCACTCGTAGACTGCGTCACCCACCACCCACGGGCTCTGGCAAAGTTAAAGCGATTACTTATTAAGTGGCTACTTGTGCCAAGTAATGTTTTAAGTGTTTTACATTCTTTGAAGCTCATTTAAACCTCGCAACCACTCTATGGGGTTGCTGTCATTTTAAAATCCATTTTGCAAGTGAGAAAATTCAGAGAGAGAGAGAGAGAGAGATGAAGTCACTTGTCCCAGGCCCCACAGGCGCGCAGCTGCTGTAATTGCTGTTAGGTGACATCAAATGGGCTCCAACTCTCGGTGGCCCTGTGTACAACAGGACAAGACGCCAGCTGCTTCGGCACGTCCTCACGATTGTTCTTCAGGTTTGAGCCCACTGTCGCAGCTGCTGGGCCGTCTATCTCGTCAAGGGTCTTCCTCTTCTTCACTGGCCCTGTGCTTTACCAAGTATGCTGCCCTTTTCCAGCGACTGGCCTCTCCTGACAGCATGTCCTAAGTATGTGAGTCAAAGTCTTTCCATCCTTGACTCTAAAGAAGCTTCTGGCTCTACTTCCTCCAAACCCAATCTGATTTTCCTTTTAGCGGTCCACGGTATTTTCAATATTCCTGCCAACACGATGGTTCAAATTCATAGATTCTTCTTGGTCTTCCTTATTCGATATACAACTTTCACAGGTATATGAAGCGATTTAAAATACCATGGCTTGGGCCAGGGGCACCTTAGTCCTCAAAGTCACATTCTTCCTTTCCAACCCTTTAAAGCGGCCTTGTGCAGATTAATTAAGCAAAGGTGCTGAAATTCAAACCTTGATCGATGTTCCTAATGCACTTAAGCAGTGAATGCTTTCCACTTGAGATGCACTTCCATCCCAGCTCCAGCTCCTCTGAGGCCTAGCATGAAGCAGAAATATATCCCCTCCTACCGCCCACCCCATCCCAGCCCCCCACCCCATTCCATCCCACCCTCACCCCACCCCCAGCTTCCCTGGCTGTTCCTCCTCCTGCTGGCTTGCCAGGTCTTTGTGAACTTCCCTTAGGAACAAAGAGAACAACGGAGCCCACAGTAAACCAGACATGGAAGGAAGCCAAGAAGGCTTCATTTTTAATCAAATCAGGATTTGATTGGCAAGCATCTAGAACACACGCAGGATGGTGGGGATACAGGCTGGGACCCAGCCCTGACCTTAAGGGAGCCAATACCATGAGGGGGAAATCGCATAAACAAAAGCAACTAACCACAGACCCCATGTGGCCAGACTCTAAGCTCATCAAAGGCAGGATCACTCCATTCCCGCTAGGGACTCATCAGAGGCTTACAGCAAAAGCTTGTTGAATGAATGACTTGGCCCACGGCATTTGTTCTCTTCTGGAATCACACGGCGCCAGTTTACTTTCTGGGTGAGGTGGCGCTGAGATCCACAGGCTGGACAGGAGTGACGAGGGCTCACGTGGGTGGACTCCACGTGGCAGGGACAGCGGCAAGGAAAAACGGACTGACCATAGCTGCAGTCCTGTAGACAAGGCCCTGGGATGATGATGACAGGAATGGGGCGGGAAAAAGAAATGAAAGTGTTTTGATTCTGGGCCAAGATGTTTCTGAAGCTTTAGATCGGGCGCTAACGACAGCAAGGCATCACTGAAACTAAGGAAAGCAATACACCTCCTAGCCCAGAGAACAGACAGGACAATGGATCTTAAGAAAGATGAGGTGCAAACCTTGCAAACCAGCACCTTCTGAGGGACACAGGTCAGAGTGAAAGGAAGCATGAGAGAGTTGAGGGGAACCAAAGAAAGTGTGAAAGAACTGTCTGCAATTGGGTTGGGCCCACAGAAACTCAAGCATGACTTGCTCAGGAAACTCGATTTTCCTCAAATTCGCTCGGCCTCCTCTCGCTCTCAGGATGCCTTGTATGTAGCGCATCATCGGTAGAGACAGCCAAAACATCAACGCTAATGGACTCCTTTCAATTCGCTTCTTAAGCCATGAGCATCTTCTTTGCACAGACGCGGTCAATCATTTGGTGGGCATCCCAAGACCACACTAGAGCAGTCACATAAAAGTGACCCTTTGCACCCCTCTCTTCCCCTAAGACTGTGCCCAGACTCACCTTTTGGGTCTGGAACTGAACTCACCCTGGCGTTAGACTAATCACACGTTTAGGATCAAAAGGGTAGCATTTGTCCAGCGACAAAGTTCTGAGGGCTAGGCAAGAAGGAGACATGGGAGCAAGAGACAGAAAGGAGTGAGATAAGCAATCAGACATGGGCTGAAAGAGATGACATGAAAGTAATCAAGTAAGACTGTGTGGATGTAAAATTGGTGGCCTGCTCTCTAAGCCGTTACCTAATTCACAATAAAGAGTTTGTGGGTTTTTTTTAAGCAATCCTTTATACCATCCTCCTACTGGACCTCTGTATTTTACAGGTGGTGGCTTGACCCTGAGATCAGTACGGGCTTAGGTCCCCAGTGTGTTCTCGCAGGCTTCCTGCTTGCCAGTTGCCAGGAAGGGCTTCTGGGGGAGGAAGGCACAGACCTCGGGCTCAGAGGACTTACAATCTGGCCGCTGGAAAGAGCATCCTTAGATGTCCAGCTCTGCTTAGATGGACACTTCTTTGTACACGCGAGGGACCTTTACAGGGAACACTCATGGGACCGACAACCTCAAACTCAATTGCTAGAAAAACTAGTCAACAAACGCTTATGGAGTGCTTGCTAAATTACAGGCCTTGTCTAGATGTTGGGGATGCCCCAGTGAGCAGGGTCCTGAACCCCACAGAGGCTCCATCCTTGTAGAAACAGAGTTTTTAGGCCAGGATTTTCAGTCAATGAGCTAGGCAGGGCATAATACAGAGTGCGCTGAGCCCAGCTTTCATGTTCTCATTACGAATAAAGAGAGAAGTACAGAGTAGTTCCCTACCATAAAAACTTGTCGCCCAAGGCAACAAGAGATCACAGCAGGACAGGGGGGCGGGGTATTCAATGGGCAGAAGACGGTTCAGTGAGGACTTGAAGTGCATTGACCCTGGCAGAAAGGACGCCATGTCTTCACACACACACACACACACACACACACACACACACACACACACAGATCAGTCAATTGTTGCCATGCAGGAATGTTCCATGATTTCCCAAGTTTCCAAATCGAGAAATCCAGATGTCTGCCAGCATTCTCCCAACTCTAAATGCTGGCCATATAGATAGTTAATTTTTTTAAACCAACCACATTGTGTTGGATGAACAAAAATATCTACAGACCATTCTGAAAAAAAAAAAAGGTCATTTGAAGGAAAAATGGAAAGAAACAAGTAAGGGTCTTCCAAGGAAAAGATCGGACAGAAAACAAACATCCGGTGGAGAATCATGACACTTGCCCAAGAGTCAACAGGAAGTCCATTTGCTCAGAAGGTGGCCAAGAACAGGAACAGGAAAGGTAGTGATGAGTGAGTCACTTGGTCCCATTGACCCAAAAGGTAAGAGAATGGTGAGGCTATGAGTGAACAAGTCAGCGGGAGGAGGTGTTTCCTTTGGCCCAGAGTAGGGAGTGACAGAAGGGTTTGCTTTTGTATGGGGGGCTTTGTACAGTGCCCAGCACATGGTACAGACTCAATAGCTATTTGCTGTGATGTACTGGAAGTCTCAAAGGTCACTCTTGGTTTCCAGCCTGGATAAGGAATGGAGGGACACTCATGAGAGACTCCATTCCTTTGACTGCCTGAACATGGAATCACCAGCTCTCTGAAAGAATACAGTAAGCCTGGAAACATTGTAACTTCCCTGTAAGAGTATGTTAAAGAGCAAAGTCATCTGCTCATTATTCTTAGCCAATGACGTCTCCTGACCCAATCCTCATTTGAGAAAAAGAACAATACCACAAGGACAACTCAAAAATCCTCCCTGCCACCGAGTAGATGCTGACTCATGGCAACCCGACCGGACCGCCGTGCAGAGCTGCCCCGGTGAGTCTCCAGACTCGCACTCTTTATGCTAGAGAAAGCCCCATCTTTCTCCCACAATAGCTCATATTTGTTTATTGAGCACTTACTTGATTGGGAAATCAAGTCCTAGCTTCAAACGAAGTAGATAATATAAGAAGCTCTACCTTACAGATGAAACAAACAAACGGAGATTTAGAAAAGTCATTTATCAAGATCAGGTATACTGTTGGAGTCGCCGGAAGAATTCAAATGAGGATTGCTTTACTCAGGACCCCACGCTGCAACCCCGGGGGATGCTTTGTCTGGGGTGCTGGAGGGGCTTCCCATCCCTCTCTGCTCTTACCGACAGCCAGCTAGTGCACCTAGCCGAAGACACTCCAGTCCAGAGCGTTTTCAAACCTCCTATTAAAAACACAAATTCATCACAGTCCAAAAAATTACTCAAACAAGCTCACTGAACACACACACACACACACACACACACAATTATTCAAAGATAAGCATTATTTCAGCCACCTAAAACTTCCTGGCCATATGAGTCCTTAGCTTGCTTCCTACACATTCAGTCAAGGTATGAATTTATACCCCGGCTGGCCGCGCACTGCCCAGCCTCTGAGGCTGATGGAAAAGCATCAGTGTTGGGAGGGGGTTCCCTTAACCCAGTGGTTCTCCACCTTCCTCATACAGGTCCTCATGAGGTGGTGACCCCAAACCATAACATTATTTTCATTGCTACTTCATCACTGTCATTTTGCTACTGTGATGAATCAGGCGACCCCTGTGAGAGGGTTGTTCGACCCCCACAGGGGTCGAGATCCACAGGTTGAGAACTGCTGCCTTAACCACGACTCCTGTGCTGTCAGTCTTCGGCAGAGGGCAGACACACATCCCCAAAGCGCTATGACGCAGTCACTCTATTTTTGGCTGACAAGAGGGGCGAGCGGCTCTCATCCACCCTGCCTTGGCAGAGCCTCGGAGCTCATGGATGGAGGCGTTTCCTCCTGTCCTGGTTCCAAGCCCATCTTCTCAGAAGCCCCTCCCAGGCTGCCTCCTGAGGAACCATGGTGGTGTCCAGCTCTCTTCTCCACCGGAGGGGCACAATTTTTACCCCAAATAAGTTCCCTTTCACCAGAACCACAAGATGTCCCAGAGGGTAGAATATGACATCGAGAGAGAGAGAGAGAGAAAGAGAGGCAGGCTGCTGTTTTTGCGTAAGACCCTTGAGTGAACATGCTCCACTGAGAGGAGGCCGGGAGGCTGGAGTGAGCCGATAGGATGGCTAGACTGCACTGCCTGAGGCACACGCAGGGATTCAGGGCGGAGTTACCTGGGGGGGAAGAGCAGGGATTTGAAACAGGCAGCACGAGGTCTTCCCTTCCAGGTGTCTGGGTAGCAGAGATGACTAAGAAAGACTCTCCCTGCTGGCAGAGATGGTCATAGCAAGGCCCGTCATAAGAGCGACAGTGTCGGTGATGACGACAGCACCTGAGAGCATCTTGTGAGGCAGTCCTATTGGTATCCCCTTTGGAGTCCCTGCACAGGGCAAATGGTTCGCCTGCTCAGCTGCTAACCCAAAGACTGGAGGTTTAAACCAGCCCACGGGTGCCTCGGAAGAAAGGCCTGGTGATCCACTTCTGGAAAACCAGCCAGTTGTATGGACACTCCCGAGGTCACTGTCCGACTTGACTGGATGGCACCTGGTCATGGACGAGAGAGAGCCATAGGCTGTTCTACCTGCCCCAAGTGACATAGGAAGGGGCTACAGCAGAGCTGGCTTTGAAACACTCGACCTGACTTCAGAAACGTTGTACCTGCCGCATGCACCACTCTGACGCCGGGGAAGCTTGGGAACTAGTGATCCAAACGGCTTCAGGGAGATGATGAAACACGGAGAGCATCCCAGGCAAAAGGTGACATGGTGGAGAGCAAGAGGCCAACAGAAGCAGAGGTGTCTGGGAGAAACAGAAAGTCCCCAGTATCCCTGCAGGCTGAGGCTCTAATAACCTTCTGAATGTCCCATGGGGCTTCAAGTTGATTTCCCTCAAACTGGAAAGCCAGGAAGATCCTAAGGCATGCTGGCAGATTTGTGGAGGTTTAGGGTGGCCACCGGGATTCTGACACCTTGCTTCCTTGATCCTGTGATGTACGTGCTTTTCTGCTGAACATTTCAACATTTTCTGGGATTTAGATGTTATTTTACTCACTGTACACTTTTCACATGGCGTCTCTCTTTTTCAGCCCCCACCGTTTGTGACAACCCCTGCTAAATGGGTAGTGCAACGTACATACCAACGGTGATCGAGAATGCTGTTAACACAGCATCTGTGGGAAGAAGAGACTGAGCTGCCATTCTCGTTTGTTGTGTCCTGCATCATAAGGCTTCCACCATGCTCCCTGACCACACAAGTCAGACTTGTGTCGCACAAGAGTGGAGCTTTGTGAAGGACTTGATGGGGCTGGGGGCACTGTATTAACTGGGTTTAGTCTGGCTGGACATAGGGGCATGTTCATGGACCCAGTAGCCCCACCTAGGGAGCACAGTGCTTGAAATCATCTCCAAGAAGAATAAAGACAATTCCGACAGAGACGGTCATTAGCTGCCCGACTGACAAAACAGGAAAATCCAGGGGACCAATCATCTCAAAAAGATTAAGCCAATGGCTCCACTGCACGTCACGTAGTGGGGCGCAATAGAAACATTACAAATACAATGTCATGTCCTGATATCCTACTCACCTTGCTGGGGCGCTGTTGAGTCGCGTCTAAGGCATACTAGCCCTGTATGATAGAAGAGAACTTCCAAACTGAGCAGGTAAATCACGACAGAAGCTGGCTGCCACATCTTTCAGCAGCCAAATACTGAACCAATGGCGCACCAGTGCATGTCAGCCAAGGGAAGCGTAAAGCAGGTCTGATGCATCAACCACAGAGTCCCTGGGGATGCAAATGGCTTCTCTGCTCGGCTGTTCACCGTAAGCTTAGTGATGTTCAAGTCCATCAAGAAGGTAGACCTGATGACCCATTTCCAAAAACTCAACCGTTCAAAACCCTATTGAATGTGATTCTTCTCAGACACATGTGGAATTGCCATAACTACACACACACACACACACACACACACACACACACACACACACACACACACTAGAAAGCAACTGCCAAGGAACTGATGCTCTGCCCCTGTGGGGTTCCGAGACTGTAGAGCTTTACGGGCACAGAGAGCCTCGTCTTTCTTCTGAGGAGTGGCTGGGTGGTTTTGAACTGCGCACTATACAGAGCAACCCACTACAACACCAGGACTCCACAGGGATGACCAAAAGTGGCAGTCAAGCCAATGACAACGGTCGTTCCTGCACTGACCACAAGCGAAGGGTAGGTGCAAGAATAATGACTAGCGCTAGAAGCCAATTTAGAATAATAATTTTTTTCAGTCAAGACAGGCTAGGTTGACTTATTTTAAAACAATGTAAGGTAGCCTTTAAGAAGGTATGAAACTAAAAGCTTCGAAGTACACTCACATATAGAAATAGTCATATGGAAGAAACCCTAAACCACTCAGAATATCCCCTAAAGATTCTGTGCTAATTTTAGTCTCCTATTAAATGAAAACTTATTACCAAAAAAAAAGAAATAGTCATATGCTGTGATTAGGAGGAGACAGATGAACAATTAACAACGGCAATGTCTGATGGAAGGAACTGCAGATGACATCGTTTCTTATTGAGACTTTCACAGATTTTAATAATTCTCTCTAATGAGAACAGGGGTTACTCCCTGGCCCTCCATTTGTCAATGCACAAATGGGCCGTGAAAAATTCCATTGTAAACACTGGGGAGAAACAGGTCAAAATACACACAGGAACAAATCATGTCCATGTTTGTAAAATAAAGTATACGTCTTTTTTTCACAACTTGGTTATCATCTATGGGGGGGTGGGGAAGTGGGGCTTTCTACACCCATAAAGAGCTACACCGTCTTAGTGACCCCATGAGATAGAGTCGAATGGCGCGTGGGTTTCCCAGGTTGTAATCTCTGTGGAAGCAGACTGCCACATCATTCTCCCGAGGAGCAGTCGGAGGGCTTGAACTGAGCCCTTTCGGTCAGCAGTGGAGCATTTTAGCCATGATGCCATGAAGATGCTTCATCGGCCAAAGCCACCGAACTCACCGCCATCAAGTTGACTCTAACTCATAGCAACGCTACAGGCAGAGGAGAACGTCTCCCTAGGATTCCCAAGGCTGTCCGGAACAAGGACCTGTACATCTGTTCCACGATCCTGATGGGGTCTCAAAACCAATTGTTTTCTGACCAACAGATAACCGCCAGCTGGCACCAAATCTACTCCAGTCCAAGACAATGCTGGGGGTCTCAGAGTAGAACTGGGCTCCCGACCACTTCCAATGGCTGGCGTTTTCCTAAGGAGATCATCAGACCTTTCTTCTGAGACACCTCTGGATGGACTAGAACTTGCAACCTTACAGTTGTCAGCCAAGTGCATAACCATGCGCACCACCCAGTGACTCTAAGAAGCAAATGAAACCTACTGCCATCTAGTCCCTTCTGACGCACAGGGCTCCCAGGCCCAAATCTCTGCAGGAGCAGCTTAGACCTCAGCAAATGAGCTCCAGCGAGTGTGGTATAACCATCACGCTTCAGTGTCTCTACCGCCCCTCACCGCCCACCCAGCCCACTCGGGATGTCTGACCTGACTCCGCTCTCTGCTCCGAGAGATGCACCGGCAGCCTAGCACTGGAATGAGCGCTGCCGTCATCTCGGTCCTGTGGTTCCGTGGGGGAAATCTGTCAAGTGTGTTACAGTTTACCTAGGCAGGGTGCTGATGTCACAGAAATAACAAACTGTCCTATTGACAGCTGGATTTGGCTCAAGAGCTCAAGGTCACCAAGTGTTATTTTGGACATTGTGCAACGACGAGTTAAAGACCTCATTGGGATCACCCTGGGCCAGTGGTGTTCCCTTCTCCCTACAGCAAGGACCGCGGCTGCTGCCTCAAGCAGTCTGTGAATTTCCACTGCGACATCCCACTAAGTTGCTGGTTCACCCTGAGCTGGTCACTCTGCCACCTGAAGATCTTTCTTTGTTGCCTACATTCCAGCTCGCCATGCTCATTCACCATCTCAGCTCACGGCCTTGCTCAGTGACCCTGAACCCTCAATTGTTAGGTGCCGTTCAGTGGTTTCCAATTCATAGCAACTCTGGGTACCACACTGCCCGGCCCTGCGTGATGCGCACCACTGCTGTTGTGCTGGGGCCCCTGAATCAATTCATAAGGCTTTCAGTCTACCTGACAAACTGGACAGTACTTTATGACATTGCTATTCATACATTTTTCAGTGGTTCATCTCTCAGAAGGGACAGGCTATTCCTTCTCCTCAGTCTGTTCTTAGTCTGGAAACTCCGCTGAAACCTGATCACCTGGGATGACCCTGCCGGTGTGTTCCATACTGGTGATATACCTTCTAGCATCACACCAACATGCAAGCCACTACACGGCAGGCAAGGTCATCAAGCTTCCTAGTCATGGCTTTAACTTCTAATTCCCACTGTATATCTCATTTAAAAGTCTGAAGACGTCACAGGCATCCCATCCTTGCTCCAAGCTTAAATTCAAACTTGTTCTATAGCTTCATTTGTTCAGTTCTGCTCCAAGTCTATGTTCTTTTCTAACTGAATGTAACATCAAAGGTCAATATATTACTCTGTGGTACACCTGAACACTCACTCCCATCGCACCCCCAGTGGCTTCCATACATAATCATTTCCCAGAAGGATGTTACTGAAACACAGGTCCCCCAGAAGGCTCCTGGATATCAAGGTTAAGGGGTCAGCTAATACAGAAAGAGTTTTTGGACCATGGAGATTCACAATATGCGTCAAAGACGTGCTGCCATCATGAAACGTATTCAACTGCACTTGTCCGAGCCATGTGGCGCCCTGGTGGTACAGGGGTCACGTGTTGGGCTGCTAATCGCAAGACTGGCAGTTTGAAACCACCTGCTATTCCTAGGTGAAAAGATGAGGCTTTCCACTCTCATCAAGAGTTGGTGTCTCGGGAAGGGGCCAGCCCCATTACTAACTAAGTGGACAGCCCCCCTCCGAGCAGAAGAATGCATTTCAGAGGACAGCACTGAAGCTACAGCTCAGAGAGAGGGACGTGTCTGATCAGAGCACACAGAGCAAACCGAGGGGAAGAGGAAAAGAGTAAAGCACGCTGGCCCACCAAGCCCTGAGAACAGTATCTCTGCTCAGGGCAGCCAATGCACAGACAGGACCACAGGGCCGGCCCCACCGCGAGACATGACGTCCCTCACTGACCCATAGCACTATGGGGCAACACTGGAGACACACTGTGGGAATTGTGCCCGAGCTGACCCCACCTCGCCGAGGCGAAACACTAAGGGTGTGCAACAGACCAGCAAGGGGAGCAAACCAATGAAGTCCCCAGGGAATACCAAAAATAGACTGTGGGGCCAGGGTGTGGCACCCCATCAGACACCACTGGAAAACACTCATAAAGGTCAACAAATAGACCTTGAACTATTTATAGACTCCTTTTTTTTGTCGTTGGCTTTTTTGTGAGTGTGTTTTTGTTGTTGCTGTTGGAGTTAGTGTTTTATTTTCTACTGATGCTTTGTTTGGTTTGGTCTTGTGTTTGTACATATTATTATCTCTGCAGGTCTATCTAGATAAGATAGGAGGGATAAACAAGCTTGAGGAGAAAACAACAGAACTACAGTTCCACGGGGACATGGGAGAGGGGAGGCAGGGGAAAGAAGTGGGTGTTAACAAACCCAGGGACAAGAGAACAACAAGTGATTGAAAATTGATGGCGAGGAGGGTGTAGGAGGTCTGATAGGGCTTGATCAAGGGCCATGTAACCAAGAGGAATTGCTGAAACCCAAATGAAGGCTGAACATGATAGTGGGACAAGGGGAAAGTAAAAGGAAATCGAGGAAAGAGCCAGGAGGCAAAGGGCACTTATAGAGATCTAAATACAGGCATGGGCATATGTAAATCTATTTATATATGATGATGGGGAAATAGATCTATGTACATATATTTATAGGCTTAGTATTAAGGAAGCAGGTGGACATGGACCTCTACTCAAGTATTCCCTCAACACAATAATACTTTGTTCTAATAATCTGGTATTCTGAGATGCTCACCTTCCCAACACAATCGCTGGAGACAAATGTGTGCACAAACAACTGTGGTGAAGAAAACTGATGGTGCCCAACTATCAAAAGATATAGCATCTGGGGTCTTAAAGGCCTGAAGATAAATAAGCAGCCATCTAGTTGAGAAGCAACAAAAACCACATGGAAGCAGCACACCAGCCTGTGTGATCATGAGGTGTCAACAGGATCAGGTATCAGGCACCAAAGACCCAGAACAAAAAATCATGTCAATGTGAATGGAGGAGTGGGGGGAGTGCAGAGGGGAGGCCCAAAGCCAATCTGTAGACTATTGGACATCCCCTTACAGAAGGGTCTCAGGGAGAAGACAGGCCAGTCAGGGCGCAGCATAGCACCGATGAAACACACACCTTTCCTTTGGTTCTTTAATGCTTCCTCACCCCCATTAACATGACCCTAATTCTACCTTACAAATCTGGCTAGAACAGAGCATGTACATGGGTACAACTAAGAGCTGGAAACACAGGGAATACAGGACAGATAAACTTCTCGGGACCAATACTGAGTAGCCATACCAGGAGGTGAAGGTGAAGGTGGGAGTTGAAAGGGGGAACTGACCCCAATGACCTACCTATAACCCCCTCCCAGGGGGATGGACAACAGATAAGGGGGTAAAGGGAGGCATCAGACAGTGCAAGACATGGAAAAATAACAATAATTTATAAATTATCAAGGGTTCATGAGAGAGGGAGAGGAGGGGGGAGTGAGGGAGAAAATGAGAAGCTGATACCAAGGGTTTAACTAGTAAGAAGATGTTTTGAAAATGATGATGGCAACAAATGCACAAATGTGCTTGACACAATGGATGCATATGTATGGATTGTGATAAGAGTTGTACGAGCCCCCAATAAAATTACTTAAAAAGAAAATTTAAAAAGTGTTTGAGTCTCAGAAACGCACAGTAAGTTAACTTCTCCTCTGCCCTTTAGGGTTGCTATGAGTCAGCATCGACTTGATGGCAGGGAGTTTGGTTTGGGGTTTTGTCCAAGCCATTCTCAAGATGGAACCCAGAACACGGTTTCTTTTGTGTGTCTGTTTGCTGGATTTATTTTCCTTATATAAGAATTATAAGCGTTCCGTGACACAAGAAGCACACTCCAGGAAGCAATGATCTACCATCACGATCATTATCTGCAACATGACCCACGAGGCCCTCTAAGTCCAGGTTGGCCCACTTCTTCCTTCCTCTGCTTCCCCAGCCCTTATTCAGGCATCAAAAACACCGTGTTGTAACGATCCTTGAGGTTAAAAAATAGAGGAGCATGGGTGAGATCACCGAGAGAGTCCTCTCTAACTAGGCTACATATTTGGATTTACTCGTTTGGTTGGGAAATCAGTGGGATGCAGGCTGCTCTGCAGAGTTACTAATCTGCCCTCAGAGCATGAAGATAGCCACAGCTCTCACTCAGCCTGGATGCATCTGAGAGAGGATTGCCATTTATTTGGGCTCCTAACTGAAGCTGTAAGTAAGTATGCCAAGATGAGTGGGCTGTACTATTGCACGAACACCTTTTAGAGTTCCACCTGAGCTTTCTAACCTCCTTCCACTAGACCCCCACTGGGGTGACTTTAAGTCAGAATGGACTCAATGGCAGTGAAGTTAGAAGGAGCCCTGGTGGTGTAGTGAGTCGTGCCTTTAGCTGCTAAGCACAAGGTCAGCTGTTCAAAACTACCAGCTGTTCTTCAGGAGAAAGAAGAGGCTTTCCACTTGCTTAAGAGTTACACTCATCGCATAAGCAAATGTGGTGAAGAAAGCTGATGGTGCCCGGCTATCGAAAGATACAGCATCTGTGGTCTTAAAGGCTTGAAGATAAACATGCGGCCAACTAGCTGAGAAGCAACAAAGTCCACATGGAAGAAGCACACCAGCCTGTGTGATCGTGAGGTGTTGACAGGATCAGGTATCAGGCATCAAAGACACAGAACAAAAAATCATATCATTGTGAATGAGTGCAGAGTGGGGACGTAAAGCCCATCTGTAACAAAATTGGACATCCCCTTAGAGAGGGATCACAAGAAGGAGACAAGCCAGTCAGGGTGCAGTATAGCACCATTGAAACATACAACTTTCCTCTAGTTTTTAATGCTCCCTCCCCTCCAACTAGAATGACCCCAATTCTACTATACAAATCCAGCTAGACCAAAGCATGCACACCGGTACAGATAAGAGCTGGGAATCCAGACAGAAAAACCCCTCAGGACCAATAATGAGAGTAGTGATATATACCAGGAGGGGGAAGGGAAGGTGGCAGAAGAAAGGGGAAACAAATCACAAGGATGTACATATAACCCCCTTCAAGAGAGACAGACAACAGAAAAGTGGGTGAAGGGAGACACCGGTCAGTGTAAGACATGACAAAATAATAATAATTTATAAATTATCAAGGGATCATGAGCGAGGGAGGGAAAAAAATAAGGAGCCGATACAAAGGGCTCAAGTAGAAAGAAAATGTTTTGAAAATGATGATGGCAACAAATGTACAAATGTGCTTGACACAATGGATGGATAGATGGGTGGATTGTGATACGAGTTGTACGAGCCCCGATAAAATGATTTTTAAAGAGTGCGTTACACCCACATGGCATTTCTACCCTATCCTGTAAGGTCACTATGAGTCGGCATCAAATCGATGGCACAGTGTTTTTTAGTTTTCACACTAGTGACATGCTGTGTAAGGTTCGGAAGATTACCTAATGTCTCTAAACCTTAAATACCTTATTCATCAAAAGAAATAACATAATAATACCAACATTGCACAAAATTGCTGTGGAAACCAAATCAGACAAGGTATGTGAAAGTGCCTGGGCCTGGGCAGCATGCCACACATGGTAACGACTACAGTTCAAATCATGCTTCAGTTATTCATTCCATAAACTGCTAATAGCAAAACCACCGCTGCCCTCCCAAGCGCGAGTAGCCTTTGAACAGCTCTGCTCCTGATCCTAGCCATGGGAATCCATGGCTAGGTCCTAGCAAACTGCATTTTCAGTTCTCACATTTCCTTGGCAGCTGGTCTCCATTCCGGCTCCTCCAACCGCAGCACCTACACTCCATGGGCCCCAAACTTATTTGGATTACTGCCCCCTTTTCAGAAAAAAAAATTACTCAGCAGGTCCATAGCAATTAGAAACGTTTTTTACTACAGGCCCATTATCCAGGATAAAGTGTAGGTATCTGCTTTTCCTCCCCCTCTACCCCCAATCATTCCAGTGCCCCCCGCCCCCAGATTGTATCACCCACTTTGGGAAACACTGAAGTGTGCTCTTTGGGGGATATTTATTCCTGTAGGATTCTGTTCACGGCTAACCCTCACTGGGAGACTTACTATAGGACAGGCACTGTTCTAAACAGATTGGGCTTGTTTAATTCTTTCATTCAAGAACTCTGTGAGGTAGGCACACATTCCCAGCAAATAGCTTTGCAGTCCACAAGAAGGCCCAAGCAAGCTGAGTAATTTCCGCACTCCAGACAGCTGGTCAATGGCAGCAGAGCGGGGATGAGGGCCCTCAACAGTAGGATTAGTGGGTGCATGCGAGGCACCGGAGAAGCATCTTGTGAGTGCCGTGCAGAGAAACCACTGGTGAAGGAGTCAAGGCAGGCTCAGTTGGAGCAGCATTAACACGCAGCCCCAGAAGACGGTGCCTTGTGTAGCTGCAGAACACTGGGTGTCTGAGTCAGAGGCAGACGGCAGCTGCTCCCTGGAAGCGAGGAAGAGGCAGCCCAGAGTCCGCAACACAGCTAATGGGAGCAAAGCACTATAGACATGGCTTTTCCCTGAGTTACCAAAGGTGTTTCTTTAATTGGTCAAACAGGGGACACTCAATGAAGGGTTTCGACTCTTGTTCTGGATTCCAAGCAGAGGGCACCCGAAGATTCCTCCAAGCGGTGGAGTTCGAGCTGCGGGTTCCACTTGGTGCAGTCCCTGGGTGCTACAGACCAGGCATGCACTTGCCGGCTCCCCTATGAACTGAAGGGATAGAGGCTCGGGTCGGCAGAAGAAAGGCCTGGTGATCTCCTTCCAAACAATCCTCCTGTGAAAGCGCTGTGCAGCCCATTTCTACACGGACGTGCATGGGGTCCCCGAGTTGGAATTCGCCCGGTGTCAAGTATGTTTTGTTTTGGCACCCTTGGATCACCTCGAAAGAATGCGCCGCCTGAGAACAACTAACACTCGGAGCACTTCCGATGAGCCAGGACCTGCAGATTGAATCCCTAAGGCCCCACCTTACAGAGGAGAGGACTGAAGCCTAGAGGGCGTATGTAGTCCACAGGGACTGGGCCCAGGATCTGAAGTTCACCCTCTGCCCCCCAAAAAACCCAATCAATTACCAGTGACCCAGTTCTGATATACAGCCTCTGCAGGCTGGAGCTTAGCGACTATGCCCTTCTCCTGCAGAGCACCGATGGGTGGGACCGCTGTCCTTCCAGTCAGCAGCTGAGCCTAACCACTGCACCACAGGGCTCCTCCCTTGAACCACACATGGGAAACAACCGTATACACACCGACGGCTCAGTGCTCTGTAGGTAGTGGTTGAGCAGGAGACAAATCTATACCTTCCATTGACCGATTCATTCTCACCGCAGCACCCAGGAGGCAGCTGAGGCCCAGGGTGACACAAGGCAGCCCAGGGTGACACCCTCACTGTATTGTCTTCTCTGCTCCCAGCAAAACGAGGATATCCACGTGCGGGTTCCTCCAGGACACGAGTGCGGGCAGGAGGAGGGCGTCCGGCCGTGGCCGCCCGGCTCCTGTGCTAGTGCTCCTCACTGCTGCTCTGGGCTCGGGGGCTGGACTCAAAGGCCGCTCCTGGAACAGAACCGGCTCCCTCCACACTAAGAGCGCCATATGTGTCCCCGCCACAAAGGGAGAGAAGACAAACGTCCCCGCTGTTCTGGAGGGGGTGTCCAGGAGGCTGGCAAGCAAGTGCTCCCCTTTCTTTCCATTGCCGGGGGTGGAGGTGGGATGGGGAGCTAGGCACTGAAAGTTCCCTTTGTTTGGCTCTCATGGGCATGGCTGGAAGGGGTCAATTGGGGATGAGTCATCATGTACCCAAGTTTCTGAGCTAGCCCGAGAAGGCTGCTCTGATACTGTGCCTACCCAGCCTTCCATTAATATTCAGGAAGTGTCTGAAGGACCATCAATCAAGAGGGAGAAAAGTTCACTGGCCCAATAATAGCTCCACTAGTGTTCAGACTGTGACTAAGCCCTCATTTTCTTTCTCCCAAACTTACATGGAAATGCTAAGTCCTTCACAGTGCAGCAGGGCGATTACTTGCTGGCCAGCCTGCCAGAGTCTGAGTACTATGCACTGGCTGTGCATAGCAGGCAAGCAGTCACATCCCTCTGACTCAGTTCCCTCATCTGTAAAACAGTTGTTCACAATAGCTATTGGATTCCCCATCCCCACCCCCTACCCACACAGAGAATCTTTCTGCCATTGAGTCAATTCTGACTCACAGTTGCCCGACATAGGATGTCCATGATGATAAATCTGTATGGGAGCAAATAACACCACCTTCTCCCAAAGGGTGCCTGGTGGGCTTGAACCATGGACCTTTCACTTAGCAGCCCAGCACTTACCCATGGGGCTACCCATGGGGCCCTTAAAAACACACCTAGAACATTACACGCACTCAATAAAAGTCAGCTATTATTATGCAAATTCAACCTATTTCTTCATATTCATGTAAGAATTAACTGTCATTTATACCTCTTCTGTGTGCCACGCTCAGAACTGGGACTTCCATGCCTTGTATGATTCTGTCCTCCACGTATCCTTTTGAGGCAGGTATTACAGCAATAAGACAGGTGACAGAATGGAGGCAGTGAAGTGCAGACATGGTGGATGACAGTGCAGCGTTGAACCCCACAGTCAATGTTGCGTAGCCTCCTTGTCTACTTGATCCCTAGAGCAAGATGGTGAAGCTGGCAAGAGAATGACCCTTATACGCTTTGTGTAGCAGGTGAGAAGAGTGAGGCTGGGAGAGGCTAGATTATAAACCGCAACCAGCTTCCTGCACAAAGCACCCTGTGACAGGACCCAACGGTGACAGAGGCCTCGGACCACACAGGCCGCCTCTCTTGACTAAAATGACAACCTGGTCCCTTCTTGAAGTAACTGTATCCATGTCATTTGGACCATCTGTAGCATCGTACCAAACAGAGAGCAGGCTGAAGCTGTCCAGGATGTCAACTTGCTTGGATGCACAACCCAGGCTCATGGACGCAGCAGTCAAAAGATCAAATGACACAGTGGATTATTGCCCAAGCCCCTTTGAAGTGTGGAAGAGCAGGGATGTCACTTTGAAGACGAAGGTGCACCTGACCCAAGCCAAGGAGTTTTTGATCGATTTCAATCACATATGCATGTGAGAATTGGACAATAAGTAAGGAAGACCAGAGAAGAATTGATGCCTCTGGATGAAGGTGCTGGAGAGGAAGACTGAACGTGCCAGCAGCACAAACACCTCCCTCTTGGAAGAAGTACAGCTATGACGCTCCTCATCAGCAAGCAGTGAGACTTCGTCTCATGTACCTTGGGCATGTAATCAGGAAAGATCGGTCCCTGTAAGAATGACATGATGCTTGGTGAAAAAGAGGAAGATCCTCCACAAGATGGGTGGACGTCGTGTCTGCACCAACGGGCTCAAACATAACAGCACTCGTGAGGGTGGCAGAGGACCACCCGTGCTTCAGTCTGTGTGCACAGGGTCGCTGTGACTGGACAGCCCCTCACAACAGCAACGTGTCACCTGAGCAACTCCAACGCAACTGCCAAAGCCTTGCTGATTCTGCTTAGAGATGTCGATCAGAGGGCAGGGCTGCTTTGGCTTCCCTCCTGCAAACCTGTCTCTCTGAGTGTCAGGAAAGCTCTCAGGCAGCATTCCCAACACCAGTGAATGTAATGGCCCCAAGTCTCCACAATCAGCAAAGCATATAGTAATCCTCCGCCTGCGGTGTTAAAACCCCCAAATCAAACCTACTGCCCACGATATGATTCTAACTCCGAGTGGCCCTATACACACGGGGCTTCTGAGATTGCAGATCTGTGTGGGAGCAGACAGGCTCATCTTTCTCGCATGGAGTGGCTAGTGGGTTTGCACCACGTTCCCCTTCAAACCCTTCCTCAAGCTGTCTCTCCAACTGTAAAGCCTTCCTTGAACAGCCATCCCCACCCCACGGCAGAACAATGCTTCCCATGCCTTTGGAGCTTTCCGCTTGGTGAAACACGGGATGACTTGTGATGACAGTGTATGTGTCTGTGTGTCCGCCTCTTGTGGCCCCATCACCTGAAACCACTGCTGTCCAGATAATCTAGTTTCATGGCTGCCCTACAGGGCAGGGCATAACAGACCCCCAGGGCTTCCAAGCCTGTCATCGTGGCAGAAGCCAACGGGTGCACCTTTCCCTCAAGGAGAGTGGGTTCCAACCACCAAATATCTAGTTAGCAGCCAAGTGCTTTATCACTGCCCCTCCAGGTCTTTCCTCCCAGTGACACCTTCAGTTCACTTTAATTAGTCAGAAATTGACAATGCATGTATGAGCCACCTCAGCCAGTGCTTCCTTCCATCCCCCAAACCTCAAGACAAAGATGGGTCCATCTAATTTGAAATGCTTCATTTCTTTATTAGTAGATAGGAGCCCCTGGGTGGTGCAATCGCCTAATGTCCTCAGCTGACAGCTGGAAGGCTGGAGTCTCAGTCCACCCAGAAAGAGGCACCTGGGCAGAAAAACTCGACTACTCACTTCTGAAAACCAGTCATTGGAAACCTCATGGAGCACAGTTCTACTCTGACGCTGCTGGGATTGTCATGAGTCAAGGCAGCTCGGTGACTACTGGTTTATGCGCAGATCAGAGGGAGGAGTTTTGTCCTCCCTTCCTGCAGTTCTTGACCTTCATTAAGAGAGAACCAGGTGCTACACACCAGGTTGGCCACTCCCCTCCTGGGATCTCACAGCATTCCCCAGGCTGAGTCAGTCACACCCAGCTGTCTTGCTAGAGAAATAGAGGATTCATCCAATTACTTCCTCTATTATTATTTACTTCACACCATTTAACAGTAATGGACTATTAGTTCTTAAATAAATGTACCCTCAGAGAATGTTCTGCCTTACTACCACCAATGGAAAACTAGTATCACCAGTCAGACGTAGAAACCCACTGCGATTGAGCTGATTCCACCTCATAGCAACCCGATGAGGTTTCTGAGCGTGTACATCTTGACAGGAGAAAGTAGCCTCCTCTTCCTCCCACCGAGCAGCCAGTGGGTTTGAACCACTGACCCTGAGGTTAGCAGTCCAATGTTCACTCAACAATAACACCACTTCATAGCAAACCAAACTCACTGCCGTCGAGCTGATGCCAACTCACAGCATTCCTATAGGACAGAGTAGAACTGCCCTCAGGGTCCCTGACACTTCTGGAGTCGACAACCTCATCTTTTCTCCGCTGAGCCACCGGTGGCTTCAAACTGCTGGCCGTGTGGCGAAGCAGCCCAGCGTGTAGCCCCTGCACCACCAGGGCTCAGTGTCATAAATAGAAGGTGGGCAGAGAACAAAGATGCCAACAGATATTTCTACTGCAGACTGGTTTCCGTCTATAAATGCCTCTGCCCGCTTCCTGTCTTCGTTAAAGACAGGAAGTTAAAAAGCGTCAGCATGGTGCTGGAGGCACAGCAGCACCTGAGAAAACTGTATTCTGATCAGAATCAGAAAGATTAAAAGGGATCATTTCCACACATAATGATGCAGTGTGATTTAATTTCTCATTAAAAAATATGCTGTCCAGTCAATTCCAGCTCATGGCAGCACCATGTATATCAGAGCCGTGCAGGGCTCTGTAAAACTTGCAATGGTTGATTTTTTTTTAGGGGAATGTAGATCACCAGACCTTTCTTCCACGCCACCTCTGGGTGGACTCAAACTCCTACCTCTCTGTTAGAAGCTGAGTGTGTTAACCATTTTCGTGGCACCCCTAATCATCTCATGCACATCCCCCAAATCACCCTTTGTGTCATCCCGGCATATAGTTCACCCCCTGGACCCGTTATCATTTCCCTTTGTCCTCACGATGTAGAGCAGCTGCTGGCATCACAGACTTCAGTGCATCAGACGCAAGTTTGAGTCAAGCCACTTCCTAGCTGTGTGATTTTAGCAAAGTCACTAAACCTCTCTGTTGGTTTCCACATCTGCAACACGGAGCTAATCACAGTGCGTGTTCCTAACGTGAAGACCCGCGCCACGCAGTTGGCCCACAGTCATGCCCTTAGTGTGTACAACGGCCCGATCTGTATGGCTAGGATTTTGATACCGGTTCTACAGATGAAGAAAGCGAATTGGCTGAGTGAAGGGTCAAGGTCACACGGCTTTTCAAGTGCAGAGCGGGAGTTCCCGTTCAGCTCTCCCTGCTGCTGTGCCTTCCCATGACACCCAGTAAGCACCCTCAGGAACTACAAAGGTCGTCCCCGGGATTTGGCACCGCTTCATCTTCCCACCTTGTCTTTGCTGTCGTCTTCCTCCCTCTGCAGACTCACTCAATTGCATCACCCTAAAAGATGGAAGGCCTTAGTGGGTGAGGTACAGGGAATTGGTGGAGCGGATCCAGGCCCACTGCCAAGTCTTTGACTCCCCCCTGACACATGACAGTTTGTCCTGGGGTTTCCCTTCTGGTGCCGGAGACCAGAGACCTCACCTGATATCACCCTGAGAAAGACCACCCCCACAGGGTCCCAAGTGCAGAGCGTGTTGTCATTTTTAAAGTGCCAGTTATAAATGTCTCACCTGACTTTAATTAAGATCTACTTCAGATCACCACCTGGAGAAGTCGCATTACATTGGAAAAAACACATGCCTGGGAGAGAGTAGGCGTGCACATGTTGTTGGCTTTCCCATCCCACCTTTCTTCCCAACCTGCTCTGGAGCTAACAGGAGTGGAGACTGTGGGGAGGGAAGGATGCGGCAGAAATAACACGTCCCATAATGCATTTTTTCTTCCTCCACTCTCTCACTAAATACTGATGGTTCCAGAGGAGACGGCACTCAAGGGAGCCTGGAGATCTAGCAGACACCTGAACTGACGAAGCGGTTTTAGAATTGGGCAATGGGTAGAGGCTAGAAGAGTCTTCAGGCATTCAAAGTATAATCCTAGTTGGCCTTGATGAGACCGTTGGTGGAGTGTCAGGTGTAAAAGGCGATTCCGCTGAGGGCTCCGGCTGGGTTCGGAGAGCTATAGACAAAGTTGCTCATGTTCCTGTAAATACAGGGTGCGCACAGCAGAATGTGGCTAGCAATGTGGACTTTCGATGTGTTCTGGGGAGGCTATGAACGTATGATGGCCGTGTGATGAAGAAATGAAAGAGGGGTGAGGCTTTTCTTGGGGACACAAAGAACTTATCTGAATGATGTTCAAATGTTTGGGGGAGGTGGAACGTGTAAGTGGGGAACGTGGATACCTACCTATCTGATGAGATTTCTAAGCAAGATCTTCAAAGGGTCAATGGTTTCTCTTGGCTGCAAATAGTAAAATTTGAGAGGAAAGAGATGGACTTAAAAAAAAGAACTTTGCAAAATGAAAGCAAAACTTAAGTATTTGGATGATTCTGTTGTACAAACTAGGGATACATGTCCTAGACACATAGCAACACTAACAGACAGGTTGGCACTACCCGTGTGGTTTTCTGAGACCGTAAAGCCTTCCGGGAATACAGTCTCATCTTTCTCCCATGTTGCTGCTGGTGGATTCAAACTACAGACCTTGCAGTGAGTCTCCCAACGCGGAACCGCTATGCCACTAGGGCCCCTCCCACAGCACTTAGATGGCTGAAAATAGAGGGCTGGAAAGAGTTTGGCATTTCCACTGTAGGACCTGATAGAGTTCTTCTGAATTGCCTGTGTGCTACATGCATTATGCAGCTAGCCCGTGCCAGGGTGGACCCCACCGTCTGAGCGCAGATCATGATGGTTATCTTCCTCACCTATGTGGTGAGAAAGAAGGTAGTGAGTGGGCAGACAGTAGAACATGGACAGAAATGCATAACGCGCCCCCACAAAAACCAGGGCATGACAAGTAACGCTAGCTAGTAAAGCAAGAAACCTCTCACGGCGACACCCGCGAGCGGGAGAATCAAACTCATTGGAATTGCCTTGCTTTTCTGGGTCTCACAGTCCTTGGCCTCTGACAGCATGCTCTCTTCCCACTTTTCCATCGGCCCTTGTAGTGGAACATATTGGATCTGCCTCACACCGATTCGGCTTTGGTGGGTTTTACGGTCCATAGACATAAAGCACCGAGCACAGGTGGTTGGACATCATGCATGTGGCACCGGGAAGGGTGAGGACAATCTGAGAGGAGAACGCTGGGGAACTCCTAACTCCTCCCTCCCAGAGTCCCTCAGGCCCTTTAACTCCTTAATCTCCAAGGTCTTTCGTCTTTTGCTGGCCTACAAGTAGAAAGGCAAGCTCAGGAGTAGGTGCCAACTACCACAATCACTAACGCACACAGGTCAGGCACAGTCTGACTTAAACCTCACTGCAACCCTTAGTGGGAAGACGGTGGGTTTTTGTAGAGGAGGAAACGAAGGTTTGACCTTGTCCAAGGCCAAGGCCACACACTAGCGAGCAATAGCTCTAAGAACTGAGCCCCGGGCGGCATGAGTCCTAGCTGTGTGCCACACTAGGGAATGTGCTAAAGGAGACAGAACTGCAGGCAGCCCATCACCCCGTCCGACTCACCCTTTGTGGGACAACCTCGTTCCAGGCAGGGCTGAGCCTCAAGAAAGGAGTCACAATGCTTCAGAAAAAAAAAAAAAAACACAAGCCAAAAACACTGCATAAATTACCTCCGGTTTCAAGTGGGCAAGGATACGTGGACTAGTTGGGTAACTAGGCTTCTCCAGCCAAGCAGGAAGTGGACCGGAGTCTTGGCAAACACTCAGAGGCCTGTTAGAGGACACTTAGGGTTTGGAAGAGAAGCCCAAAGAACAGAGCCGGCATTATGAGGCATTCCTCTGATTTCACAGGCCGCAGAGTGGCTCTCCGGAAACCCTGGGCGACACAAACGATTAAACACTCAACTACAAGCCAAGAAGTTGGCAATTCAAATCCACCCAGAGGCACCTCAGAAGAAAGGCCTGGGTATCTATGTCCAACTGGTCACACAGCCTTGGAAACCCCATGAAGCGCAGTTGTATTACAAATACACACTGGGTCACCACAAGTCAGAACGGACTTGATACCAATGGGCTTTGGCTTAAAGCACAGGTTCCCAAACGTACTTGGCCTCCCACCTCCTTTTTCAGGAAAAACAAAAAAAAGACAAAACAACCAACCTCATCACCTCCTGGCAATGAAACACTCTAGTACTAGAACCCATAATCCAGGATAGAGTGCAGGAGTCTGCTTTTGTAGCCCCCGGGATCTGTCCAGTGTCCCCACTAGGGGCAGCGACAACCACTTTGGGAAACACTCGCTAAAAGGGTCTCTCCACATCGATGTGGAGGAGAGAAGGTGAGGAGCCAGGCGTGAGGTGGTGAGGGGATGGTTTGGGGTGGGGAAGGCTGTTTCCATGTGTCTGAATGCTTTCTTACCAGAGGCAGCTGTCCTCTCACGAGAAGAGCCGGTCCCCAGAGCTGCGAGTTCCAGTGTTTTCCTTGCAGAAGCTCTGGGCTGAGTGAGTCAAGCCTATGCATTGTGGATTCATCTCTTTGAGTCTGTTGGCTGCCTTCGGCGAGAACTCCCTGGCCTCACTCATCCTGAACAACTCACCTCAATCCATGACCACTTCCTCAAATCGTATCCGTTCATTCCTGACCATGGGACCTAGGCAGCCGTGACTAACGGGACTGCCTTCTAGCGAGGCGTTGGTCTGCTGGGATGCAAAGAAGACTCTGACCTCGTGATCCCAGTAGATGATGTTTGCATCCATGTTTGAGGTCCAGCCTATGAGTTGTAGTTCTTCACCGAGCAATCAGAAGCTCTGCTAGCTGAATTGATGGACCCAACCACTTGCCGCTGAAGGGTCCTCCAGGGGCCATCAGCACCTCATGAGGGCTTGTTAGAAATGCAGACTCTCATTCTCTCTGAATGACAGACCACACGCCTCACAGAACCCCCAGTGATGCTTCTACAAAGGGAGCTTTCCCTGAGGATGACTCTCACTCAGGTGTTGGATCGTTTCCATTACACACACACACACACACACACACACACACACACACACACACAGCAGCTTGAGAGCTAGAAAGCCACACATCTCATGGGAAGGTCACGGAATAATCTTGGTGCCTGGCCTGGACAGAGATTCAAGGAGTCTGAGACCCATCAAAGCAGATCCGAGAGCTGGGCCTGGGCCCTGGGGAAGGGCCCTCTCAGAACACTGAGGCATGAGGGGCCTCCAGTCACAGGCTGAGGGCGTTCCTGGACCAGGAACAAAACGTGCATCTGAAAAGTTGGCAGCTCCTGCTAACTGTCCCTTTTACGGTTCCTTCTTGCAAACCGAGAGGCCCCTCGCCTAGCCAAGTGTTGCTGCTTCCACAACAGTGCCTCCTTATGAGCTGGGCAAACCCAGCAGGGACATCAGTCGCAAAGGCCTGCCCCGAGGAGAATCAGGTTACATGACAGGTTCCCACGACCAAACTAGGGGGGCGAGGAGCTCTGGTCCAGGCACAGGAGACCCCAGACTGTGGGTCAGACATATCAAGTGAGCGCTACATGTGATACATCATTCCATGTGCTTCAGACTCTAACTCATTTCATCCTCCCACAAGCCTACGCTCCATGTGCAGATAAGGCCACTGAGGCACAGAGAGCTCAAGTAACCTGTCCAAAGTCAAACAGCAGACAAAGGGCGGCGCCGGGATCAGAACTCAGCGGAACCAGCTCCAGAGCACATGCTCTTCAATTCCAGCATCTCTAAAGCCCAGGCAGGCTCAAACGAATCTAGATCCTGTGCTATACTTTTTCATTGTCACGGTAGCCCTTTTCCGGACAGCAAAGTGCATGAACACACTCAAGTAAAAATCGGGAGTGAGGGGAAAAACCAGATGATCCTCAATTGAGGGACAGTCTACAAAGTAACTGACCAGTCAAGACCAGTCTTCAAGAGCCAAGGTCCAAGAAGACATGGACAAGGAACTGTCAAAAGACTTGGGGAGGCTCTGGAATAGGCAACAATAGATGTAATGCAGCATCCTGGATGGAGAAAGAGCCTGATTGGGAGAACTGAGAAAATCCAAATAAATTCTCAAAGGATTGTAGGTAGCAAGGTGAATTCCATGGTTTGGGGTCAATGTTCTACCGGTAAAGGACATATGGCAACTCTTACCTTTGCCGCTCTTCTGTGAATCTAAAACTGTCTCAACACTAAAATTTAAAAAATCAACACAAAGCACAAGTGACATAGACTCAAAACCGCTGACATCTGGAGTTTGTAAACTCGCTTTGTAATGACCATCAAATTACATGGATTCAACGTGTAGTCACAAAGCGGAGGAGTGTGCATCTGCGTCGGGCATTCGGTATGTTGTCCATCTACTTTTTAAAGCTGGCCATAGGCCTGCTTCTTTAGAGCAGATGACGGGCCAATGTTTTAAGATGTCAATCTATCTGCTTCCCGCTCTTTGACCCACAGCCTCAATCTGGCAAATCCACTTGACCCCTACAGACTGCGGCCCACTGCCTAGGAAAAGACCTGGATGAAGTTGGTGGTTGAAGGATCATAGGTTCTCAAGTTTATTTGGCCTACCACCCCTTTCTCATACCACCCCTTTCTCAGCCCCAAATCCAAGATAAAGGGAAGGCATCTACTTTTACAATAGATTGTCCAAGTGCCCCTGGGGCAGGGTGGGTGGGAGGGTGGGCTGTGGTGCCCACTTTGGAAAACACTGCGGAACTTCCAGAAATGCAGCCGCTGAGGATGCACAAGTGGAGGAAATGCGGTGGGGGATCAGGATGGCTCCCAGCCCGATGAGCCCAGGAGAACCAAAGGTGTCTGTCCCCACATCCCAGCTCCTGGCCACTCAGGGAAGCACTCCCCTTGAATTAGCCCATTGAATGCTCTCCACAGCCCTGGGAGGAAGGAGCTGCTAGTATTATTCCCACTTCAAAGATGATGTAACTGAGGGTGAGAAGGATCAAGCAGCTTCCTTCCCTAAGCCACATAGCAGGTGAGCAGCTGTTGGGTGTTCACAAGGCCATGCTCAACTCACAGCAAGCGACCGTAATATGACAGAATAGAAGGGCCCTGGAAGGTCTGCCAGGCTTTATGGCGGCAGACCTCGTGGTCTTTCTCCTGCAGAGCCACGAGGTGGATTCAAACAGTCAACCATTCCACTAGCCCTGGAGCCCGTCATCCCTGCCTCTCCAGGGCTCCTTCAAGAAGCAGTTAAACTGGAGGAGCCCCGGAAACCCACGTGTTTCTAGAAATGCTTAGCGGCTCGCTCTTTGTAGACTTCCTTGTGTCGGTCAATGTTGGACTGGCGTCTCTGTGAGAGCCGTCTCTGATTGTCCTCAACTCAGAGAAGGGGAAGCAGAGAGCAAGTCAGGAGATTGTCATGGACACACACTGGGTACCGGGCATCCTACATCCATTTGACCAACTCCTGTCTCCTACGAGGAAACTGAGTCTCAGAGAGGGTAATGTATCAAGAGCCGAGCAGCTAAGGGACTACACCAAAATTGAACCCCCCCCCCCCATTTTCTCAATGGCTCAAAGCTGTGCTCTCTCCACTCCTCTATTTCTTAAAAGACCCCCCATGGGGTGGGGAGTGGGGGAGGGGTCGGCATCAAGCAAGAGTCAGGAAATGGTCATCTTTTCCACGACCTCTGAAGAGTAACCCTCCAAAGCAGGTCTTCATAAGAATAGCCATGCTGAAAAGTATGCTAGCATTACATTTAATAGATGATTTTGCTGGGATGTTTTGTCAAGCCCAGATCATTCCCACCCCAAATAAAATGCATTGTATTTGTCTTTTTCTTTCTTTTGTCTTCTTTGGTTTGGGCCAATTTTAAATGTCAACATGGCCTACAGTACCTAGACCAGTGGTTCTCCACCTTCCTAATGCGGCGGCCCTTTAATACAGCTCCTCATGTTGTAGCGACCTCCAACCATAAAATTATTTTCTTGCTACTTCATCAGTCACTTTGTTACTGCTATGAATCATCATGTGAATATCTGATAGGCAGGGTGTATTTTCATTGTTACAAATAGAACATAATTAAAGCACAGTGATTATCACAAAAACAATATATTGTGTCACTATATATTGTGAAATATTTATTTCAAGTTACAAATAAATGAAATTTCGTCTTGAACCAGGGTGTAGCATAAGTAACAGTCTTCACGCTGGGTACTGTATGTGGGCGTATCTGCATGTGGGCGGACCCATCCTGAGACGGATAGAGGAGCGGTGTCTCAGTTCCTAAGACCATGGGAAATATGTGATTTCTGGTGGTCTTAGGCGACCCCTGTGAAAGGGTCCTTTGACCCCCCCCCCAAAGGGATTGTGACCGACAAGTTGAGAGCCTCGACAATAGTGAGCAGCCCTTCCCTTTAGT
Organism: Tenrec ecaudatus; assembly: GCF_050624435.1. NCBI lineage: Eukaryota > Metazoa > Chordata > Mammalia > Afrosoricida > Tenrecidae > Tenrec > Tenrec ecaudatus. The sequence goes on along the minus strand of NC_134533.1, from coordinate 35,401,976 downwards.
TTCAAGTTCACTATTCTAAAAAACACAGATTTACAACTCGTAGTACTGAATGGCCATTTCTCAATGAAGCCCTTGCATAAGGCAAACAGGGCAACGTTGTTCTTAGAAGCATTTTGAGCCATTTCAGAAAAAAAAAAAAAATAAAACTTCCCTCGGCCCGGCAAGCACCCATAAATACAGACTTAGCCCACTGGTTTCACCCTTGGCCATGTAGTAAGCAGCACCACTGTCTCCTGTCCCCAAAGCCCCTTCACAGTTTCGGGAGTTGGGGGGCCGAGAAGGAAAAGCAGAGTGTGGAATAGGGAAGGAGAGATGCTTCAGCTCTTAAAGCCCAAGTTCAAGGGCTGGTGGCCTGATTCCTTTGCAAAGTATTACTTAAGGGACTGATTATTCTGAAATGCTGTCTGGGTGATGACACGCAGGACTCCCGGGGGGCGGGGCACTGTCTCCTGGGAAAACAGCACTCTCAGAGCAGCAACCTGCTACACAGACATCGTTCCCTCGGGCCACGGAAGCACTTCGATGCCGGCTGACTTGAAACTGTTGAAAACTGACACACACCTTTCCCTCCAGGATGGCTCAACCTTTCTAGTCATCTCAGCAATCTGAGTGTTCACTGGCACCTCGAAAAGTCCCCTGCCTGTCTAGTGCATCAGATGTAACCGCCACGCAGGGCAATGCGTGGGGAGCAAGAAGAGCAGAAAGAACAAAATGGGTCTTTGCCTGCAACTGAATCCAGCAGCTGGGTGGATAAGTCTGTGCCTCCAACTTACACAAAACCAGATGCAGGAGACACAAGGACGGCTCCGAACACGCAAGGCATCCAGCCCGTGGCTCTCTCCCAATGCGCTACGGAAAGTCCAGCCTTGAAGGTCTCGTTAAACTGATTGGCCAGTTGGCCAAGAGCTGAAGAGCCAAGGAGGCTCAGGGCAGAGGAGGAGATGATGGAGGGGGGACAACTGACAGCACAATGCATTCACATGTGTACCACACAGAAGGCCGGCCGCACTGCCAGTGCTGTGTAAAACCAGCTCTTGCAAGTGTTGTTGCTATGCAGGATGATCACACCCAGGTTCACAAAATTATTCCAAATGCTTTGCCTCATTCAGGCAATGCAGATCAAACCGGGACGGTGGACGAAATAGTGCACTTTTTTAAAAGGCACGCAAGCAGTCCTCATTGAGCAGTCCCCTACCCACGTGGAACAAGGGACGCCCGCCTCTGTTCCTTGGGAGAGACCACCCCAGCAATTTTGGAACTTATAGACCTTGACCTGAGGCTCGAGAAAATGCCCAGGACTTCCCATGCGATCCGATCTGGAGAGAAAGTCACATCTGCTCTCACTCACTTCCCAATGAGAAGCCCATGTCCAGGGTACGCATGCTTCCCCCACTCATGCTAAGTACACTCTGTCCCAAGGACTTGTGCATATCCTTCAAGACGGAACCGTGGCCATACACTGGCCAACTGCACACTCACCCCCAGACAATTTCTGGGCAACCCATGCATCACACAGCAATGGCACTTCCCCACAGCTAAAACACACGCTCCACGGAGCAAAGGCTTTCAGAGAGCTGGCGAGAGGTCGTGCATTTCCCCCTCCTTTCCCTGCTCCCTGCTAGCCCCCTCTGAGAGCCTCCACTGAAGCCCCAACAGTCAAAGGACTTTTCTCGGGTGCGTGCATTGGGGCTGGCTCATGGCTTGTCAGCCAGACGTCTGCCTCTCCCACGCTGTCTACAAAAGGGCAGACCCATTGTGACCCACATGGTTTTAGAAGGAGTCCGATTTTATCACTGAAGCCCTCTGGCGGCTAGTGAAGCCCCCAAGTGCTCACTGACTGGTCACACACCCAACACCAGGACGTCCCCAAACACTGGGTGCCGGTTATGCTCTGCCAATGCCCTTCGCTCCTAAATCCCAGGCCATAGCCACCTCCTGGTGCCCAGGATTAGTTCCGTTCCAACTAAGGATTCCCGAGAGAGGGCTTAGGTACTGGCTTTGCCTTGGAAAAATAGCCTAGGGGGTGGGGGTGGGGTGGGGCATCCTGGCCATTGGTAAGCACTAACCTTCTCCGAATGTGGTCCTTGGGCCTCTTCATGGGTACATACGTGAGAGTTAAGCTAGGTGATTCTTTCTTTCCTTTTTTTTTTAAAGAGTTTTATTTTAAATCCCAACTAATCTGTGCTGCTGCCTGGCCTGGCCTGATCCCCTGATACATCTTAGTTCAGGGCTATCAGCAGGCACCAAAGATAGCTTGACTGAGTGTGCTCCGCTTCTTTCCCTTTGGCCCTGTCCGTTCACTTCCAGCGATCACCCTCCTCTCGTCTCCACAAGCAGAAGCTCGGGTGAGCCAGCCATACACGGCAGGCGTCCCGCGGAGAGCAGAGTGCCTCTCGCAGTGACAGTGTACAGGCACTTGGGGAGCCGGCTGTGTCGGCGTCTGAGCGGTGCCTTGCTGTTTGCTGTGAGCGCCTCTGGGTATTTCTAGAATCTGCAGGGAGATGCTCCAGCAGCACGGGGTGGCTGCTACGCTACCAGTGGTACCCGAGCTTAAAGAAGCAGGAGTCACAGCGGCTGTCAAAGCTTCCGGCGAAAGACAGCTGAAAACCCACACACCTCTGGGGATGGAGGTGGAAGTGATCGAGTCCCCTCTTTTTGAAACGATTATGAGTTTGTAGCAACCAAGCAGGGCCTGCTCTGCACCCTGCTCACCGTGGTGCTCTGGCTGGAGTCCCTGAGCCTCTTTGGGTCTTCTTTTGGGCTAACCCCTCACCTTACCAAAGCTTGATGTCCTTCTGTGTGGTCTCCTGAAAACATGACCAAAGTACACGAGAAGCGGGCAGCATGTGGCACCTCATCCGAACTGGTTGGGGGTTACCCACAAGGGCTCACACTGAAAAGCTGAAGGTAAAATAGGGTGGGGAGTGGGGCACGAGACCGCTCCATCCGGGGCTGCAGGATGAGCAGGGGGACCTGTCGAGGCGCAGCTTTCAGACACGAAGGCTGAGGACTGTTAGGTAAGTGGGTCCCAGGATAGGGAACCCTGAAAGCAAACAGGGTTGGGATCAGGGATTATAACAGATTCTGCTCATTGTTTAACAAAGAGATAGTCATCCACTCTGAGTCAGGATACCAGTTAGACTTTGAACTATTTATGTGGTCTCTCTCTCTCTCTCTCTCTCTCTCTCTCTCTCTCTCTCTCTCTCTCTCTCTCTCTCTCTCTCTTCCCCTTCCTTTTGTGGTATCTATATAAGATTGGCAGGATAACCAACCCTATGGAGACAACGATGGGACTGATGGTTCTGGGTGGGGAACGTGGGAGGGGAACAGTGGGGGGAGGTGAGTGGTGAGCCAGGGACAGGGTAGGGATAGCAAGGGTTATGGCATTGAAGGTGAGGAGGATGTTTGATTGATCGAAAAGTGTCTGAGAGGAATTACTGAGAGATGAACGATGGGTAAGCATGATAATGGGGCAGGAGGAAAGAAAACAAGGAAAGAGGAGAAAGCAAAAATTTTATATAGAGAGGTATAAATATAGATATCTATAAATATGTAAATATATAATTATAGGTATATTTGTTATACATGTACATATATGTAAATATAATAAGGAAGCAGATGGACTTTGGGCCTCTACTAAAATATCACCTAAGTACAAGAATGGTTTGTTCTAACAATGTGGCACTGTATGATACTCACCTTCCTGACACGATCACTGAAGACGAAACGGATACGTAGCAAATGTGGTGAAGAAAACTGATGGCGCCCGGCTATTAAAAAATATATAGTGTCTGGGGTCGCTGAGGCTTATCATCAAACAAGTGGCCATCAAGCAGAGAAGCAACAAAGCCCACACGGAAGAAGCACCCCAGGCTGTGTGGTCATGAGGGGTCCACAGGAATAAGTATCAGAAGTTCAAAAAGAAGCAATCAAATTGATGTGTAGGAGTGTGTACAAGGTGGAGACCCAAAGCGCACCTGCAAGACAATTGGATAGGCCCTCACAGAGGGGCCACGTGGGTGGGTGGGGGAAAGAGGAATTCAGGGTGTGGTATAGCATTGATGAAGCTCAGAATCATCCTATAGCTCTTGAATATTTCCTCCCCATTCTATTAAGGCTTAGGTTTCCCCTCACTAATACTATTAGAGTTACATGTATTCATATGTATAATTAAGATCATTAGCTGCAGGAATGCCAGGATGGATGACCCTTCAGGAACAGCAATGGGAGTAATGATTCCCTGAAGATGTGGGAAGACAGGGCTGGGGGTGGGTGGGTGGAGTCGATAGCAATGATGACTGCAGAACCTCACTCGAGGGGAACGAATAACAGAATTGTAGGTGCAATGGATATATTGGATGGGCAAGATACTACATTTATATGTGGGTATACATGTATATATATAATAACAATAATAGAACAATAATAATAATTTATAACAACAGTCATGGTTTCTGGGGGAAGGTGGGGGAGGGAGGGGATAAAGAGGAGTTGATACCAAAGAGTTCAAGAAGAAAGTGAATATTTTGGAACTGATTGTAGTAGCAATTGTAAAACTATGAGTGCTATTTGAATTATGGAATGTTATGACATCTGTAAGTGCTCCCAATAAAAATGATGAACAACAACAACCAAGAGTACTTCAGAAGAAGCCTCACCACTCTTATTTCTAAGGTGCAGTCTGACTGTACTTCTTCCAGGGCAGATGTATTTGTTCTTCTGGCGGTCCCTAGTTCTTTCACTGTTCCGAACCGGCTCCGTAAGTCACATGCACTGACTCTTCCGAGTCTTCCTTCTTCCATGCTAACTTTCCTTACTTATCCCGTGTTTAACATGAGATGCAGGAAAATACCATGGGTTGGGTCTGGCACACCTTAGTCCCCAGAGTGACATCCTTCCCCTTCAACACAAAACAACAGCGGGAACCACAAAAAGGTTCTCCCCTTCCCTGCTTTTTTTCAATCTTCTCCTTCCCCCTTCCCTCCCCCTTTCTCCTCCTTCCCTTCGTCCTCCTTCTCAGCATCCCATGTCATCCAGCTGATTCCACGTCACAGTGAGCCTACAGAACTGCTTTGAACCGACGACTTTATGATTAGCACCCCAACATGTAAGCCTCTGAGCCACCTGGGCTCCTCCCTCCTCACCACAGTCTTTGTTTTCTACATCTTTGCCTCCTCTTCCTCTGCTGCTTTAGTTTTGTTTTTAGTCTTCCTGCCATCTCTTCAAAGAGCCAATCCCCTTCTCTGGGCTACCCAGAGGCAGAAATAATGATCCCAACCAAGCCAATCAAAATAGCGATTTCCCTTACTGACAAGTGGTCAGAGCAGGGATTTATGACTAAATCCCAGCCAATGAGAGTCTTCCTTGGGCTTTTTTTCCTGGATCCATCAGGATAGAGGAATTTTTTGTTGCTGGGACCATTCACTGAAAGGATGTCACGAGCCTTTAGCTTCTAGAGGCCATCATTGCAGGCTATTGGTGAAGACAACCAGCAGAAAGGGAGAGAAGCAGAGTCCTGGTCACAGCTCTTTAGCTCTAGATCCAGCTTGGTCTGAAGCCTATTGAAGTCCTAAACTCCCTATCACCTCAGTTGATAATGTGTGCCCCTTTCCCCCTTACCACACACACCGATTTAAAGAGAATAACTAAAAAAGATAACTGGAGCATTTTGTTCTGTGCTTCCCCCCCCTGAAAGTTTTGTTGTTTGTCTTTCTTTGACTAACGTGATGCCTATAATGAATGTTAAGAAAGAAATAGGCCAAGAAAATGCGTAAGCATTAAAGACAAGAGCTGTTACTAGGACTATCGGAGGAAAGACGGGTGTGGGCAGGGCCTGTGGTGGTAGGAGGCCATTTCTCTGGAGCCAGCTGCATGGTTTGAACCCTGTGTAACTGAGCAAGTCACCTGGTCACCTGGTTTTCCTTGGTCTCTGTAATCTTTGGGGGAAAGAGGAGATCATAATGTACCTCTCAAATGGTTATTCTGAAGATGAGGTGAAGTTAGCATCCAGGAAACGCTTTAAACCAGTGGTTCTCAAACTTCCGAATGCTGGGACTCTTTAATACAGTTCCTCATGTGGTTGTAATCCCCCATCCCCCCAAGCATAAAATTATTTTCGTTGCTACTTCATCACTATCATTTTGCTACTGTTATGAATTGGGCAAGGGTCGTTCAACCCCCAAAGGGTTCGAGACCCACAGGTTGAGAACCGCTGCTTTAAACGGTGTTTTTGTTCTTGTTGCTAGGTGCTGTCAAGTGGAGTCCAGTGAATAGCCACCCTACATACAACAGGATGAAATGCTGACCCGTCATGCACCGTCGTTACAATTAATCCTGTGCTCGAGCCCATTGGGGCAGCCACACGGCGGTCTTCGGCATCTCATTGGGACACCCCCCCCTTTTTCAATGACCTTCTACTTTACCAAACACACTGTCATTCTCCATGACATGTCCAAGGTACATGACACAAAGTCTCTCCGTCTCACTGATAAGGAGCATTCTGGCTGCACTTCTTCCAAGACAGATTGGTTCCTTCATCTGGCAGTCCGTGGCTCGCTCTGTCCTCTTGGTCAACACCATAATTCACGTGCATCACATTTGTCATCTTCCTTAGCCATTATCCTGCTTTTGCATGCATGAGGCAAGCGAGAACATCATGGCTTGGGTCAGGCGCATCCCAGTTGTCAAGGGGAAATCTATACTTTTTAAAACTCAAGAGTGGTCTTTGTATCAGATTTGTCCAGATTTGCACATATATTGGCAAAAGAGAGACTACAGTATTACTTGATACAGGTGCCGCATGGAATCCAAAAGTAAGAAATAAAATAATAAGTGTTCTTTTATGAAATGCAGATTGGTTTGGGTGGTGGATTAGTCAATCAAGTCAGTTAGAAATGGGAGTGGTTTTTTTTGAAGGATGCAGTAATACCATAAACATTTTCACTGACAATGGATAAAAGCATTTGTTGGCTAAACCCTGGATGACCTCAGATCCCATGTGGGTTGTGGAAGATGACGACACTCATCCTTGAGGGTTGTTCCTGGTCAGTCCTAGCTCTGACCTCACCCTCAGCATCCCATGAGCCCAGGAAGAGTAATGTACAGATAAGTCAAGCTGAGCTTCCTCTGGAAGAGACCAGCCCAGAGATCATCTGAACAGCATGTGGCCATAACTCAACATGACAAGTGTATCTTGGAGCCAAGAATCCTGAATGAGCCTCTAAGATCTTAGCTTGTGTCCTCTCCGATTCAAGAATAAGGTTAATCCCCAAAGCTTTGTCATTGGATGCAATGGCCCCTCACTAGGCCATGTTTCTCACTCTTCAGATGGGTCACCAGCTCTGGGGGAGAGAAATATCACAAAAGTTTGTCCACATACCTTCCAGACGAATAATTACACAAAGAATTGGAATCTTGAACCATCTACTTTAGGAAACTCAAGAGGAATTTAGAAATGAATTCATCAACCCTCTACAGCCTAGGGAGGTGAAGGTGAACTGTCACGGCCAGGAGAACCATGGTCTTCGAGTCCCGGTGCAGTGTACTTCCCCTCTGCCCCCAGGTACCTCCAACACTCATCTTTCAGTTTGCCATTCGGTGGTCTCCATGTTGCTATGATGCTGGAAGCTATGCCAAACCCCAGTAGGGAGTTACAAATGACAAGTTACAAGAGAGCTTCCAGCCTAAGGCAGATTTGGAAGAAAGGCTTTACCAATCTACTTCCCGAAATTACCCAACACAAAACCCTGTGGCCCACAACAGGACATTGTTGATATCCTAGCAGCACAATGGTTAAGTGATCAGCTGCTAACCTGAAGATCAGCTGTTCAAACCCACCCACAACCTCATGGGAGGAAAATAGCTGGCAACCGGTTCCCATATAAATGACAATCACTGGGGCACCCTGAGGGGCACATGGAGTCCCTATAAACCAAAATCGTCTGAGGCCACCAAACAACTGAAAGGTGCAAAGCCCAGTGGTAGTGACAATAGACTGGGACACACCAGCCAATGCAAAGAGCATGCATGCCTTGCAACACTTTACCCAGACCCACGGAGTCTCCGTGAGTGGGGGCCGGCATGACGTGAACTCACACCAACACCATGTGCACAGTAGGTGACCATCTGCCTCAACAGTGCACCACTCGATTACATGTCCCTGACACACATGACTGTTCAGAATAAAAGGAAGAAGTCATGACGAGAAAGATGTATTCACATGCATATTGACTGGCAGTATCATATTATGTCCGGAGAATAGAATTCCTAGAGGCCTCAGAGTGATCCCATGAGACAGTGAAACCCCCTTCTAAGTTCCCCTTACACAGATCAGTAAATCTTCCAGCTCAAAGCAACCCCGGGCACCCTTCTATGAATCCGGGAGACGAGGAGTCCTTTCAGTACTATGCAGGGAGATGCTGGAACACCTGTGTACAGCCTGGCAAGCCCATCACGGATGTTTCCTCAGTTAACGTGAGGAAAGAGCAATCTCACTTTTGCAGATGGTTAGGTACTCTGTCTCCAAGGTCACAGAATCCCCATCCAACTCCCATGCCTCTGGGCTTTGCAGTGTTTGACCTTATGCTCTCCCCAGGCAGAAGGCGCTCCTGAACCCCAAGCAAATCCACTGTCATCAAGGCAATTCCATTTCATGTCCGCCCTATATGTTTTCAGAGTTTCAGAGACTGTAACTCTTTATGAGAGCAGCAGCCTCCTCTTTCTCTCAAAGAGCAGCTGCTGGATTTGAACCACTGACATTATGGTTGGCAACCCGATGCCTAGCCCACCACGTCACCAGGACTCATTAGAAAGCCCTACTGAAAACAAACAAACAAACAACTCTACCTGCCCGCCATCAAGGGGATTCCAAGCCACTGCTACCCTCCAGGGCAGACTTTTGGGTTTTCCAGACTGTCATTCTTTAGAGGACAAGGAAGTTTCACCTTTGTCCTGCAGGCAGGGTCCAGAAAGGTAGTAAAATGATCTTTTCAGGACACCTTATCGAGACAGCGTGTGAGACCAAAGTTATCTCAGCAAACCGGTTGCAGCACCAGCCGGGCCAAACCATCCGCTCAACCCTTGCAGAGTGTTCACACAAAGACACCGAGTTTAATCTGCGTCCTCTGCTTCCCAGGTTCTCTTAGCCCTTTCCAGCCAAACTTACAGGATGCTTTTTTAAAATTTTGACCTTACGGTTTCTCTGGGAGGAACTCGCTAGGAGATTTGTCAGATAAATCAACATTCAAGAAACGAAGCAGTGGAGACCGAGAGCACAGGGCAAACCCGCCTTTAAAAATAACGGTCATCCTCTTCTCTCCGGGCTCTAGTCGTGGTCCTGGCTACCTTCCTTGCATTCTAGCAGGTTTTCCTTGTCAGTGGATTGTCTCTCTCCTTAGGCTCATCTTCTCCTCTCTCATCCGTCACGCTTCCGCAGCGCCAGGAAAATAACCTGTCATTTAGAATCGGTATTTTTTCCCGACACCGGCAGACTCAACACCTCCAGACACGCCAGCACTGAAAGTCGGGATGTGCGTCTCCACCTCACCTCCGCATGGAGAAAGAAAAGACCTGGAGAACGTGATGACTTGGATGGAAATTTCCAAACACCTTCCTCCAAAGAGGAATGAAAATGAGGGAAAAATTCTATTTTAAGTTCTGAAGATGAAAAAAACAACAGCCCCGCTTTAGAAAGCAATGTTTTAAATAGCAGGCAGATTTCAGATGGTTTGGGAGCATTAGAAAAATGTATATGGGTAGGTACGTGATGCAGGGATCCGCCACTTAAATAATTACATGTAGTGTATCCAGGGCTCGCCTTGACTAAAGTCGTTTCCATGAGCTTAGCCTCTCTGTCATCCCTAGAAGGTCATGGACTGGTGGGATCCCCACTTCACATGGGCGGAGCCCCAAAATGTTGGGGAAGTGGCCTTAACCCCATCTTGTCCGAGAGGCGCATCTAGGTTGAGCCTACAGCACTTGGTACTTGGGATTAGAAATGAGAGGTGGTAACTTGCATCCCAGTGGGCTGCAAAGGGGCACCTTCTGGCTCCCTGTCTTCCCATTTCCTAGGGGACTGGCCTATGAACCGGGGCTTGTGTAACCACTTGCTGGAATTCCCGCCGTAATTTGTAGGAGAGGACTGCCCGCATAGGACTGGGTCAACTCTTCTGCGGTAAAAAAAGAAAGTCCCCGTTCAAGCATCTTGCTTCCAGGGAAGTGACTCAGAGAGGAGCCCAGCTTTTCTCCCAGCCCCCAAAGGCCCGGGAGGGCTGCGGTCCACAGCTTTTTCCCACAGTGAAGGAGGAAGCAAGAAGACCCCCACGTTCCCAGGACCACGGCTCTGGAAGTTGCATCACCTTACCCTGGGGATTGCTGGGTGTATGTACGAAGTCCGTAACTCATTAACAATTCACTTCTGAATCATTGACAGGAGAGTGTTTGGTTGACTAGGGAACAAGGGAGAGGCCAATGTATTAAAAAAAAAATGTGTCTGGCCCTTTTTTTTTTTCATAAATACTGAATTGTTTGATCGACAGACCAATAAACACCTGGATGTGTGAGGTCATAAAAAGAGGTCTTTAAAATGCAGCTAGTGCCCCCCTCAGGGTGTTCAAAGAAAGAAAACAAAAAGTCTCCGCAGCTTCCCATTGCACCCTGAGGAAGGAGGAGGTCATGAAAACGTAGCATTTCTAGACTCAAGTGCCAAGCAGTCTGGTGGCACCGTAGTTAAGTGCTGAGCTGCTCACCAAAAGGTCTGCGGTTCAAAGCCCCCCAGCCACAACTCCCTGGGAGAACCATGCAGCAGCCAGCTTCCATCAGGATAGAAATAAAAAACACATTGCCCTGAAGTCACCTCTGACACCATTGACTCCAGAGGGACCCAGGAGAAGTGCCCAGCGGCGTTTGAAGGCTGTAATCTTTGTGGAAGCAGACTCACATTTCTCCCGTGGAGCAAGGAGGCAGGAATGACTGAGAATGGGAAACAGGAGACACAGGGAGGATGCGGGGTGGAGGCCGCTATGCTGGGGAGAGAGCAATTGCGGCACAAACTGGGTACGCCGGTGTTGAAGGAAAATGGATCTGTCCCATATACCTTGACCCAGTTCACAATGAAAAGCTAATGACAGTAACTGCCCTACCTGTCAGTTAGCAGCCTTGTCCCTGGGCCACCAGGCCCCGTTTCCATACCGCTTACAGCCTTGAAAGTCTCAAAGGGCCATTCTCGGATATCCTAGGGGCAACGTTGAGTCGGAAATGAGTTAAGGACAGGAGGTTTGGTTCCAGTTACACGCAGTTGGCTAAATTATCATGAAAACCCTATTCGTAAAACAATCTCATACATAAAACTATTTTCTACACTTAAAACTTTTGTTTTCGCCTCGCACACACGGCTGCGTGATGAACCACTATCCGCGAAGCAACAGCAAGGTGCTGTAACTGATCCGGGCCCTACGGGAGACAGACCTGGACATCTGCACGCGTGAGGCTTGAAGCCCAGACAACCCTAACAGGCAGCTCGGCACTGTCACCTGGGGTCCACAGGGGTCAAGGCCGACTTAGCAGCGCCCCCCCCCTCCCACCACCACCTCCACCGCCTTCTGAGGCCAGCATCACTAACCCCATTCTACAGATGGGGAAGTGGAAACTTTAAGACATTCACCCAAGTCTGGAAGCCGTGAAGTGGGAGGTGCCGGTTTTGTACCCGAGACTGCCTGAATCCAAAGCCTGTAATCTTTCTTCCCAGGAAAAGGAAGAAAACTCCCTTCACGGGTGGCATTTGCCTTGAGTTTCTTTCAGAAAGCAGAGCTGACGTACTGTCCAGTGGAAAAGAAAAGACGAAAAGCGATTTCAACGTGTGACTTTCAACACGTAACTAAAGAGCACTGAGCAGAGAGTTCGGTCGATTTCACATTTCCACCGCTTCTGGAACTCTGAGCTAGACAGAGCAAGCCCTTCTCCACTCCCCTGAATTCCCTTAGCCACCCTTCCAGAGAGGCCACCTCCCCGGGCCCTGGGATGCTGGATGGCTCCCCTGAGCCTTGCCCACCTGTGCCTCTGCCCCCATGACGACACAATTCGGGAAGTTTGGAAATGTGTGCATGCAGAATGAACAAGCCAGTAAGACAACAACATACTTTAAGGCAATACAAAGCGCTTCTGCTTTTGGTTCAGATACTCAAAATCCCCACAGAGGTGGCCCAAGACAACACTGGAACCACTGGGGGAGTGGCCCGGAGTCCCGCACACACTCCCAGCAGAAGGAAGCGGGGCTCTGAGTCTGGGCTAAGCTTCGCACCTCTCATTTTCAGCGAGCTAGCTATAGGCTGAGAACTCCTTATAACTCCTCATAATGATAGTGAAGTTGATAAATTATAGATTATTATTTTGTTCATGTCTTGCACTGATCGCTGTCTCCCTTCACCCAGGTTTCTGTTGTTCGTCCCCCTGGTTAGTGGGGTGTGTGTGTATGTGTGTGTGCGTGTGTGCACGCATCGATCATTGTGATGGGTTCACTTGTTTACTTCCCAAACATCATTCAATATCAGGCCTAGTATTTTGAGAGAGCGAGAGAGAGAGAGAAGTTTAAAGTGTGGGATTTGTTTTAAGGGTCAGCATGCCATTGTATGCTTGGCTACCTTTATTTATTTGTTTGTTTTAAATCATTTTATTAGGCCACAAGCCAGACATTATACAATTCCATAGTTCAGTCACATCAAGAAGTATTGTACAACTGCTACCAAATCAATATCAGAACATTTTCTTCCTTCTTGTACTCGTTATTAGCTCCCCATTTCCCTCAACCTCGCCTGTGGTGTCTCCCAGGAACCTTATGCCGGTTATTGTCGCTATTGACTAACCCATCCTGAGTTTCATACACTGAAAACCATAGGAAAAGACATAACAAAGAGTCAGGAAAGCTACCAACAATGACAAAACACAACAGAGATAAACCCAGTTTGGAAGAAAATCGAAAATATTAAAAATTAGAGGAAACTCCAAATGTGTCACAAGGGAAATCAAATGATGGGGTGCTGGGTTTTAACCCAGTTCTATCTAGCAGAATCCACTTCCCGGTGTGTTCAAGGCCGTTCACATCCCTGGCCTCTCTTCAGAGGAAAGTCAGCTTGGCTGGTTTGGGACATACATCCAGTCTACAGAGAGCCTTGGGACCACGTCAGCACAGCCTGGGAAGGGAAGAAGCTAAACACCTCATGGGAATCAGGGGCTGTTTCTAGGCCTGACTTTAGCATGTAGAGCCATGAATTTCAAATGTGTCTACAAGCACACAGGGAAAGAAGCGTGTCTTGTGCTTCCCATCATGACACAACATACGTATGCACACATACACACACACAAACTATAGGAAACAGAACATAAATGTTGCATGATGAAACATCTGGAATAAGTAGACAGAGGCCAAAGTTTACTAACAGCCCTCAGGAATGGGAGAAAATGGGATGCATGGCTTAAGGGACCACAGGTTCAAGGTGATAGAAGAGTTTAGAAATGGATAATGGTGTTGAAGGAGCCCTGGAGTGTGGTGGATTAATCACAAGTTTGGAAGTTCAAATCTACCATTAATCCACAGAAAGAGGGGCTGTGTACCCCCACAAAGATCTGCAGTCTCAGAAACCTAAAGGAGCAGCTCCAGTTGGCCTGTAGGATCACTGAGCTTCTGCAGGATCACTGAGCTTCTGCAGGATCACTGAGCTTCTGCAGGATCACTGAGCTTCTGTAAGATCACTGAGCTTCTGTAGGATCACTGAGCTTCTGTAGGATCACTGAGCTTCTGTAGGATCACTGAGCTTCTGTAGGATCACGGAGCTTCTGCAGGATCACGGAGCTTCTGCAGGATCACTGAGCTTCTGTAGGATCACTGAGCTTCTGTAAGATCACTGAGCTTCTGTAGGATCACGGAGCTTCTGCAGGATCACGGAGCTTCTGTAGGATCACTGAGCTTCTGCAGGATCACTGAGCTTCTGTAAGATCACTGAGCTTCTGTAGGATCACGGAGCTTCTGCAGGATCACTGAGCTTCTGCAGGATCACTGAGCTTCTGTAGGATCACTGAGCTTCTGTAGGATCACTGAGCTTCTGTAGGATCACTGAGCTTCTGTAGGATCACTGAGCTTCTGTAGGATCACTGAGCTTCTGCAGGATCACTGAGCTTCTGTAAGATCACTGAGCTTCTGTAGGATCACGGAGCTTCTGCAGGATCACTGAGCTTCTGCAGGATCACTGAGCTTCTGTAGGATCACTGAGCTTCTGTAGGATCACGGAGCTTCTGTAGGATCACTGAGCTTCTGCAGGATCACGGAGCTTCTGTAGGATCACTGAGCTTCTGCAGGATCACTGAGCTTCTGTAGGATCACTGAGCTTCTGCAGGATCACTGAGCTTCTGTAGGATCACGGAGCTTCTGTAGGATCACTGAGCTTCTGCAGGATCACGGAGCTTCTGTAGCATCACTGAGCTTCTGTAGGATCACGGAGCTTCTGCAGGATCACTGAGCTTCTGTAGGATCACGGAGCTTCTGTAGGATCACGGAGCTTCTGTAGGATCACTGAGCTTCTGTAGGATCATGGAGCTTCTGTAGGATCACGGAGCTTCTGCAGGATCACTGAGCTTCTGCAGGATCACTGAGCTTCTGCAGGATCACTGAGCTTCTGCAGGATCACGGAGCTTCTGCAGGATCACGGAGCTTCTGTAGGATCACGGAGCTTCTGCAGGATCACTGAGCTTCTGCAGGATCACTGAGCTTCTGCAGGATCACTGAGCTTCTGCAGGATCACGGAGCTTCTGCAGGATCACGGAGCTTCTGCAGGATCACTGAGCTTCTGCAGGATCACGGAGCTTCTGTAGGATCACGGAGCTTCTGCAGGATCACGGAGCTTCTGCAGGATCACTGAGCTTCTGTAGCATCACTGAGTTTCAGGGGGTTGGGGGAATGGTGTGGGTCGAACAACATGACAAATACAGTACCACTGAAGTGTACATGTGGGAAGTGTTTAAATGGCAAATGTTTGTCGCCTATTTTCCAACATTTTTAAGATGAAAAACCCAGGCTGCCCTTTCTATGTGCCGTGTACTCTGCTTTTCTCCTATGTCATTTTTACATGTGTTTTTCTCCTGTCATTTTTACATGTGTTTTTCTCCTATGTCATTTTTACATGTGTTTTTCTCCTATGTCATTTTTACATGTGTTCCAAGTGTGAGAGACACGGTCGATTTCAAAGACATAGTATCAAAAAGTAAATAAAGTAAAATATCTCACTCATGATTTTCCATGCTGCTACCAAGTTGGAACAACAATATTTGAACATATTGAAGAATAAATATATTGTGCAAAGTCATTGTATTCTATTTTTTGTTTGCTTCGTGTGTCTAGGAACATGCATGATTCACCGTCCTGATTAAAAACAAACAAAACTCACTGCCATCAATGTGATGTCAGCGCTCTAGGACAGGGCAGAACTGCTCTTGCGAGTCCCCAGTCTGTACCTCTGGACAGGAGTAGAAAGCCTGTCTTTCTCCTTGGGAGCAGCTGGTGGTTTCAAACTGCTGACCTTGCAGTTAGCAGCCTATTATGCAACCACGATGCTACAAGGGTTATGTCTTGATCAGACAGCATGAATCTAGATCAACCTCTGGCCCCGGGTCAAATCCTGCCTGTCGGTGGTGTTGGAAACTAAAGTCTATTGTGTCACGGTCATGGCTGGTCCATGCCATGTTGCCTGTGGCTCTCTCTGCAGTAGTGACAACAGAGACGGGTCCACTGGGCCTACAATGCTGACCACCTGGCCAGTTACAGGAAAAGTTTCCTTTCCTCTTGAGAAGCATTGAATACACATCATCTGCCCTCTGTTTGGGGTCGCTAAGAGTCAGAAGCGGCTCGGTGACCATGGGTTTGGTTCAGGAGTTAAATGTCGTTGCGGGAGGACTTGGGTGGTGTCAATTACTTCACAGAGTTGCTGATCAAAAGACTGGCTGTTCGGTGGAGTCACCCAGTGGCTCCTCTAAAGAAAGCGCTGGTGATCGATTTCCAAGGTTCAGTCAGTGAAGACCCACGGAGCGTGGTTCTACGGTGACACACACGGCCTCACAATGCATCCGAACCGGCCCCGCGACAGCAGGTCGTAGTTTGGTCTTGTACGTGACTTAATACTAATGACAACCTGCAAAAAAGAGTTTGTTTTCTCACGCGCATGGCTCCGTTGGGGTGCCGCCAAACGACGTCTCTCACACACCGAGGCACCGGTAGTGGAGCTAAGATTTTAACTCTTGTTCTTCTGACGTCAAAGCCTGTGCCCATGTGCACTTCATCCCTTCCCCACAACGCCCCTCGTCGGCTGCCTGGATGACCCTATCCACGCGTACGGCACTAAGTGTCATATATACAAGGAGATAACAAAATTTTTTCAAAGCTTTGTATTAATTTTTTTTTTTTACAAAACAACCTTATCACCTTCAAAGTCCTCTCCGTTCCATTTAATACATTTGTCAAATCTACGAGTCCATTCTTGGAAACCTTTTTCAAACTCATTGGTTTGGATGGTTGACAGCACCTCCCTCATTTTTTTCTTCACCTCTTCTATGCTCTCAAATTGCTGTCCTTTCATGTCCCTCTTCATTCGAGAAAACAAAAAGAAGTCACACAGAGTGAGGTCAGGTGAGTCAGGTGTGTGCAGTAAGAGAGGCATGGTATCTTTTGTCATGCTGAGATGGCTGTGTGGACAGCTGCATTGTCTTGGTGGCAAAACCAGTCCCCCATCTACCACAAACCCCGGCCTTTTTTGTCTCACACTGTTACGCTATCTCTTCAGAACCTCTAAATAGGAAGCCTGATTAACAGTCTGATGTGGTGGAACATAGTACAAGTCGACATTTTCATCTGTTCAGAAAGCTGACAGACATCCAGAATGAGGTTTGTCATTAATCAACATTTCATGAAATGAGAAAGCCACTCAGACACTTGAGTTTTTCCCATAGCGCTGTCCTTGTAAGACGTGTTCAACCTCACAACAGTTTCTGCAGCATTTTTCCCGAGCAGGAAACAAAATTTCATAGCCACATGCTGTTCTCTTAAATTGGTCATCACAAAAAATGAGGTGCCAATGAAACTCCTTTTACAAAAAAAAAAAAAGTCCAATGTGACTACAGAGAACCTTTCCAGGTGACGCCACCAGGTGCACTAACTCAGAGTGAGTTGCTGGATGCTCACCTAGCAGGAAAAATGCGTACTATGAAAACTCTGCCCAGCAGAGCTTTGCTGTTTTTGTTTTTTGGGGGAGTGGGGTACCCTCTCATATCTATATTCTTCTTTTATGGGGACACCTGCCCGAATGACCATCCGTCCGGAAGGAAACCACCTCGCCTTGGGGATTCAAGAGGGAAAGCCGCTCTTTCAGGTGAAGAAAAGGTTACCTGAGGAACAGTTCCCACTGTGGGAGAATCCGTGCTCCGAGGCCGGAGGGTCCCCAACGACATCGTGTAAGCGCCCTCTCCATGTGGTTGGGAATTGCATTAAAAGGCCGTATCTTCCATGTTTAGTCCCCAAACCGTAAGGTTTCGAATCCCAGACTTAATAGTCCCGGATATCCAAACAAAGTCACGTTGGGCAGGGGCGGGGGGTGGGGGTGGAACTGATGAAATGTTACAGAGCTATTTTTAAATGAAACAGCAAATTTTTTTAATTGCATGTAGAGTGGTGCCCTAGTTTGGTAAGTAAGTAAAATTTTTAACAAATCATAACCACATTTCATGTGTGTGTGTGCTTTGAACACTGTTCAAGGGGTGTGCATTCTTTCTGCTTGTACGAAAGTTCTACTTCTTGAACAATGACAATGTACTGCTGTACAAGTGTTTGCATTTCCTGGTTGGAGAGACCAGCCACTTGCTAGTTTTCCCAAGCATTCCCCACTTTCCAGCGGCTTTCAGTGACAGGGGAGGGCCCAGAGAATGGTGGGGCAGGGAGGGCAGTCCCCTAGCAGCAGCTACAGGGCTAGGGCGGTCAGGAAGTGCGCTGGGCAAAGGTGGGGCTGCAGCGCCCCCGTGTGTCCAGGGCAGTGGATGATCCAGAGCAGGAGGCGGAAGCCCGCCTCTGCCAAGGCCACACAGCATGGGGCGCTTCCTGGCCTTGCTGTCCCTGCTTGTCCTGCGAGCCAGCCTGCACTTTGGCTGCCTGTGTAGAGGCGCCCAAGTTCCCAGGCTCCTCTTCCCAGTGGCAACCAAAGGGCTTGGGGGAGCTGCCCAGAAGGGGACACCGAGTTCTTCCCAGCATCCCTCCAGGCTTGGCCTGCCCAGCACCCTCTCCCCCAGGGGGATTTCAGAGCATGGAGGAGACAGTGTGAGCTTGGAAAGCAAGGGCAGACAAATGTAGCCTGAGAGCTGACGCAGAGGCCATAGAAACAACGATACACCCTACAGGCCTCCCGAGAGGATACAAGAGATGGCACCATACTTGTACACAGCACCTTTCTGAGCACGCCAGGTCCCGCACTGAGCAAGTGAGACACACACACACACACACACAATGGCAACCTAGCCTGTAGCTAACAGATGCAGCTCCAAGAGGTCAAGGCACTCTCCCAGGAGGCTGCGGGCCCTAAATTCGGCCATTTCTATGCTCCTTCTTGGGGCCAGGTGTCCTGGGCTGAGGTTGGGTCAGGGTATGAGGTCACAGGGAGCACAAGGCCAGATGCAACATCACCTAGGACACTTGGCTGCTGGGCTCCACCTGGCTGCTAGATGGTGACGACCTGTGTCTCACAGAAGCAGTCCCTAACACCTAGCCAGCCACTCTGTGAACATCTGCTATCACGGCAACTCAAAGTCTTTTATTATTTTTTTTGCAACGTGAAGGATCCAAGTGATATTCCAGAATGTTCCCTCCTCTGATTTCAATAGCTACTGCATGGAAGACAGAGAGCAGCAGGTCCCCTGTCCCATCTCCACCGCATGCCTAACATAGGAGTCCCTTCCTTGTGTACTTTGAAGCTGGTGGCTGCAGGTCCCTCCCTGGGTGGCTTGAGCCTGCCTGCTGCTGGTCCCTCTTTCTGCCACCGTCCTGTCCCGGGGAGAGAGAAGCCCTACGCTGGGGTTAATTGCTAAGCCTCAAATCACATTAGGGGTTGGCAACCAGGAAGAAGCATTCAAAGAACATGTGAAGAAAGTTCGATAAATTTGAAAAAAAACAAAAAAAAAGAGTCATCAACTACTTTCCTTTGGAGCTTCAAGCATTCCCCACCATGATTACCACCCCAGCGCGGACCAAGAAAACAAAAAAACAAAACCCAAACAAATGGAAACTATGAAGAAAATCTGTGTTTCCCCAAAGGCCCTGAGGGTGTTAAAGAGAGATGAGGAAGGGCCGACCAGGGAGTCCTGGTGGTGTGGTGGGTTACGAGTTGGGCTGCTATCCACAAGGTTGGCAGTTTGAAACCCAGCTGCCCCTCGGGGGAAAGTCAGGGCTTTCTATTCCGGCAAAGACTTACTGTCTCAGAAACCCACGGGGGAAGTTCTACTGTGACCTGTAGGGTGTCTGTGAGTCAGAACCGACTCAATGGCCGCCAGCTTGGAATGTTCTGGGGATGTGTTTGTCATGCCTGCCTCTCCTTCCCAGTGGATGCCCGCCTACGAGAAGGGCTAGAAGAGGCCTGTGAGCCCAGTTTGTGATCACAGCACTCTGGCCTCCTTATCTTAAAAAAAGATCCTCTCTTTGTTCACTGGAGTCCTGCCTCCATCAAGGTACGTAAGCCCGGAAGTGCAGTAGGTCACACGTTGGGCTGCTAACTGCAAGGCCAGCAGTTTGACCCCACCAGCTGCACCTCAGGAGAAAGATGAGGCGTTCTGCTCCCATCAAGATCGACAGCCATGGAAAACCAAAGGGCAAAGGTCTACTCTGTCCTATAGGGTCACTGTGAGTCGAAACCAACCCCATAGCTGTGTTTATTGTTGTTCTTTTTTCGGCAAAGTTGTCGCTCTGGATCCCTGTTCCATTACCTCCTCCGGCCCAGGTCCTTGCAAAAGCCTCAGCCCTAACCCCGAGAAATGGCTCACTGGAAACCCCACTCTGGTAGGTGGCGGCGGGGGGTCCCACTCTTCTCACAAAATGTGGGAAGGGTCTGAGACCACCCCATGCCAAGTTCTTGGTGACAGCACGCATTCCAGTAAAATCACCAAATTATCCTGAACGGGACCTCGCCACTCATTTCCAACGTTGATGGGTGCCCAGTCCTCACGGAACTCAAGAAGATGGAGTAAAACTGCAGTCTGACCTTGGTGATCATAGTGTTAACCACCGGGAAGAGGGCCCTCGCCCAGTGCCCCCGGAGGCCATTAAGCCCGAAGCAAATCCACACTGTGTGGATCTTTGGGGTCAGGCCGATCTTTGGGGTCTACAGTTGATCTGGCTGTTCCAAAGCAAGCCTCCCCCACCCCCGCTTGTCTGTCTCAGCCAGGTGATGTGAGTTGCCTAATCTGCAGTGCTAAATAAAGGAGTCTTACCCTAAGCAGCCCAGGGCTTAGCCTCCCCTCGATTTACTCAACCCTCTGGGACTAAGAAGTATGTGAAAAGTAAGCTGCTCTCCGAGCTGGAGAAGAGAGTTGGGCCTCTCAGCTGCCTCCTGCGTGGGACCAGAGGACAGGACACCACGCCTGGCGTGGCAGACCAAGGGCTGGGACTTCACCTAACCCGAGGGCAGGCTTCAACTGAGTGTGTGTTTGGTTCACCCTGTAATTGAAGGAACCACCAAAGGCTGGGGCCTGGAATCTGACCAGCCTGGGTGGGAAGAAGCAGTCTGCTCTCCGACGTGCCATGAATATGTGCCTGTGGTAGCTAGCGCACATCACTGGCCCCATGGCCACTCAAGGCAAAATGGACTCGGGCTGCTTCTCAGACTGCACCCCGCATGGTCTGCTGAGGACAGGACCACTGTGTCCCAGGGGATTTCCAGTGACCGGTGTCCAGAAGGGCTCGCCGAGGCTTTCTTCCTTAGTCTGTCTTTTTTTGTTGTTGTCATTGTTGAAAGATATGAAAATTATTATTTGGTTTTGTTTAAAATCAATTTTTACTGGGGGCTCTTCCAGCTCTTGTAACATTCCACACATCAATTGTATAAAGCATATTTGTACAAAGGTTGAATCACAATTTCCAAAACATCTTCTACTTGAGCCCTTGGTATCAGCTCCTCTTTTTGCCCCTCCCTCCCCCATTGTCCCATCCTTGTGAATCCATGATCAATAATATATGCTATTATTATTTTGTATCTTACACTGTCTACTGTCTCCCTTCCCCCACATTTCTGTTACTGGTCCCCTTGGAAGGGGGGCTATATATCCTACCTTGTGATGGGTTCCCCCTTTCTCTCCCCTCCCCCCATCCTCATAATATCGCTACTCCCGTTACTGTTCCTAAGAGGTTTATCGGCCCTGTATTCCATGTGTCGAGAGCTCTTATCTGTACCAGTGTGTGTTCTCCAATCTAGCCGGATTGGTAAGGTAGAACCCTCGCCTGTCTTAGTGTAGACGCTCTGCTGAAACCTGTTCAGCATCCCAGCAACCTGTGCACCTCCACGGCCGGATGATGGGGACTGGTCAGGTATCAAACCTGAGTCTCCATGGTAGAAGATGAGATTCCACCGCTGAGCCCCCAATGCCTCACTGAGCACCTCCATACTGCCCTTCCCATTGTTCTGCTCCTGGCCTTGAGCTTTCCCATTTAGCCCTCCTTATCCCACAGGAGCTGAACTTTAACAGACAGTCCCACCTCCTGCAAACTCCTCTTGAGGCACCTGGGAGATTAAAGGCATTGCTGACCCCCACATCCTCAGCTTGACCTCCCCAGATCATGAAACCAAGCTGGGAGATGTCTCTGTGCAAGTCACTCAGAAGATTCCCTCATTCTCCACCACACTTCCTCCACAGAACGTGGGCCCACAACCCAGATGACACAGCAAGAGTGAGGGAGGGGGCAGGGGCAGGGACAGGGCTGGTCCTGAGCAAGGTGGTCCAAAACCTTAAATGCAAACCTGGCAACAATGATGCCATCACTGCGGGGGATGTCTTTTCAAGTCACATGCTGCTTGTTAGATGACCTGGTGCTACCCAGATAGCGGGACATTCTTTCTATCCGCCGCTAATGGACAGGGCAACAAGTAGGCAGCCAGCCCAGTAAAGTCAGGGGCCACCTATAGACTTCCTAGATAGCACACAGGTTAAGCGCTCAACTGCCGATTCGAAGCCCACTCAGGGACTCTAAGAGGAAAGACCAGTGATCTGCGCCCACACCAGCCTGGAAGGCCTGTTAGGGCTGTTGTCGTCTGTCACACGGGGCACCTAACAACTTCTCCCAGGAGGGGAGCACCAGCCCAACACCACCCGACACACGCTCCTCGAGGCCGTTCCAGCGCTTTGTGGCCTATATACAGGTTTGCTGAGACCACCGATCTGTGGGGAACAGACAGCCTCATCTTTCTCTCCAGGAGGGGCTGGTGGCCTTGAGAGGCCAACCTTGTGGTCAGCAGACTACACCTGGCTAAGGTTTTCACTCTGTGACAAGAAATTAAAGCCGAACCCCAGCCAATCTCGAAGACGACACTGAATAGACAGTGCAGTGAGGTGAGCTCAGAACCGCACTGCATTCAAGAAGCTTCTGCTCCTGAGATGCTTCATCAAGGGCTGGGCCACGATACAGAGCAGGTGCACCGTTTGGCCAGTTGGTATTATTTTTAGTAATCTTCCCTGAGAACATAGCGAGACCAGTTCACACAGGTGCACAGACAAGGATGATCATCTGTCAGTCTGTCCCGCTGCAGAGGCTGGCATGTGGCCATGAGGCTGGCAGCTACGCCACCAGTATTTCAAATACCAACAGGGTCCCCACAGTGGACAGGTTTCAGGGGAGCTTCCAGACTAAGAACCTTGGAAGGGGGAACGGGAAATCTACTTATGAAAAACCCTTAGGAACAGCACTTCAGAGGATTGTCTCTTTGCCTTGTCAACAGCAATGCTGCGGCTCCCGATGGGCTCAGAGGCACCTAATGACAAGAAAGCTCCTGATAAAGAAAATCTAGAAAGCAGTGCATCCACCACTAGGAAATTAGCTCTCACCATTAAGGTACAGCCCCTAAATGGAAACTGTACACAGCCATGAAATAAGTGGGAAAATTTATTCATTAACATATTCCATAAAATTTCCCCAAGGGAAGTTCTAGGACAATCTATAGATTGTGTGTCAATTTTTATGTTTAAAATATACTGACGCATAGCTATGCACAGAAAAAGTTGGGAATGAAATACACCGATGCTGAGGAGACTTCTCACTGGTTAGTGAGAAAATAGCTGTTGGAGGGTCCGGGGCTTTTCCGGGCTTGTGTGTAATCAGTGTGGACATCATGTATAATGACCAAAGTGCCTTCATGTGGCTTAATCCTGAATGTTTTATTGCCACACATCATTCAAGGGACCACCGTAAAAAATTAATAGTCCAATGAAAACTGGACAGGGAAAATAACATTAAACAATAATGGTAGAAAGGCAGCTCATTCTAAATGGGTTTCCTTTGAAGATACCTACATGGAGATCTTTGAGTGTCTGTAGGCACCCACTGCTTTAGACGGAAGACAGAATCTTGCATTTCGACACCACACAGACTCCTGTCACCCCACACACCACCTCACCTGGTCATTGTGCCACGTGATTCTCCAAGTACTCGAGCTCGTCTCTGCCATTGCTCAAGGGTTAATCAAATGTTTTAAGGTTCCGGGATCACTGAGCCACAAATGACTGGGGCTGATGGGGGCACGGCACAGAGATGAGATCTGACCATGTTAAAAGCAGGCAAGAGTCAGCCCGTCAACACCCTTCTTCAGAGACACTGCTGCCCTCCGACCTATGGGTGGACACCTCTGCTGCTCCCTTCCTCTCTATCCCCAGAAACATACAGCCTTATCCTTAGACATGTCAGAAAGGATGAAGAACGGGTGGAGCAGGAGCCCCTTAATTGGAAAGACCTGATATTACAGGGTTAAAACCATACCCAAGAAAGATCTTCCAACAAACCTTCGAGAACACAAATACACCTCTCATGATCAAAGAAGTCCAAGATGCATTTTCTACTCTTATCACCTGTGATTAAGAATTAGCAAGCATACCTGTGGGCACGCACCCACACCAGCAGCCCCATTTGCAAAGTCGGGGGCCCAACGTTCAGCAGGCTCAAAGTAACAGCGACGGTGCTGTTTCCTCGTCCTGCTGCACACAGGCTGCTCTGAGCCAGAGCCAGCTTGACAGCGACAATGATTCTATACCAAGAAGAATGGTGAGAGTCGCCATGCGGACACAACCCAAACACCCGGCAAAGCCGTCACATACCTTCGCCTGAATCTTTACCAAAAAATCCTAGCAGGTGAGGGAGACACATTCTCCCCATTCAATGGATGGAGAAACTGAGTCTTATAAAGGTTAAGGTCCCTCAGCTGGTAGGTGGTGGATCAGAAAGCCACGCTTGGGTCCTCCTGAGTATAAAAGACATCCGTTTAACCACCGTATCACCTTGGTTCCCAGAAGACTAATTCTACAACATACTGAATGCGATAGTTTATTGTGCCAGCCTGGCCGATAAACACAAGTAGGATTAACTGAAGGGCAGATGGATAAATGGCTCAGTGAGCCTCACCTTGGTTGTTCTCTGCCTCAGTTTAAAGGGGTACACTACCTGTGGGATGCCTAGCCTGTGGACTGTGTCACTGTAAGTTGAGGTCCCTTTAAGCCCACACGATTGGAATGTTCATCTCTGGAGCTGGGGACCAACAGTTGATGACAGTTGGGGACTGGCCTTGCTGTTTGCTGCCTGGATATATATGGCCCAGCTCTCGCTACAGAAGGGGACTGACAACTGGCAGCTCTCAAGCCTTAAAGGACTGCTAGTGTGTCTCACTGCTTTATAATTTAACTGTTAATTTCTTATATTATCTATCTGTATATAATTTAACAGTTCATTTCTTATATTATATATCTATCTTTATAAATATATTTATATATAATTACTAGCAATCTGGTTTGTCTCTCTAGAGAACCCTGTCCAACACACCGAATAACATTACGAGAATATTCTGAATAATAAGACGCGAGCATTCTGGTGCAAGAAGGCAGCTCTTCTCCAGCTCATTGTCTTGGTCCTGCTCACCAGCAGGATCCGAGGAGGACTGGAGACAGGCCTGCAGATCTGTGGTTTCCCTGCAAGACCAGCCTCACAATGCCCAGAGCAAAACAGAAATATCAGACTCCTTGTTATTAAGAACTTCCTGACAGCAAAGCAAAGCATTAACCCCCGGGCTGGGTTCCTCTGAGTCACATGCCCCTAGGGCCACCCTACTTCCCTAAATTCCCAGGTGTGTTCTTGTTGCTACGAGCTACCCAGTCAATTCTGCCTCAGGACAAGCCTAAGGACCATAAGGGTTTCTCCAACCGCAGCCTTGCAGGAGTAAGTCCACAGGTGGGTGCCAGCTGGTGAGTTTGAACCTCTGACATCTGGGTTAGGGGCCAAGCCTGTAACCACTGTGCAGCAGGACTCTGCGTTTCCATGTTTCACCCAAACATCAAGAATCATCATCTAGTGGGCGCTTAGTCAACCACTCTCCTGTGGGCCTGTGACACGAGCGACTCCAACATCCACTGAAATGTCCCCTGAGTGGACACCAAAGCCACCACTGGACAGGATCCCAAGGCGCCGGCTCTGGAAACTGGGGACAGTGACACCTCCCTGCCAGACCTCAGTAGCTTCACAGGAGGAGAGTCCTCCCAGACTGACCTAGAACCCAGAGCCCTTCGCATGGGTTCTGACTCCCAGCCACCAATAACACTGGGCAGGCCTGGCCCTCAGGAGGGTCTGCAAGGCTGTCCATCCTGACCGAAGCAGACGGCCTCAGCTTTCTCCCTCAAGGCGGTGGAAACTGCTGACCCTTGCAGGTTGGCTGCGGAGCGCTTTAACAGGGCTTCCTCGGACAAATCGGGGGTGGACTGGGTGGATGGGGGACGTGTCTAAGACCCTGGTCCTGCTACAGCTGCCTCCAAGGGGGGTGTGCCTCAGGAACACAGCACTTCACACATGCATTGCCTTTGCTGGCTCTTTCCCACACAGCTGGAGTGTGGACTCTGGGCTGGCTTGCTAGTTGTTCCCAAGAAGATACGACAGACTGCCTGTGTTCATGCTTCCGTTTTTGCACTGTTTATTCTGGGGCCTCTCCAACTCTTTCAAAAGGCACGTTCTTCAAACCCGTAAGTTCTCTTTTCCTTTAAAAACCGTGCTTCTGCCCCACGGTTCCCACTTCATGCTAAGAAGTCCATCAAGAACCCGACCCAAAGGTGGATGGACATACCGGAGCAAATGCGTCCAGCCCTGCTGAGGAAGCCAGAGGACAAGGCGGACAGGAACACGGCAGCCGGGTGAGGAACCAGATGGGCAGTGGCGTGTCAGCACTCTCCGTTTCTGCCCCGTCTCTCTAGGTGCAGCCCTGGCCCACCAGTGGAGCTAACAGCTCAAGGTCACAGAATGTAAATAATCAAAGTGGCAGGGTCGCCCTTCTGGCAAACAAGGCAGCAGCTGGAGCCGGCCTGAGAAGCAGGCAAGTCACCCTCCGGCTCTCGCAGAACTGGAGGGAATTCAACATTGGCCTGCAGCTGGCTGAGCGGAGGCTCCACAGGGCTCGCTGCTGGAAAAGCTGGTCTGGCAGTAGCACAAAGGGTTATACATTGGGCTGAGAGCCTCAAAGTCAGCACTTCAAGCCCACTAGCCGGTCCTCGGAGAACGATGGGGGTTTCTGTCTGCACAATGATTTACAGGCGTGGGAACCCATAGGGACGTTCTGCCCTGTCTGGTAGGGTCCCTGGGAGGCAGAATCGAGGTGATGGCGGTGAGTTTTTGGAGTGACAGCTGCACAGAGCTGCAGCCACCAGAGCCTCTTCAGGGGCTTGGAAAAAGCATACAAGGGAAACACGCGACCGATGGATGGTGGGTTCTTCCAACAACACTTCCACACGAGAGAGGACGTGGACATACAGGGTCTCTGCTAGCGTTGGCGTACTCAGTAAGGTAAGCACGGGTTTCTTGTGCTTACTTATGAATCTGCAGTGAACAATATCCGGTCTTTGCCCCACATTGATGATTCTCCTTCTAGGTATGGCTGGTGTCTGTCTCTAGCCCACCCCACAGCACCTCCACGTGCAATCTAAGTCTCTTTTCACATGGTCTCTCCCTGACAGGAGGAGCGCCCAGTAACACAGGCTTATGTGGGTTTACTTACTAATGGTGGTAAATCAAATTGCTCACTACAGATTAGTAAATAAGCACATGTAGCCAGTGCTTACCTTGCCTATTAGGTAATCCACCCCCAGGCTCTCTGTTCTGCTGCCTCGACTCTCACCTCAGAAACAGCAGTTTGGCTGCCCAGGCTCTGAGTGGAGGAATCGAGCATTTGTCCGGAGACTTTTGCAGAGGCTCGAGAAGGGGGCTCCTTAAAGGGGCCCCTCCTCCCATCACAAGACTCACCTTCAAGGGTGACAAGAGACAAAAAGTTAGCTGAGTCCCCAGGTGGTGCAGACAGCTGTGAATGGAAAGGTTGGAAGGTCAAGCCCACGTAGCAGAGGCACCACGGGAAAAGGCCCGGTGATCTGCTTTCTAACAAAATCAGCCACTAACGATCCCTGGGAGCAGAGGTCCACCCTGCAACATGAGAGCACGCCGCCATGGTTCAGAACGGTCTGGACAGCTGCTGGCATGCCCACTGGATCACAGCAAACACTCCCCTACATCCAGCCCCCCAGAAAAAGATCCCGCTCCAGAAATCCAGGGGTCCCAAACCTCCTGGTGGTAAAATTCTACTCTTCCAGGCAGGAGACCAAGCTGCAATTCCTAGCCAGCACACCTCAGGCACAGCCATGGCCCACCTGTCAGTGAAGGTTTGTTTGTTGTCATGAAGCCAAGCAGGCCTCAGTGGCGCGTCTACAGCAGCGGTTCTCAACCTGTGGGTCGCGACCCCTTGGGGGGTCAAATGAGCCTTTCACATGGGTCGCCCGATTCTTAACAGTAGCAAAATTATAGTGATGAGGTAGCAACGAAAATAACTGTATGGTGAGGGGGTCACCACCATATGAGGAAGTATATTAAAGGGTCGCGGCATTAGGAAGGTTGAGAACCCCTGGAATAGACTCGCTATCTATTCCCCCACCCAGCCACTGAAAATGTAAACACTGTGGATCACAGCCGTCTGATCCGCACCGGCTGTGGGATGGCTCAGGGCCAGGCAGCGGGGGACTTGGGGAACCGGCACACACAGTTCATTCCAAAGCAGCTGGTGGGTTTTCGAACATCACACCAGCAACCTCTTTACTTAGGATTCCAGAAAACCCACACACCGACTGCGAGACTGCGGGTTTCTAAACTGCAGCTCTTTGTTCCCGGCACAATAGGAAGGCAGCAGAAGGCAACTCTGCTGGGAATGACTGCCGACATTCAGAATCTCCGTAAAGACGAAAGGTGCCGATTTAACAACAGTGTCTGCGACCTCTTCTCTTTCCCCCCAATCAGTTTTATAAGCATTTGAGTGTGGAGTCCTGGAGCTGTATTCACTGATGCAATTTTAAAACCTTATCTGAATATCAAGTTTATGCAGGCTTCGTCTTGCTTTCCTTTACAGACAAGCGAAAGCACGTGGCAGTAGACAAGTCTCGGCCTAAGAGGAGCCAGGGAAGCTGAGGGAGGGCTTCAGAGGTTTGCATCTGATTGAGCATCACTGTGTTTTAAAATTACCTCGGATGCAGGAGTTTTCAGACAGCAGCATGGGAGAATGATTGAATAAAACACACGTTTTGTGGCTTCAGAATGTTTGCTTATTTTTATCGCCCACCTGAACCCTATTAACCTTCAGCAGTTAAAACTCCCCACCATCAGGTCGATTCCAACTCCATAGGACAGGGTAGAACTGCCCCTGTGAGTTTCTGAGACTGTAAGGTTCTTTATGGGAGGAGAGAGCTTGTCTTTCCTGCTCAGAGCAGCTAATGGTTTCAACCTCCTGACCTTGCGGTTAGCAACACAATTCATAACCACTGTACCACCAGGGCTCTTTAACAGTTAAAAAAAGAAGGGGCAGGCGGGGTGGACTAATTATTGGCTGGTCAGCAGGGTATGTTCAAGGGTTCATCAGAACCTGTAAAGGGAATTGTGCCCACCTGCACAAGATGTGGGGTTGTTTTTCACCCTTGGTCTTCCTACCCTTAAGCATTCTCCCTTTTCTCCTCTTTCTGCTTGGCATAGCTATGTCTCAAGGTAGTCAATCCAATTACACAGGCAGTTATTGTGAAGCTGGGGCACAAAGAAATTAATGTCGTCCTGATCCTCACAGAGATACCAGGGCAGTGAGCAGACAGAGAACTCAGCTCACGATTCTATTTGAGTGCTGCGTGACATCTGAACCAAGTGCAAAGGAGACAACTCCCTGGAAGAGGCCGGCTCAGACATCACCTCTTCCAAAAAGCTTTCCTTGATTCCCCAGCTTGAGGCCAATGACTAGCCAATCACTCGATACTTGTGGCTGGGACAGCTGTAAGCTCCGGGGACGGCATCGTGAACAAACTGCCACTGCCCTCCTGCTGCTGACATTCCAGTGAGGGAAGCAAGCAAACACAAGAGAATAGGTATATTACGTATTTTTAAATATTAAACTTATTAAGCTCTATATGCAAAGAGGAAACCAACAAGGGGAAGAGACTGGACTTAGAGATGGTGACACTTCAGTTGGTGGTCTAAAGAGAGAGCACTCAAGTGATGGATAAGATGGTACCAGTTGCTGTGGGTTAAATTATATTCTCCAAGGAACACGGAAAGTGCCCCGGACTGCCAGACAATAAACGGATCTGTCTTGGAAAAAGCAAGGCTAGCATGCTCCTTAGAAGCAGGTGCATAAGCAAATGCAATGAAGAAAGCTAATGGTGCCCGGCTGTCAAAAGATATAGAATCTGGGGTCCCATCGGCTGGAAGATAAACAAGGGGCCATCTAACTGAGAAACAACAAAGCCCACATGGAAGAAGCACACCAGCCTGTGAGATCACAAGGCATAGAAGGGATCAGGTATCAGGCATCAAAGGCCAAAAAAATAAGTAAAAATCATAGCATTGTGAATGAGGGGGAGTGCAGAGTGGGGGCCCAGGGCCCATCTGTGGGAAATTGGACATCCCCTTGCAGAGGGCTGTAGGGAGGAGATGAGCCAGTCAGGGTGCAGTGTAGCAATGATGAAATATACAATTTTCCTCTAGTTCTTGAATGCCTCCCCCCCACCCCCACTATCATGATCCCAATTCTACCTTACAAATCCGGCTGGACCGGAGGATGTACACTGGCACAGATAGGAACTGGAAATACAGGGAAACCAGGACAGATGAAACCCTTAGGACCAGTGATGAGAGTAGCGATACAAGGATGGTGGAGGGAAGGTGGGGTAGAAAGGGGGAACAGATTACAAGGATCTACATATAACCTCCTTCCTGGGGGACAGACAGTGGAGAAGTGGGTGAAGGGAGACATCGGATGGTGTAAGATATGACAAAATAATAGTAATTTATCAATTATCAAGGGTTCAGGAGGGAGGGAGGAGTAGGGAGGGAGGTGGGGAATGAGGAGCTGATACCAAGGGCTCAAGTAGAAAGCAGGTGTTTTGAGACTGATGATAGCAACATATGTACGACTGTGCTTGACACAATTGATGATGTATGGATTGTGATAAGAGATGTGTGAGCCCCTAATAAAATGATTTTTAAAAAGAAGCAGCAGCAGCACGGCTGGCACGACTGGACCTGAAGTACTCTGGACGTGCTGTCAGGAGAGGCCAGGCTCTGGAGAAGGACATCGTTCTTGGTAAAGCAGAGGGGCAGAGACAAACAGGAAGACTCTCGCCACAATGGACTGACACGGTGGCGGCAACGATGGGCTCAAACATAACCATTGTGAGGAGGGCATGGGCCTGGGCAGCGCTTCATTCGGCTCTGCACGGGCTGCTGGGAGTCGAGCTGACGTGACGGCACCTACCACCAACCACAGGGCGTGCGATGTTGGCATCCTCGTCCACAACAATGCGCGTGAGCTAATATAATCACGTTACTCTTCCAAACCCAACCCTCTGCCACCTTGTGCATTCGGACTCACAGCGACCCGACAGGACGGAGCAGAACTGCCCATGGGGGTTGGTTTCCGCGACGGTAATTCTTCACGGGAGTAGAAAGCCTCCGCCTTCTCGCGTGGAGCGGCAGGTGGTTTGGAACAGCTGACCTTACAGTGAGCAGCCCAACTCAAAAGCACCGTGCCTCCAGGGCCCCCCTCACATCTAACGTAATGAGATCGCCGTCCATCATGTAAGCCAATGCGATACGGTCCTCTTCCACACTCAGCTTCAGGGAATTCAACCAGCCAGTGGAGGTTATATCAGTGCAGGGTGGATCCGGAACTCAATCATGTATGAGTCATAAAAAGAGGAAGAAGGACAAAGATATGCGCGTGTACGGGGAGCAAACGTGCCACGTGAGGCCTGCCGGAACCAAGCAATGCCTAAACCCACCAACCCGCCGCCCCCGCTGCGACTCTTCCTAGGAGCAGTAGCCTCATCTTTCCCCCACACAGTGGCAGGGGGGTTAGAACTATAGACCGTGACGTGAGCCGTCCAATGCTTACCTGACCCCGCTACCAGGGCTCCCTTAGTGACTGATACGGAAGGAATAAACACAATGAGACGCTGGTGTAAACGTTTAGCCTCCAGAGGGAAAAAACAAAACAAAACCTTTCTGTTCTTTCATGGCCCTCACTCATCTCTGTGACTGTGGTACTGGGACCCGAAGACATCGGCCACCAGCAGAATGGGCGCGGGTGGAGGGTGGCCAGTGGTCCGGGCAAACGGAGAGGGCCATACTGTGGGCAAGACCAGGGGACAGCTGAGGAGTTGAAATTTAAGAGGCTCTGCAGTTTTCAGGAGCCAGCTGATGCTTGTCTAGACTGATGTAACAGCCATGGGATCAGAAAGAAGAGTCCAGATGTCAGGAATCTCTTTGGAGAGCGATATGTGAGTTTATAGATTGGTTGGAGACAAAGGGAGAGAATGGATGACACCTTCATATCTGGCTTCACCAATCAAATCAGCCTTTAACCTCTCCCTCACTGTTCCATAGCTTTCCTTCTCCCAGGTTAACATGTCTCTGCCCTCTAGCTGGGCCTAGGGGCTCAGGACTATAGGGCAGGACGTAGTCCACAAATTCAATGTGTTACATTCTATTCAGTGAGGAGCCCTGGAAATGTAGTGGGTACCCATCCAGCTGCGATCTGCAAGGTTGGCAGTTCTAAACCACCAGCACCTCCTCGGGAGAAGGACTGGGCTTTCAGCTCCTGTAAACAGTCACAGTCCCAGAAACCCACGGTGGTCGCTGTGAGGCAGCGCTGACCTGAAGACAGAAAGTTTGGTTTGTATTTGTGGAGCTGGGGTCTCAAAAGCTTGTGAGCAGCCTCCTCAGGGGGCAACGACTGGTCTCTCTGGAAAGGGTCAGCATCGAGAGATGGAGACTCAGAGAGGTTAAAGGCAGCAAAGGTAAACAGCATTACCTGCACGGCCCTGCAGTCGCAGTCATCATGCTAACCTACAGGTAGGTACACACAGAGACGCCCAAGTTGAACAGGTGTGGGCAGGTGTGTGGGAAGACGCTCACAGATACATGGCAGGCTCGACAGAGAATATTCCTACATGTGTGCTGCAAATACACCTGTGACTAGAGGACAGATACGGGAGGCCGAGGTATAAAAGCTGCTTAGCCCTATCCTAGCATCCGAC
Source organism: Tenrec ecaudatus (assembly GCF_050624435.1). NCBI lineage: Eukaryota > Metazoa > Chordata > Mammalia > Afrosoricida > Tenrecidae > Tenrec > Tenrec ecaudatus. The sequence continues at coordinate 35,369,117 of NC_134533.1, read as the reverse complement.
CGTTTCTCAAAAATGGTACTTTGCATCCATTCTCTCTCCACTCGTTCCCAGGCTACACCAACATGGCCACGACAGCCATCGCACTCTGCCGAAACCACTCTGGCAAAGGTCAGTGACGGCTCCTAATCGATCCCTGCAGGGTCCGCCATTCAGTAACCATGTGACTTGATCTTCACCTGGCACGTGGCAGTGGTGAGCACTCCAAGATACCTGCTCCCTGCTCACATATTGCACCCAGCACCCAGAATCGCCTCCCTCTGCCCATCTTTAGAGGGTAGAGTTCCTGAGCCCAATAGGTATCCTGGCTTCACAATCCCGTTAGGTAAGTTTATTTACCTCTATGGCCATAAATGCTACTCCCTGAACACTCAGCCTCTCATGTACACAACTGTCTAGAAAACACTCCCAATGAGATAGCCAGCACACACACACACACACACACACACACACACATTCTAATCCAATATGCGAAACCAAATCCAACCCCTTCTCTTTCAAACTTCCCATTTCCCCTGATTTCAGTTTCTGCGTCCCACCCCCACACTCGAGTGATTAAGCCAGAAATCTGCTAGATGGCGTTAAGCTCTCCCCCTCCTCCCCCCATACGACCTTGGTCACTGAGATCTCCCAGTACCTGTGGAATCTGCTCACACCCTTCCCAGCTGGTCTCATTCACGGCGTTCTCCCCACCTGAATTGTTGCTGTCATTCCTTGTGCTGCCTCTTCTGATATTCTACCCAACACGGTTATAACAAAGAAGGCCCGAACATACAGCCTATCGCTAGAGACTGGCTCAACCAGCGATGGCCTAACCAGCAAATGAACGACTCTCGAGCATTTGTGTGTGCATACAGATGTATATGCTTCCATGTGTTTTATATATGCGTGCATAGCTACTCACAGGGACGGACTAAACAGCAAGTTGCACAACAATCTATCGAGGATGACTCCATTTCGGCTTCAGGAATAGGATGTTTGCATGTACAGCAAACTGGTTAGAAAGCCACCACAAATGATCAGTTTTAGAAGAGATGATTAGGAGAGAAGGCAGGCTTCTACTTCTTGACTTTTTGCCACTCTGTAGTATGTGAGGTATTGGTGGTGGTGTTACGGAAAAAGGAAAGAAAAAGTCCAAAGTAATTTCATTAAAAGTCATTTCTCTGATGACAGATTGTGAAGCGCTCATGACCTTTTCCTTAGCTGGTAGTTGTGGGCCATGCATGACATGTGTTTTCTAAATGTGGGTGGAATACCATCAGTGAGGTCTTTACCCAAATGCTGAGAATTTGTATCATGTCTACCTGCCACAGAGAATCACGGATTTGCATCTCGGCATTTGCATCTCTTGGACTTTTCCACAGGCCTCTGTGTGGCTTGCCTTACCCTCTCTCTTGCTGGACAGTGAGCCTCTTGAGTTGAGTCATGCTGGTGAGACACACAAACACAATGATGGTCAGCATCCCGGTTTCAAAAGCGTCAGTCAGCTAAAGGGAGAAGGGCAGGGAACTGCCCACAGAGGCAGCACCTGCGAGGCCTCGGGTTACCGACAGCAGCCTCCTCTCATCTCTGAAGACAGCTTAACACTGACGAAGGGACTGGAGCAGAGAAATGTCAGCATGCAAGCATCGTTGGCTGCGGCTGACCAGATGAATGTGTGACTTCTAGACTCAAGCGAGCAAGGCAGTGGCTGTTCTAGACTAGGGGCTGGACCAGTTCATCCCCCATCTTTTTCCAGGCGAGAACTCCAGGGGAAGCAACCCTGGTTGGATGTGGAAGCAGCTGCTGGGAGTATCGATAATAGCTGTACTCGGATTCCCAACATAGCTTTCTATCGCTCCTTCTGCCTATTGCTCAGCACACTAGATTGACAGGAATGCTCCCAGAGCCCAGCCTGGCATCGGGGTGTGCTCGAGTCAAGGAACAGTATCTCCACCTGCGACCTTTGCATGTGGAAGCTGTCCCGTGACCAAGGAGGACAGCGGAAGACGGAAGCCTGTGAATGACGGTGTTGACAAAGATTATCGAAAGGACAATGCACTCCTAGAAGAACAAAACCGATCTGTCTGGCAGGAAGTCCAGCCTGAACAGTCCTTGGAAACAAGGAGGCCACGGTTTTGTCCAACAGACTTTGTTTGGGGACACGGCATCAGGTAAGACTGATCCCTGGAAAAGTTCATCTTACCTGGTAGGGGGTCAGCCAAAATAAAAAAAGAGGAAGCGCCTCCACAGGACAGACTGCCACAGTGGCTGCGACGCAGGCTCAAACATAACGAAAATTGCGAGATGGTGCAGGATCAAGCATAGGACACAGGGTCGCTATGAGTCCCACCCAGCTCCATGGCACCTTCCAACTACAGCAACCGGTTCCCCTTTGAAAGGCAGCAATTTTGAACAAACTTCTCCTGTTGGACCAGGTACTACTGGGAAGACCAGCATGTGTCCTGGGCAGCTGTGGGTCGCAGCTAAAACCGAGGAGGGGGTAGCCCTGAAATCTCTCCTTCTTGCACACCAGAATCCGTCTTCCCTCTTGTTGGTCGCTGACCATTCATTCCTTTTCACCGTGTTTTAGGACAGCTGTCAGCTTTACTGAGACGTGGATATTCAGATAAAAGCAAGGACAGGATTCTCTCTCGAACACCTGAATTTGTAGTCTGTAGGAGGGACTGTGGTGGGCAGTGCAGATCTCCATCCCCCACCTGTAGAATTGGGGGATGTGTTTGCCCGGTGGCTGGGAGGATTGCTGAATGACAGCTCTTAGCTCAGTCCCCCTTGCCTCCTTCCTTAGCACAGCTTCATCCATGGCTAGTTGATGCTGAGACAGAAAGGGCTTTGACCCGGGACCTTCCTGCAGGGCGGGTCGGGCTCCAGAGCTCCTTGTATTACCTTTGCCCTCCGCCCACCTGTCCCCTTTACTCCCTCACCGACACCAATGCTGAGAGCTCCCACACAAAACCCCCACCGCCAAGACTGCCCCAACACGGACTTGACCTCTATGAGAAGAAGTCACATTGGAATGTCTTGAGAGAAACAGATAAAAGCTTACAGACATTTGTTCTTCGTGTGCAATGTTAGCTCTTAATCATTGATCTAACAATCAATGATCTTTTCAGTGTTCTGATTCTGGGATGATTTTACTAATGTTTGTTGGGTACTTTCAATCTCAGAAAATAAACAAACTTGGTGAATAGCTCCAGCCTATGATTTGATTATTCTCCCGTCTGTTCTTAGAAATTCGTCCAATATATTTTTTCTGGACCACATATTTTATCTAAATATAGAAAAATATTAATAGCTGAATAA